>NC_139155.1:27988798-28588798 GCF_964270905.1 Leucopleurus acutus
CTTCCAGCTTTCAAGCCTGCCACTGCTGCTTCTCCCTTCTCTTCACAGCCAGGCTTCCTGGGGGAATTGCCTGCACATCCTCATTGTCCTGCCTGTCCCAGTGGCTGTGTCTGGGGTCTGCTCCCCTGCAGCTGTTCTCCCAGAGGAACCAGTGGTCCCCTTGGTGTGAGGTCCAGCATGCCTTTGCAGTTTCTAATTTTATTTGACCGGTCTTTAGCACCTGAAACTGTGGGTCCCTCCTAAAACACTCTTTTCCGCTTTACTTCCTTAATTCCACAATCTAATGGAAAAGCCTGAAATAAGAGGATTTTTATATGGTTTTAAAACATGCAAAGCAATATCATATACATCTTATGGATACATACATATTGTCAAAATCTGCATAAGAATGATAAAATTTAGGATAATGGTTATCTCTGGGGGAGGAGGAACATAGTAGAGATTGAAGAAAGCACACAGAGGCTTTAACAGAATCTGAAGCAAATATGGCCAAAAGTTTTGACAAAGCTGGGTGGTTGGTATGTGGGTCTTCCTAATATCACTCTCTATGATTCTGTCTACGTGAAATAGTCTATAATAAAAATAATGTAATATTCATATGTAGTACTTACATACTGTATATGAATAATAAAATATTTATAGATGAAATAGTGTATTTGCTTCAAAATACTCCAGGGAGTAGGTGCGTTGGTAGGGAAATAGGTAAAACAGTCAGTTGTGAGTGGATAAGTGTTTCAGCTGGTGATGGGTACATGGGGATTCATTATGCTATTCTCTCTCTTGTATATGTATACAGTTTTACATTATAAGAAGCTTTAAAATGTAATAGTTTTGTAGTCAACCTTTAAAAAATACATTAATATATAACATCCACTGTTGAATACTATAGCATCCACTTTATAGAATAGTTTGATTTTCCATAAGTTGTATTTGCTTATATCCAAAAACTATTGTTCAGGCAGTGACTTTTTAAACAACTTTTTTATTAAGGAAATTTCAAACATACACAAGGATAAAAGACAAGTGCAAGGGCCCCCATGTACTCATCAACTAGCTTCAACAATTGTGACCGTCTTGCCAGTTGAATTCACTCATTCTGGGAAGGGGTGAGAAGGAGGGCAACTCTGAATTGGAGGCTCTGGCAGGCTGCCCAGGTACAGATGCCCATTAGGCAGTTGGAAATGTGAGCTGGAATTCAGGTTAGAACATTGATGTTTAGGTTCATCATCACCTCTTACGTTCAGAACTATATCCAGTCCTATTTGTGTTAATATGTTATTAGAATCCATTTGCATTCTTTGCCTGAGTAAGAGTTTATGAGCTTCCTCGGTGGTGGGTGGGAGTACGCTAAATGGGACAATAAGCTTACAGATAATTCAAGGTTGAAATTGTTTCTTAAGTCATAGCCAGTCTAGACAAATGACCCCTTTCTCTGCATATGTACATGTAGTTTTGTTTCTATAGGTGTTTGAGACTCAAGAATGTGAACGAATAAACTTCTTTCGGAATGCACTGTGGTTACACATGAATCAGCTGTCACAACAATGTGTCACAAGCGATAACGTAAGTCAGAGGCATCCACGGAGGATGCTTTGCATATTAGATTCATTAGAGTGGAAAGAACCATAAACATTTATTAGTTCACCCCCCTCATTTGAGGCCCAGGTAGGTACAGTGACTGGCCCAAGGCCACACGGTGAGTATGGACCCAGATAAACACCTAACCTGCCTGACTCTTGTTTCACTTTACCACTATGACTTTCTCTCTAAGAAATAAAGGGTCAGAGCAGGAGAGCAGAGAAGGGAGGCCCAAATGCAGTTTAATTTATGGAAAACAGAGATGTCACAAAATGAGTGTGAGTTCCAGAGACTGCTCCGGTCTGAAATGAGGTCACTCCAGGACAGCACCAAGGACTAGCAGACTGAGCCATGCCCAGGCTAACGGTCACTCCAGGGCTCAGGATTTACTTCAGCAGTGTTCCGGGGCCATTAGTGATCCAGATTTAACTTGTACACAGCAATTGTCATGGGTTCCCAGGTCTCAGGGGGACATGAATCAAATTATCACCACTTTCTTTCCTAAGAAATAGCCACCCTCGCTTAGATGGGACATTCACTTTAGAAGAATAATTAAACACCCAGAAAACAAGTAGGATTGACTGGAAGAACTTTTCTCCAATTGTCTTTGCATTTGTGTGTAGAATTGGTCATGGGACTTGGTATCTATTTTCTTTGTCCCATCAGTAGTTTTTTAAAAAAAAATCTTTCCACCAAGGTTTCTGTGCTGCTACAAAAAAAAAAATCTATATTTTTTTGTCATCTTTAAAAAAAATTTAAATGCAGCTATGCATCAGAGAAATCCCTTTATTTGAGTCCAGGACTTGGGAATGTCTTCTTTTTTCTTTTCAAAGCAAAATTTGGAAAACAGCCATTCATCAAACCTCCTATTTTAATAAGCTGTGTCACCATTTTTATGGACATATACCTCTACCTTGATTTATCTTCTTTTTGTTAGATGTATGAAGAAGTCCGTAAGAGTTTAGAAATGTGCAGCATTGAGAAGGACATTGAGTACTTTGTGAATCAACGCAAAACTGGACAGACTCCACCAGGTGAATGGAGCTGTAGGGTGGGGGGTTAATTAAGCAATTCTATTAGTCTTCCTTGTCACAGGTCATTGAGAATGGAAGTCATCAGCCTCTTAATGTTTTACGTCTTGATGATTCCCTAGCACCCATCATGTACGAGAATTTCTACTGCCCCCAGAAGAATGCTGCCCCACCAGGAAAGGCTACGGGGTCTGACTTGGCAAGGTAATATCCAGCTTTCTTTCACATGTAGAAAAGTACTTTTGGGGACTTCCCTGGCGGACCAGTGGTTAAGACTTTGTTCTTCCACTGCAGGGGGCGCGGGTTCAATCCCTGGTCAGGGAACTAAGATCCCACATGCCGCAGTGTGGCCAAAAAAAAAAGAAAAGAAAAGTACTTCTAAAGAACATTTTTATTTTTAGTGTTCCAATTCTAATATGGACGTATTAGAATCAGAACATATCTCTACCATTGCATTTGCTTAGTGAGTGCTAGGTTTTTGGCAATAGCATTTTTAGGACAAATGTTAAATGGGTTGTACTAGTCATAGTTCGAGGGGGATTGTATCATGCTTGAGTGTAATTATTATTACTCATGCATGAATCCTATACCTTTCTTGAAGAAAGCAAGAGTTGGAAAACTCTGGCCCCCTGTGAGTCAAATCTGACCTACCTGTTTTGGTAGGGCCTGCACGTTAAGAATAGTTTTCATGTTTTTAAATGGTTGAAAAGAATTGAAAGGATACTATTTTGTGACATGTGAAAATTACATGAAATGCAAACATCAGTGTTCATATGTAGAGCTTTGTTAGAAGATGACTGCACTCATCTGTTTCCATTCTGTCTACGGCTGCTTTCTCATTGGAGCTGAGTAGTGATGAGATAGAAATGCTGTGTGGCCAGAAAAGCCTAAATCGTTTACTATCTGGCCCTTTACAGAAAAAGTTTGCTGCCTTGATATAAAGGATCGTGAGGGAAGAGAAACTTCTGTTTCACATACAGTCACCTCGGAGTCTAAGCTGTTGAATTTTCAGTCCAGTTTTTAAAAAGATAAGGGAGTGTTTGACGGGGAAGTGCAAGTTCATCACCACTGTTTAAGAATGCCAAGCGCTGCTCAAAGCAGTAACTTTGAGTTAGTTCCTTTAACCCTGACAGCAAGGTAGGAACTGTTTGACTTCCCATTTTTTTATCAAGGCGATCAGGAACTCTTGCCCACGTGACTGAGATTTCTGGGCTGCGGGGCAGGGCTCTGTGCGTCCTGCTTCCCAGAATAATGTAACATCTGCAGCTTGGATCCAGGAGGTCAGCGCTGCAGAGCTTTTGCTTCCTCTGAACTTTTCTTAACCCTCCAGAGCAGAAACCCGATCTGATTAGCATGCAGTGTTTGTAGAGTGAAGTAGAAAATTAGAAAAATAACAAGAACTTATCTGAAAGATTTTGGTTTTCATTTCTTACAGGAGAAGACCTCTCCCAATTCCTAAAAGTTTACCAGGTAAAGACTGTTTGAAATCTTAGGTCAGCTTTTATTTAAGGTTGAGTAGCTAGAATTTTGAAATAAAAGGAAAGAAGGGAATAAATAGAATCAAATTTCCAAGAGAATGAACCTATTATTAGAAACTATAATACTGTTTGTCACAGAGTGGAATTTGGTAATTCGTGGTCTATTTTATAGCTTATCTAAGAGATTTCAGCTACTCAAGTACCAAAAGAAACTTATAAGGCATTCTTACTAAGAGATTATTTCAACTTGGACCATGAGAACAGCAAAACTGGGATACAGTTTCCTTTGGATTACACAGAAATGTAATTTATAGAAGATGTCTGGAAACATGTAACCTAATATTATGTATTTTGTACACTGCCTATAATTGGATCTTTCACTGAGCACCCTGGTCTCTTTTTCTCTCTGAACTCCTATGATACCTCTGGGAGAACCACACACTTAGTGCTTTTTGTTAATTTGTATTCCCTGGATAATTACAAGATCCTTGAGGGCAGGCACTTTGTTTTCTCCTGAATCAGTCACAAAACATAACACAGTATTGGGCACATAGTAGGTGCTCAACAAATACCTATTATTTGAATAAAAGAAAGATATGCCTATCTTTGTTCAAAGGAAGAGGGAAGAGATATCTTGGGCTGCATTTAGCATCTTGGCAAAAATTTAGTGACTGAAAAATTTAGTGGCTGAAATTACATCTTTGAACTAGATAAGGATTTAAGTTAATTGATTTCTTATTACCTTATAATTACCACTTGGTACTGTGGGACTTACTTTTGTCCATTTTTGAAGGTGATTTTACTGTGGGGACTGCTATCTGGGCATGGTTGAAAAATGGCAAAGAAATCATAATAGGGATTTCCAATATGTTTTCTGACTTGTAGTTATGACTATTATTTGTAGGTTTTGTTGCCAGATATATTTTCTTCTTACAAAATGGCAGTCACCAGACTCTGAGTGGGATGCCTTGATTTGAAAAGGGCTAATATATTATCATGAAAAAATGTTAACTTAATATTGCTCTGTGTTTTGCCCTTTGCAGATGACCCTGATTATTCTTTGCCTGATAACTACAGTTTGATCTATCAGTAACATCAATGGTAAGAACCTTTCATCTTCACAGAATCAAGTTGTGTTTAGACTGGTGATTGTATTTTTGAAGTCTTTGAAGCTTCTTTATAACATCACTGCAGGCAAACAATGCCAGTGCTTGGAAGTGGGCACATCAAACATTACTTGCCTGCACTCCTCTAAAACCACCCACTTTGTGACTTACGGCCAATTAGCTGTTAGGACAGAAGCCATGGTTTTCTTGATTAGACAGAAATAATCAGAAAGTATGATTTACATTTACATGTAAGTCTTCAAATTGCTTAAGAAGTGTGTTTATAATATTTAAGGAACTTTGCTGCAAAAGATAGTGGATATTGAAGACGTAAAAAACCTCATCCTCTAACTATATATACCTTTCTGACCAACAAACAAATTGTAGTCTTTACAGCCAGTCATCACGTCTGCTTCATTTCATAAGCCTCTCTCTTTCTCATGGAAAGAGGCCCGGCTCATTTTGGAGGTAGAGCAAGAACGTGGGAAATCAAGTGACGTGGTGTTCAAAGGTAGAACCTGCTCTCCAGAACACCATGCAGTGATGGCTATGTGGTGGGGCATCAGCAGCTCCAAGAGTTTATTTTTATTTTTTACCTTCCTTTTTTCCTCTCTGTCTTCTTCCTTCCCTCCCTCCCTCCCTTCCTTTCCCTCCCTTCCTTTCTTCCTCCCTTCCTTTCTCTCTCTCTCATTCCTCCCCACCTGTTCCTCCTCTCTTTTCCCTTCTTCCCTCCCCACTTTCTTCCTTCTCTTCTCTTCTTTTCGTTTCTCTTTTCCTTCCTTTCTTTCCCTCACCCATTTGGGTAAAGCATATATTCTAGTTGCTTAATAATAGCATTTGAGCCAGCAACTGTAATTCCTCAGAGCCCAAGAATCTGCTGTTTGAATGTAAGATGCCAATACCAACACATTTACTGAAGTTTGGTCATTTCATTGGGCCTCATTAGTGTCTGTGCCAGCTCAAGGAGTAGGAATCGAGCATGTATAATTGACTGAATTTAAGAGAATTTTAAAGAGGGAGTCTACCTTTATTAGTAACTTTGTTAAGCGACATCACAACACTTAAAATAGTTTGAACCTTTGGAATTGACATTTAAATAGGAATCTTTAGGAATTTGTGATTTGTTCTGCAATTGTTGATTTTAGCTGCTATTCTTGTTTTTAATCCTAACATGTTTAGGTAAAGATAGATTATGACTTTTGAATTAAAAATATGTATATAAAAATATAAATGTATGTGTTATTTATCATAAAGCAACATTTTTATTCCATTTTTCATCAGTTGGAATACCCATTTCTCACTGTTTGTTTTCCTTGGCCAAGCACATTGTTCTTGTTGAATAAAATCTCAATGTAGGAGCAGGGTGCTGATATGAATAGTTAATTCAAATGAAATTTCTTTATTATTTTCTTTCAGAAAACAAAGCTTTTTGTGGTTGGCGCTTCTGTGGCATGGAAGGAGGCACTTAAAGCAGCAGAATCTGTAGAAATTATGTCAATCATGAAGACTTTGAAGTGAACCCTTGCTATAATTTTTTGATATTTTAAAATTTATGGTAGACATTTAGTTCAACTTAACCTAGTAGAGTTCTCCAGTTTTTAAAAGAAGTTTGCAAATTGCCCAACACTGAAGAATTATCCTTTTCCAATCAAGTTACTAAAGTTGTGAATGAATTGTGTTTTCTGCTTGATTCAAGAAAGTCTGTGGATTTGAAGCCTTGACTCTTGGGAGTTGGGGCAGGGATGGCTGCAGAGAAGTCTGAGCCAGCAACTCAGCAACTCAAGAAGCTCCTTTGCCTTTTGGGGGCAGCGTGGCACATACTCAGTGGTGTAAGATTTAAAATCACCTTCCTTTCTGGTTGGAAGATTTAGAGGCCATCTGATAACACTTTCTCATTTTACAGATGAGGAATTGAGTCCCAGAAGTGTGAAATCGATTTCCTTATAGTTCTCTCAGCTGGCTAGGGACAGACGCAGAGGGAGAGTACAAGCTCATCCCACATCACCATCCTTCTAACCCTTCCTGAGACCGTGATGCGCATGTTGAAATTTAAGACGCCAAATGTTTTTGCCAGCATCTTTTCACTTGGGAAAGTTACCAGGGTTAAAATGTCAGATTTATTTTTATATGGCTCACTGTGTGTACTGAACTACAGAGCACCATATTTAATCTAATCTAAGAAACCATTCGTTGTAAAACATCCCCTTACTTTATATACCACTAAGAAAGTCAGTGGGGGAGTTGACACTTGTGACAATTAATGGCCAAGCCCATTGGAATCTGAGATGCTAAAGTGTGGGGGAAAAAGTATATGCTAGAATCAATGAAACATGGTATTTTGACTTTATCCCTGAAGAGAATTTTAGACCTACAAAGCCACTACTCAATCTTTGATCTTCACAGAGAATCTTTCCCTTGCTAGATCCTGGAATTTTTAAAGTGTCAATCTTACCCTTTCACAAATATTTGGGTCTTCCTTTGGTCACCCACAAACAGCAGGGAGATTGGTCTAATATTTGCACACTGAGCAAATGGTACATTTTAGTTAATGACAAGTTAAAATAGCACTGGCATTTATTTGGGATGTTGTGAAATTCTGGTACCACAAAGAGCAGATACCTTCCTTTTCTTCTCTGTGCATAGCTTCCCCAGAACTATGGACAAAGTGATTGAAGGAAGATCGATTGTTTCCCCTTTTCATATAAGGTGCTGCTGAAAGTGGCAGCTTCTTGTCATAACCAGAAGCTTGCATCAGTTGGATAGCCTTTTGAAAAACTGGAGTTTGCAAAGGGTCATTGACTTCCCCAGATTGAACAGGCTCAGGAAATTTTCCTTTGAACTCAGAACATTCTATTTTTAAGTATTTTATTTATTGTTAGCAATTCCATAGAGATTTCAATTTTCTCTCTACTGGTCAGTGTAACTGATGTAAAAATATCTTAAGAATTGAAAATATCTTTATTTTATTGCTCTTCCAGTTCAATATGAAGTAAAATAAAGGTTCCTGGTGATTTGGGATTTATTTTGCATTTTTGTGTTAATTGTATCTCTCTTCCAAGCTCTATTTGACCCCTTGTTACATTTGCTATCATTAGACCACCATAGAAGGACAAACTGCCGGTCAGGGAAGCCAGGAGGAGACTGGCACCAAGCCACTTCCTACTAACTCTTCAGGTGCCAGATGCAGGGTCCCTTCCTCGGGGAAGCATGTTCCCTGCCTCCAGGCTTGGTGGGATCCCACTGCTGTCTCCTTCCCCACTCTCACATTTTCCTTGTTATTACAGGATTCACTCTTGAAATTAATTGTTCAAAGTCTGGCTTCCCTCCTAGACTGTAATCTCCATGAGAGCAGGGTCCCTCTTATCGTTTTTCCTGCTACATCCCCAGAACTTGACACATAGTAGTAAATATGAAAGAACTAGTGGCCTAGAAGAAGATAACGTAGCTAGAGAAACAACCAGTTGAGAGAGAAGTAGGAGTGTAAAGGGAAGCCAGTCAAATAAGTTTACATGATGAATTTAGTAAGTATGAGCTGTTCTGCAGACTGTCAGCACCTTAATTTGGGTTCCAGCAGAAGCAGACCCTGGGATAAAGATTTGAATGCAGGTACTTTTTCTGGGGGGTGATCCCAGAATGCACCAGTATGGAAGTAGGGAAGTAAGACAGCGAAGGGAAGGAAAGCAAAAAAAAAAGTTCGTTATCAAGCAAGTTACCACTGTGGGCAATGAACTTCAGCTGCTGGGACTCTTGGGTGACAGTGTGGGACCCACACCTCAGAAATAGCTCACCTGAGGGGAGGGAGCTGGGATAGTCATTCACCAACTTCCACCAGTCACAGGTAGAGGGCTGCTCCTAAGTGGTGTTGGTTCCCTGGCATTTCTGTCTTGCCATGAACACCAGCAGAGTGGGTTCCAGCAGGCCGAGAGTCCTCACATGGTTCCTGGCAGTTGGAAGTTGGGCTGGCATGTGAGGAAGTGATAGGTACTGAGGGGAAGTGGATGGGGTGCTGGCAGTGCTGATCCCTGCATGGCTCAGGTCCACCCATGCCCACCTGCACTTTACTGCATCCTGTCACCACTTGTCCCAGTTTCCAAAAGACACACACACACACCCCAGGAAGTTTAGTAGGATGAGCTCTAGTCCCTGCTGCTACAGATGGTCCTGAGTCTATAAGTGATATTCATCATCTCCTTCCTCTACCACCCTGTTATGGAGTGAGTTATATTCCCCCAAATTCATATGTTCAAGTCCTAGCCCTCAGCACCCCAGTGACCGTTTTGGAGATAGGGCCTTTAAAGAGGTGATTAAGTTGAAGTAAGGCCGTTGGGGTGGGGCTCTGATCCAGTGTGATTGGTGTCCTTGTAGGAAAAGAAGAGACACTGGGAGTGAGTGTGCACAAAGGGACGACAGTGTGAAGAGGCAGCAGGAGGGTGAACATCTGCAACCCAGAGAGGCCTCAGAGGAAACCAATTCTGCTGGCACTGTCATCTTGGACTTCCAGCCTCTAGAACTGCAGGAAAATTAATTTCTATTGTTTAAGCCACTCAGTCTGTGGTATTTTGCTATGGCAGCCTCATCAAACTAATACACACATATTCTATAGTCCCTTCACAATTGGCTAGTCTTCTGCTTGTCTAGGTTGCTTGACTGGTGGGGTAACCCAGACCCTCATCCCTGAGGGGTCTTAGCCCCTGGTTAACAGGCTCTTGTCAGATTCTGCTGAAATTGGCAATTTATGTTTATTACCAGGCATGGCAACACCAAGAGGCCTCTCACTGAAACTCCTGAGTTCCAGATACATTCTTCCTTGCCCACCTTTCCTCATGGTAATCACCTTCTCCTGCCGAGATAGTTACTCCTTTCCTTGCTTGCTGGTCTACTGGCATGAGGACCCCCAAATGACCAGGTATCAGCCGTACTTTTGGTGGAACTCTTTTTATGACCATTGATAGATGTATCCCCTGCCAACCACCTAGAGCCAGGTGCTCTGGTCCAGCAGAGTGTAATGTTGAAAGGATGGGGACACAAATTCCCCAAGTGGGTCAGTGTAAGCTATGGTGACAGAGGCCAGTCTTACCTCTTGGTTCCCAGGCCTGTGTTTTCTATCTTATGAAGTCAGAACATGTAGTACCATATTGTGACAATATAAGCACCATATAAAACCATACCTCACAATAACAATAAATGTAAAAATAAACAAATGAGACCTAATCAAACTTATGAGCTTTTGCAGAGCAAAGGAACCAATAAACAAAACAAAGGGACAACCTACAGGCTAGGAGAAAATATTTGCAAATGATGTGACTGACAAGGCCTTAATTTCCAAAACACAGAAACAACTACTACAATTCAATAGCAAAAAAACAAACAACCCAATCAAAAAATGGGCAGAAGATCGAAATAAACATTTCTCCAAAGAAGACTTACAGATGGCCAATAGGCACATGAAAAGACGCTTATCGTTGCTAATTATTAGAGAAAAACAAACCAAAACAACAATGAGGTACCACCTCACACCAGTTAGAATGGCCATCATTACAAAGTCTACAAATAGAGGGCAGACAGCAGAAGCAAGAAGAACTACAATCCTGCTGCCTGTGAAATGAAAACCACATTCATACAAAGATAGACAAAATGAAAAGGCAGAGAACTATGTACCAGTTGAAGGAACAAGATAAACCTCCAGATAAACAACTAAATGAAGTGGAGATAGGCAACCTTCCAGAAAAAGAATTCAGAATAATGATAGTGAAGATGATCCAGGACCTCGGAAAAAGAATGGAGGCAAAGATCGAGAAGATGCCAGAAATGTTTAACAAAGTCCTAGAAGAATGAAAGAACAAACAAACAGATGAACAATACAATAACTGAAATGAAAATTACACTAGAAGGAATCAATAGCAGAATAACTGAGACAGAAGAACGGATAAGTGACCTGGAAGACAGAATGGTGGAGTTTACTGCCATGGAACAGAATAAAGAAAAAAGAATGAAAAGAAATGAAGACAGCCTAAGCGACCTCTGGGGCAACATTAAATGCAACAACATTCGCATTATAGGGGTCCCAGAAGGAGAAGAGAGAGAGAAAGGACCCGAGAAAATATTTGAAGAGACTATAGTCGAAAACTTCACTAACATGGGAAAGGAAAATAGCCACCCAAGTCCAGTAAGCACAGCGAGTCCCATACAGGATAAACCCAAGGAGAAACACACTGAGACACATATTAATCAAATTTGCAAAAATGAAAGACAAAGAAAAATTATTGAAAGCATCAAGGGAAAAATGATGAATAACATACAAGGGAACTCCCAAAAGGTTAACAGCTGATTTCTCAGCAGAAACTCTACAAGCCAGAAGGGAGTGGCATGATATATTTAAGGTGATGAAAGGGAAGAACCTACAACCAAGATTACTCTACCCGACAAGAATCTCATTCAGATTTGACAGAGAAATCAAAAGCTTTACAGAAAAGCAAAAACTAAGAGAATTCCGCACCACCAAACCAGCTCTACAACAAATGCTAAAGGAATTTCTCTGAGTGGGAAACACAAGAGAATAAAAGGGCCTACAAAAGCAAACCCAAAACAATCAAGAAAATGATAATAGGAACATACATATCAATAATTAACTTAAATATGAATGGATTAAATGCTCCAACCAAAAGACATAGGCTTGCTGAATGGATACAGAAACAAGACCCATATATATGCTGTCTACAAGAGACCCAATTCAGACCTAGGGACACATACAGAAAGTGAGGGGACGGAAAAAGATATTCCATGCAAATGGAACTCAAAAGAAAGCTAGAGTAGCAATACTTATATCAGATAAAATAGACTTTAAAATAAAGAATGTTACAAAAGACAAGGAAGGACACTACATAATGATCAAGGGATCAATCCAAGAAGAAGATATAACAATTATAAATATATATGCACCCAAAATAGGAACACCTCAATACATAAGGCAAATGCTAACAGCTATAAAAGAGGAAATCGACAGTAACACAAAAATAGTGGGAGACTTTAATACCTCACTTACACAAATAGACAGATCATCCAGACAGAAAATTAATAAGGAAACACAAGCTTCAAATGACACAATAGACCAGATAGATTTAATTGATATTTATGGGACATTCCATCTGAAAACAGCACATTCTCCAGGATAGATCACATCTTGGGTCACAAATCAAGCCTCAATAAATTTAAGAAAATTGAAAGCATATCAAGCATCTTTTCCAACCACAACGCTATGAGATTAGAAATAAATTACAGGGAAAAAATGTAAAAAACACAAACACATGGAGGCTAAACAATACCTTACTAAATAACCAAGAAGTCACTGAAGAAAACAAAGAGGAAATCCAAAAGTACTTAGAGACAAATGACAACGAAAACACAACAATCCAAAACCTATGGGATGCAGCAAAAGCAGTTTTAAGAGGGAAGTTTGTAGCAATAAATCCTACCTCAAGAAACAAGAAAAATCTCAAACGGACTAGAGAAAGAAGAACAAACAAAACCCAAAGTTCATAGAGAGAAAGAAATCATAAAGATCAGAGCAGAAATAAATTAAATAGAAACAAAGAAAACAATAGCAAAGATCAGTAAAACTAAAATCTGGTTCTTTGAGAAGATAAATAAAATTGATAAACCTTCAGCCAGACTCATCAAGAAAAGGAGGGAGAGAACTCAAATCAATACAATTAGAAATGAAAAAAGAGAAGTTACAACAGACACTGCGGAAATACAAAGCATCCTAAGAGACTGCTACAAGCAACTCTATGCCAATAAAAAGGACAACCTGGAAGAAATGGACAAATTCTTAGAAAGGTATAACCTTCCAACACTGAACCAGGAAGTGAAAGAAAATCTGAACGACCAATCACAAGTAATGAAATTGAAGCTGTGATTGAAAATCTTCCAACAAACAAAAGTCCATGACCACGTGGCTTCACAGGTGAATTCTATCAAACATTTAGAGAAGAGATAACACCCATCCTTCTCAAACTCTTCCAAAAAATTGCAGAGGAAGGAACACTCCCAAACTCATTCTATGAGGCCGCCATCACCCTGATACCAAAACCAGACAAAGATACTGCAGAAAAAGAAAATTACAAACCAATATCACTGATGAATATAGATGCAAAAATCCTCAACAAAATACTAGCAAACAGAATCCAAGAACACATTAAAAGGGTCATACACCATGATCAAGTGGGATTTATCCCAGGGATGCATGGATCCTTCAATATACTCAAATCAATCAATGTGATACACCATATTAACAAATTGAAGAATAAAAATACCATATGATCATCTCAATAGATGCAGAAAAAGCTGTTGACAAAATTCAACACCGATTTATGATAAAAACTCTCCAAAAAGTGGGCATAGAGGGAACCTACCTCAACATAATAAAGGCCATATATGACAAACTCACAGCAAAAAAAAGAAAAGAAGTCTACAAATAATAAGACTGTCAGAGTGAAGTAAGTCATAAAGAGAAAAACAAGTACTGTATATTAACGCATATATGTGGAATCTAGAAAAATGGTACAGATGAACCAGTTTGCAAGGCAGAAATAGAGACACAGATGTAGAGAACAAACATATGGACACCAAGGGGGAAAAGGGGGGTGGGATGAATTGCGAGATTGGGATCGACATATATACACAAATATGTATAAAATAACTAATGAGAACCTGCTGTATAGCACAGGGAACTCTACTTCGCCAGTAGAAACTAACAACATTGTAAAACAACTATACCCCAATTAAAAAAAAAGTCCACAAATAATAAACACTGGAGAGGGTGTGGAGAAAAAGGAACCCTTCTACACTGTTGGTGGGAATGTAAATTGGTGCAGCCACTATGGAAAACAATAAGGAGGTTCCTCAAAAAGCTAAAAATAGAGTTGCCATATGATCCAGCAATTCCACTCCTGGTCATATACAGAGACAAAACTATAATTCAAAAAGATACATGCACCCCTATGTTTATAGGAACAATATTTGCTATAGCCAAGACATAGAAACAACCTAGGTGTCCATCAGCAGACGAACGGATAAAGAAAATGTGATATATACACACACACACACACACACACACACACACACACACACACACACACACACAGTGGAATATTACTCAGCCATTAAAGAGAATGAAATAATGCCATCCGCAGCAACATGGATGGACCTAGAGATTATCATACTAAGCAAAGTAAGTCAGAAAGAGAAAGACAAATACCATATGTGGAAGCACTTATATATGGAATCTAAGATATGACACAAATGAACATATCTACAAAACAAAAACAGACTCACAGATATAGAGAACAGACTTTTGGTTGCCAAGGGGGGAGGGGGGTGTCGGGAAGGGAAGGATTGGAAGTTTGGGATTAGCAGATGTAAACTATTATGTATAGGATGGATAAGCAACATGGTGCTACTGTATAGCACAGGGAGCTATATTCAATATCCTGTGATAAACCATCATGAAAAATAATATATATATATATATATGTGTATAACTGAGTCACTTTGCTGTACAACAGAAATTAAACACAACATTGTAAATCAACTATACTTTAATAAAATAAAAATAAAACAAAAAAACACCCCGTACCTCATTTTTAAGGCCAGCACCCTAACGCTGCAAGTTATCTTCAAGCTGCCCCACCTTTAAAATGCCATTCTGACATTCTATCAGGACTGCAGCTTCTAGGTGATGTGGTGTATGGCAGGCAAAGTGGAGCACATGGACATTTGCCCACTGTTATACCACCTTCACTGTAAAGTGAAGCTCTTAGTGTAAGGCATGCATTCTCAACAGGGGCAGTATTGCTCCCAAGTGGGTGAAAATTGGTTCTTGATGGGCAAAACAAATGTTATTCTTCTTATGTATAAAGCACAGCTATACGTAAAGCACATAAACAGAAATACAGTTTATCTGTGGTATTAAAACTTCACGGGAGTGTCAATCAGGAAAAAAAATGTTTCAAAAGACTCCTTAGGGGAGTGGTAATGAAAAGTGATTTGATAAACACTGGCCCAAGGTGATGTTATGTGGAATTTCATAACGGTACTCAGATACTGTTAGCCCTGGGATGATGTTACTGGCCAAGGCTCTGCTGGCAAAAAAAAAGGAGAGTCTCTTCTTGGAATCAATTCCATTAGAGATGAATCTCTGCTCCTTCCAGAGTGGAAGGAGTTCAGTGGAATCAGCTTGCCACCAAGGGGCCAGTTGATCTCCTTGGGGGACAATAGCATATTTAGGGCCCAGCTTCAGCCTCTGGGGATAACTGGTCAGACGCCAAGCTGTGGAGGCCCCTGTAGAGTCTCCATCCCTGCCACCATGGCTACTCTGTTCATGAGTCCATAGAGTAAGCATTGGGTGACCTAGGACAGAGGCTGGCTGGAAGCCACTGGACGTGTCATCCGAGCCACCTGGTTGTTCTGCATCTCCTCTTTGATGGGTACTCTCTTGCAGGCACTGATGTAAGACACATACATTTACACATTTTGTTGCCCATTCCATTATCTTCAGTCTTCTAATCTTGTTCCCAGATCAACTAGTCAAGTCATGCACCACTGCCCAGGAGTCTATGAATATACTTACCTTGGGCTACAGCTCCCTTCACGCCAAGGTGATGACCAGCTGTGTTACTTGATATGCTATCCACGGGGAGTATTTTTCTTCACCATGGGTTTTCACAGTCACTTCTAAGTGGGGTGGTAGTGTGGCAGCAACCTACATAAAGACTAACAAAAATTAACATAGAACTGACCTATTTTTGAATCAGATCTGAATTTTTTTGCTCTTCTCCACCAACTGGGTTGAAGCAAACTTCCTCTGAGGCCACAGGTCTGAGCTGAAGGAGAGGCATAGGTGCAATGAGGGAGGTGAGGGAGATGTCTGCATTGCCTTTCTGTGTGACGTATTTGGCTCTCTGGCTTTGCCCCATTTTTTCCAGAATGTACCAATTCCATTGTATGATGGATCGCTGATGTGCCTGCCTGACTCAGGGGGTCTGAAGAAAGCTAAAATAGTTTAATAGTAACATTGTCTTTTGTTCATGTTTCCTTTATAATTTTACAAAATGTATCTCTTGAAATGCTACCATAGAGGCCTTTTGGCTTTTTTATTAGTCCCTACTGACCTGAGTTCATAATTTTTCCCAGTGTGCCAACAGCAGTCATAACAACCAACCTACCCTATGGCCCTTGTAACTACCTTTGACCCCATATCTCTCAAATTTACCTTAATTCATCCTAATTCACCACAGATGAGGCCTCCAATAATTGTGATGCTTCGGCTCAGAGGTTATCACCATTCTACTTCCACAAGTGGTGAGATCCTTGTTGCCATCTGGCTGGGAAGGGCTCTAATTCTAAAATCCCATCCTGACATCTGAATACCCTTTCTGATACTGTCGTAGTTTGGGTTTCCCCAGAAGGAGGCCAGAGACAGGGATTTGAGATCAAGTAGTTTATGCAGGAGGTGAACCCAGGAAACACACCAGTAAAATGGGAAGTGAAAAAGGCAAGAGAAGGAAGTGAATAAAGAGTGTGTTATCAAGCCAGTTGCCATAGTGGGGAAATGAGCTGAAACCCACTGGGTACTCTAGGAAATAGCACCGAACATGTATCTCAGAGTTATTCCACTGAGAGGTGAGAGAGCTGGGTATTTGTATTAGTTGGCTGAAATTGCTATAATAAAGTACCACAGACTGAGTGGCTCAAATAACAAAAATGTATTGTCTCACAGCTATGGAGGCCAGAAGGCAAGAGTCAAGGTGCCAGCCTGGTTGATTCCTTCTGAGGGCTGTGAAGGAAGGAGGTGTTCCAGGCCTCTCTCCTTGTCTTGTAGATGTGTGTCCCTGTGTCCAAATATCCCCATTTTATAAGGGGGCCAATCATATTGGGTGAGGGCCCACCCTTATGACCTCATTTTAACTTAATTACCTCTGTAAACATCCTATCTCCAAATAGGGTCACATTCTGAATTACTGGGCCTTAGGACTTCAACATGTGGGTCACATTCTGAATTACTGGGCCTTAGGACTTCAACATGTGAATTTTGGGGATATAATTCAATCTGTGTCTTTATATGCCAATTTATGTATATGTTCCTGGTTGAGGGTTGCTTTTGGTTTAGGAAAATATGTTATTTCCCTGGTACTTTCAGCCTGTCATACATGTGGTTAAAGGGATGTCTGAGGCAAAGAGGTGATAGTAGTTGGAATTTGGGTCTGCATACTCAGAAATGTTAAGTGCCAAGGGGATTTGAATGGGACATCTGCAGTGTCTGATACTTTGGGGGTGCAAGTAACTGTTTCTATGACTTATTTAAATTTTTTTTTTTTTTTTTTAGTGAGGAAGATTATGAGAGGGTAACTAATAGAGAAAAAGATGTTTTATATATTTTGCTTCCTGTGGAAGCAAATATCTGTTAACAGAAGAGACCTCATCTATACAAGAGTCTTTTTTTTTTTTTTTTGCTGCACGCGGGCCTCTCACTGTTGTGGCCTCTCCCATTGCGGAGCACAGGCTCTGGACGTGCAGGCCCAGCGGCCATGGCTCACGGGCCCAGCCGCTCAGCGGCACGTGGGATCTTCCCACACCGGGGCACGAACCCGCATCCCCTGCATCGGCAGGCAGACCCCCAACCACTGCGCCACCAGGGAAGCCCATATACAAGAGTCTTTTTAAAAAATGTGGCTGGGAAAAAAAGATGTGGCTGGATAGTTTTGGTATTTATTTGCACTGCTGGCTAATTGTCTCAAAAAACTGAAATAATTTAGAAGTAACATGATTTATTTATTTCTTTAATTAATTTTTAATTATTTAATTTTTAAAAATTTTATTTATTTTTGGCTGTGTTGGGTCTTCGTTGCTGTGCAGGCTTTAGCTGTGGCGAGCAGGGGCTACTCTTTGTTGCAGTGAGTGGGCTTCTCATTGAGGTGGCTTCTCTTGCTGTGGAGCATGGGCTGTAGGCGCACGGGCTTCAGTAGTTCTGCCTCGCTGGCTCTAGAGCGCAGGCTCAGTAGTTGTTGCGCATGGGCTTAGTTGGTCCACGGCATATGGGCTCTTCCCAGACCAGGGATCAAACCCACGTCCCCTGCATTGGAAGGCGGATTCTTATCCACTGTGTCACCAGGGAAGTCCAACATTATTTATTTATAATTAAAAATGCATTTAGTAATCATGAATGATGAAATAATTAATGTTTTGTACAGAGTGACATACAGGAAGTAATTGTTTTAGAAAGAACCACTTCTCTGAAATCTTGTCAGAGGAGGGTTCACCAATAGAGAATTGCCACCAGATGGCAACAGAGACTCTGGAATCTAATTTTGTAAGTAAGTTTAAGAAAGGTTTACCCAAGGGGTTTTCACCCCTGTTATGGCAAACACTGTTCTAGATCTGGCTGATTTAGGAATGACAGTCATATTAAATTTTGGAATGCCATAATATAATACGTGAATTATACTCCTTTTATGAATGCCTGGTTCTTGTTTTTAATTGATTTTTCTTAGGAGATGAAAAATTATTTTAAATTCTTAACACTGCAGTGAAAATTAATAACCCATTGGAGGGAAATTTGATAAATATTTATTAAAATTTTAAATGAGAATGTCTTTCTGATCAGCAATTTCTCATCTAGGCATCCATCTTATGGACGTACTGATGCACAAAAACATGTAAGTATGGTCACTTGTAAGCATTGTTTTCAAATAGTGAAAAATTGGAAAAAATTTATTGGCCTCAGAAGTCTGTTTAAATAAAGTTATGGAATATTTAATTAATTAAGGGAAAAATGAAGTTAGAGTTATCTGTCTTTACAAGGAACTATCTCCAAGATTTTACGAATTACAAGGTCACAGGCAGGGACTTCCC
Organism: Leucopleurus acutus; assembly: GCF_964270905.1. Taxonomy (NCBI): domain Eukaryota; kingdom Metazoa; phylum Chordata; class Mammalia; order Artiodactyla; family Delphinidae; genus Leucopleurus; species Leucopleurus acutus. The sequence goes on from NC_139155.1 coordinate 28,007,900, forward strand.
TGGTGGCGCAATGGTTAAGAATCCGCCTGCCAATGCAGGGGACACAGGTTTGAGCCCTGGTCTGGGAAGATCCCACATGCTGCCGAGCAACAAAGCCTGTGTACCCTAACTATTGAGCCCACACACCAAAACTACTGGGCCTGCACGCCTAGAGCCCGTGTTCTGCAACAAGAGAAGCCACTGCAATGAGAAGACTGTGCACTGCAACGAAGAGTAGCCCCCGCTTGCTGTAACAAGACAAAGCCCACGTGCAGCAATGAAGACCCAACGCAGCAAAATAAATAAATTAATTTTAAAAAACAGGACACAGGCAATCTATACCTAGACACTGAGTATGTAAGAGTGTGATATTTGTACATGGGTAGGAAAAGTCTGAAAGGGTGCACACTGAACTGTTAACAATGGCTAACCGTAGGGAGAGGAGTTTTAACTTTTTATCATGTGTACTTCTATGTTGTTTGCAGACACACTTAAGAATATTATAAAAGTATCATAGAAATGTTTGAAGGAAAGAAAAATTATGTAAACCAAATCCCCAAAAGTCGGCACTGTGATTTTTATGAATAATCCAGTAACTTTTAAAAAAAATATTTATTTATTTAGCTGCGTCAGGTCTTAGTTGCGGCACGCAGGATCGTTTGTTGGGGCGTGTGGGCTTCTCTCTAGTTGTGGTGTGCAGGCTCCAGAGCGCATGGGCTCAGTAGTTGTGGCGCGTGGGCTCTAGAGTGCATGGGCTTAGTTGCCCTGCAGCATATGGGATCTTAGTGCCCCGACCAGGGATCAAATTCCACGTCCGCTGCATTGGAAGGTGGATTCTTAACCATTGGACCACCAGGGAAGTCCCAATCCACTAACTTTTAGATGAAATATTTCTGATATTCATCTTGGCCCCAGTGTATGAGTATAAAGTATTGTAAACATGGAGAAAGCAAGCATGGGCTTTCTATCTTAAAAGTCCATTTATACTGTACAACTGCATTGGCTCAAATCCTAGCTCCACCATTTACTGTCTGTGTGAGCTTAGGCAAATAATTCAACCTCTCTGAGTCTTTGTCCTGGTCTGTAATATGAGAACAATGAAATTATTGACCTTGTAGGGTTGTTATGAGAATCAAATTAGTCATTATGTGAAAAGTACTCAGAACGGTTTTTGGCTGATAGTGAGGGCTCAGGAAATGCTGACTATTACTGCCCAGGGCTCAGTAGTAGCAAACCCTTCACTGTTAATTAGCCAGTGATTAACCCTGCTTGCTGACACTGTGAATTTTTTTAGAGTTTCTGCAGATAGAATTTATGTATAGAAAAGACATCTGTCATTACTTTGTTTTTTTGGAATTAATCTTTTGAATTAATTATTTTAAAATTAATCTTCAATTTATTAAATTCACACACATTTTAAAATTTAGTTTTCTTAAATCTTCAAGTTATCTTTATAAATCTCAACATTCTATTTATAAATTTAAATAACCACTTTCGAGGGGGATCTTTAACATTTGGTCAACTCAAATTCAATAGACCAAACCTCCTTAAACAATTGATTCCATTTACAACTTAAATTCCATCAAATGTTTTAAACTACAGTATTAAATTTAATATATTTAAATTTCTTCTTTTGACCAAACTGAACAATAAACCTAACTATTTACACTATTCTGCTAAGGTCTAACAATTTCAGTTTATAAAGTATGCCTCCTTTTCCCCATAGGCTGTGATATTTATTGCAACGTATCTATCCATTGTGTCTGCATCTCAACTAAGCTGTAAACCATGGGAAGTGGAGGTAGGGCCAATTCTGTTTTGCTAAGTAGTGACTGGCACATGAAGAACTCTGAAGGCCAAAAAGGATTTGAATTGGTAGAGGCCAGAGAGTATTCCAGACTGGGAAAAATACCAGCAAAAGTTATGGATAGTAATGGTGGTATAAAGACTTTGTTCATATTTGCCAAGTCTTGCTCATGATAATCTTATATACATTTATATGCACACACATACCAGGGTATACAAAATGCAGGTACATTCTGAGTGAAATCGAGGAGGACCCTGTGGGGTTTTCCTGGGAACAGAACCTCCTCCTTCCCCACTTCCCCAGTGTCTCCTGCCCTTGTTTGTAGAAAAACTTTAGCCTCCTAAGCCTTCCCTGAGTTTCAAAGAGCAAATTTAATCAGAGAAGTGAAAAACTGTAAAAACAAAGGAAAGCAGTCTAGCAAGACAAGGCTGAGGCCATATCCTTGAGTTGTTTTACAGACACTAAAACCCCCACCAGATGGAAGATGGTGACTGCATGTTGACCACCAGCATGGAGACCCCAGACCAGCTGGAACCAGAAAACTGATAATTAAGATGCCTGAAACAACATCACCTTGTTACCTCACCAGCAACCAATCAGATAACTGAGCATGTACTGATCATGTACCCTCACACTGTTTTCAAAAACCCTCCCCTAGGACTTCCCTGGTGGCACAGTGGTTAGGAATCTGCCTGCCAGTGCAGGGGACAGGGGTTCAAGCCCTGGTTTGGGAAGATCCCACATGCTGCGGAGCAACTAAGCCTCTGTGCTACAACTACTGAACCTGTGCTCTAAGCCCGCGAGCCACAACTACTGAAGCCTGCACACCTACAGCCCATGCTCCACAACAAGAGAAGCCACCTCAGTGAGAAGCCTGTGCACTGCAACCAAGAGTAGCCCTGCTTGCCACAACTATAGAGAGCCTGCGTGCAGCAACGAAGACCCAACACAGCCAAAATAAATAAATAAGTAAAATAAATTTATTTAAAAGAAAACCCCTCCCCTAAAAGTCATTGGGGATTTTGGGTCTTTTGAGCATGAGATGCCTGTTCTCCTTGTTTGGCCCTGCAATAAACACTGTACCTACCTTCACCACAACTGGGTGTCAGTAGATTGGCTTTGCTGTGTGTTGGGTGAGCAGACCCAAGTTTGGTTCAGTAACTTGAGTAGCTGGATAACTATTTTGTTGTTGTTGAGGATTTGGGATCAAAATACGTGAAACTGTGTTACTGGAAAACTGGGTTTGCCTCTTGGTGGGTGTTGCGCCAAAAGACACAACCAAGCCAGAGATCGGGAGACAGAAGGATTTATTACTTGCAGCCAGTAAGGAGAACACTGGGGAACTTTCTCAAAGCAGTGTCTCCCCAAACAGCAAAACTGGGGAAATTTTAAGCTAAGGGATATTCATGAAGGGGCTTGAGAAGAGGAGAATTCAACATTAAATTGGGGCAAAAGTAAACAGATTCCAAGCTTTAGGTGACTGAAGTCAGAAGGGTCAGAAAAGGTCAACATCATCATCACTTAGGTTCCAGTTGATCTGGTGGTTGAGCGCTGGGGCCTGGGTTGGGGAGTGTTTAAATTCTGCAAAACAGCTGAAGAAAGTGCTTCAGGCTAATCTTTACCTTTGAAACAGAACTGGGAGTCTTTACAGCTGATTTGTTACCTGTGCTATTGTTACTTTTCTTGCCTGGTAACAGTCCTTTGTTCCTTTGTTCCCTTAGGTCATTACTACTGAGACCTGTTCAAAGGCAAGCTCTGTGGCCAGGCTTACATTACAAAATGGGTTAGGCCTAAAATGGCTTCTCTAAATAACATGAATAAAGTATAATGCTGATTAAGTTACCCCCTCACCTTCCCCCCCCCCAAAAAAAAGAAGTTGATATAAAAGTTTAAAAAAATTAAATGGCTCTCTTATGTCAAGTAAGCCATGCCTGGTTCTCTTTCTCTGGGGGATGCCCCTACTCTATCTGCTTACAACTGTATATTTTTTTCCTGGATTTTTATCTCTGATAAAAGATTTTATGATATCTACAAGCCAATCTTCTCAAACCTCCATCAGTCTAGGTCACTGACTGACTTTTTAGGAATAGAGATTAAAGGTATCGTTTCCTCACCCCCTGAAACGCTAATTGATATCAACATAATGCCATCAAAATGGCCTTTTGCGGGGAAGTTAAATGTACTTCTAAACTAAATCATGCAATTCTGTGGGTATGCACTTCGTGAGCTTTAAATAATGACAAACCTTTATTTTGAGCAGTGTCAGAATTGGAGTTATAGGTGCATTCATGAAAGAAGCATGATTATAGACATCATCAGTTAAAAATATATTGTATGAACGCTGGACATCTATACATAAGGACACAGGAGATTTTTAGAAAGAAGTAGTTTTCTGCAATTATCTTATTTCCTTAAGATTGAAGAATATAAATATATGCCTACCCATAATTGAGACTTCCAGAATGCAGTTATTTCCCCAGGCTATGTCTCCCTTGCATCATTTTTACCATATATTCTTTTATTTTTATTTTTTTACATCTTTATTGGAGTATAATTGCTTTACAATGGTGTGTTAGTTTCTGCTTTATAACAAAGTGAGTCAGTTATACATATACATATGTTCCCATATCTCTTCCCTCTTACGTCTCCCTTCCTCCCTACAACTGTATTTTATATGCTCAGTTAGCTCATAAATAAGACACTGTGAAGACTCCATCTCTGAAGTCCTTTCCATTTTTCATGCCTTATTCTTGGATAGTCTCCCCACTGGCCCCCCTCCATCTCAACTATTTTATCCCACCATCAGACAAAACTCACATACATTTGATTCATCAAAAATTTATTGAGCCTACCACTTACAGGCTAGTGTTCTAGAAAGCTCTTGGGATGCCTCAGGGAACAAAACAAAGACCCCTGCCCTTAAGGATCTTACATTCTAGCCAGGTTGACAGACACAAACATAAAAGCAAATTATAATAGTATTTTAAGAGGTACTAAGTGCTTTGGAAAAAAAATTGTAGAGCTGGGAAAGGGAGAAGGAGCCAAGTTTTCACATCTGGAATTTTTAAATGAAGGTGTGTAAAATCTACATGAAAAATACTTTTATGGGTCTTGTCTTTTTGATTTTTTTGTCTGCCCTCTTGGGCGCAGATGTCTCTTTGCTGCCTGGGAATTTGGACAGTATGAAAATAACTACCATTTACAGATACGCTCGCGGCTACCAGGCACCTTTGACGATTAGTCCATTTAATCTTCACTATACTGGAAAAGGCAAGTATCATCTTTCCCCTTTACACAGGATGAAACTGAAGCGCACAACTGGATAGGCATCAAAGCTCTCGAGTGCAAAACAGAGATTTAGGTTGACTGGTCCTGGTTATCTAAGGGTCAAAACAAGACTGACAAGCACTCTCCCCGGACTCCTTTAAGTCCACGTGGGTGAGGTGTGCGAGAGCTCCCGGAGCCTAGACCGAGTGCGGCTCGGCGGAGCCAGCGAGAAGGACGTGATCTCAGTTCGGGAAGTAACGCCGGGACCCAAGACGACTCCAAGCCATTGGCGAGCGTGGCCGGAGCCAGGCGCGCTTGCCGGGGTCAGGGGGTGGGGCCTGGACGTAAGGGGGCGGGGCCACCATCCTCCAGTGAAAAGGGCTCCCGGAGTGGTTTGTCCTACTTTGCTGCCGGTAGAGGCTCCGAGTTGCCGCCCCTCCCCCGGGAGTGGTGGAGATTCGATCACGTGACAGCCCGGAGGCCGGAACTGGGAAGGTTGTGGAAAGCGCAGAGTTCTGACAAAAACAAGTGGCGACGTTGCCATCGCAGGGTCTATGGCCGAGGCGGTGAGGCCCCCGCGCCGGGCCAGGGCCAAGGCCAAGGCCAGCCGGACTAAGACCAAGGTGAGGGAACCCGACCATCCCATCCTCGCCAGGCCCTGGCAGGTGCGCTGTCTTTTTTCTTCTCTTCGGCTTCTCCAGCCCACTCTGAGCCCTCCGTCCCCTGAGCCCTTCTCATCCTCTGTCCCCACCTCCCCGTATTTGATCCCCCCACCCATTGACACCAGACTTGTTCCTCTGTGCCTCCTTCACGTTCCTCTGCCGGACTTTGTCAGGAGCCCTTTTTTTTTTCTTTTTCCTCCTGTGACCTCACTAGGCTCTTCCTTTTCTGCTCCTTTCTTGACTTTCCTCACCCGGGTCTAGATTCCTATCGTGAAGCAGCTTTCCTCTTCCCAGTCTCATCTTTAACTCTCTTTTTCTCCTTTATAATCTGTGAACATTTTCAGTCCCTCTTCCCATAAAGAGGGAAGGGACCCCTCCTCCACTCAAGAATGTATCCTTTGGAAGAGCTTTGCAGATAGAGACAGAAAGTAGGCTGTGGTGATGTGCCTTTTCAGTTTAAAAATTCAAGATGACAGTGGTGCTGCTGCTGTTTATTTCTCATTATCCTGGTTGTTTATGATGGGGCACGAATGACCAGAAATTAAACCAGAGCGGGACTCATACAGCAGGGACAGATGTGAATTTTCTGGGTTTCCTGGATTATACTAACGTGTGGTGTTGGTGTGATTTAAAGTTGATTTGTCTTGTTTGCAGGCGCAGTCTGGGCTTTCATTTCGTACCCATATGTTTTCTGAAATGACATTTATTTTACAGTGAACAGATTAAATGCTGCCCATGGATAGCTGGACATATATAATTTTGGCTTACCTGAACTGAATTTATATTAAGGAAATAATGAAGGTGGTATTAAAAAGGAAATTTCCTTTCCTACAAGTAGGTGATGTTCCAGAGCAGATGTAACTTAAAAATGATACGAAAATAGGATTTTCTCATGAGAACAAGATTTTAGCAGGAGACTGGTGTTCAAAGCTACCATATTTAATAAGCTGTAAATGACTTATGTAGATCCCTTTCATTATGGTGCCTTAAAAAAAACAACTGTAGTGGAGTTATGTGCATCAGTGTACCCAGGTCTGTGAGGAATTACTCTGGGGAGAAAGCCATTTTGCTACTAATTTCAGAAACATTTTTTTTTTTTTTTTTGCCGTACGCGGGCCTCTCACTGTTGTGGCCTCTCCCGTTGCGGAGCACAGGCTCCGGACGCGCAGGCTCAGAAGCCATGGCTCACGGGCCCAGCCGCTCCGCAGCACGTGGGATCTTCCCGGACCAGGGCACGAACCCGTGTCCCCTGCATCGGCAGGCGGACTCTCAACCACTGTGCCACCAGGGAAGCCCCAGAAACATTTTTAAGAGAAGTAATTTTGCATTGTATTGGGCTGGTAAAGGACTATCTAAGTAGAGGAGGAAGTAAAAAGCCATTGGTCAGCCATGCATAAGGTCCCTGAACCTAGAATACAGTAGTGTATAACATGTAAACATCCATCTGTAGAGAGCAGAATCTTAATTCTCAATCTGTAGGGTTTTTTTTTTCAAAATGAATGATGAAACTAAAGCCTAGATAAGTTAAATGATAAGCCAGAAGTCATGCAGTTAGTAAGAGACTCAAGTTAAAGCCCAAAATCGTAATTCTCGGTCCAGTAGCTTAATAATTGTTCTACATATCTATGTGTATCTACAGATAGAATGTTATAAATACTTAAAAATGGTCAGTTAAGAGGATTCTCTGTTATTATTATTATTTTTTAAAATAAATTTATTTATTTATTTATTTTTGGCTGTGTTGGGTCTTCGTTTCTGTGTGAGGGCTTTCTCTAGTTGCGGCGAGCGGGGGGCCACTCTTCATCATGGTGCGAGGGCCTCTCACTGTCGCGGCCTTCTCTTGTTGCGGAGCACAGGCTCCAGTCGCGCAGGCTCAGTAGCTGTGGCGCACGGGCTTAGTTGCTCCGCGGCATGTGGGATCATCCCAGACCAGAGCTCGAACCCGTGTCCCCTGCATTGGCAGGCAGATTCTCAACCACTGTGCCACCAGGGAGGCTCTGTTATTTTGTTTAGAACAGATTTTCTAAAATAAAAAATTAAAAATCAAACTTAAATCCATCATGAAAAGCCAATTGCTCGGGCTTCCCTGGTGGCGCAGTGGCCGAGAGTCCGCCTGCCGATGCAGTGGACGCGAGTTCGTGCCCTGGTCCGGGAAGGTCCCACCTGCAGCAGAGCGGCTGGGCCCATGAGCCATGGCCGCTGAGCCTGCGCGTCCAGAGCCTGTGCTCCTCAACGGGAGAGGCCACAACAGTGAGAGGCCCACATACCGCAAAAAAAACAAACAACAACAACAACAAAAAACCCAATTGCTCATTTTATTTTTTTTAAAGATTTATTTATTATTTATTTATTTTTTGGCTGTGTCAGGTCTTAGTTGCGACACGTGGGATCTTTGCTGAGGTGTGTGGGATCTTTTCATTGTGGCGTGCAGGCTTCTCCCTAGTTGTGGCATGTGGGTTTTCTCTCTTCTAGTTGTGGTTGTGGTGCACAGGCTCCAGGGTGCCTGGGCTCTAGTTGACGCCTGCGAGCTCAGTAGTTGTGGCGCACAGGCTTAGTTGCCCCGTGGCATGTGGGATCTTAGTTCCTTGACCAGGGATGGAATCCGCATCCCCTGTATTGTAAGGCAGATTCTTTACCACTGCGCCACCAGGGAAGTCCCCAATTGCTCATTTTATTGACACATTGTGGGCAACCTCCCTACACATAAATTTATTTTTTATCTTTTAAAATTTATAAAGAGGCTTTAATTCCAGAGGTATTTGATCAAACCAGAAATCCTTGACATACTTTTAGTCACCTTTCAAATCTAGTCAGTCACTAAGGCTTGCCAATTGTATTTTGTAACTATTCTCTTGATTCTGCCCATTTCTCTCCATCCTGACTAACTCAACCATCCTCCAAGGAAGATTTCTTGGATTTTTGCTAAAATGGCCTTTCCAAGTTCATTCTTGCTGCCCATTCTCTAAACTAAAGCTGGATTGATATTTTTATAAACAAACCCCCAAAATGATTGCTCTCCTATTTAAGGCCTTTCAAAGATTTCCCATTGCCCAGAGTCCAAGAGTCCAAAGTATGGACTCAAGGCCCTAAACTATCTGGATTCTGTCTTTCTCCTCAGCCTCTGGTCTTCACTACTATCTCTTTTGATTCTCAACTGTATATGGCCTTTCCTGCTTTAGGGCCTTTGCTCATGCTCTTTACTCTGCGCTGACACCTCTTCCTGTCCCTCTTCACCTGCTCATTCATGAGGTCTCTGCTTAAACCTCATCACCCTCATCACCCACATTACCACCGCCCCCAGCCCCCACTAGTAGCGCTCTGCACCCCTTTGTGTCACTCATCTCACTTGCAGTTAGTTTGTTAACATCTCTCTTCTCCCTTAGACTGTGAACTCAGTGAGGGAGGGACCTGTCTTTTTCCTAATACCCTTTACAGCCCTTGTAGGCATTTGCTAATGTTTGTTGAATGAAGGAAAAAATACCGGTATTGAAGAATATTTCCAAGCTTTGTCACTCAGAAGAATTTACTCTGGTAAATTTCCTCTAAATAGTATGAGAAAACAAATGGAAAAAGTCCACGACATCAGCAAGGCCCTCATACTTGTCAGTTTAGAAAATTGATTCTTCTCTTAGAGTAAATAGATTTATTACTTAGTGCTGGTTATGGTTTGGTTATGATCATGAAGTCCTACATTAATGAAACCTTTACCATTGTGGTGTAATTTGGTTACTGTTAATGGAACCATAAAGTAGTTCCAAGGCTCATTTCAGGAAGTGAGGGGTGTCATGTGCTTTTGCCTTTCGATAGTTTGACCCAGCAGCTGACCTATATTCCTTAATGTTAATCATTTGGAAGATGAGCTCACGTTGCTAGTTGTTGGTTATCTGGTGCTTATCACTTGATACTGAGAGATAGTCCTGATTAGTTTCACCCACCTTGGAGGACCCTGACTTCATTGATCATGGTAGATTATGGGTTAAGAACAGTAGATTTTTAGATTGGATTTACTCTGCAGAAGCAGTATATTTTATAGTCGTGGATAGTTTTTCTGCAGTTAATACTAAATTCTGAATGCCGACAACTCATTAATAGTAAGAGCATATTGTAATTGCTAAGGATAGACTGAGATGTGTCCCAGAAAACTGATAACAGAAACCGAGACCTTTAAATCCCCATCGCCTCTTGCTTCTTGGCCTAGATGATTTCTACCTCTTAGTCCCTCCTTCCCATGAGTGATTATAAGAGTGAAGTTGGGGGATGTTCTATATTATTTAGCTCCTGTTGTGCCTCCTAAGATCCATTTATTTGTTGAATAAACACTCATCGATCACCCACTATGTCCCAGAAACTGTTCTAAGCACTTGGGATGTAAACAGAGGAAAAATAAAAAATAAAAAAAAGAACCTGGCCTTAACGTAGCTTGCATTCTAGAAGGAGAAGACAAACAGAAAACTCCATAAAAAAAATAAATAAAATGTATAACATATTAGAAGATGACAAGTGCTATGAAAAAAGGAAAAGAGGAACAGGGTAAGGAGCTGAGTACTGGTGATTAGGATGGGTTGTGATTTTTTTTTAAAATAAGTTTATTTATTTATTTTTGGCTGTGTTGGGTCTTTGTTGCTGCGCACGGGCTTTCTCTAGTTGTGGCGAGTGGGGGCTACTCTTCGTTGTGGTGCATGGGCTTCTCATTGCGGTGGCTTCTCTTGTTGCGGAGCACGGGCTCTAGTCGCGCAGACTTCAGTAGTTGTGGCTCGTGGGCTCTAGAGCGCAGGCTCAGTAGTTGTGGTGCACGGGCTTAGTTGCTCCGTGGCATGTGGGATCTTCCCGGGCCAGGGCTTGAACCCGTGTCCCCTGCATTGGCAGGTGGGTTCTTAGCCACTGGGCCACCAGGAAGTCCGGGTTGTGATTTTTATATAGGCAGTCAAGGTAGTCCTTACTGAAAGTGAAATTTAAGTAAAGACATGAGAGAGATGAGGGAGTTAGCCATTTGGATCTTGGGAACACCTGGGGCAAATGCTTTAAGGCAGTAGCATTGTCGTTAGGGTGGAATGCATGAGGGGAGAGTATTTGGGAGAGTATTTGAAGTCAGGAAGGTGACACAGGGCCAGGTCGTGTAGGGCCTTGTAGGCCATTGTAAGGATTCGTACTTTGAGTGAAATATGGAATCACCTCAGGGTTTCAAGCCGAGGAGTGATATGATCTAAGTTGTTTTAAAGGGTCACTGTGAACAGAGTGACTGAGAACAGACTGTAAGGGAGCAAGAGTACGAGCAGAGAGACCTTCTAAGAGATTTTTGCTGTGATCCAGGCAGGAGGGGATGGTGGCCTGGACCAGAGTTGTAAAGCAGAGGTGGTGAAGATCTAGCCAAGACCATTTGTTGGTGGTTTGGTTGGGATATGAGAAAACAGTCAGGGGTGACTCTGAGAGGGAGGAGGCAGTGAGTAGGACAGCTTTTGGGGGCAGATCAGGAGTTCAGTTTAGGACATGCTAATTTTGAAATAAATGTCAGACATCCAAACGGATTGGATATGTGGATCTAGAGTTTGGGAGAGAGAAAAGATTTGGGGTCATCAGCATATAGGTAGTTATTTAAAACCAGAGACCAAACTAGGTTACCTTAGGAACAGGTGACAAGAACAGGACCCAAGGGCACTCCAGTTTTGCGGGGAGAGGCGCAGGAATCAACAAAGGAGCGTGAGGAGTGACCGGTGAGGTAGGATATGTTTGGGGTCCTAGAAGCTGAGAGAAAAAAGCATATGAAAGGAAGAGGAAGAGATGAAGCATGGAAAGTGCTGCTGATACGTGAAGCAAGATTGTTAAGAGCAACACAAAAGAAGTGGCAGCCAGGAGGAGATGTTGTGTTCTCAGCGAAATGTATAATCCCCATCCTTCTCCTTTTTACTTGTAAAGCATTCATGTACCTCCCAAGGAGTGTGGGTAAAATTGCCCTGAGAGCTCTTGAGCTGATAGTTGGACTCATGTGTCCAAGCCCTTTTTATCTGTTCTGTGCCAGGCATTGTGCTAAGTGCTGTGGATACAGACATTCATGATAAACAGACCCTGCATTTAAAGTAATCCCATGGCCAAGGAGCTTTCCTGTTTGGTTCACTTCATGTACCCCATGTACTAGAACTATGCCTAACATACAGTAGTAGTTACCTAATAAATACTTTCAGAATAATGAAAAAAAATAAAGTAATCCCACAAAAGTATTCTATGTAGTGTGTAAAACTGAACCTTTATCATTTATGAAGTAGCTCATTAATATTTTTAAGGATGGAAAGGAGTTGTAATATTTTTACTTAGTACAGTTTAAAGAGGAAGAACTGCAAGTGATGAATGGAAAGTGACCACTTATTTTCCAAACTTAAAAAGAAAACAAAACTTTTTTTCTGATTACAAAAGTGCTCATTGCTTAAAAAAAGTGTGTATGTATGAGTATATACACAGAGAGAGAGAGAAGTATACAACACAGAAATGAAATGCCCTGAATTCCATCTCTTGGAGATAACTGTTAGTAGCAGTTTGTTATGTGCTCTTTAGGTTTTTTCCCCACACATACACCAACACTGTAGGGCATATTTACTGTACTGTATGGTTAAGTAAGTCTTTCTGTGTTTATTAACAACTCTTCTGTTTCTGTATAACTTCTTGATTATTTTTTCTCCTGTGGAATTATTTTAAAATTGGTTCTCTACCTGTACGTAACTTATGTAGAGATCAAAAATAAAGAAATGTTCATCTCTAGGCCATTTTCAGTTGTAAGAAACATGTCTTTTGGTTAAAATAAAATTATGTAAGCACTAATTTTTGCACACACAGCTTGATACACGTGGAGTTCTGTTTGAATTTTATTTTGTGATCTCTAATGATTGTTATATATACAGTAGGTTCTAATCTTTATCTCTGGTTAACTCAAGTAGGCAAAATAATTGGAAGTTGGCTTTCTTTTTTGTTTTTAAATGAAATTTTGTATCTTAAGTGTAAAATTTGATTCAGATTTTAGCATAAAAGTTCAGTTTTCTCTGAATTCATTGGATAGTCCGTTTGCTTTCTGTGAGGCATATAAAAATAAATTGCTGAATGTGCCAGAGCACATTTGTTGGATAATTCAATAATTTCTTCATTTTAGGATGCAAGTACCTAGGAGCTCAGCATACAGTTGGTACTCAGTAAATTCTTGTGAACTATAAGTCATCATTATTGTTTCAAGAAATGTTTATTGAACAAAGTGTTGAAAATCAGAGGCAGATCAGATACAAAAAGGCATAAGATACATTCTCTGGTCTCAAGATATTTGTGGTCATTTGGGGGACACAACATAAAGATAAATAACCATATGTGGTAGCACGTGACCAGGGCCAGATGGCAAGTACACACCTCAGAGTTCAGAGTAAAGCGTGTGCTGTGGAAGGGTTGATGTGGTCATTGAAGATTTTGTCTTGGGACAGGATCATAACTGAGTCATCAGAGGCACTGAGTGCCGAAGTTAAGAGTCAGACTTTCATTAAGTGGAGAGCTGTGGTTGTTTTTGTGGTGTTCAGGGTAGTGTTTTAGGGAGACCAGTCTTATAGTGGTGTTTGGGATGAATTGGTGGTAGGGCAGAGGCTGGAGGCTAGGAGACCTTTCAGGACCTGCTCCCCTATTCTGTGCTTTGGAGAAGTGAATTGAGCCACAGGGAGCTCACCACTGCTTAGAGGCCATGGCGTTGGTGATGAACACAGTGAACCCCTTCTCCCTCCGCATATGCACCCCAGACATCCTGTCCTATCCAGGGATCTGTGAGGGGCAGGGGCAGGCCTTTGCTACCCTCTCAAACAGTTGTGTGTCTCGCAGTTGTTCATCTTTTCCTTCTGCCTTCCTTCTCTGATCTGGCCAGTCCATTCTTTGAATCAAATTACCAGCTTTCCTCTCCTTTCCCCCACCTCCTTTCCTGGGGTAACCCCAGGTTAATTCCTCTTTGGACCTAACTTCTGTAACAACACAGGTGGAGAATTAAACACAGAAGCACTGAGTTCCACCCCCAAGGGAAATAAAACCCAAAGTCTATGTGTTCTTCTCTGGGAGCATTAGGAAGGTTTAAAAAATTCTTTAATTGATTATCTAACCACATTATCTGTTGCTGTTATGGTTGTGATTTTTCCCAGGAAGGTAGATCTGCTGGATGTAGGCCTGCAAGTTTGATAGTAGCAGCTGGAGACTTCATTTTGTTTAGTTGAGGGGAAGAATTTGAAATTGCAAGGGCAGTCATGGAGTAGGGAAAGAGGAAGTGGTTTGGTGGGGTCAGAGTTGGGCAACAACTTCCCTTGGCAAAGGGAAGTTAAAAACTCCTGAGGGACAGGCTGGAGAGGAAGCCTGAGGTGGCTTGTGGGTTGCAGGAGGTGTGTTTATTTACTGTGCCCTTGATCTTGTGGCCCACCTTGGCCTACTTCCAGCTCCCTATCTTCTCTTCCAGTTAACATTTAACACCCCCAGAGGTCTCTTACAGTTTAAGAAAAGACAACTAAAATTTTCTCCCTCTATTTCACATTCCCATCTCTGCTTCCTTACTTTTCATTTATTTCTCAACTCTCTGAGTTTTTAAAATCTTCCATCTTTTCATCTAACAGCTTTATTGAGCTATAATTCACACACTATACTTATTTAAAATGTGTAATACAGTGGTTTTTGGTATGATCCAAGATTGTGTCACCATCACCATGGCTCGGAATGCCAAACTCTTTTGCATAGAGAAGCATCATGTTAGCTTCCCACCAGCAGTGTTTGAGGATACTAATTTTTCTACATCCTTGTCAACACTATTATCTGACTTAAGTAGTTTTAGCGGGTGTGATATGTTACCTCATTGTGATTTTGATTTGCATTTCTGTGATGACTCATAATGTTAAGCATCTTTTTATGTGCCATTTGTATTATCTTTGGAGAAATGTCTGTTCAGATCCTTTGCCCATTTTTAAATTGGATTGTTCATCTTTTTATTCTTGAGTTACAAGTGTTCTTTTTTTTAATTCTGTATATAAGCAAGCCCCTTATATAATAATTGATGTGAAGACATTTTCTTCCATTCTGTAGGGTTGTCTTTCCATTTTCTTGATATTTTGATTTTCAGCAAAAATCTTAAAAATTTTTATGAAGTCCAATTTATCTGCTTTTTTCTTTTGTTGCTGTGCTTTCGGTGTCATGTCTAACAAGGCTTTGCCTAACCCAAGGTCACTAAGATTTACTCCTGTGTTTTTTTTGAAAAGTTTAAAAGGTTTAGATCTTATGTTAGGTCTATGATCCTTTTTGTTAATTTTTGTATATGATATAAGATAGGGGTACAATTTTATTCTTTGGATATCCAGTTGTTTAGCACCATTTGTTGAAGGCTGTTCTTTCCCCATTGAATTGTCATGGCATCCTTGTTGAAAATCAGTTGACCTTAAACATAAGAGTTTATTTCTGCTTTATAACAAAGTGAATCAGTTATACATATACATAGATCCCCATATCTCTTCCCCCTTGTATCTCCCTCCCTCCCGCCCTCCCTATCCCACCCCTCTAGGTGGTCACAAAGCACCAAGCTGATCTCCCTGTGCTATGCGGCTGCTTCCCACTAGCTATCTGTTTTACATTTGGTAGTGTATATATGTCCATGCCACTCTCTCACTTCATGCCAGCTTACCCTTCCCCCTCCCCACATCCTCAAGTCCATTCTCTAGTAGGTCTGCATCTTTATTCCCGTCTTGCCCCTAGGTTCTTTATGACCATTTTTTTTTTGTTTTTTTAGATTCCATATATATGTGTTAGCATACGGTATTTGTTTTTCTGACTTACTTCACTCTGTATGTACAGACTCTAAGAGGGCCATCCACGTCACTACAAATAACTCAATTTCGTTTTTTTTATGGCTGAGTAATATTCCATTGTATATATGTACCACATCTTCTTTATCCATTCATCTGTTGATGGACACTTAGGTTGCTTCCATGTCCTGGCTATTGTAAATAGAGCTGCCGTGAACATTGTGGTACATGATAAAGCAGAAACTAACACACCATTGTAAAGCAATTATACTCCAATAAAGATGTTAAAAAAGAAAAGAACCTAGGGGCAGGACAGGAATAAAGACGGTGATGTAGAGAATGGACTTGTGGATACGGGGCGGGGGAAAGTAAGCTGGGACGAAATGAGAGAGTGGCATGGACATATATACACTACCAAATGTAAAACAGATAGCTATTGGAAGCAGCTGCATAGTGCAGGGAAATCTGCTTGTTGCTTTGTGTCCACCTAGAGGGGTGGGATAGGGAGGGTGGGAGGGAGACGAAAGAGGGAGGCGATATGGGGATATATGTATATGTATAGCTGATTCACTTTGTTTTACAGCAGAAACTAACACACCATTGTAAAGCAATTATACTCCAATAAAGACGTTAAAAAACTCCCAACAACTTGAAAAAAAAAAGACAAGAAATAAAAAATGTTGATTAAAAAAAAGAGTTTATTTCTGGATTCTCAGTTCTGTTTCATTGATCTGTGTGTCTGTCCATGTGCTAGAACCACACTGTCTTTATTATTGTAATTTTGTAGTAGATTCTGAAATTGTGAAGCGTGAAATCTCCAACTTTGTTCTTCTTTTTCAAGATTGTTTCATATATT
Source organism: Leucopleurus acutus (assembly GCF_964270905.1). Classification (NCBI taxonomy): domain Eukaryota; kingdom Metazoa; phylum Chordata; class Mammalia; order Artiodactyla; family Delphinidae; genus Leucopleurus; species Leucopleurus acutus. The sequence continues at coordinate 28,024,259 of NC_139155.1, forward strand.
CTGGGTTCCTTGCATTTCCTTATGAGGTTAAGGATCAGCTTGTCATTTTCTGCAAAAAAGGCAGCTGGGATTTTGATAGAGATGGTGTTGAATTTGTATATCAATTTGAGGAGTATTGCCATATTAACAATATTGTGATTTGATCCATGAAAATGGAATGTGTTTTCACTTATTAGTCTTTAATTTCTTTCAAATTTTGTTTTGTAATATTCAGAGTATAAATTTTACACTTCTTTTGTTAAGCTTATCCCTAAGTATTTTGTTCTCTGTTCATTATAAATGAAATTGTTTTCTTAATTTCATTTCTTGATTGTTCAGCTCACTAAAATTTGGCCTCTGCCCTGAACAGTACACCAGTATTTCTCCCACTGTAGTAACCATTGGCCTCCCTCTCCTAATTTTCTTTTTTCTGACCTCTCAATCTGACAGACCTATTTATTATAGCTAGTGTGCTAAACATCATTGCAGTGTAATTGGACCCACTTTTTCATTTTCTTGTAAATACTCATGTAATGCTTTCCTGGTATTCATGATTTTAGGCAGCTTGACAAAGTGGTTTGTATGCATTGTGTGGCTGTTCTCGGAATCTGATATCCATGGTGCAGATTAAAGTAATTTTGGAGGGACACGTTGCTTCTTGCATCACCACCATTTGTAAACATTTGGTAGTTCATTACCAGCAAGCTGAGCTCAAATTCCATTTCAAAAACATTCGTCTTTTCTTCCTAATATTAGGTGCATATAAATGTTTTACTTTTTTGGCTCTTTACTTGTCAGCTTTTTTTTGCTGGACGTTTGCTGGACAACATAAGCCAAAATCACTGATAACTTTGTAACCATGATTTTGCCTTCCTTAAAATTTCACGGTGGGGACTTCCCTGGTGGCACAGTGGTTAAGAATCCGCCTGCCAATGCAGGGGACACGGGTTCGAGCCCTGGTCCGGGAAGATCCCACAGGCAATGGAGCAACTAAGTCCGTGCGCCACAACTACTGAGTCTGCACTCTAGAGCCTGCGAGACACAACTACTGAGCCCGCGTGCTGCAACTACTGAAGCCTGCGCGCCTAGAGCCCGTGCTTCTCAACAAGAGAAGCCACCACAATGAGAAGCCCTCGCACCACAGCGAAGAGTAGCCCCCGCTCGCAGCAACTATAGAAAGCCCACGTGAAGCAACGAAGACTCAACATAGCCAAAAAACACCCCAGATTAAAAAAAAAAAAATTTATAGTGAGGGAAGTATTTGAGTGAGTAAGTCATTTTTCAGTTTCTTTGGATGTAACAATTTTATTTAAATAAATAAATAATAAATATTTCCATATTTTTTTCTTCTTTTTTATCCAGGCTTCTTTCCTGTGTGTCTAGTTTGTGTGTTAATGCCAGAGATACTTCATTAAAAAACCATAATTTATTTTATCTTATTTTTTAAATGGGTAACTGTTTTTGTTTTTTTGGAATTAATTTTGGATTTAATAAGTTGCAGATACAATACAGAGAGTTCCATGTGCCTTTCATCCAGCATCTTCTTGTGTTATGTAACTGTAAATTCTATGTTGTAGAACATTTATCACAACCAACAAATTAACATTGGTACAATGGTATTAACTAAAATATAGAACTTTTTTGAATTTCACCAGTTTTCTTGCTAATGTCCTTTTTCTGTTCCAGTGTCCAATCCAGGATCCTACGTTGCATTCAGTTGTCATGTCTCTAATAGTTTTCTCCAGTCTTTTGATAGTTCCTCAGTCTTGTCTTTTCTTTGATGATCATAACACTTCAGTTATTTTGTAGACTTTCCCTTAATTTGGGTTTTCGTCGGTGTTTTCTCATGCTTAGATTGAGGTTATACATTATTTGAAAGGGTACTGAAGAGGGGATAAGCCTTCTCAGAACATCGTATGGGGATGTGTTACTGGTTATAGTAACCCTGATCACTTGGTTAAGGTGTTGACTGCCAGGATTCTCCACTGAAACTTATGATTTTTCCCTTTGTAATTACTAAATATTTAGGGGATACTTTGAGACTATACAAATATTCTGCTTCTGCTTAAATTTTCACTCACTTTCATTACTTAGTAGATCTTGCGTCTTGCCTGTGGCAGTTATTACCATGGTGTTCTAATCGTGATTTTCTGTTTTTCTCATTCCATCTACATTTATTAATTGGACTTTTGTAAGGAAGAGTGCCACTTCTTGTCCATTAAGGAAAAAAAGATACATATAACATATATATATGTTTATCTATTTAGTTATGTGAGTATGGACTCATGGATATTGATTTTATTCTGAGGTTATAATCCAGTACTATAGTTATTTATTTCAAGTTGGCCTGACTTTTTCTGCCTGAAATTTGAATAGGTATGTTTATCAGGATGCAAACCTGTTGAAGCCTAAGATACTTGGAGACTGTTCTCTCTTACTTAACCTCTAGCAGAATGGAGAACAGCCTAATTAAGACTTTCCTTCTCTATTCTTGAATCATAATTTGTTGCTTATTCTCATGTCTTCCTCTGTAGGGATTAGACTAGTGAATCTCCTGAATTCAGCATTCTCAAAATTGAATAATATGAAATATGAAACACACTGCTTATGAAGTGAACTTAGATTTTTTTATACAATTTAAAAATTCCTCATGTTGAAAGCATCAGTTATTGTTATATTATAAATTATTTCACATTATAAATCTTGTTTGTAGGAAAAGAAGAAACATGAAACCCTTCAGAGGGAAGAGTCTGATGAAGTCTCCCTTCCAAAAACCTCCAGAGAGCTGGAAATCCCTACCCCACCTTGTGAATTCCAAGGAGACCATCTAAAGGAGTTAACCAATTCCCAGCCCCAGAATGATGCTAGTCGACAAAACGAGAGTGAAATGTTTGATGTACCACTCACTTCCTTAACTCTAAGCAATGAAGAGTCCCTGACATGTAAAACAGAGAGTCTAAAGGAGGGAGAGGAGATCAGAGCCTGTGCTGGGGATGATTCAGTCAAGCCGAAGGTCGATCCTGGAGGCAATGTCGGAACCAAAGTAGAACCCCCCGAGAACATTACAGAAATGGAGGAAGATAAACTGGTACAATGTGGACCTTTGGAAAGCACACTGCAATCTAATGTTTCTTATATTCAGCAGGAAGTGGAAAATTTGAAGGTCAGAGATACTCAGAATAGGAGAGAAGACCAAGAAGCCTTGGGTCTTTCTTCAGAGGTGCTACAAAATGTTGGCTTGCAGAGTTCTTGTGAAGCCAAAGACATTTTCCAGCCACCTAGAGTGAAAAAACTGTATCCCCAGTTGCCAGCTGAAACTGCTGGGGATATACCGGCTTTGGTGGCAGTGAAACCCTTGCTTCGTAATGAGCGACTCTACCCGGAGCTCCCATCTCAACCAGAAATAGTACCATTTACTGAAGAACAGCTAAAAGTCTTTGAGCCTGGTTCATGGCTGGAAAATGTTGAGTCATATTTAGAAGAATTTGACAGCATGGCTCATCAGGACAGGCATGAATTTTATGAGTTGCTTTTGAACTACTCACGCTGTAGGAAGCAGCTGCTGCTGGCTGAAGCTGAGCTCCTTGCTCTGATGTCTGATTGCCAAAATGCCAAAAGTCGACTATGGCACTTCAAGGAGGAACAGTTGTCTGTACAGGTATATTGACTAGTGTAGCGTAAAGCTTGCAGGAGCCTGGGGAATTTTCAGTGGAGCTGCTATTCCTGTGATGCCATTGAGGTCTGGAGTCTGCTCCTTTTACCCACACTGACCCTGTCTTAGCCCATAGTAATTGAGTGCAGGAGTCACAGTGTCATATGCCCACAGGGGCCAGGCAGGTAACCTGGAGAAGTGAAACAGGTTGAGTGGGACGGTGATCACTGGGTAAGCTCATGCCTGGTCCAGCATGGGGAGCTGCTCTTGTGTTATAGTTGATTGTTGCTGTGAGGTTATATTGGTTCAGCATTGCCACATCTTATGTTTTTCTAAGAGAAGCTAGAAATCTGGATTTTTATGTGAGGGATCCTGATTTGTAAATGTTGGCAACTAAATACACACACACACACACACACTCTCTCTCTCTGTCTCTGTCTCTGTCTCTGTCTCTGTCTCTCTCTCTCTCTCTCTCACTCACTCACTCACTCATGCACAGTAGAGGCCAAAGCAAGTCATGTCACCAGGCCAGATTCAGCCTGTGGGCCATTTAGCTTGTGACCTTGGGCATAATGCCAGGAACATCTAATGGGTAGAGAGTGTCAAGGGGAGGATGATCCATGGAACGAGGTCAAGAGGAAATGAGAAAATAGGGAAGGCAATAAGATGTGACCCTATGGAGGCCAAGGTGCCATCAGGAAAGCCATTGCATAGTGGCCTGGGAGGGATGGCGAGGAAGAGAAGGCTATTCTTGACAAGTTTAGCAGTGAAGGGAAGATGGAGGAGATGTCAGGGAGAAACGTGTGATTTCCCCCAACCCTAATCGTCATTCCTTGGAGACCTGTGTATCTCTTTGTAGATAGGAAGGATCCTGTGGAGAGAGAAACTTGAAAATACTGAAAAAGAGAGAATAGAATCAAGAAAACAGTTGGAGGGTTAATATTGGAAAGGAGGGGTTTGTTTTGAGCAGAATCACAAAGAATGGTGAGGGTAAGTACAGAGATATTTTGAGATCTCTCGAAGTTGAGGGGATATCACATTGACCTCAGTGTTTATAAAGTAGAAGGTAAGGTCATCAATCATGAGGGTCTTAGAGACAAGCTCTATTGTTTTCTTGCACCTTTCCCCACCTACTGCATTTTAGGATTTCTCTTCTCGTCTCTGAACTTGTGATGCCTTTGTGATTGGCACCTGGTTGTATAGTAGCTTCATTGTTTTCTACGTAGTAGTATTGTTCCCTCGCTGCGATTTGTAAGCTCTTTGAAGATGGTACTGAAGCCTGTGTATTGTATACAGGCTTCAAGAGCAAAGAGTAACTGGCTTCATATCTCACCCTTTTGCCCACTGCTAGGGTATCTGTGCTGATCAAGTGAAAGTTTCAGGCCATCATCGCTACCAGAGAGTGGAGATGAATGAAAATGCACTGGGAGAGCTAAAAAAACTGTTTGATGCCAAATCTGAGCACCTCCACCAGACCTTGGCGCTGCATTCTTACACTTCTGTGCTCTCACGGTTGCAAGTGGAGTCTTATGTCTACACATTACTCAGTAGTTCGGCTGTTCTGAGATCTTTAGCAATTCATCAGGAAGGCCAAGGTGTGTAAGTAATGAAAGTCTCACTCTTTCTTGTGGTCTAAAATATAAAAAGAATTGAGGGATACAATCTGGTGGACTCTACTGTGTGCAGATATTATAAGGGATAATTTGTGCTTGCTGTTTTACCTTACCTCCCCCAATACAGGACTGAGATCTGCCTTAATAACATTTCTTGGGAGCAGTGCCAGGTCTCCCTACCCCGTGGGCTGTCATTCTCTCCTTCTCTAGGAAGCCAAAAGTTTGCTTTTTATCATTAATGTCTCTTACTGTCCTAATTTATGTGTTCATTACCAATTCAAGTCCAAATATAGTTTTTGATTCTAAAACTAATAATCACAATACTTTTTCATTCTGTCCGTTGCACTTTATTTTTGCTTGTCCATTTTGTTGGGGTGTTTAATTTTCATCAGGGCATTTATAATGTTCTGAATTTTTCATCTTATTTTGGGTTTTAATAAATTAGCCTTGGGCTTTCTTGGTGGTTCAGTGGTTAAGAATTCTCCTGCCAATGCAGGAGACACAGGTTCTAGCTCTGGTCCTGGAAGATCCCACATGCCACGGAGCAGCTAAGCCCGTGCACCACAACTACTGAGCCTGCTCTCTAGAGCCCATGAGCCACAACTGCTGAGGCCCGCGTGCCACAACTACTGAAGCCCATGCGTCTAGAGCCCGTGCTCCGCAACAAGAGAAGCCACCGCAATGAGAAGCCCGCGCACCGCAATGAGAAGCCTGCGCACCACAATTAAGAGTAGCCCCTGCTTGTCGCAACTAGAGAAAGCCCGTGCACAGCAACGAAGACCCAACGCGGCCAAAAATAAATAAATTTATTTCAAAAAAAAGAAAAAGAAATTAGCCTTTACTATATGATAAGTATTACGTATGCAATTTTTATTTCTTGGAGAGATACTAGGATCATTTAAAATAAAAAACTTCTTCCCCCTTATCGTTTTCATAACTAATCAGAGAGCTGGGGCTAGGCCAGAGATTTGCTGATTTTTAAATAAAAAATTTTGATGAAGTTAATTTTTCTTGCTTTGAAATACTTCACGAAGTTAAATACTTTTTTCAGTTTACATATTTAGTAGAAACTCTTTTTTTTTTTTTTTTTTTTTTTTGCGGTACGCGGACCTTTCACTGTTGTGGCCTCTCACGTTGCGGAGCACAGGCTCCGGACGCGCAGGCTCAGCGGCCATGGCTCACGGGTCCAGCCGCTCCGCGGCATGTGGGATCTTCCCAGACCGGGCAACGAACCCGTGTCCCCTGCATCGGCAGGCGTACTCTCAACCACTGCGCCACCAGGGAAGCCCGAAACTCATATTTTGATGTAACTTTTCTCCTTGGATTTTCATCTGAATTAAATATTTTAAATAGTTTATTTATTTATTTTAAGTAGAGACACTAAAAATTCTCCCACAAATACCATTTATATGGGACTCATTTAATCCTCTTTTTAATTTATAGCTTCTAAACAGGTAGAAAGCATTCCCTCTGATCTGTGTCAGCTAAAGGAGTGCATTAGTGTCTTATTCATGTTCACCAGGAGAGTTAATGAAGATACTCAGTTCCATGATGATCTTCTTCTCTGGCTGCAGAAATTGGTAAGGAAATAGACATAGTATACTGTCCTTTATTTCCCTGATAATTTAAGAATTATCTCCTGTTTCCTTATAGGTTTTTTATTAATAGCTTCTTCAGCTAATTTGTTTAATATATTAGTGACGTTTTCTTTGCTCATGACATGTGGAAATAAGTTATCCTTATCTAGTGCATTATTAAGCACACAGTGCTTTTCTCTCTGGTAAAGTTTATGTTAAATTATCTTTGGCCTTCGACTTAGAAGGAAATGGAAATGTGGGAAGCATGCTAAATTTAAGACTAGATGTATATTCAGAATATAGGTATGTGAGCTAAAAGTTGTTCATATCACTTTTTTATCATCTTGTGTTTAATGCTGTACTTATACTTTAAAAAAATTTTTTAAGGGAAAAAAAAGAAAGGAATCAGGATTTGGGAACTTTAGGAAAGATATCAGGTGTGTTACGTGGGGAGAGGTTGTTCGTTTACTGGTTATGTTTCTCAATGGAGCTCCCTTGGGTGCTTTTTTTAGGTTCATGCTAGCATTCTTAGATATGGGCTGAGGTTCTAAGCATACTTACTTGTATCTGGGAAACTATTACAAACTGGGAATAGATTAAACTACTTGACTTATATCTATTCATGTGTGGCCAGGAACATTAGTGATTTGTAATTTGCCAGATAATAAAAATTGGGTTTGCAGAGAAACTGCTAATGATATTTTTATCAGAGTGCTCTTAGGTTCATAGGCCTCTGTGTACCTCTGTGGTAGAAACTCAACCAGTCAGTGGTATATCTTATGTCTGGTTACTCTTTTGAAAGATCACATGTATTTAAATATCGGATAAGTGATTTCATTAGACCCTTAAAAACATTCGTCTTTGTAAATAGTAAAACTATACATCCTTTATTGTTTAGGTATCAGTGTTACAAAGAGTTGGCTGTCCTGGAGATCACCTCTTCCTTCTAAACCATATTCTTCGATGCCCGGCTGGTGTTAGTAAATGGGCTGTTCCTTTCATCCAGGTATGATGAATGGCCTTCTAATGTTGAAGAGAATGGGAGGCGATTTTGTTAAACATTTTTCCTGAAGAAGTTGCTTTAAGCCTACTTTAAAAATATTGATATTTAAAATAAAATTATTGGGATATATCTAGTCTGTATTCGTAGGAGTTATTATGCTGCAACTTCTTGGACCACCCAAAAATGATGAAATTAAGATGGAATTGCAAAAGTTCAGTTGTAGTCTGGCTTGGTAGGTTTAGTAGTATTTAATTCTGTAAAATTTCTGTGCAGTAAGGCTTGCTAGGACTTTTTTCTGTAATATTCAACACAACGTCCTAAATTAATCCATCTCACACTACAGTTGGTACAGATAAAAAAGCAGCCACAAGCATCTCAAAGTTCTTTAATACTAGCAGAGATCTCAGGTCTGTGCGATAGATTTAGCCATCTCTGCTGCTTGCCTTTGGGTTGTGTTGTTAACTCATAGCAACCCCTCAGATGGGTGGGGCCAGATGTATTCCAGGTCATTCTCCAGGTCATTCTCCATGTTACCTTTTCTTTAGTATTTCTGGTGGCAAGAAATTTGAATCTTTTTAGGTAGAAGGAGGATTTTTTGTTTTTATTTATCTTTGGATTAAGATAGCAGTATATTCCTCCCGTCCATATTGTTTCAGGTAATTGGCTCATTCAGGTAAATGGCTCAGCTACCTCTGTTCTCTGAGTACAGCCCAGTCAGTACTGCCAGGTAACCCACAGGTGTTCTCGCTCTTGTGGATGAGATGCCAGTTCCATCTTTGCTTCCTTAACAGCTCCCTTTGTCAAAATTCTGGTGAACTAACATTATGGATACTTGGGTTTTTGGTTTTCTACAGTATGCCTTTTCCTTTTCTGATTTCAGATCAAAGTGTTGAATAACCCATCAGGGGTCTTTCATTTTATGCAGTCCCTTGCCCTGCTAATGTCTCCTGTCAAGTAAGTGTGGAAGAGCTTTGTGAAGTAGAAATGAAAATGTTCTATCAAACAATTGGCTTCCTAAACTGCCCAGATCCAAACAATTGCTAAGAGAAGAGTCAGCATTCCAAAATTTAACATTGCAGGTTTTCTTTGGCTTTAATACCCTTTGTCCCAAAGTGACCCTTTTAACTGCCTTTTTTTTTTTTTTTAACTGATTAACTTTTTTGGGTCCTCCTTTTTAGTGGATTTGCGACTCCTGTCATATATGTCATTGTGGTGCTGTGGGGAGAAAAAAAGGATGATCTCTTCCTTAGAAGGAGAGGTTTAGTGGCAGAGGAAAAAAAAAGCACAGTCAAAGAGATTCAAGTGCTAAATTGTGGGAAGCCATGATTGATGCAGTAGAAATGAAGAGAGTAAAGAGAGTAGAGTGGAGTAGTCAGAGGGTTCCAGGTGGATGAGCTGGGTTTGAAGAATGGAACTGACTTCAGCAGGAGAGGAGTAGGGAGGGCACTGTAGGTGGGAGAACAGTGAGCAGTGGCCCACAGTACAGGGAAGGATAGCTGTGCAGGGGGCAGTTTGGAGAGCAGCTTGGCTGGAGTGAAGGGGTGTGGGGGGGTGATAATAAAGATGAACAACTAGGGTGAGTCTGATTATAGAAGACTTGAAATTAAGACATATTTGAGATGGTCTGGCCTTTGTAGCAATTGAAGGTTTTTGAAAAAGGGTAAAAGTTGTATTTAAGGAAGATTAGGATGGACCGGAGGCAGAAGAAGATGTGCTTTTGCCTCATTTCTTGCATTGAATTGTCTACGGTTGCAGACATCTGGCTGTCCTGGCTCTGGAACCGAATCCAGCATCAAGAGGGCACATCCTTAAGTGGGGGGAGAATGCAGAGGTGTGTATAGGTGACCTTGAACTGTGTTACTCCCACTGGCTCTTGATCCAGGAAAGCGTATCTGCCCCCAGCCTGAATTGGTGCTGGTCTTGGGAAGGAGAAAGTGGGGAACGGGAAGGTCATCTTCCCAGGAAAGGATAAAGTAGCTGATTAAATAAGAAAATGTGGGCAAGGGTGGCTCAGACCTAACTCTGTAGACTCTGAGTCTGAGTGACTGAGAGGGTGTTGGCAGCCCCAACAGACCGAAAAGACAGGAAGGAGAGCTGTTGGGTAAGGAGGAGAATTTGAGGTCATTGGGGTTTGCAAGTGGACACATACGAGTGGCAACGATCAGTGGACATGTGGAGCTGCAGGACTGGAGCCCCTCAGGTTGGAAACAGGAAGTCTTGGAGGAGAGCTCCTGGTGAAAGGAGGGAATGGATGAATTTTCGGGGTTAGGCCAGAGAGGAAGGAGCAGAGAGCTGAGAACTGGGTGGTGGTCTGAGAGAAGAAACTTCTCTGGTTACACTGACTCGCCAGGTCCAGCCAACACCTTGTGAAAGCCTGGCTGGCAGGAATTCCCCCAGATTCCTCCCTCTCACCGCCTGGATATAGGGGCTGCTCCTACCTGTGGTGTTTAGGTGTACTTTTCCCCCTAAACCGGCTTCTCCATTACCTGCAGATTATCTTTTTTTATTCAGTAAAGCATGTTTCCTGAACGCTTTGTGAGCCGGTTAGAGTTCAGGTACTGTGTGGTCCTGGGTGTACTGAGGCCCCGCTGTGGGCGGGCACTGTGCTGGCATAACTGCTGCTCTGCAGTTCCTCATCATTATTGACCCAGAATGGCTGTGGTCTCTACACCACGATTAGCGAAGCTTTGGTCTCCTTGAGTTTTAGCCAGTTATTATTTCTTATTTACTAATTCAAACCATTTGAAGATTGAGTGGATGTCTGACTCTTCTTCAGGGCGAGTAGATGATCCAGAATGCACGCAGTGGGCTTTCTGTGTTTATGTTTAGGTGATTGGAGTGATTTCCCTTGTCCTTTAGAAATCGAGCCGAGTTCCTGTGCCACATGAAGCCCAGTGAGCGGAATCCATCCTCCTCGGGGCCTGCATCCGGGACGTGGACACTAGTAGATGAGGGAGGAGAAGAGGTTAGTCGTCATGTCGACAGCATTTTGATTAAGCATTTCTGAGCTCTTCTTTTTACGTGCCAAGTATCGTTCTAAGCACTTCTCACGTATTAGCCCATTTAATTCTCCCAACAGCCCCACGAGGCAAATACTGTTTTCATCCCCCTTTTAGAGGTGAGGAAACATGTGCGGGTGGGGTTGAGGGAATTTGTCCCAAATCACACGTCATTAAATGCAGAGCCTGTGCTCTGAGCCAGTGTCTCTGCTGCCACCCTTCCTAGACCATCTCCCTGTGCAGCTGGGAGAGTCTGGAACCTGGAAGTGTTTACATATTATGTACACTTTCTATTAGGATTTTATTTTATGCAGCAACAGTTTTCTGGGCTTGAGGTGTCACCTACAGATACTCTGAGTCTGTATAACAAAGAGCTGTATCTTGCCAAGGTTCTGCCTTAACGCTTACAAACTTCTTATCTAGATCTTCTCATTTGAAAGATGGAAGATAATTTTCTGTTTTTGGGGAGAATTTAATGATCAAAACCCAGTTTCTTGGGAATTCTCTGGCAGTCCAGTGGTTGGGACTCTGCACTTCCACTGCAGGGGGCCCGGGTTCGATCCCTGGTCAGGGAGCTAAGATCCCACATGCTGCACAACATTGGCCAAAACAAACAAAACCCTACAAAACAAACAAAAAAATCCCCAGTTTCTCAAGATAACAGTTATTGACTTTTCTTTCTACTATATACGTGGTTAGTGTATAGGTGAGGCATTTTTTTTTTTTTTTTCCAGCTAGTTATCGGCCCTATCTAATGCGTTTTTATGGTCCAAATCCTGATTTGGTGTATTTGTTCAAGGTTGGCCAGGGACTAAATTTACTGAAACTCCTTCTCTTCAAAAGGAGTTGAAAGTTTGCAGTGGACACTCCTTAGAATGACAGCATGGCAGCTGTGGGATCATGTCTGTGTATTTACCCAGGTGTTCATTCAGAAGCAGGAGCCCCTTCACACTCATTTTGCTCTTCCTGGGACTTGTAGGAGGTGGTGAGATGATGGTAAATGATGTGGCCATGCAGACTTCTTTGCTAGAGATTGAACAGTCATCTGGAGACAGCTTCTCAGGAGCTGGTACAAATTGGTTTTTTTTTTTTTGGCCTTGCCACACGGCATATGGGATCTTAGTTCCCCGACCAAGGATTGAACCTGTGTCCTCTGCATCACTGCATTGGAAATGCCAAGTCTTAACCCCTGGACTGCCAGGGAAGTCCCAAATTGCTCTTTTAAAGATTGTGATGGAGCAGGTTTTTTTTTTCCTTCCAAGACTGGTTTCTCCTAAGAGAGGAGTCTTTTTTTTCTGGTAGGTTTCCTGCATTTAATCCTAAAGACAGGTAATCATTAAGGACTCTGGAATTGTGTCTGGCTCCTGGTTAGCATTCACTGGATGTTGAGTGGATTCAGGAGCCTGGGGAGGGAATGCTGGGAGTGCTGTTGACTCAGAAAAGGCCATGGGCGGAAGGCACTGTGAATTGTCCATGTCAGTGGTTTCTTGACACCGGCTGTATATTAGAACCACCTGGGCAACTTAAAAACCTTGCCCCGACCCACACCCAGACATCCAAATGTTTAAAAGCCTCCATGGTTGATTCTGATGTATAGCTGGAGCTGAGGACTGCTCAAGGTAGAATTTCTGAGTCTCTTGTTTGCTAGCCATTTAGGACATGTAAGAGGGTAAAAATGAGTGGCTTCAGGAAATTATGAATGAATTGCATTAGTCCCTTGTTGAAACTGAGGTGATAATTCTTTAGAATCTCTGCGTCTTTTTACAGTATTCCCTTTTGAATGTAGCACATCTTAGGACACAAATCAATTTGGTTTCTAAGGGGACTTTAGTGCTCTGTATCAAACAAAAAACTCCAGCTATTTCCCCTATGTGATCCCTGTGTATGACCACTGTTTTTTTTATCCTGTTTTCAGCAACACTAATTGACAACAGAACTTGGGTTATCCATAGCAAATGCTAATTGCTTCTTGGTAAGTCAGTTGAGTACAGCAGTAGACCTTAATTTTGGGGCAAGAAGAGGCTTCTGGATAAAATAACTTGGACTCTTAGTGAATGGTTCTTTAATTGATGTTGTCAAATCACTGAGATTTATAGTAAGATCCCTATTCTAGAGGAATTATTTTTCATCTTCTTTGGGATGGAAATTTAATTGAGAGCGGTTTCAGCCACTGAAGAATGGATATGACTCAGATACACATAAAATTGTGCTTGCAATTTTAAGGGATTTACAGGTCATCTAATAGAACTGACGGTATAAATCTCTGTCCTGGAGGAGAAGTCCACGAGGACTCATGAGAATACCACATGTGTACCACTGAAACCTGTGGTAATTCAGCTCCTGTAACTCTAGACCATGGTGTCATCTGGTCAAATCAGCTGACATGATTCTGTATCTTCTCCCTTAGGATGAAGACCCTGAGACTAGTTGGATTCTCCTTAATGAAGATGACTTGGTTATCCTTCTATCACAGTTCCCATTTCATGAACTCTTCCAACATCTCCTTGGGTTTAAAGCAAAAGGTAGACTAATTCGTTTTGTCATATGTAAAATGTGGTAGGGACAAGCTCAAACACAGGAACTTAGCATCAAGTCCTGTCTCGTGCAGGCTCCTGATTCGGGTTCCCCATGCCTGGCTGTACTATACAGAGATGATTACATTACCGTGGCGAGGCTTCCTTCCTTTCTCTTGTGATTTGTAGTTTCCTCCCTGGTGCTTACATGCATAAGGTTGACCAGCTTGCACATAGCCCAGCTTTAATAAATGGTTTTAATTTTGCACTTTGTCTCAAGTTTCCCATTTTATATTGACATAGGAGCCAGAGCAATGGGGATTCTCTATCTTGGCTTTCTTTCCTCATTAATATACTGACATCCACATCTTTCAGTGTTTTTCCATAGTAATTATAATTTTTTTCCTTTTCTTTGATTAATTTCTAGGTGATTATTTACCTGAAACAACAATACCTCAAGAGATGATGAAAATTTTTGCCTTTGCTAACTCCTTAGTGGAACTTCTGGCTGTGGGATTAGAAACCTTCAATAGAGCACGCTATAGGCAGTTTGTCAAGCGAATTGGTTATATGATCAGGTAATACTGCTCTTGGTTCGTCTGTTTCTATTAACTTTCACCCTGGTCAGTCACAGACACTGTATAATTGGGATGATGGGCATTTGTAGTGGTATAGTTCAGGTCTTATTTCTCATAAAAGTAAGAATTATTTTTCTTCACCGTCTACCTCTTGGGAATTTTAAATAAATACTTCCAGTCAGAATATTTGGTTAATTATCTCAAATCTCAAACTGGTTTGCTAGACAGTTGTTCTTGGAGTCAAGATCCTCAGAGCAGCTGCTGGGTTGAACTTGGCCAGAGAGAAGGAGTCAAGGAGAGGTCAAAGAAAATACAGGGTCTTTCCCCTTCCTTTACTCTCTTCTATCTCCTAGCTTTTGCCTGGGAATTGTTGTGTAGCTGTGGAAAATTGGCAGTAGCTCTTTTGCATTATTATTTCTCTGTTTTCTCTCTTATTTACTGTAATTTCTATAAAATACCATTTAAAGAAAATTGCAAAGATTTCATCAGTGGCCACTGTATTTGAATTGGGAAAGCATTATCATTTATTTGCATGAAAGGTAGGTTTATGTTTTTACTATCAAATATGAGTAAATTCTGAGAAATGCACTGCTTTTCATTGAATTAATTTTGTATCCTCTTTTCTGTATCATCAATTTTTCTATCTTTACAGTGTATATAAATACACTGCTATTTCTTCCAACCTCCCTTACCTTGAAAGAAAACTTCCAAAAAACTGTAAAACTTCTCCCACTCCCATACTTTTGTTTCCAAAACATAATTGACTTTAATTATTTTAGATACGTATCCTTCAGCTTCATAAAGCCAGGTAAATGATATAGGATGCCCTGAAGTTCTTGAAGTCTCCACAGTCAGACTTTCGCCCCGAACACTACCCAAATAGCTCTGAAGAATGAAGGTTGCTAATGAACTTTGTGCTACTAACTAATCCAATGGCCACCTCTCAGTCTTCATCTTGCTTTACCTCTTACACAGTTCACACAGCAGCCTTTGTCATGATTGGTCACTTTTCCTTAAAGCATTTTCTTTGCTTGACTTCCAGGATACCATGTTCTCCTGGTTTCTCCTCGGTTTCACTGGCTGTTCATTTTCTGCCTCCTTGGTTGTTTCATTCTCACCTCCCAGACTTCTTAATGTTGGATGCCTCAGGGCTTCATCCCTGGACCTCTTTATCCAAACTTGTTTCTTGGGATTCCATCTATTCTAATGTCTTTAAATATCATCTAAATACAGTGAAAATTCCTAGTTCTATTTCCAGCCTATACCTTTCTTGTAAGCTTGTATATCCAGCTGCCCACTCGGCACCTCCACTTGGATGACTCATGATCATCTTTATAGTTTAATAATCCCCAACTGGGCCCTCTTTCCCCACCTCTCAAACTGCTCCTCTCACAGTCTTGTCAGTCTCAGTAAGTGGCAACTTTATCCTTCCAGTTGCTCGGGCCGGAGCATTGGTATCATCCCTGGCTTTTCTTTTTACACCCCTCACCCAACCTGATGGTCAATTCTGTCATCTCTACCTTCAAAACACCATCTTTCATCAAACCTAAGGTATATTTTGTGCACCACTAAGAAGGAAAAAATGCTGCCAAATAATGGCATGTCATCAATTTTAATGACATTCCAGTTGTAGAGATTAAAGCATGAAAGGTGTGCATCCTTTGAGTCAATGAAACCTGCTATTTCTAGAATCCAGCCTCTTCTCACCATGTTCACTGCTACCACCATAGTTCATCTTTAGTTATTTCTCACCGATTAGCACAACAGCCACCTGACTTGTTTTCCTGCTTTTGCCCTTGCTCCCTTGCGCACCCCACCCCCAGCTTATTCTCAGAACAGCTGCCAGTGTTTCTTGTAAATCACTCCTCTGCTCACACCCTGCTGCTCCCAGGCTCATTCCGAGTAGAAGCCAGAGTGTTCACAGTGGCGTACAGGACCCTTCATGGTCTGCTTTCCTGTCACGTTTTCCATTTCCTCTCCAGCCGTTCTCTTCCTCACTTACTTTGCGTTAGCACGTTGGCTGCCTTGCTGTTCCTCCAACATACCGACCACCCCTCGGAGCCTTCGCATTGGTTGCTTCTTCTGCCTGGATGCTCTTCCCTTAGGTAGTCCTGAGACTGCGTCCAGTCTTTACTCACGTGTCCCTCTTCAGTGAGGCCCCTCCTCCCCCACACTCCAGAGAAGCTTCATTTCCCTCTCCTACTGATTTTTCTCAGTGTCATTTATAACCATGTGACAGACTGCATATTTTACTTCATGGTTTATTGTGTTTGCCCACCACTAAATGTAAGCTCCATGAGGGTAGGGTTTTTTCCCTCCATTGCATCCCCTTTAGAGCCTAGAAGATAGTGAGTGCTCAATAAATATGTGTTGAATAAAGTAATGCTGCAAATGTAATGTAAAGATGCTGGTGTTGAGTGCCTTCATGCAAAGTGCTGCATTGTCTTTCCTCACGCTCAGGATGATCCTTGGTTATGTGAGTGACCACTGGGCCCAGTATGTGAGCCACAACCAAGGCTCGGGATTGGCCCTGCAGCCCTACTCCGTGGAGAAACTACAGGTTGAGTTTGATGAGCTCTTTTTGAGAGCTGTACTACATGTGCTGAAAGCCAAAAGGTAAGAAGTATGATGATAATTGTTGAGAAATAGCTCCCTGGCTAGTAAGAAAGATTGGAGTGAAAGTCATTGACTGAAGTAGAACTCTTACAATAGTGTCAATGTATTTCATCTATTTCTTATCTTGGCTTAATTCTTGGGCTTTAGTTTCCTTTTGTGTAGTATTGCCTGAAATGATCTCTCTTTCAGGTTTCTTTCAGTTTCTCCTGAACTTTTGAGGTAACTTTGACCAGGGGATGAATTGTATTTCATGCCCAACTCTAGTGCCCCCAGTGAGGCAGAGTAGGCACTCAGTACATTGTGCAAGTTGTCTTACTCTGTGGGTATTAAGGTCTAGGACTATCTTGGGTCCGGGTCCCCTGTCTTGGCTGTGTTCTGATCATGCCGTCTTTGCTGCTGCTTACAGCCTAGGATGCATTTGAGGCAGAGGTGGGGGCATGGCAGCTCATCCTGCACTATCTTCCCTGAGCTCCTGGCCAAGTGTGGGAGCAGGTTCTGCTGCAGCACTGTGCCCTCTGAGAGGAGATGAGTGGCCTCCCACCCCACCCGGCTCCACCCATGAACTGCTGCCCACCCCCCACCCCCCACTTCTGCTGCCTTCTGAGCTGTGGACACTCTTGCCATGGGCCTCATAGTCTCAGCCCCTTATTTTTATTTATTTTTTTTGCATCTTTAATAGATCTTTATCGGAGTATGATTGCTTCACAGTACTGTGTTAGTTTCTGTTGTACACCAGAGTGAATCAGCCATATGCATACACATGTCCCCATATCCCCTCCCTCCGGAGCCTCCCTCCCATCCTCCCTATCCACCCCTCTAGGTCATCGCAAAGCACCGAGCCGATCTCCCTGTGCTATGCGGATGCTTCCCACCAGCCAACTATTTTACATTTAGTAGTGTATATATGTCGATGCTACTCTCACTTTGCCCCAGCTTCGCCCTCCCACCCCATGTCCTCAAGTCCATTCTCTATGTCCACCTCTTTATTCCTGCCCTGCAACTAGGTTCATCAGTACCATTTTTTTTTTTTAGATTCCATATATATGCGTTAGCATACGGTATTTGTTTTTCTCTTTCTGACTTACTGCACTCTGTATGACAGTCTCTAGGTCCATCCACCTCACTGCAAATAACTCAATTTCGTTTCTTTTTATGGCTGAGTAATATTCCATTGTATATATGTGCCACATCTTCTTTATCCATTCATCTGTTGATGGACACTTAGGTTGCTTCCATGTCCTGGCTATTGTAAATAGAGCTGCAGTGAACATTGTGGTACATGTCTCTTTTTGAATTATGGTTTTCTCAGGATATATGCCCAGTAGTGGGATTGGGTCATATGGTAGTTCTATTTTTAGTTTTTTAAGGAACCTCCATACTGTTCTCCATAGTGGCTGTATCAATTTACATTCCCACCCACAGTGCAGGAGGGTTCCCTTTTCACCACACCCTTTCCAGCATTTATTGTTTCTAGATTTTTTGATACTGGCCATTTTGACTGGCGTGAGCTGATACCTCATTGTAGTTTTGATTTGCATTTCTCTAATAATTAGTGATGTTGAGCATGTTTTCATGTGCCTCTTGGCCATCTGTATATCTTCTTTGGTGAAATGTCTATTTAGGTCTTCCGCCCATTTTTTAACTGGATGTTTGTTTTTTGATATTGAGCTCCATGAGCTGTTGGTATATTTTGGAGATTAACCCTTTGTTGTTTCACTTGCAGATATTTTCTCCCATTCTGAGGGTTGTCTTTTTGTTTTGTTTATGGTTTCCTTTGCTGTGCAAAAGCTTTTAAGTTTCATTAAGTCCCATTTGTTTATTTTTGTTTTTATTTCTGTTACTCTAGGAGGTGGGTCAAAAAGGATGTTGCTGTGGTTTATGTCAAAGAGTGTTTTTCCTATGTTTTCCCCTAAGAGTTTTATAGTGTCTGGTCTTACATTTAGGTCTTTCATCCATTTGGAGTTTATTTTTGTGTATGGTGTTAGGTAGTATTCTAATTTCATTCTTTTACATGTAGCTGTCCAGTTTTCCCAGCACCACTTATTGAAGAGGCTGTCTTTTTTCCATTGTATGTTCTTGCCTCCTTTGTCATAAATTAGGTGACCATATGTGCGTGAGTTTATCTCTGAGCTTTCTATCCTGTACCATTGATCTATATTTCTGTTTTTGTGCCAGTACCATATTGTCTTGATTACGGTAGCTTTGTGGTATAGTTTGAAGTCCTCCAGCTCTGTTTTTCGTTCTCAAGATTGCTTTGGCTATTTGGGATCTTTTGTGTTTCCATACGAATTGTAAAATTTTTAGTTTTAATCCTGTGAAGAATGCCATTGGTAGTTTGATAGAGATTGCATTGAATCTGTAGATTGCTTTAGGTAGTATAGTCATTTTCACACAAAAGACTTGTACTCAGAAAACTATAAAACACTGATGAAAGAAATCAAAGATGACCTAAACAGATGGAAAAATATACCATGTTCTTGGATTGGAAGAATCAGCCCCTTATTTATGTGTGTTATGTAGTGGGTTTGAGTACTGGTCTGCCAAGACTGTTACTTTGGGCAAGTCACTTAATATTTGTGGTCTCACTTCGTTCATCTATAAAGTGGAGATGATGATGGCGATCCTACCCATAGACCTCATGGGTATAAGGATGAAATGCAATCATATGTGGAAAGACTTTTTAAACCATAAAGGATTTCTCAAATGTAGGTGGTGGTTGTTTTTGTGTAGTTTCAGATGAGGAACAGAAAAACAGCTGATTTAGAGAAAGGTCAGGACTCTAAGTCTTAAAACTACTCTTAGGCACTCAGAAGGTGTGGGTCTAAGATAAAGAGAACTTGGGCTTAGAAATTTATCTTTAGATTATTCTTGTCCATAATTTGGTGGTCTCACAAGGTGTACCAAATCCTGTGCCAGGGGGTCAACGCAGTAGCACCTGCTCACTGAAGCTTGCCTGGTGCTCGGGAAAAGTCTTGCATCTCTGATCTCCTGTCACCCAATCTTGTGTTTGTTTAGCTGAGAGGCAAAGCTTTTGTAGAGGAAATTCTCTGGTTCCTTACTAGGTCCTATACGCTGAGTTGTGAGCCCCTCCTGTAATACTATATATGTAATTCACACAAATAATTGTTTTAAATTTGAAAATGCTGAGAGCTATTGTTTTTGAGTATAGTTTATTTTAGAAATATATCATATGAGAACCAGGTATTTAAAGCTATGAAATTTAAATTTATTTGGCACTCCAGTGGAAATTTCTGACAGTAGCTATACCCCCAAGCTAAAGCAAAACAAACCCAAACCAAAAGATAGACAACAAAGACCTAAGCCAGACTTACTTCATGTCTGCCATATAGGAAATTTTGTAGCTGGAAATATTTACTGTCTTATGACATTACTTTTAAGGCCTCATTATTTTGGGATCCTTTATACAAGAACATCAAGTCCCATGTGAGGTGTTGGGATAATTATTTAATAAGACAGAAGCCTGACCCACTTGAACTTAGAGAAGTTTCTTTAACTCTGGCTCAGTTATCTAGCTGTTGCTTTTCAGAGTCGAGGTCAGTGGTGGTTCGGACCACTAGTGGCCTGGTGGGCCGCAGACATGGGTTAAGCATGCACTATTTAATTTCTTTTTTTCTAAATAAACATTATTTATAATTGGTTAAATTATAGTTTTGCCCAAAATACAGCAACAGTTTTGAGTACCTCCCTGTTTTTCTTTTTTACATTTTTTTACTGAGATAAAATTCATATAACAAAATATTATTAAGCATTTATTGAGTATTGATTGTTTTTGAGATACTGGTTTAGGTACTGGATAATGAAAAAAAAGATTCAGGGTTACACACTGGTTTATGCAAAGACTTGGTTTCTGCTCTCAAATTGCTGTACACTAGTATGTGTACATAAATTACACATCTATGTTTCTCAATGTGTGGTTTAAGGACGGCTTGAGTCTGAGTCATCTGGGGTGACTAAAAAAGTACAGATTCTTGGGCCCCAGCTGTGACCTGCAAACTCAGAATCTCTTAGGTGGGCCTTAGGATTCTGCATTTTCCACAAAGTCTCAGGGGATTTTTCTGCCCACTGTGGTGTGAGAAACACTGATAAAAGGGTAATGCCATAGTCAAGTATGGTTAGAATTTCATAATAGTGCTGAGGAGGACATCATGGGAGGGCTTCACAAATGGAGGGATGGCAGCTTGGAGCTGGGGAGTTCTCTCCAGGCTTGTCCAGGAGTGGTCTATATGAATGCAGAGAGGGCTGTGGTTGGGAATATGGGTCTGAGCTATTTTGTGGAAGCCTTTGAACTTGGAGCTTGAAGGAGTTTGAACTTCATTTGGTGATGAGTGAGGAGTCATGGAGGGCTTTTGATTCCCCTTCTCCCCCCAGCCCCCAACTGCACGTGTCTCTGTGTGTACACATATACCTCTGCGCATGCTCAGACACATACATACGTCCAGTCTAAGCAGCCTCTCTGTTGCCCGGATGTTAAAAGGATCTTTGGTTCAACACCCAATTCTGCCTCTTATTATCCTCTGTGTGTTCTAGTAGCCTCATGTGTAAATTGGGGATAATGTCAATAATAGTGCTTGCCTTGGTTATAGTGAGGATGGAATGAGCTGAGAAATAGATGATGTGGTGATAGAACAGTGCCTGGCATAGACTAAGCGTTTATGTGTATTTGCTGTTATTGTTATCCATTCTCTAGGTGTTTATGACTGAAGCATGGTAGAAAAATTGCTGTAGTGTGATTTAAGAATTCTTTTGTCTACGTTCTCAGTATGGTGAAGTTGACTGATACATAAAATTATTCCTGCTTTTCTGAAAACATGCAGACTTGGCATTTGGCTGTTTATGTCGGAAATGCCCTTCGGGACACTGTCTGTTCAGATGCTCTGGAAGCTCTTCTACCTCATGCACCAGGTGGGGAGCGGGAATCTGGAAAAGCTCTGTACTGCCCTCCTGCCTGCCGAGTGTAAGAAGCGCCTCCAAGGTACAGCCAAAATATGCAGCATCCACCTTTCCTACCCTGTGTGCCTTTTCTCTTCATGGCTTTATTCTTTTTGCTTTTAGAAGGACTGAGAGAGAATGTTTTACTCTGTACTCATGTGAAATTATTTTGAAATTTAAGACTGCTCTGTCGTTTGACTTACTAGAACGGTGGTTCCAATTTCCATTATTCTTCAAATGCTCTGGATAGTAAATTCTATTATAAACCCAAGTTGGGGATAGGAAATGAAAATTGGGTTGGTAAATGCCCCATGGAGTTATTTTGAAAATACTGGAAATTTGATGAACTACCTTTGATTTCTCAAATGTGTAAACATATGAAAGGAATTGTTGGCTTGTTGCCTTCTTTCTGTGAAAAGTTCCATTGGGAATATATTTTTTAAACAGACTGTTTTCTTCCCTCTACACAACTTTGCCTTTGCAGCATTTAGTTTTCTGTCACATATGGCAAAGCTGATAATCAAGCCTGCCCTCTAGTGACAAAATGTAGTATTGCTTACAGAGCATTCTCTGAGGAAAAGGCAGAACATAGATATTGTTAATCATATTCATCAGTATTTCAGTCATGATTATAGCTAATATCTTGCCCCGAATTTCCATTTATAAGCAAGTATTTTTTGTGTGGAATGCCATGTTGGTACTGAGTAGTTTGCTAGTCTTTGCAGTTTTCATTAATAGGGCTGTCATTCATTTGGCTGACAGTTACCAAGTAGCTTTAAGTGTGCTGTTGAGGATGTCTTGCCTAGTGATAGTAGCAGTGCTTTGCAGTTGACAGAGCACTTCACCAGTCACATAGCATCTGATAAATAAACTTTTAAGACAGATGAGGAAACAGAAGCTTGTTAAATATTCCTGAGGCAACATTATATTAGAGTTGGAATGTCATCTGGCCCAGCCTTCTTCCTGATGCCTATAGAAATCCATTCTGGAACAAAGATGTTTGGTATCTTTAAATATTTCTTAAAGTCTTTTAATTTTATATCTTCTTTCTCTCTGGAGGAGTAATTAAAGTGATATATGTTTATTCTCTCCCCACTTTAATTTTCTTGAACTTATAGACCCAGAACATTTTGTGAACTTTGAGAAGTGTCTTTCTTCCATGAATAGCTCGGAAGAGATTTGCCTTCTAACTACTTTTGCTCAGATGGCTCAGGCCAGAAGAACCAATGTGGATGAAGACTTCATAAAAATTATTGTTCTGGAGATATATGAGGTTAGAATATTAAGTTTTAGAAATCAGCTAAAAACATTTTCTTTTGGATTGTCCATCCATTGATTCTTTTGGGATTGCTTTAAAAAAAAATGTGACAATCTTGTATTGTCTGCACTTGTGGAAGGAGATCATTTCTAAGGAGTACCGAAAATATGAATCACACTCATTCCATTTCCCCCTGCTATCTCTTGTCATTTGATGTATGAGTTTTGGTAAGGAACAGACAGTCTGGCACTGCCTGACATTTGTAGTTTCTATACTTTTCTCTCCCCCTGCCCCGGACCTGCCCCCCTCATTTCCACTCCTCTGACCCTGCGAGGAACATGGAAACCTGGCTTCCCAGCCATTTTAAATGAGATGGTGGAAATAGTACTGAACCTAGAGTTAAACGATCTGGCTTTGTTTTAGCTCTGCTGCTCATTGTCTATCTCACATCATAAAAGACACCTTACCTCTCTGGGCTTCAGTTTCTTCATCTGTAAAATGATAGGCTGGGATGAGATCCTCGCTTTCTTCACTTTTTCGCTGAGCCATCCCTAACGGCGGAAGAGAGTGAACTTTGGACCCCGTGAGTTGAGGGACATAACTCACATGGTTACCAAAACATTATTTGGAGTTTTATATATATATTTTTTTAAATACACATTTTCACTGTAGGCTGTCATTTATCTGTTTATCTTGGTAAAAAAATTTCCTCCAAATTTAAGTAAAATTATGTTTGAAGATTTATTATCATCCCCCTCAATACTCCAGTTTGAGAATGACAGAACTGGGTAATCTAAAGTTCTTTACCAGGATCAAATATCCTATTAAGCTGTTCCTATTCTTGTACTTTGTAACCATGCATGAGATTAAGGCCTAGATGGATCTGGAATTCCAAACTATCTTCATTGTCTGTAAAAATTGAGAGGAGGATGTATATTTTCACGTATGTTGAATGGCGTTCTCAAGATCCATTGCTAAAGTAATATTTATGCTCTTGAATGATATTTCAAGTGTTTTGACCAGTCCTCACAGTAAAAACTACATTCTGATCCTCTGTGTGTGTGTGTACACACATATGTGAAATTGAAGCAATACTTAATCTTACTGTGATGCACTCTCATATTTTTCTGTTCTGTTTTATTCTACTCTCTTATTTTTCTGTTCCCTTCCATTGTATTAAAAAAAACCAAAAACTGCTGGCCATTGGCATGATTGGATTGTAACCTGTAGTTTCGAACCCATTGTTTAAGAAGAGTTGGTAAACATTGATATTTTAGAAGCTCTTGTAATTGAGGATCTCATTTTTTTTTTTTTAGAGAGAGAGTAGATATTTCCATGAAATGCATTCTGATTTTCATCATGTTATTGGTTTCCTCAAATTTAGAAAAGTTTTAGTATGGAGGGATTACTTAATTGCTCTGAGGACTCTGGGAGTGCTTTCTGAATCCAGCACTTAAAGTCATCGTTGAACAGTTGCTTTTCCCCTCCATGCCCTCTTTCCCCACCTTCCAGACAGTCTGCTCTCTGAAGTTGTGCTCTCTGAAGTTTTGACATCTTTTTGTACATGGTGTGAGCCAAGGCTTCATCTGAGATTCTTTCTACTTTACTTGAAAACCTCCTAAATAAAGTATGGAAAGGTTTTTTTATTGATAAATTGGTATTAAAAATGCCATCTTCACCCCCTCCTACTTTAGGTATCTTATGTCACCCTGTCCACCAGAGAAACTTTTTCGAAGGTTGGTCGAGAGCTTTTAGGGGCCATCACAGCTGTTCACCCTGAGATAATTTCTGTCCTTCTGGATAGAGTTCAAGACACCATTGACCAGGTTGGAATGGTAAGAACACTGATTTTGTTTGTTTTGTTTCCGTTTTTTTTGTTGTTTGTTTGTTCATTTAAACCCTAGAGTATTGGAGCAGTGGGAAAAATAGTAAGGTCGTTGGGATGACTGAGTCACACGGGCACAACAGGGTGAAGAAAACATTTATTGTGTCTCAGGTTCACTGTGCCTGCTTGGGGTTGGCCGCTGCTTATAAAAAACTGTGGGTTGTTTCTCTTAATCTCCTCAAAGTGACTTTCCCACCTCCTTCAGTAACAGGTTTGTACTTTAATTATAGCTTATAGTTAATTCATAGTTTTTATTTCATAGTTTTGTTTTGCCTTCATAATTCTTATGTTTTTGTCTTGGAAGAAACAACTCTGATTTAGAAAGAAGCCTTGCTTTAAATCAATCAAAAACAAAATTAGAAGTAATTTAAGTTGAGCTGGATGTATATCGTTTAGTTCTGTCATTTGTCACAATCCCTTTTGTAATCTTTGTGTAGTTTTTAAAAACAGCTTTATTGTGATATAATTCACATACCATACAATTCATCTCTTTAAAGTGTACAAGTCAGTGGTTTTGAGTATATTCACATATATGTGTAACTATCACCACAGTTATTTTTAGAACATTTTCATCACCTCAGAAAGAAACCACATACCATTTAGCTGTCAGACTTCCATCCCTTCCAGCCCTGAGCAACCACAGTCTACTTTGTCTCTATAGATTTACCTATTCTGGACATTTTATATAAATGGAATCACAAAATATGTGGTCATTTGTGACTGGCTTCTTTCACTTAGCATAATGTTTTCCAGGTTCATCCATGGCCAAATAGTACTGTATGAGTGTATCATTTTTAAAAACATACATTTACTGAAGATTTTCTTCATCATCTATAATAAGGCTGTAATGAATGCATTTTTCTGACGGCAGGTGGTCATGTGTCATAACTTCAGGAGGAAAGTTTGAAGTTATAGTGTCTTTCTCTGGGCTTATGTTTGCACAGGGCCTTTCCATCTTATAGTCACTGCATCATCCCTGTAGGATAGATGACTGATAACTACTAATACTTCATCACATTCATGAGTGAGCAGATTCAGTGACAGATTGGTTTATGAGACATATTTTTTTCTAAATGAAGAATACATGATATATAATGCTTTACTTGGCAAAGTATATATATATTTTTACATTAAAAGAAATTTAATTGTGGTAAATTATACACAACATGAAACACACGGTATTAACCATTTTTCAGTTAAATGGCATTAAGTACGCTCACATTGTTTTGTTACCTACCATCACCACCATCCATCCACAGAACTCTTTCATCTTGTAAAACTGAAACTCTGTACCCATTAAAAACTAACTCCCCATTCCCTCCCAGCTCCTGGCAGCCAGTACTCTACTTTCTGTCTCTTTGAGTTTGACTACTCTAGGTACCTCATAGAAGTGGAATCATACAGTATTTGTTCCTTTCTGTATGGCTTATTTCACTTAGTATTATGACCTCAAGGTTCATTCATGTTATAACATGTATCAGAATTTCTTCCGTTTTTAAGCCTGAATAATATTCTATTGTATGTATATACCACATTTTGTTTATCCATTCATCTGCTGATGGAACTTGGGTTGCTTCTATCTTTTCGCTATTTGAATTATGCTGCAATGAACATGAGTGTACAAATGTCTCTTTGAGACTCTGCTTTAAATTCTTTTGGGTATGTACTCAGAAGTAGAATTGCTGGTTCATATGTTAATTCTATTTTTAATTTTTTGAGGAAACACCATACTGTTTTCCATAGCAGCGGTACATGGTACTTTTTCTATTTAAGTAAACATTGTATCCCACTGGGATACAATTATATTGAGGTGAAGGGGTTTTCATTTGCAAACAGCAAGTTTTTGGTTGCTCCTTTTTTAGTGATCATCTAATGGAATGATTTCCAAAGAAGTCTACAGTGGGTCATATGATTCTTTCAGTTTGATTGAGTTCATGACCTTTTTCTGACAAGTGTTTTTCTGGGTTTGGCCACACTTACATTTTTAATTAGGTCATAATACTTTTAGTAATAAATTGTGCCCAGAAATATTCTTAACAGTGAGTGTACAAATTAGAACCATAATGTTTTTTAGAGCACATCTTTTAAAAGATGCCCCCACTCTCTGTTTAAATATATGGTTCCTTTGTGTTCTGTGAACTTGCTGACATTTTTGGAGGAACTTATTCAAGCCCCCTTGCCTTCAGATGAACAAGATGGCTTTGAATATTTTTGCTTTGACCTTGGGCTAGTCTGAAATCAGCTCCTAGCTCCAGAGCCTGGGAATGAGCTGTGGCTGTGGACCTAAATATTCATTGACACACCTGGGGTGTGTCTGAAGGTAACTTTTTCTGGAGGCCCAGCAGGAGAGGAACAATCCTTTGTGCTATATGTAGATGTGTGGGTATTGCTCTGGGTTAGGAATAGTTGTTGATAAGGACCAAGCCTTTGGGGACATCTCAAAGGAAAGAACTCAGATAAGTTTTGATGACAACCTGCAAATGGATAACATATTTTCCTATTGGTCTTTTTTATAATTTGAAACATGGGTTCACTTCAGAGGACATTCTACTTTTGTTAGTGAAATTCATGCATCTTCCTAACATCCTCTTCAGGTAAAATTAGCGATCTTCTGACTTTCAGTGAAAGCATAAATATATTTTAAAATACACTCTTTAAATTCTGTTTTGTTGGGAATTCTTATTAGGATTCTTTCTTTTTAATCATTTCTTTTTTTGCCTTATTGAATGCACTAGGCTTTTCATTACAATATGGAATAGAGTTAGTAAAAGTGGGCATCCTTGTCTTGTTCTTTATCATAGTAGAGAGGGTTCCAAAGTTCACCATTAAGTATAATGCTAGCTGTAGGTTTTTCATTTATACTCTCTGGTAGGCTGAGAAATTTCTACTTCCAGTTTGCTGAATTTTTTTTTTTCATGAATGGGTATTTACTTGTTTTTTCTTCATCCATTGAGGTGGTCATATGATTTTTATCCTTTTTTCTGTTAATGTGGTGAATTACATTGACTGGTTTTCACATGTTGAACCATCATTGTTTCCTGAAATAAAAACCACTTGATCATGATATATTATTCTTTTTATGTATTGTTAGGTTCAATTTGATAATATTTTTTCTTGAGGGTTTTTGCATATATATTCATGACAGATATTGATCTGTAATTTTATTTTCTTGTTATATCTTTGTTAGGTTTTGGATTTAGGGTCATGTTGGCCTTGTAACACGAGTTGGGAAGCATTTCCTCCTCTTCTGTTTTTTGAAAGAATTTTTGTAAGATTGTTATAATTCTTCCTTGAATGTTTGATAGAGTTTACCAGTGAAATCATCTGGGCCTAGGGTTTTCTTCGTGTTTTGATAACGAATTCAAAATTTTAAACAGATACAGATTTTTATTTTTTTCTGAGTCAGTTGGTTAAGTTATGTTTGTTTTTATTTAAAACATCTTTATTGGAGTATAATTGCTTTACAATGGTGTGTTAGTTTCTGCTTTATAACAAAGTGAATCAGCTATACATATACATATATTTATGTTTTTAAAGGGATTTTTCCATTTCATCTAACTAGTTGAATTTACTGGCAAAGAGTTTTTGTAATGTTCCCTTTTTAATGTCCCTGAGATCTTTCTTGGTAGCTTCACTTTTATTCTTGATGTGTAGATATATGCTATACCGTTATTTATTTATTTTTTTTGCGGTACGCGGGCCTTTCACTGTTGTGGCCTCTCCCGTTGCGGAGCACAGGCTCCGGACGCGCAGGCTCAGCGGCCATGGCTCACGGGCCCAGCCACTCTGCGGCATGTGGGATCTTCCCGGACCGGGGCACGAACCCGTATCCCCTGCGTCGGCAGGCGGACTCTCAACCACTGCGCCATCAGGGAAGCCCCTATACCATTATTTTGTGTAGCTGGGGGTAGTTGGTTTTCTGGACAGATCTCATTGCTATACTCATTGTTCTAGTACCATTATTTTGTTCTTTTTGTCAGATGCTTACAGGCTAAAGAAGTATTTTTCTATTTGTTAGATTGCTAGTTTACCATTTTATTCAGCATATTCAAGACCTTTATTAACAAATCCTTCTGAAAATTTAGCTAACTGCACACACACACTACACATGCAAAGGAAAGAAAGGATCTTTTTAAAATTCATTCGTTCTACTCGTCTTTCAAATTTTTTTTCCCGTTCTTTCAAATTTTGTTTTGCCTCCAATTTGGAGTAGTGCAGGAACCTAAAAAATGCTTGGTTATATGTTCTAGAGCTGAATTGTCCAATACAGTAACCACCAGGCATATGTGACTATAGACCCTTGTAATGTGGCTCATCCAAATTATGATGTGCTGGAAGTGTAAAACACTCACTGGGTTTCCAAGGCTTAGTATGAACAAAAGAATAATGTATCTCAGTAATCTTTTGTGATGACTACATGTTGGAATACTATTTTGGACATACTGGATTGAATGATATATATTGTTAAAATTAATTTTACCTGTTTCTTTTGACTTTTAAAAATGGCTATTAGAAAAATAAAAATTACATGTGTGGCTTGCATTAGATTTCCATTGGACAGCATTATTCTAGACATTATTTATGAACTGCTCTTCTGATTAGTCTTACTTAAACCAAACTGTATTAAGTGAACCCAGATTTATCTTAATTTGCACATGGATATGTCATTTAAAAGTGGTGCTATGGACTTTTTGTACAGGATTTTAAAAAGCTTTTATTATATAATCTTTCAAATATATAAAAAGTAGAGAACAATATAATGAATTGCTATGTACCTATCATCCAGTTTCAACAAATACCAACTCTTGGTTGATCTTGTTTCATCTTTACCCCCATCCACTCCTTGTATCTTCTTCCTAGAATGCTTTGAAGCTAATAGAAATAATTTTTTAAATGATGTAGAAGAAATAATTATTTAAAGTGCTAAGTCTTTTTGTAAAATGAATGACTTTCCACTGATTTATCATGACTTTAAATTTGGATCTTACTATGGTGATTTTTTTTAATGGAAGTGTACCAGTTTACATACGAAAAAAAGCTTGACCTTTACAAAGGATTGCAAAATGTGCTTTTGGTGTATCATTAGTTTTAATATTCATTTGATTTGGTTGTTCATTTCACTGTCTAAAAAACAAAACTCCACTTCCTTTTGGAGAAAAATTTTGTAAGCACTTTAATAATATAGTATTGTAGTAATACAGGATTGTCCTTAAGTCTTGATTTTAATTATTATCATTTTCTTTTAAATAAGGTTTCTTTATACTTGTTTAAAGAACTACCTTTGTATCTTTGGCGACCTTCTGCCTCCGAGATAGCTGTGATTCGGGATTGGTTATTCAATTATAACCTGACAACGGTGAAGAATAAATTGGCCTGTGTTATTCTCGAAGGACTAAATTGGGGATTTGGTGAACAGGTATGTATTAAAACCGTTCCCTAGAGACTGGAGGGTCCACACACATGAGTTTCAAAGAAACATTTTCTAAAAACATTAACATTTTTGAGTATCATTTGCAAGGTCTGCAAATTCTTTTAGCTGCATCAGAGTTTAGGATCTTCTCTAATTAGTTCTGTTTTGCAGAGTGAGCATCCTGTAAGTGAAGATAAATTGCTCCACACTGAAAATTCTTCCCTTTTTCCTTGGATCATTTGTTTCTGCTGTTTTATTTCTGGATATTTACTGCAGTTCCTCCTAATTGCCACTCTTACCTCTGGTCCTTTTTCCTTGTACATTTTGTATTGTGTGTCATTGCCAGACTTGTCTTCCGAAACACTGTGTACTAGTTAAGAGCCTGAGCTCTGAGCCAGCCTGCCTGGGTTCTGATCCCAGCTCTGCCACCTCCTGGCTGTGTGACCCTGAGCAAGCTTCCTGAACTCTCTAGGCCTCAGTTGCTCATCTGTAAGCATTCACATTAACAAGCTTACCTCAGAGGGCTGTTGTAAGGTTTCAGCAAACTAGGACACGTAAAACATTGAGGACAGTTCTAGGCACATGTTAAGGTCTTAGTGGTGGTAGTTTTTGTTCATAATAGTTTATTGTTATTAAGAGTTTGCTACCTATCATATGTCTCCAAAGATGCAATATCAAGGCATTTTGACTGTTAAGATCTTTCTGCCTTCTTACCCTAGGCCTTATTAGTTAGCTTCTTGATCAGAATGTTTAAACATTTTAAAGGGAAAATGGAAGAGAACTCAGCCCTCTCTAACTATCTGCCAGCTTTTGTTCTGAGCAAGTCATCTAGTCCTCTCAGCCATCTTGTGTGCTTGGCGTGAACATGACCCCTGTTGTACAGATGAGGAAACTGAAACCAGGGAGCTTTTCCTCCAGGGTGTCCCTGACCACCTGGTCTGCTCATGGGCTCATCGGGGTCTTTTCTCACTCAAGTGCTGGTGGGTGAGAGCTGCAGGGGGCTCTTCTCCACCTTCGCCTTCTCTGACTTGTGAACAGAAGCCCCAGCCCCCCTCTTCCAGAGAGCTGCATACATAGTCTCCTCGAGTGTCTCCTCGTTCATTTAAAGTAGCAACTCTTTTTTTTTTTAATAAATAAATTTATTTATTTTATTTATTTTGGGCTGCCTTTGGTCTTCGTTGCTGTGCACGGGCTTTCTCTAGTTGTGGCGAGTGGGGACTACTCTTCGTTGCTGTGCGCAGGCTTCTCATTGCAGTGGCTTCTCTTGTTGTGGAGCACGGGCTCTAGGCATGCGGGCTTCAGTAGTTGTGGCACACGGGCTCAGTAGTTGTGGCACGTGGGCTCTAGAGCTCAGGCTCAGTAGTTGTGGCGCACGGGCTTAGTTGCTCCGCGGCATGTGGGATCTTCCCAGACCAGGGCTCGAACCTGTATCCCCTGCGTTGGCAGGTGTATTCTTAACCACTGCGCCACCAGGGAAGCCCTCTCCTTGTTCTTTTGTTAGCGTTCGGAAAGTGCTCTTCTCTCGGAGGCTTAGGGAATGTATTTCTTCAGGCTGTAAAGGAAGATTGGGTGGGAAATTTGGTAGGCAACTTCAAGCTCCTGAAGGAGTATTTTACCTGTGCTGTTGAGTATTTTTTTTATTTTCACTGATGACAGAACAAGAAAAGGGAATTTAGACTTAAATTATTAAGTATCTTTCTGTTTAGTTAATAATAATTCAACATCTTCCTGGTTCTTAACAATGCCCTTAAACTTGTAACCCAAAGTATTTATGGAGATTTTAGGGTGGGGGTTGGGGGTTGCATTCAAAGATACCTTTTATGACTGGGATTGGGGATGACTCGGGCTCACACCTAACTGGTGCAGTGTAGTGGTTCTTTAAAGATTTCAATTCTTTTTCCTATTGTCATTTTATAATTTCATTGTTAGGGGGTGTGAGCTTTGGAAAATTAAACTTCTGCATCCAAGGTTCTTTTTTACTATCCTGACTAATCTTTTAGTTCAAAGATATAACCAAAAAAAATCAAGATGACATGTTTGTGATGATTTTTCTCTTTAAAAGGGGACTCTTCATCTGGATCAAGCAGTCCATGCTGAAGTAGCTTTAATGATTCTTGAGGCGTACCAGAAGTACCTTGCACAGAAGCCGTATGCTGGGTTTCTTTCTGAAAGTATGAAGCAGGTATTTCCTTCTTTTATGTATTGAGGACGTAAACCTTTATTATAAATGACCTGGGTGGATAAAGTTACAATATTTACCCTTAGGTTTCCTAAGAACATTTCTGGCAATTTAAGTTATTGAAATTGAGTTCTATGGTTGGAGAAAGATTTTTCTTTAAGAAGTAGCCTCCATATGACCATTTTAGTATTATGGAATTTGAGTTGAGCTACAGCGGTGTGCTGGTGCTGGCTCATACCGGCTTGGAGAACTGATTGTTACATTTTTAGGAACTTTGCAGGTCTGATTGTTAACCTGCTGGTGGCTTGAAGTTGACCATGGTGGGAGTTTTTATGCTACCAAAGTGGGCAAACCCTTATAAATCGGCCTCCATGCTCCAACTGGTTGTTAAATTTTTTTACCAGCACATGATTTGTTGCATACCAACTTTCATATTATTACTCTTGCTTGAGCAGACCCAGATCAGGTTCACAAAGTGACTAGCAAATAATCAGAAGTTAGCTGTGAGTGAGAAACTGCTTTAATTTAGCGCTGTAAACACTGAGTACCAGTAAGTATTATGTCCTTTCTTTTTTTTTTTTTTTTTGGTACGCTGGCCTCTCACTGTTGTGGCCTCTCCACCTCTCCCGTTGCGGAGCACAGGCTCCGGACGTGCAGGCTCAGCAGCCATGGCTCACGGGCCCAGCCGCTCCGCGGCATGTGGGATCTTCCCGGATCGGGGCATGAGCCCGTGTCCCCTGCATCGGCAGGCGGACTCCCAACCGCTGCGCCACCAGGGAGGCCCTATGTCCTTTCTTTTGACGGCATTGTTGATCACAAAAAGAGATGGGTGGGTGAACTTACTGATTTAATGTGTATGTGACTAATGTGGTTTAAAATAAATAATTGTTTTAGGTTTCATATTTGGCCAGTATTGTTCGATATGGAGAGACACCTGAGACCTCATTTAACCAATGGGCCTGGAACTTGATCTTGAGGTTAAAACTGCACAAAAATGATTATGGAATACAGCAGAATTGTGCAACTCTTCTGTTCTCCAGCACTGTGCCTGAAGTGACAGAGTCACCCACGTTTCATCCTCTCTTGAAGGCTGTTAAGGCGGGCATGCCCATTGGCTGTTATCTGGCCTTAGCTATGACGGCCGTGGGCCACAGGTACAGTGTTTGTGTTGAACTTCTAGGGTTGCTGAACCTTGTAGTCAGTGATTCTGGAATCTCATCTTTCACATCCCAAGGTCTGAGGCCTCCATCAAATCTATCTAGGGGTAATCAGGGCCAAATAATAAGCCTCGATTAATAGCTTATCATGGGGAAGTGCTGCCTAAATTCATATAACATGGATTTGTAACAGAAAATCACCTTGTTGCATTATCAAGAGAGTTATACCTATCATCCAGCGTGGAATTTTTATGTCAACAGTAGACAGAGTCTCTTCCTCAGAATAGTGATCAAATAAAAATAATTGGTCACTTGTACCGAATTTTGTTCAAAGTGATGGCAGCCCAACCCAGCCTTCCCAGGTATAAAGGAAGCTAACCCTAAACCTACCCAAGGGGATGAAATGCCTTATCATGTCAAATGCCTCTCTTGTATGAGCCCATAGCTGTGTCTGTTTCTTCCAATGTAGCATTTATCACACTATAATGTAGTTGTCTGTTTAATTTTATTGGAGACATTCTATGAGGTTAGGACTCAGGAACCATATTTGTCTTGTGGTATTTTATCCCTAGTGATGAAGACTGAATCTGGTGCAGTAAGTAACTGAATGCATGAATTCTCAGTTGGTTAAAAATCCTTTTCATTAAGAATCATTTTCCTACAATGTATTAATTTTATTTAGCCTATCCAGTTTTCTAAAACATCTTTGGCCGATACTTTCTGATTCTTGTGTTTTAGATTCACTGTAACACCTTTTTAGCAACCTGATTTAAACATCTTCTTCCACATTCAGTATATTTTCAGTGGGATGCCAGTTGTCCTATGAGCTATTAGTGTTCAGCCTGTGCTGTGAAATAGGAGAGGTATGGAATTGTTAGATAGCTGTCCTCAGGTTGTTGACAGCTTAGTGGACACGGGAGACATAAAACAATTGGCAGTACTGAAGAATATAATCATGGGCTGGATGATATGAATAGAGCTCTGGTTCTTAATCCTGACCACCATTTAGAATCACTTTTGCAGTGATTCTAAAACTACCAATACAGGGAAGAGAGTAAGAATCCTGATCTAACTGATCTAGGGGCCAGTTCTCCAGGTGATTCTAATGTACAGCCTAGATTGGAACCTCTCAAGAGTATGGGCAGAAAGAATTTAAAGTAAGGAGAGATCACTAGAGCAGGATACCCTCATGGAGGAGCTAAGCTTTGGAGAGGAGTCTTTTTTTTTTTTTTTTTCCTGCGGTACATGGGCCTCTCACTGTTGTGGCCTCTCCTGTTGCGGAGCACAGGCTCCGGACGCGCAGGCTCAGCAGCCATGGCTCACGGGCCCAGCCGCTCCGCGGCATGTGGGATCTTCCCGGACCGGGGCACGAACCCGTGTCCCCTGCATCGGCAGGTGGACTTTCAACCACTGCGCCACCAGGGAAGCCCAGGAGTCTTATTAATTAGAGATGTCCTGGGCTAAGGAGCAGAGTAGTGACTCTTACCTTCCCCTGGTGATCAGTGCCCACGGTGTTGAAAATTCTGCCCAAGGGCCACCCACCCCTGCCCTGCAGCACCTGTGCCTTCTGAGCTGGGTGCTTAAGGTGTAATCGTTTCTCCTCCTCCTTTGGGACTGTGTGTTCCTTAATGGTAGGGACATGGTAGGGGCATTGTCTTGATATCTCCAGAACTTGTACTTTGTAGGTATTTCTTTTTTTTTCCTTCCAGTTTTATTGAGATATAATTGACATACAGCACTGTATAAATTTAAGGTGTATGGCATAATGATTTGACTTACATATATCATGAAATGTATAGTTTAGTGAACATCCATCATCTCATATAGATGCAAAATTAAAGAAATAGGAAGAATAGGGAGGATGGGAAGGAGGCTCAAGAGGGAGAGAATATGGGTATATATGTATGGCTGATTCACTTTGTCATACAGCAGAAATTAACACAGTATTATGAAGAAATTATACTCCAATAAAGATCTATTTAAAAAAAGAAATAGGAAAGATATTTTTTTTCTTGTGATGAGAACATTTGGGATTTACTCTCTTAACAACTTTTATATATAATGTACACCAGTGTTAATTATGTTATCATGTACATTACAGTATATCCCTAGTATTTATTTGTCTGATAACTGGAAGATTGTACCTTTTGACCACCTTTATCCAATTTCCCCTCCCTCCACCCCCCACCTCCCCCCAGCCTCTAGTAACCACAAATCTGATCTCTTCTTCTATGAGTTTGTTTGTTTTATATATTTATTTATTTTTGGCTGCGTTGGGTCTTCATTGCTGCACGCGGGCTTTCTCTAGTTGCAGCGAGTTGGCTGCTCATTGCAGTGGCTTCTGTTGTTGCAGAGCATGAGCTCTAAGCACGCAGGCTTCAGTAGTTGTGGCTCACAGGCTCAAGAGTGCAGGCCCAGTAGTTGTGGCGCACGGGCTTAGTTGCTCCGTGGCATGTGGGATCTTCCCAGACCAGGGATTGAACCCATGTCCCCTGCATTGGCAGGTGGATTCTTAACCACTGCACCACCAGGGAAGCCCTGTTTATTTGTTTTTGAAGTATAACTGACCTACAACACTATGTTAGTTCCTGTCACACAACATAGGGATTCAACATTTCTGTGCATTTCTAACTGATCACCCGATAAGGCTGGTTACGATATGTCACCATACAAAAATAATACATAGTTATTGACTGTATTCTCCACACTGTACATTTCATACCCGTAACTCATGTATTTTGCAATTGGAAGTTTGTATCTCTTAACCTCCCTCACCTATTTCTTCCTCCCCACCCCCCACCTCCCCTCCATATTTCATTCCACCAGATATCTGTCTGGCTGGGTGGAGGTGGGGGGGAGGGAATGGGAAGTGTTGACAAAACTCTCCTGGCTGAAGCCTGTGTTTCCTGTTGGTGAATGGAGGTCACCAGGTAATTATGGACAAATTTGAAAGCCAGTTAAAGAGGGCAGAATTGATGTACTAGGAAGGGGAGAGATGTTATATAGGCCCTTTGGAAGGCACTCTTTTTTTTTTTTTTTTTTGCGGTACGTGGGCCTCTCACTGCTGTGGCCTCTCCTGTTGTGGAGCACAGGGTCCGGATGCGCAGGCTCAGCGGCCATGGCTCACGGTCCCGCCGCTCCGCGGCATGTGGGATCTTCACGGACCGGGGCACGAACCCGTGTCCCCTGCATCGGCAGGCG
Source organism: Leucopleurus acutus (assembly GCF_964270905.1). NCBI lineage: Eukaryota > Metazoa > Chordata > Mammalia > Artiodactyla > Delphinidae > Leucopleurus > Leucopleurus acutus. The sequence continues at coordinate 28,060,829 of NC_139155.1, forward strand.
GACTCTCAACCACTGTGCCACCAGGGAAGCCCTGGAAGGCACTCTTTACATCATTTCTAGTAGCTCTAGTGTCATTCACAGTTTCCTGTACCTCAGGTTCCTCATCTATGAAATGGGAATAATAATAGTATCAGACTTACTTTATGAGGCTTAAGTGAGTTATAAGACGTTTAACATGCTTAGAACAGTGTCTGGTATGTGGATTCTTTGAGTGTAGTACTCTGAACTTAATCGTTTCATGATTTCTCTAATTATATTTATTCTGGAACTGTAGCTCTTTATTCACTAATACTGCTGTGAGTCCTCTCTAAAATAAATACTGGTTTAGTGCTGATTCCTGAATCCTGAGTGGGTGTGAGGTGTGAGAGTGTTTCTTTTTGGGGCTGAACTCCACTGTGGTCATCTGGGATGATTCTAGAACTAACTTAAAACAATCTTATGAATGGGCTTAGGATTGGGGGCAGAGTGTGAAGGACATAAGTTGTACATGAATATAAAGTCATAGATAATACAGAGAACAATAGTCAAAAAAAATCACCCAGAATCTTTCTCATCGTAATAAAACATTGCTTATTTTTCTGTTTATTTTTATTCAGTATGTTTTCCTTGGATCTTTTTTAGAGCTGTACTATATGCATAATTTTATATATCCTTTGTTTTTTACTTCTAATATTGTAAATGTTTCCCTTAGGGCGTAATCTTTGCATTATTCATTTTATTTTTTGAAAAGATTTTTTTCCCCCAGAATTAAAGCAGTGTAACCAAACTATAGAATTAGGAAAATGGAGGAAAAAACCACTCTTTTTTACCACTCCAACACAATGAGCATTTTAGTGTGACATTATCCCTGTTTTTTCCCTGTCTGTACAGTATAACTCTTCTTTACTAGTAGTTATAGTTAGAAGTATAAAGTTTTGTTTTTTCCTAGTACCATTTTAGCAGAAATATTTTTCCATATTGCCCTTGGCCATCATATGCATACTTTTAAGATAATTCCGTAATATTCCCATTGAATGGATTTTTCCAGAATTTACATTAAGTCATTTATGCCTCTGAGTTTACAATTATGAATAATTCTGAAAAGTACATTTTTACATGGATCATCTGTCATATTTTCTTCCATATTTGAGATTATTTCTTAAGGATAGATTCTCTGAAGAGTCAAAAAAATAAGTAAATTTCTAGGCCACATTGATTTCAGAAAAATTCTGCCAGATTATACAGACAGATTGAGCTCATTTTTGAATCTTTGCTATAATACCTTGTGGGACTACGTAGACAATGAGAGCCCTATGACTCTTAGAAGAAGCACCATTTGAGAAGCAAAGTGGCCAGGGCTCTGGACTAGAAATTTGCAAACCTGGGTCCTCAATTTGACCCTATACCAGGAAACTGTGTGAATTGGGCCATGATACTTCACCTTTCTTTCGTATAAAATGATAATATAGATGAACTTTTAAGTTCCTTTGTACTTCTAGAGTTCTGATTCTAGCATTTCTGTGTGAAGTTTGGGTATGCATAAATGGGTTGGAGACTGAGATAATCTGGGTAGCGTGTAGTATGATAGTGCATTGGAAGAACATCAGTTTATGAACTGGCTACCTCGTATGCTCATTGCCTTTTTCTTTTTCCATAGCATTGAGAAGTTCTGTGCAGAAGGCATCCCACTCTTGGGGATTCTGGTCCAGTCGAGGCATTTGAAAACAGTGGTCCATGTCCTGGATAAGATTCTGCCTTTGTTCTACCCTTGCCAGTATTACCTTCTAAAGAATGAGCAGTAAGTGGAGAACAGCCCAGCGAGTACAAAATGACTATGTTCTCTGGTTTCTCAAGTATAATATAGGGAATGATATTTCAATAGTGTATTTTTTATGAGGCAGAAAACTTCCTGCCTATTTTAGAATGCAGAGTGATGAACAGTGACTCTAATAATGATTCTAGTTTTATTGTCATGAAAAATACTTCCCTTTGTCATTTAATTTTGGATTGCTTATAGCTTATTAGTATTGAAAAGGGTGGTGGTTTCCATGAGACTGGGAATAGTGCTTCTGACCTTGAGCAGCAAATGGCTTTGCTGTTGTAGCAATAGCGAAACACGTTGCTTTTAATTGCAGTGTGCATGGGGCAGTATTATAAACAGAGAAGATACACAGGGAGGTGCTCATCACATGAGACACTGATAATCTTGTGGAGAAAATAAGACTTCTGAGGTAATCACAAAGTTATGAAGCAAAATATTGGCAAGGCCATGCTAGGGCGTATAGATTGCATTTGCATTACAGTTGACCCTTGAACCACACGGGTTTGAACTGTGCAGGTCCACTTATACGAGGATATATTTTAATAAATACACTGGAAAATTTTTTGGAGATTTGTGACAATTTGAAAAAACTCACAGATGAACTAATGTAGCCTATAAATATTGAAAAAAATTAAGAAAAAAGTATGTCATGAATGTATAAAATAAATGTAGATACTAGTCTATTCTATCATCTACTACCATAAAATATACACAAATCTATTATAAAAAGTTAAAATTTATCAAAACTTACACACACAAACACAGACCATACATGATGCCATTCATGGTTGAGAGAAATATAAACAGACATAAAAGGTGCAGTATTAAATTACAGCTGCATACTGTACTACTGTAATAATTTTGTAGCCACCTCCTGTTGCCATGAAGGTGAGCTCAAGTGTTGAGTATCCGCCTAACACGCTTTGTGACGCTAATCTTCTCCGACTGAGCAGTTTGTCTCTCCAGTAAATTGTGCATCACAGTAAAAAGTGACCTCTTGCGGCTCTCGCGTCATTTTCATTGTGTTTAGTGCCTTAAATAACACCATGGGACGCATATGAAGTGCCTCTAATGATTATGGAAGTGCTCCCAAGAAGCAGAGAAAAGTCATGACATTACAAGAAAAAGTTGAATTGCATGATATGTACCATAGATAGAAGTCTGCAGCTGCACTTCCTGTCATTTCAAGATAAATGAATCCAGAGTAGGAACCATTGTAAAAAAAAGAAAAGGAAATTCATGAAGCTGTCACTGTTGTACTTTTTGTGAAATACCTTTTAATCTCATATTGAAAATGTAGCTTTTGTGTGAATGCAGGATGGCTATAAGAAAGGCATACCTGTAGACCCTAATATGATTAGAGAAAAATCAGAGTCATTTTATGATAACTTAAAGCAAAAGGAAGGTGAAAGATCTAAAACTGAAGAATTTACTGCCAGCACAGGATGGTTTGATAATTTTAGAAAGAAATTTGGCTTAAAAAATGTGAAGATAACAGGAGAAGCAGCTTCTGTCAACCAGGAGGCAGCAGATGAGTTCCCAGATGCCATTACAAAAATCATCGAGGAGAAAGGATATCTGCCGGAGCAGGTTTTTTTTTTTTTTTTTTTTTTTCGGTACGCGGGCCTCTCACTGCTGGCCCCCACCTGCCGCGGAGCACAGGCTCTGGACGCGCAGGCTCAGCGGCCGTGGCTCACGGGCCCAGCCGCTCCGCGGCATGTGGGATCCTCCCGGACCGGGGCACGAACCTGCGTCCCCTGCATCGGCAGGTGGACCCGCAACCACTGTGCCACCAGGGAAGCCCCGGAACAGGTTTTTAACGCAGATGAAAGTGCCCTATTCTGGGGGAAAAAAAAATGCCACAAAGGACATTTATTAGCAAGGAAGAGAAGCAAGCACCAGGATTGAAGGCAGGAAGGGATAGGCTAACTATACTGTTTCGTGTAAATGTAGTCGGGTTTACGATTAGGACTGCCCTTATCTGTAAAGCTGTTAACCCCCCAGCCTTGAAGGGAAAAGATAAATACCAGCTGCCAGTCTCTTGGTTGTACAAGGCCTGGACAGCGAGAACCCTTTTTTTTGATTGTTTCCATCAATGGTTTGTCCTTGAAGTCAAGAAGTACCTTGCCAGTACTGGGATGCCTTTTAAAGTTCTTTTGGTATCGGACAGTACCCCTGGCCACACAGACCCCACGAGTTCAACACCGCAGGTGTCATAGCAGTCCCTTTGCCCCCAACGTCTCTAATTCAGTTTCTAGGTCAGGGGGTCATAAGGACCTTTAAGGCTCATTGTACGTGGTACTCTATGGAAAGGATTGTCAACACTATGGAATAGAACCCTGATAGAACATCCTGAAAGTCTGGAAGGAATATACCATTGAAGGTGCCATTGTTGTTATAGAAAACCATGAAAGCCATCAAGCCCAAAACAAATTCCTGCTGAGGAAAACTGTGTCCAATTGTGCATGAGTTCATGATTTATGACAAAACCAATCAAGGAAATCATGAAAGGGTTGGTAGATATGGCAAAGAAGTTGGGGCTGAGAGTGGGGGAAGGGTTTCAAGATTTGGATCTTAGAGAAATTCAAGAAATAATAGTCACCACACCAGAGGAGTTAACAGAAGATGACTTGATCGACGTGAGTGCTTCTGAACCGGTGCCAGATCATGAGGAAGAAGACGTAGAAGAAGCAGTGCCAGAAAACATTAACATTAGACAATCTGCCAGAAGGTTCTGATTATTCAAGACTGATTTTGATTTCTTTTATGACATGGACCCTTCTATGATACGAGCACTGAAACTAAAGCAAACGGGGGAAGAATTGATACTGTATAGAAACATTTTTGGAGAAATGAAAAAGCAAAGAAGTCAGAAATTTCGATGTACTTCTATAAAGTTACACTAGGTGTGCCTCCCTCTCCTCCTTTCCTTCCACCTCTTCCGGCTCTGCCACCCTGAGACAGCGAGACCAACCGCTCCTCTTCCCCCTCAGCCTACTCAGCGTGACGCTAATGAGGATGAAGACCTTTATGATGATCCACTTCCACTTAATGCATAATAAACGATCATCATGCTGTACAGTTGATAAACTTACCTGTTGTGTATATGTGTGTCTTTGTGTGAAAATCTGACAACCGTATGGCAAGGACTGTATGAGATGTTTTTGTGTCATCATCATCATCATCACCTAAGTATTCATCATGTAGCACATGCTGTGCCAGACTGGTATTGAAGTGGGTAGCCTATCCTTACATAGGCATAGGGTGAGAGATATTTAATATAAAATTAATACTGTGTTTTTCTTACTGTTTTATAACTTTGCTTTCAAAGAATTATACTACTGCACAGTATACCTCTCTCGTAATCGAGAAACTGTATCAGGCTGTCATCACAGATAAGTGTTTTTTTAAAAAATGTAACAGTGTTTCTAATACTGTATTATGAATATGACTATCATACTCTATGCCACAAAATTTTTATAATGATTCATTCATTAGTATATAGGCTAGACGATCGTGAAACAATCGTATTGATTATACTAGGCAACCATAAAGCAATCATATTGCTGCTTCTTCATTATCAGTGCAGGAATTGTTCTACCTGTAAATAAATATGAATTTCTTTTTCACATTGTCTTTTCGTTTTTGATGTGTAATGTTAGCCTGTATAGCATCTACAGTGTTTTATAACATATAAGACAGTATTGATGTAGGTACTGACAGGTGATTCATCTTGTAAACAGATGATGTAAGCTTACAGTATCAATAGATACAGTACAATACTGTAAATGTATTTTCCTTATGATTTTCGTAATATTTTCTTTTCTCTAGCTCACTTTATGGTAAGAATATAGTATATCATACATATAACATACAAAATATGTGTTAATCGACAGTTTATATTATTGGTAAAGCTTCTGGTCAACAGTAGGCTATTAGTAAAGTTTTTGGGGGAGTCAAAAGTTATACATGAATTTTCAACTACATGGGGGGTCAGTACCACTAACCCTGTGGGTTCAAGGGTCAACTGTATATGGTAAAGGTATATGGAATTAGGGTAAAAGAAATAGCTGCTGGGGGAGGGAAGGAATTAAGGATGGGTACGAATCAAGATTCTTAATTGCACATGATGAAAATTCGGTGCACACTTGTTTTACCAGGAAGGGAATGTATTGGCTCATGTGATTGGGGAAGAAGGCTCCTGATAACAACAGGTCATTCTAAAGTGGTGGTCCTCAACTAGAGGGGTTTTGACCCTCAGGGGACATTTGGTAATGTCTAGAGATCATTTTGGTTGTCGCAGCCTGGTGGGGTGGGGCAGGTAGGGCAGGTGGTTGGGAGAGGGAGTTGTAAGGGGATTGAGGGGGGCTGCTACTTAAATCTAGTGCACAGAGGTCAGGGATAGTACTAAACATCCCACAGTGCACAGGAGAGCCTCTCCCAGGAATCTGCCGTCCCAACATGGCCATAGTTGCAAAGCAGAGAGGCCCTGGGTTAGTATTTCCCTTTCTGTTTATCTACCCTCCCAGGTCCCTTGGCCCTGCTTCTCTCTCTTTCAAGCCTTCTCTCGCAGTTGTACTTTTTCCAGGGGAATGAAAGTACATGCTACAGAGAGAACCAGGCATCATGCTAGTTTCCCATGGGAAAGGCAAATGTTTTTCTTTATCCTTGTTTCTTATAATGATTCCAATTGGTGTGACTTACTCATGTGCTCTCCCTGAGCCTGTCAGCTTGACCAGCGGGATTGACCAGTCCTGAGAGGAAGGTGTATAGGGATTCTGTATTGAGAGACCCTCTCTCCCACAACTCTATAGCATGGAGGAAGGACAGTTCCCTTAATGAGAGGATGTGTTAGCAGAAGGGAGACAGAGGGTGCTCAGTGACCAGAAGCAAGAGATGACCCACAAATATGACTTTGTGGGTTTCTTCTTTTTTTTTAATGAATTTATTTATTTGGCTGTGTTGGGTCTTTGTTGCTGCGCTTGGGCTTTCTTTAGTAGTGGCAAGCGGGGGCAACTCTTTGTTGCGGTGTGCGGACTTCTCATTGTGGTGGCTTCTCTTGTTGTGGAGCATGGGCTCTAGGCATGTGGGCTTCAGTGGTTGTGGCTTGTGGGCTTCAGTTCAGTTGTGGCGCACAGGCTTAGTTGCTCCACGGCATGTGGGATCTTCCCGGCCCAGGGCTTGAACCCGTGTCCCCTGCATTGGCAGATGGATTCTTAGCCACTGCACCACCAGCGAAGTCCCAAGAGGTGCGTTTCTAATTGAGCTTTGGAGTGCAGGTAGGTGTTGGGCCAGTGGAGAGGACATGGCAAGACAGGGCTTTTTCAGTATCCGTAGGGGGTGAGAGGAGGGTCTGGAGAGGACCAGGCTGGGGAGGAGCTGACTGAAGGCACAGAGGTGGGAAGAAAAATACCTGTTCAGGGAGCTGGGAGGAGGTCATCTGGCTGGAGCCTTTTGAAGAGCGAGGAAGGGGGAGGTGAGGCCTGATGTGGAGGAGGCCTGTATGGCAGGGGACAGGTAGTACGTCCAAAGGCATGAGGGGGACACTACAGTTTTCCCATTGTGTGTCATTTCAAACAGTGTGTCGCAGACTTGCCTGGGGATGAGAAGCTCCTCCCCTCACGGGAGGGAGCTTATTAAGTATATGGGTTCCCAGCTCCTCCCCTGGAGAGTCTGCTTCAGTAGGAATGGGTTAGGGCCTAGGGACCTTTTTTGGAAAAATTAGCACTCTAGGCCCTGAGCGAGTCTGGGACCACTTGTGTTCTGGTTGGTGCATGACTTTCAGGCTTGAGTTGTGTCCTCACTCCATCGCTCTCCTAGTGTGAACACAGGTGAGTTCCTTCACTTTTCAGAGCCTCTGTTTCTTTATTTGTATGATGAGATAATGCCATTTCTCATACAAGCTGAGTGTAAGGCTTAAGTGATACACAGGCAATTTGATGCCTGCCTGGAACAATTTTAATAAATTGTCTTTAGATTTTTGCAATTTTGAGAGATTTTAAAATTAGATTGAATGGGCTGTTCCCACCCCTCCCACCCGCCCCGGAGTTGTTAAATTTTGAGTAAAGGTAAATCTTTCTAGGCTCCATTTCAGATGTTTCCTCCTCTGTATCTCTCCCTTTGCACCCTAAAGCCTGCACTAGCTCTGTCCTCTGAACTCTTACAGGGCTTCATTGCGCCTCTCCTGTCATAGCTTTCCCTTTCTACTGCAGTGGAGTTTGGCCTGTGTTGTACCTCCTGTGAAATGGGAAGCACCCTCACTCAGCAGTAACCTCTGTGCTGCCACCGTCTGTACGATGGGGAGCCAGGCGGGTTGGGCATTGCCCTCAGACACATAGGAAGGGGTCACATCCTCAGGCTGCAGTTACCAATTTTAAGTGCCACGAAGGAAAACAATGGTGCTATGAGGGAGGTTAATGGGTTAGACATATTTAAGGTGGCGGGGAGGGGTCAGGAAGTCTCTGAGGAAGGGACATTGCAGGTGAGATGGGAAGGATGAGTAGGAGTTTGCCAGATTAGACGTGGGGAAGTGTTTCAGGCAGAAAACCCAGCAGAGGCAAAGGCCCTGAGAGAGGAAGGAGCCTGGTTCACCCAGGGAACCGAGGGCACGTCCGTGACTTAAATGTGGTGGTATCCGTGCCCGCCCCCCGCCCCCGCAGTGTTCCATATGCCACTTTGTGTGGAGTTGACACCCCATGAAAGATTGCAGAGTGATTCTATAGATATCTCTATTCTCGTTAGTGGGGGTTGGGAGGGGATAGAGCAGCGCTTTGGGTGTTTTCCCTCTAATGCTCTTTAACTTGCATGGGTTTATGTGTCTTAGGTCTGTTCACTACATGGGTAGATTTAACCCACGTCAAACTGGAAAACTTTATTCTTCTGAAATTCCTGAAGATTTATCAGAATCCCTAAATAGAGCTTTGGTTTAAAAATGGGACACGTCAGTATTTTTTGTTTCTCATAAGTAATTAGCCACTGGAAATTCTGTTGACTTCCGATTGGAAGGTAAAGTGCGTTGTCCTATGTGCTCGGCAGGTTTCTGTCACACCTCCTCCTCTTCCTACACTTGGACATCGGTGTCCCTCAGGGTGTCACGCAACAGGTCACCCACAAGGTGGCACAGCACCTGACAGGAGCCAGCCATGGAGACAACGTGAAGCTTCTCAACAGCATGATCCAGGTCAGGACCTTGTCAGCCCCTAAGTACACCCTTGCCCGCCTTCCCAATCAGACACCCCTGTGCTAACATGTCTATGTGTTGGTCATTTCAAAGCACTTGGCACAGTGCTTTTGACCAAGAAGGTCAACAGATCTGGGTTTTGTAGTGGAGGTAGGTATTATTTTATTAGTGTTTTAAAAATGGGAGGCTGGTTATTACCTTTCACGTCACCTGAGCCCTTTCTCCGCAGGCCCACATCTCTGTAAGCACTCAGCTCAATGAAGTGGGCCCGGTTGCCGTATTGGAGTTCTGGGTTCAGGCTCTTATAAGCCAACAACTTTGGTACCGAGAACAACCCATCCTCTTCCTCATGGACCATTTGTGTAAAACAGCTTTTCAGCTGATGCAGGAAGACTGTGTGCAGAAATTGCTCTACCAGCAACATAAGGTAAACCTGTTAGAGAATTTATCTTTCAGTCATCAGCTAGATAGTAGTCTTCTAAGGAGGTTCCCCCACATGCACCCTTCTCAGTACTGCTCTGTGGCCACTGCCTTTTTAAAGCTCTGCCTTAACAGTGTCTTATCCAGTAACCGTAGTCTGCTAAGTGCAGATCCTCATAAAGCCAAAGGAAGGACATCCCAGGAGGAGCGCTGCTCATTACATTTGGCTATAATGCGCAGCCTGGGATTGTAACTGCTGGTGGACTAATTATTGAAATCTGTGTCTTACCAGAATCTTCCATCGTAGTAAGGTAATTGCTGATATTCTTGAAAAGCTCATCGATTGTGTTTTTTAAAGCCTCCACTCTCTGCTCCACATGCTCCCCTGGTGTAGAATGCTTTGGGCTACCACTGTGACCGGAGTCTGCTCTCTTCTTTGGTGAGCTGGATCGTGGCAGGCAACATCACTCCTTCCTTTGTGGAGGGCTTGGCCACACCCACTCAGGTAGGAAACCCACTGTGGACCATTTGTTATCTTTTTTTTTTTTTTTTTTTTTTTTTTTTTTGTGGTACGCGGGCCTCTCACTATTGTGGCCCCTCCCGGATGCGCAGGCTCAGCGGCCACGGCTCACGGGCCCAGCCGCTCCGCGGCATGTGGGATCTTCCCGGACCGGGGCATGAACCCGTGTCCCCTGCATCGGCAGGCGGACTCCCAACCGCTGCGCCACCAGGGAAGCCCTGTTATCTTTTTGAACTTTAATATTGTTATCATCCTTACCTACGTTACTAATAGTCTAAAGTAACTAACGTCTGTTAACACTTACTATGCATAAGAATACTTTTTCATTTAATCCTCACAGTAGCCCTCTGCTGAGGTGGTGCTGTTGCTATTCCTGTCTCACAGGGGTGTTAACTGAGGTTTTATGGAGTCAAGTGGCTGGCTCAGGGTCAGACAGCTCATGATAAGACTCCAACTGCCTGACTGCAGAGCCTGCCCAGCTGCAGGGCAGAGCGTTTAAGTAAGAGTGGACACTGGAGCTGGACCACTCGGGGTTCAGCCTTGGTTCTGCCATTTGCTAGCACTGTGCCTTGGGCAGCTGGCTAACCTCTTTGTCCTCAACAGTCAAATGGGAATAATGATTGCACCTACATGTAAAGCACTTAGAACAGTGTTTACTAGGTGTTGGCTGTTATAGTTATCATCATTATCATTAATTCGCAGCATTATTTTCATCATTATCACCACCTCTCAAGACTTTGTGTGTCCCATTATGTCTCTGTTTTATCACTTAAATTAGTAGTAACATCCTTCAACTTTGTATCACATGCTTACCTCCTGCTCTTCCTCATACCTCTTGTGATCCAGCTGAAACACACTCCATGCTGTTATCTGCATACATCTCTGGAGTTTCCATCTTTTGCCTAGCTGATTCTCTTCCCAGGCATGCCTTCCCCTCCAGTCTCTGCCTAGAGTCTTCTCTGGTATATTACCTTCTCTGATCCCACCCTACCTCCTCTGGTTTCCCGTAGCACTCAATCCCTGATCAGTACTCACACTTCTCACTTTACATTATGGTTACTTATATTAGTCTTGTCTCCTCTGGTGCATGCAAAACGTCTTAAGGGCAGAGCTCACATCTGGCCCTCTTTCCTGTCCCTCGTGATACGGAACCTGCGCACTAAAGTTGAGCAAACAAACATCTTCTTTTACTAAAGTAGCCTTTCTAAAGTAATTTAACAGTTTTCAATGACCTATTTCATGGAAATTTATATCTGTGATAAGAGTAGAAATAGGTATAAAAACTATGTGTTAATTTTAGGAACTGTAATGTTTATTTGTGGAATGTGAGGATGTATTTTGTCTGTCTGAGTTAGTAGCTCATTCCCCTCTTTACCTGGTGTTATTGTAGGTCTGGTTTGCATGGACAGTCCTGAACATGGAATCCATCTTTGAAGAAGACTCCCAGCTCCGAAGAGTTGTTGAAGGGGAATTGGTTATAAACTCTGCATTTACCCCTGACCAAGCTCTGAAGGTGCAAATAGCAGTTCTGCATTTGAGTGGTAGAAGGTGGTTCACACTTTGATGCTGATGGGTTCACCTGTAACTTTTGGACTTCTGTGTTTTCTTTTGTTACGAATGTTTGGAAAGCACAGTAACCAAACTAATGCTTAACATGGTGTAGTTGAAGTGTATACCTCCTTTCCAAGGTTCTTTTAACATTGAGAGTCACAACCTAATAATTTGAGGCTGTGTTCATTGTATGTGTAAAGGGGATTGCCTTTGTTTTAAAGCATCAGAATCCCCTAGAGAGCTTGTTAAAAATCGGATTCCTGGACCCCGGCCTCTGGGATTCTGAGTCTGGAGTGGGACCAGTAATTTATTTTGAAAAACTCCCTAGCTGATCCTTAGGCTAACTAAAGTGTGAGAAAGACTGGAATGAGGCTTTAGAATTAAAGACCTTCTATTTTCAGGTCCTATAGTATAGACTTTGCTTTTGGATTTCGAGCCTGTCAAGGGATTTATCATTCTTGAACGCCCATTTAAAATCTAAATTTTCAGGACTTCCCTGGTGGTTCAGTGGTTAAGATTCTGCACTTCCAATGCAGGGGGCGCAGGTCCGACCCCTGGTCGGGGAACTGAGATCCCACCTGTCATGCAGTGTGGCCAAAAAAGAAAAATCTCTATTTTCAAGAGGTTGATAAAATTTACTTTGGCTTTTATATTATTCTTGCCCTATAGTGTTTTACATGCAAAGGAATGGAAAGGCATGGAAATGAGATTAGACTAGGTGATGCTTAAGACCCAGTCCAATTCTGGGGTCTGTGAAATTCTTGAAAAAAAACTGCCCTACATGTCTTGCTACTAAGGTTAAAGTGTTAGCTAGCGGGTCGGAGAAGTAAGGTTTATATGACTTTTCTTTTTTCTTATTGAATCGAAAACACCATGTTCAGCATTTCATTTGAATCACTTAGGAAGTGACTGTTTGCAGTTGTGGTCATTACATGGTTGCTCAAAGCCTGCCTCTTTTGTAGAAAGCCCAGGCTCAGCTGAAACTCCCCATCGTCCCGTCCCTCCAGAGGCTGCTCATTTATCGTTGGGCCCACCAGGCTCTCGTCACGCCTTCTGACCATCCTCTTCTGCCACTCATTTGGCAGAAGTTCTTCCTCCTGTATCTTCACCGCCCAGGACCGCAATATGGGTATGGTACCCAGAGTAGTAGTAAGTTTCTGTGAATCAGTTCCCACCTTTGCATTGCTCTGCAGCTCTGTGTTCTCACACTGTGGCATGGGAGTTAGAGTCATTGTCTGGCTAGGAGCCTCCCTCCTTTCCTGTTTCACGTCTATCAGACTAGACCTTTTCTGAGTTCAGGGTATCTTGTGGCCGCTCTCTCTTTACCACCCCCCATACCCAGTTTGGTGAAGACAACACCCTGGGACCCTGCAAGGTTAAGCAGAGAGCTTCTGGAGCTGCAAAGGGAGAGACTGTTCCAAACTGAGGCTGCTTGTGTGGCCATGGTGGAGCGTGTTCGAGGGGACTGATGATGGGTAGTGCAGCTGTGGACAAAGGCCAGGCAGTGCCTGGGGGGAGGCCAGCATTTCCACTGGATGTGAAGGGACTCTGGCCGGCCGTGGCTGCCCACTGTCACTGACCATCGCTGTCTGGCTCCAGCTCTGTTTCTAGTTCACCTGCACTCCCTTAACTCACCCCTTTGAAACATACGGATGTTGATTCTTCATCACTTCTGTTTTCTACCAGATTGCAAGTTCTTTAAGAAAAGGGACTATCTTTAATCTCTTCTGTACCTCTAAGTGGTGACTGGTGACAGTGTCTTGAATTTGCATAGCATTTCGTTCTTTTAAAAACTGCTTTTATATGTGCCATCTTGTTGGAGCCTCATTATAACCATTGAGGTAGAGATAGTATGTATTAATTTAATAAACTGACTTAACAGACTGTAATTTTGTGTCACATAGAAAGAGCATCTTGTGTTGATCCTGTTGTGATCTGTGCTTGCATTTTTTAAGGCTACCCGTAGATGGTTGTATTGGAAGAAGGTTTTTTCAAAGCCCTGCTCATATCAGTTTGCTAAAAGAAATGAAGAGGCGTCTGACTGAGGTGGCTGACTTCCACCACGCTGCGAGCAAGGCCCTCCGAGTTCCAGCAGAGGGCAGTGAAGGGCTGCCAGCGACCCAGGCTGGCACCCCTGCTTACCTGACTTCACCAGAGCTGCACACGGAGCTCGTGAGGTGAGGCATGGCTATTGAGCCATTTATGTTGTTGTTTGCAGCACAGGTACTTGTGCCGGCTCTTTGATTTGTGTTACAGCTGCTAGATGTTATGCTCTTAACCTGTTAGATTGAATATGGAAGGTGGTTTTGACTATAGGTTTGCATCTTGTAATGTTTCTCTTTTGTGTTTCTTAAGAGAGTGAATCAGCAATTTGGATGTACCTCTGTGAAGTGCCTGGAGTCTGAGTGAAAGCTCTTAAACCCGAGGGCTGGTGACCGCTTCTATTTCTTTATTTAATAACAGAAACAAACCAAAAGAAGTGATAAAGCAGGTTAACAACTAGTAAAGCCTGCTAGGATAGTTCTCTAAAAGAAATAAACGACCCAGGCAAGGTTCTGTAAGTGAGATTCATAGGCCCTTTAGGGGATTGTGGGATCCACCTGGGGTGCGGTGGATTCATAATCTTCGAAAACTGCTTCTAAAAATAGGCTTAATATTTGCATCCCCTAAAAGGTTAAGAACTCTGAGGTAAGTGTGTGTCCCCTTCACACTGTTCTTTCACCTTTCATTTGTAAGCTTGATGTAAACGAGATATTAGTCTTATAAATGAGACTTAATAGGGCTTCCCTTGTGGCGCGGTGGTTGAGAGTCCGCCTGCCGACGCAGGGGACACAGGTTCGTGCCCGGGTCCGGGAGGATCCCACGTGCCGCGGAGCGGCTGGGCCCGTGAGCCATGGCCGCTGAGCCTGCGCGTCCGGAGCCTGTGCTCCTCAACGGGAGAGGCCACAACAGTGAGAGGCACATGTACTGCAAAAAATAAAAATAAAAAAGACTTAATAAAAACAGCTCTTAATAATGAACTCTGAATACAAAGTGAATACAAATGTCTTGGTGAGGAAACCCAGTGTTTCGATCCAGCACTCAGGCTTCAGGCTTGATTGACCTCAAAGCCGTAGGGCTTCTCTCAGCCTCCAGAATCATTTCTCCCTGTCTCTTTCTTGCTTGAAGGAAAAAGTATTTTTATCTGGGCTTAACCATTGGGAAGGCTTTATCTCTGAACATTTAGATCAGCTAAGAAAGCCTTTGATGTTCCCTTTTGCCCTCCTTTGGCATGTTGTGAAGTAGACATATAACTGAGTCAAGCTGGAAGAGAGCTCCGTCCCAGCCCCTCCTGTTTAAGAGCCTCAAAGCTCTGTCCCAGGGTCTCTTCCTACGTAGACTGTTGCCAGGGTAAAGGTGGTATTTTTCCACTTTATTGAGTAAAGCCCAGCCACACCTCCTGGTCCCCACCTGGTACTTTGTAATTTGTGTGCTGTAGACTACTCTGGTACCTGTTGCTGCAAACAGCTGCTTAAAATACCAGTGATCTGAGCTAAATGGACTGTCTTCCTTGTAAAAACAAAACAAAATAAAAACAAAGGAAGCATCATTAAATTTTTAAAAAAGTTTTTACCGGAAAATAGAGAATTTTTTTCCCCCTGTTTTTAGCTTTCTTCTGTTCCTTCTTCATGGGAACAGGGTGCATACATGCTATGGGTTCTATTTGTGATTCCTTGAGGCAGGGGATTGTCATTGAGCCTAAAGCTGGCAGGTTCTTCCAATGCATAAGTTTAAAATGGCTTTTAATGTTTTCTCTGAAAGACAGAAAAGGTGTTTATTTGAATGTTATCTAAACTTTTCCAAGCACCAAGGCTCACTGTGACTGATTGTCCAGGAAAGAAAAGCTTAAAATTCAGATCCTTGGTTTGTGTTAAAGTCGCCTTCTCCAGTTATTTTTTTCTGTGTACTGTATTTAACCCTCTTTAGTAATAGAGTTCACAGAGCCCTTTCTTCACACCTTTTGTTTTAGCAATTATTGCATCGTACTTAAATGATTTGTGACCTTTCTCCCTTGCTGGCCCTTCTTGGGAGTGTGGTGGTTGGAAATATTTTCTGTGTTATGTGCTTCCGAACTTTTATCTTTTAGTGCCAGTGCTCCTAGAGGTGTAAGAAACTTCATTTGCCTGCACATCTTTTTGTATTTTATGTAATTATGTTTTTTTCTTTTAGGCTCTTCAATGTATATATATTATGGCTAGAAGATGAGAATTTTCAAAAAGGAGATACGTATATCCCTTCTCTGCCAAAGCATTATGATATTCACAGGCTAGCAAAAGTGATGCAGAATCAGCAGGTAAAACCATGGCAATGTCTCTCTTAGCATATCTAACTGTAATTTGAATTGGTTACTTTTATAACCTAATGGTAAAACCACTTGTTGATATGGAAATCGGGTCACTGGTATGGTCATTGTTTTTGTGGTTTTGTCAACATACAAGTGATTTTTTTGTAGGAGTGTTTCCTTTTGAATCTCTGACCCCACTATGGCCTCACCTGAAGGCTTGAAGCTCCTTCTGGGACCTTCTACAGCCTCGTAAACACAGCCTTTCTCTGACTGTATTCTTCCTTGTTTTAAATCGTCAGCAGCTGAACACTTTTAAGCAGTCATCTCTACTCCCATAAAACTGTGTAAGAATTTGTTAAGATTGTTAAGATTCATATGTTGTACAGAAAGTTAGTAGCATGGAGATAGGGAGTTCACCTTTGTTTGCCTTTGGAGATGACTTACTTGTAGCTATCACAGTTTTGGTTGCCCTTTTGGAGATACTCACTTCTAGTCTTCACATATCCTAATTTGTTCTCTCCCTGGTACCCAAGCAAAGATGTCTGTGGTCTTTCTTAGGCCAAAACTTCTGAGTTTTCGTTAAGCTTCTGTAGCTATCATTTGTGTGAGTGAGTGTGTGTGTGTGTGTGTGTGTGTGTGTGTGTGTGTATGTATGTATGTAGGCATATCTCTTCTGTTCCAGTTTCTTTTTTCTAGGGGCTGAACTCTACTGGGCATTGACCCCCAACATTGGATGGGATTTAGGATCCTCTGAGACTTGAGAGACTTCAATTTGGGTCTTTAAACCTAGTTGCTTCCACACTGTATATACTATTTCATCTCTAGTAGGTGTCTTTCACTTTCTTCTGTGTTCTTTGTCTTTCCTTCCTCTCTTTTCTTCTTTCTTCTTCCCTTCCTTCTGTGAGTATCTATTGAATGCCTTTAAGGTGTCAGGCATCTAATAACAAAGACGAAAAGAAACTTGATGCAGTCTCTGCCTTTAAGATGCTTACTGTCAGATGGGGGACTAAATTATTGCATCCAGTGATGAAGACTGTGGGGGTGGAATGCACAGGGTGCTGTGGAAACATGCACAAATGGCACCCTGATTCAGACTGAGGCTGGAGTGTGACCTTTGAACTGAGCCCTAAAGGACAAACGGGAGTTCTCAGGTTGATAGGAAGACATGGTGATGCGGAGTGGCAGAGAGGATGTTACCAGCAGGATGTCTTTTTCCAAAGTCTTCATTTGAAGAACTATTGAAATAGCAGGAGTAGTTAAATAAATGGATAAATTAAAAATATATTGAACTTTCTATCCTGTTCCATTGATCTGTATTTCTGTTTTTGTGCCAGTACCATACTGTCTTGATTACTGTAGCTTTGTAATATAGTCTGAAGTCAGGGTGCCTGATTCCTCCAGCTCCATTTTTGTTCTCAAGATTGCTTTGGTTATTCGGGGTCTTTTGTGTTTCCATACAAATTGTGAAATTTTTTGTTCTAGTTCTGTGAAAAATGCCAGTGGTGGTTTGATAGGGATTGCATTGAATCTGTAGATTGCTTTGGGTAGTAGAGTCATTTTCACAATGTTGATTCTTCCAATCCAAGAACATGGTATATCTCTCCATCTATTTGTATCATCTTTAATTTCTTTCATCAGTGTCTTATAATTTTCTGCATACAGGTCTTTTGTCTCCTTAGGTAGGTTTATTCCTAGATATTTTATTCTTTTTGTTGCAATGGTAAATGGGAGTGTTTTCTTGATTTCACTTTCAGATTTTTCATCATTAGTGTATAGGAATGCCAGAGATTTCTGTGCATTAATTTTGTATCCTGCTACTTTACTAAATTCATTGATTAGCTCTAGTAGTTTTCTGGTAGCATCTTTAGGGTTCTCTATGTAGAGTATCATGTCATCTGCAAACAGTGACAGCATTACTTCTTCTTTTCCGATTTGGATTCCTTTTATTTCTTTTTCTTCTCTGATTGCTGTGGCTAAAACTTCCAAAACTATGTTGAATAATAGTGGTGAGAGTGGGCAACCTTGTCTTGTTCCTGATCTTAGTGGAAATGCTTTCAGTTTTTCACCATTGAGGATGATGTTGGCTGTGGGTTTGTCATATATGGCATATGGCCTTTATTATGTTGAGGAAAGTTCCCTCTATGCCTACTTTCTGCAGGGTTTTTATCATAAATGGGTGTTGAATTTTGTCGAAAGCTTTCTCTGCATCTACTGAGATGATCATGTGGTTTTTCTCCTTCAATTTGTTAATATGGTGTATCACGTTGATTGATTTGCGTATGGTATTGGCACGAAAACAGAAGTATAGATCAATGGAACAGGATAGAAAGCCCAGAGATAAACCCACGCACATATGGTCACCTTATCTTTGATAAAGGAGGCAAGAATATACAGTAGAGAAAAGACAGCCTCTTCAATAAGTGGTGTTGGGAAAATTGGACAGGTACATGTAAAAGTATGAAATTAGAACACTCCCTAACACCATACACAAAAATAAACTCAAAATGAATTAAAGACCTAAATGTAAGGCCAGACACTATCAAACTCTTAGAGGAAAACATAGGCAGAACACTCTATGACATAAATCACAGCAAGACCTTTTTTGACCCCCCTCCTAGAGAAATGGAAATAAAAACAAAAATAAACAAATGGGACCTAATGAAACTTAAAAGCTTTTGCACAGCAAAGGAAACCATAAACAAGACCAAAAGGCAACCCTCAGAATGGGAGAAAATATTTGCAAATGAAGCAACTGACAAAGGATTAATCTCCAAGATTTACAAGCAGCTCATGTAGCTCAATAACAAAAAAACAAACAACCCAATCCAAAAATGGGCAGAAGACCTAAATAGACATTTCTCCAAAGAAGATATACAGATTGCCAACAAACACATGAAAGAGTGCTCAAAATCATTAATCATCAGAGAACTGCAAATCAAAACTGCAATGAGATATCATCTCACACCAGTCAGAATGGCCATCATCGAAAAATCTACAAACAGTAAATGCTGGAGAGGGTGTGGAGAAAAGGGAACCCTCTTGCACTGTTGGTAGGAATGTAAATTGATACAGCCACTATGGAGAACAGTATGGAGGTTCCTTAAAAAACTAAAAATAGAACTACCATATGACCCAGCAGTCCCACTACTGGGCATATACCCTGAGAAAACCATAATTCAAAAGGAGTAATGTACCACAATGTTCATTGCAGCTCTATTTACAATAGCCAGGACATGGAAGCAACCTAAGTGTCCATCAACAGATGAATGGATAAAGAAGATGTGGCACATATATACAATGGAATATTACTCAGCCATAAAAAGAAATGAAATTGAGTTATTTGTAGTGAGGTGGATGGACCTAGAGTCTGTCATACAGAGTGAAGTAAGTCAGAAAGAGTAAAACAAATACCGTATGATAACACACATATATGGAATCTAAGAAAAAGGTCATGAAGAACCTAGGGGTAAGACAGGAATAAAGACACAGACCTACTAGAGAATGGACTTGAGGATATGAAGAGGGGGAAGGATAAGCTGTGACAAAGTGAGAGAGCGGCATGGACATATATACACCACCAAAAGTAAAATAGATAGCTAGTGGGAAGCAGCCGCATAGCACAGGGAGATCAGCTCCGTGGTTTGTGACCACCCAGAGGGGTGGGATAGGGAGGGTGGGATGGAGGGAGAAGCAAGAGGGAAGAGATACGGGAACGTGTGTATGTGTATAGCTATTTCACTTTATTATAGAGCAGAAACTAACACACCATTGTAAAGCAATTATACTCCAATAAAGATGTTAAGAAAATTAAAAAAAATAAAATTAGCCTGTTCTTATAAAAAATATATATATATTGAAGAAGAATTAGTAGAATCAATAGGATTTTTTAGATTAGGATTGATACAGTTGTAGGGCAGATTAGATAGTACAAGGACTTCCAAATTTGTAGTTTGGGCAGCTGCTGTTTACAGTACTGGAAGAGGAAGTGCCTGAGAGGCTTCAAGGAGAGCTCTTATTAAAGAGTTGGTGGGGAGGGGATATACAGGTCTAGAGTTCAGGAATGGGGTAGTGTAGGAAATGTGGGTGTAATGGTAATAGAGTATTTGGATTAAGAAGAGGACTGAAGATGGAACTCTGAGAAGTAACATTGAAAGGCACAGAGAAATAAGGCTGAGAATATAGGGCCAGAGAAATAGGAAAAATACACAGATAATCATGGTGTCCTGAAATCTTTTGAGTGCAGGTCCATACTCATCTCTTCTTTATACTCCACAACCCAAAGCCTTATCTGAGAATTTGCATGTAGTAGGTACTTGGTCAGTGTTTTAAAAAATTAATCATAGCTTTCTTGGTTCTTTAATATTTATCTTGGTTCCCCAGCATTTACACGGTTAATTGCTTTCTTTCTTTTTTTTTTTTTTTTAAAGTTTTTGCTTGCCATTTGATTTTTAAAAAATTTTCATTATTAAAAAATTTTTTTTATTGGAGTATAGTTGTTTTAAAATGTTGTGTTAGTTTCTGCTGGCCATTTAATTTTATAGCTAGTATTTTGAATCAGTAATTCAGGTTCAGAGTTGTTCTTTTAGTGGTTTCTGAAACATCTCTGCTTACCCATTGTTAATTCTCAGTATTCTTTTCTAATTGTTAGCCTCTGTCAATAGTACTTTAGCACAGAGGTGGAGAAAGTGACATCCAGACCCCAATTAAAGGAGATATGTATACACAGTAGGAGCATCTGGTACAGCACCTCAAACAGTTTGGTACATCCAAGATCCAGGCTTGTGATCCGGATGACTTTGGTGTTCCTTCTCTGAGTCTGGAATGCCTTGTGCCATGATTGGTTTGGAAATAACGATTTAGGACTTCATGGGAGTGTGCTAATTGAGAAGCCTGAAACATTTTTACATTTATAGGTATCCTTTAGAACACTCCAAATCAGAAAAAAAAAAATAAAAGAAAACCATTGTCCACAAAGCCACAGTCCTTATCTGCTCATCAGCTATTACTGTTTGTAGTTTTTGGTGTTCATTGATAGTTGACTTTCTTTTTTACTAATGACAGTCCACCATTCTAATATATAGTCATCACCAGAGTGAAATATATGCCAGACATATATTTTATGCAAGACAAATATGCAAAATATGCAAGACAGCTCACTGGAGAGTGGGAGGAAAATACTGGAATTTCTGTTTCTATTTTTTTTGGTCAATCATATCTATTTACTTATTTATTTTACCTTTTATAATGAAAAATTCAATCATACAGAAAAATAGAATAGTATAATAGACATGCCCTTCTCCCTCTGCCTGTATGTATCACGTGTCTAGTTTCACCTATAGCCAATCCAATCCCACCACCATGTTGGAGCTAATCCTAGAGGGCATTTGATACATATTTTAAAAGACGAAGGTTAAAAAAAATAACAGGGCTTCCCTGGTGGCGCAGTGGTTAAGAATCTGCCTGCCAATGCAAGGGACACAGGTTCAAGCCCTGGCTGGGGAAAATCCCACATGCTGCGGAGCACCTAAGCCCATGTGCCACAACTACTGAGCCTGAGCTCTAGAGCCCGCAAGCCACAACTACTGAGCCCACATGCTACAACTACTGAAGCCTGAGCGCCTAGAGCCCGTGCTCTGCAACAAGAGAAGCCACGACAATGAGAAGCCCACGCACCGCAACGAAGAGTAGCCCCCACTCACCGCAGCTATAGAAAGCCCGCGCGCAGCAATGAAGACCCAACACGAACAAAAATAAATAAATAAATTTATTAAAAAAAATAATAACATAACCCAAGAGCATTTATATCTGAAATATATTAACAGTAATTTCTTAATATCAAATATCTAGACAGTGTTCAAATTTCCAGTGCTCTTACAAATGTCATAAAAGTTTTGTTTTTATTTACTTTTACAGTTTGTTTGAATCAGAGTCTGCATTTTGTAATTGGTTGATAGTTCTTATTAATCTGTTTAAACCTATAGGTCCTCCCCTTATCCTTTTTTTTAAATTGCAACTTATTTGTTGAAGAAACTGGGTAGTTTGTCCATAGAGCTTCCCCACAGCTTGGATTTTGCTGGTTATAACTTTGTGGTGTAGTTTAATATGTTGTTCTGTCCCCTGTATTTCCTGTAAGTTGGTATTGGGATCTAGGGCTTGATATAATCCAGATCCAATTATTTTCAATATATTTATTTTTTATCTCTTTAAAATTTGTGTTTTTTTTTTTACCTATGTCTTATATTAGTTCAGTAGTATATGTATGTAATTTATAAATATACATTTAGTGAGGCTGTTGCAATAATTTTTTCCAGTCATGGTACACAGTCAAAAAGTTTTGAGATTCCTAAGGTTGTTAGACATTTTATTTTTAAATTTATTTATTTGGCTGCACCACGCGGCTTGCAGGATCTTAGTTCCCTGACCAGGGATTGAACCCGGGCCCTAGGCAGTTCAAGTGCCAAGTCATAACCACTGTACCGCCAGGGAATTCCCTAGAGTGCCCATTTTAAATGTGATTTATCCTAGTGCTTGGAGAGCCTGGAGTGGACCACCTCATGTTGAAACGTATGGGTTCACTTTAAAGTTAAATATACAGTTTTATATGTGAACATGTGATTCATCTCTGAAAGTTAAAGTCCTGTGGTTCCATTTTAGGACCTGTGGATGGAGTATTTGAACATGGAGCGCATACATTATGAGTTTCAGGAAACCATTAGTCTGTGGATGCAGGCCAAGCTTGAGTCCCATTCTACACCCTGCAGTTCGTCAGTGCCACTGGACTTCACTGATCCTTTGTTGGGTGAGTTGTGTGAGTGCGCATCAGACCCTTTGAATGAATGAGTGAGTGAATGAATGAGTGAATGAATGGGTGAGTGAGTGAATTGGAGCCATTGAGGGTTAAGGTTCACAAAGTGTACCCCTTAGTGAGAATTGCTTTTTTAGGAGTTCATTGTTAACTTGTTAAGCACTTGGGGTTAGGTTATGCTTTGAATGAGAGAAATTCCAAAAACAGTGAGGACTTAAATAAGCTAGGGATTTTTTTTCCATGTAAAAGAAGTCTGGAGGCAGGCAGTTCAGAGCAGTAGCTTTATGGCCTGAAAGCCTTCAAGGACCCGTGCACCTCCTATCTTGCTGTCTCACTGTGTTCACATCTGACATCCACTTATGGTTCAACGTGGCTGCTTAAGCTTAAGCTGTCACTTTTGCATTCCATTCAGCGGGTAGGGAAGTCTCCCTCTTTTAAGGACTCTTTCAAGAAGCTGCTCATAGACTTTCCAGTTACATCTCATTGGCCCACACTGAGGCATGACTCTTGCCATGGAGTTTCCCCACAGTCTGGATGTTGCTAATTATACCTTTGTGGTATAGTTTAATGTTTTTCTGTCCCCTGTATTTCTTGTAAATTGGTATTGGGAAAGTGATTATGTACTTTGTGGTTCATTTTCTGCATGATGCTTTAAAAAGATATTTTAATTGACTTACAACATGTAAAGTAGAAGCTAGAATTTAATTATTTGGGGTTTGCATTGAGCAGATAAGGAACCTGAAGTGTATGGTGGTTAGGTAACTTTCTGAAGTCACAAAGCTGGGGCTTTGAAGAGCAGGCTTCAGAGACCCTGCTCTTCACCACTTGTCTTGTTTCTGGTGATCAGTACAGGTTGCAGTTCTAAATAAAGTTAAAGCCTAGATTTTTAAATAATTAGTTTCAGGTTTTTCTCAGATGAGAGCAGGTTAGATGATGATTATATCAAACGATGGAACTTGTGATTGTGATTGTAGGAAAAATTTCAGCAGCTCTTCGTAGGTTATTGTATACTTACGACACCAACTTCTTTTTCTTAAATTTGTTGGCTTCGTAACTTTTTGTCAGTTGTGGTCCAGAGTTGTGATTATAGTTAAATATGCTCTGAATTAAGTTTTTTTCTGTCTTTTGTTTTGGATTTAAAGTACAACCCTTGATTTTTCTTTTGTAATAAGTTATATTGGGTTAGAAAAAGACCCTCCCCACCTCCCCCACCCCCATTTTCCTTTAGAGTCATGACCTAATGTTGCTTGAAAGAGACTTGAACATAGTCAGGAGTCTTACCCCATGGTGAATATCCAGCTTTGCTACATTCTGTGCATAGAGTGGTAGTTCTAGTGGAAAAACCCCAGCTATAAGGGACAGTCCTGGACTTGACCTGTTTGGAATGTTAAATTCCATCTGTTTGGATTACAAACAATACAAGTTTTCTTATGCCAAGTAAAGTCATGGCTATTAAGTTTTCTTTAATTTTTCTTAACAAGAATAGAAAATTGAATGCTATATCTGGAATGAAATCGGAAATTCAGAGTAGTCCCTTAAGTACTTTGTTAACTTACTGACTTGAAATTCCTTTGACCTCTCCCGACCTCTGTTATCTTACATGGCAGCATTTTTCTTCATGTTCTTCAGTCCCTATGAGCTGTGTGGTATGTGGATAGCGTAGTGAAAAGAAAGGAAGGGAAGATAGGAATTTATTGGACACCTACTGTGTATTCAGCTGTGTACTAAGTGTAGGAATATAAACATTTAAGTTGGATTGACCAGTATGAGATCATGTGAAATCTAGTGCAAAGTTGCATGGTACAGATTTACTGTTTTTTACCTTTATTTTTCTTATATGGTACATGATTTCTTATTTGTATTCGTAAATCAGTTTTTGAGTGAATGAACAAATGAATGAATGAATGACTGTATGGCTACATAAATATAAGTTCTGTAGGAGTTCATGCCCATGTCTTCATTCATTTTAACTCTACTACTCTCCACCCTCCTGTTCAAACCTTGGCCTAATGTAGGACTTTTCACTCAGCTTCATTCCATAATGCCCATTCCTCTTTCTCCTATTCCTATGAAGTTTATTTGGATGACTGCATTAAACTCTTAACTGGGCTACCTGCCCCATTTCCCCAGTCCACTGTCCAGATGATAGCTACCATCTTTCTAAAGCTTGCTTCGAGTTATTCACTAGATCCCTTTTACACTAGTGTCAAGTCCTAACACCTTAGCATGTTATGCAAAGCTGTCTAGGGTGATCCTTTAAGATTGTGAGCAGTAGGTCTTTAACTATCATCAAGACTTTTTGAGGATAGGAATTCTATTTAATAATATCACATGCTCCTGAGCTCCCAGCTCCTGGGTAGAGTATTATTAGGCTGGTGGGTGATCCCTCAGAACTTGGAAGGAACAAAAGATAATTTTATTCATTTAGACCTCTGATGATTTAAACAACTATTCTTCAGATCTCTAACATTCTTTATGAAGGTAACAGTTTAGTTTTGTAGTACATTATGACCTAGTATTAGCCGTTATTCAGTAAATATGACTTAATTTTTTTTTCAGCTAAAGAAAGGGTTTTAAGTAACCTGCGGAAGCACGAAGACCCCCAACCTCCCCTTGTTCTGCAGCCAATGAGGCCTCCTGTGCCAGTTATTTCCTCAGCCTCGATCCTGAGTCAGAAGGACGCCATCCAGCTGGTACGCACAGACCTGAATCTGCTGCGGCAGCAGGCCAGGTAAGACACAAGCCCTCCAGGATCATGCTTCTGTGCTTGCTGCTTTGACAGCCTGATGAGTAGAGTAGCACCTAGAAGAGCTTCTTCAGTAGCCTCCTCACCACCAGGGTAATTTGACCAGACTGGCTCAGATGGTTACCTTAGTTAACCAAGTTGTGACAAGTCTTTTAATTTCATGTAGAAATTATGTGGTGCTTTCATGGACTATATACATTGTACAGTTTCTTGTGGCATTTCCGAGTGGCGGCAGTGCCAGCTAAATTTTTTTCTTATGCTTTCCCTGAGGAAATCTGATCCGGGAAAGATGGTGTTAAAAGGGAATGAAATGAGATTTACTCTCTTTTGTCACTGCTTTGCTCTCTAACTCTCCATATTCTTTTAAAAATTGACACAGATACTTGATCGAAGTGTGGGAAAGTCATTTTAGTATTTTGAGTTCACAGTGGATACAGAATGATCAACTGTATAAGGTTTTGATTGTACCTTGTGATCCTGTGAGGAGGAGTGCGTGTAGAGTCTGTTTTATTTATAAAGTGAAAGAGTTTATCTTTGCAAAGCCCATGGGAATCAATCTCTTATTGGCCCTTTATCCCTTGGTTGTCTTTGGTTTAGTCATGTATCGTATGTGTGTTGTTTGCACATGCAACACACAGGCCTCCTGCACATCACTGTAATAATCAATACAGTTAAAACAGTGTTGACACCCATGTAAACAACTAGCTTTTCATGTCTTCCACATCTCAGGTTGAGTTGCTAATATCTAAGAAGTCACTGATACTTACAAATAAGGTACCCCTTTAGGATGATTAAATCAGGATGGAATTCTCATTTGTTCTTCTGCATTTAAGGGTTCATTTAAAAAAACGTTGATCTAACACAGATTCTAAATGGAGCTTTGTTTCTGGCTAAAAACTTGTCTTACTTTTCCTTCCTTTTTTAACTTTCTGACTGCCAGGGAGAGGGTTTGGGTGAGTCTTGGCACACACACCTTTGGTTTTTTGTTACTATGGAATTCTTGTGCCTTATCGTTCTCTAACGCAGGCTGGGGGTGACTGGAAGCCTTTATCACTTATCATAAAATCTTTCCTAAGACTTTTTTTTTTTCTAACCTACCGATGATGTTTTTCAGAACTGCAGCTCTTCGGGAATCTCAGCAGGTTGTGCTGGACAGTGAGCTGTTGGACACAATGCCCAAGCAGTATGTTAATCGAGAAGAACAGACCACACTGCATTTGGAGTGTAGAGGCAGTAGTGGCAAGAAGTGCCAAGGAGCTGGAGTTGTAACAGTTCAGGTAAGATTAAGATTAAGTGTCTTCATAATTCAGAGAGTTTCGTTTGAGTCCCTAATATTGGCATATCATTGAGAAAGACTGAAAGAAGTATTTAGTACGTCATCCATGTCCCAAAACATTTAATAGTTCTGGGGAGAGTGAAGATACATACAAAGCTAATCACTTATTTCCGTTAAGTGCTGATGAGTCTTATAAGACAGATAGTCAGATAGAAATGAAAAGAAAAGGGGAATAATTGAGATGATTCTTGGAGAGAGGGGCTCAAACTAGTGTTAAAAGATTTTGGTGATGATACTTTGGATTCAGTTAGAAGGAATGTGGGAATGGGGTCACCATGACTTCACCTAGGGGTCAGTGGCTCAATCGATCTGTTTCAGTTGTTTTTTTTGGGGGGGGGGCAGTGATTCATGTTGGAAAGGTTAGAACTCACATTGGAAGAGATCATCATGTGGGGGCTCTGGCTGAATGCTGTGGGTAGTGAGGAGCCACTGAAGACAAAGGTGGGAGGCACGTGTGAAAAGCAGATCAGTTGGGTGGAGCTTGCCAACAGGCCAAAGTTGGGTCTATGACATCGTAAGGACTTCAGAATGGAAGGTTAGCCTTAGCCAGTATGTCATAGCCCTCACTTTATGCCAGGTAGAGTCTAAACACTTTACAGAACTTGTCTTATCCTCACCACAATACTATAAGGTGGGTATCTTTATTGTCTGTATTTTCCAGATGAAGAAATAGAGCATAGAGAGGTTAAGTTACATATCCGAGGTGACGCTGCCAGTGAGTGGCAAAACCAGGAAGGCCCAGGCATTCCAGCTGCAGAGTGCATGCTCCTTAGTCACTGCATGGTATCTTTCTGCAAGTGAATTCAGTATTCCGTGAGCTGGGAAAGAAATGGTTGGAGACAGGCGCTACCTGTTCCTTGACTAACTTGCACAAAAATAGCTTCTCTTTTTGTTAGCTTTTACAAATTGGGGTATTTATCTTACTGACTCTTGGTTGTCTTTCAAAAATTTCCCTTCTTTTTGTGCCAGTCCAAATTTTAACACTTCTAATGTATTTTCATCAGTCTTTTCTAGGAGACTGTTTTCTTAAAATGTCTTCTTTGAAATAATTTTTTATACTCATATTTTTTATTACATTCAAATTTCATTTCTAATTTTTTTCAGCATAGTTGTATGCGTCTATTAAGAAATTTGGCCTGGAATGTGAGATGCCTAAATACTGAGATAATATCTTTGGCCGGGTACCTTATGAAGTTAATTTTCTTTTGGTGTGTTTTTATTCCCCCAGTTGCTAATGCTTTAGCAAGACTAAGGTAGAGGTATTTAAGAAGGATCACTTGCTAAAATAATAAAACAGGAAGAAAAGTTTGCCACCTGAGGGTGGAGTTTGAGTTGTGGGAAAAAGGCTGAAAATGTATCTAGTTATAATAAAAAAGGGACATTTTATTACCAATCTGTGTTTTTACAAATATGGTATTTTTCCATATTTTGAAATTACATATCTTTGTCAGGCTGTTAATTCTATATAGAGAAGGGAATTCTCCTAAAATGCATTTTTTAAGTGACTACTGAGATAAGTACAAAGAAATGTCTTTCCAATTCTGGCTAATAGCTTACTGTTTGAAGAGTTGTAAATATTTGCTGTCCCAGCCAAAGAACAGGTCTAATTGCTTGACCTCCTATTAAATTGCAGGGTCTTGCGGTGGAAAATACCACTAGGCAGACCTGGGAGCTTTAACTCTAAGCCTACCAGTGACCTGTCTTTTTTCCTTTTCAGAAAAAGGGATCATAGTCTTGATTTATCTGAACCCTTGAATTCAAATTTCTTTTATAACCTTTAGTTCGTTAATTCTGAAATAAAAAGGTACACCTTTTCTAAAATACCTTCAAAATAATTTTGATTATTATTTTGAGGAGGGAGATCAGAAAGAAGATGATCTATGATAGGGATTAAAATGAATATGCCTTAGATTTTGCTTTTACAGACAACACAAAAAATACTTTTCAAAAGAAAAATTGGTAGATGTTAAGATTGCTTGAAGAAAGAAGTAAAATAACAAGAAAGGACACACAGCAAAAAAAGAGATTTTATAGAAGCTTAAAGAATTTGAAAAATAGCTTTGTTTTGTGGCCATAACCTCATTAGAAATATCCAAGTTTTCTTAAAGCACATTTTAATTTTCTGCTGGCCTTATTTGTTGCCCAGTGCCCTGACTTTCAGTTTAGGAAGTCCCGTCATTTGGAAAATCCAGAAGCTTGGGAACTCCCACTGATGGCTCCTAGAAGTATCAGTATCAACAGTACTACTCCAGCCATTATTTTGCCTAATGATGCAGATGTGCCAGGGGAATTAAAAATGTAAAGACGGCAAGCAACTTTCGTAGTCTGAGACTTAACTAGGATTTCTTTGGAAAATTATACAGTAATTGCGAATTCCAGCTGTCCTGGGCAGTATTTACTGGTTGATAACTTCTAGGAACCGAAGATAAAATTTTTTTTTGCTACTCACTAATGGCTAAGAGCAAAGTGGAGGAAAGTTAAAACTCTAGCTGCCATGAAGCTTGGGCTTATCTAAGCAAGTCAGTTAGGTTTGCTCTGATTTATTTATTTATTTATTTTGCGGTACGCGGGCGTCTCACTGTTGTGGCCTCTCCTGTTGCGGAGCACAGGCTCCGGACGCGCAGGCTCAGCGGCCATGGCTCACGGGCCTAGCCGCTCCGCGGCATGTGGGATCTTCCCAGACCGGGGCACGAACCCGTGTCCCCTGCATCGTCAGGCGGACTCTCAACCACTGCACCACCAGGGAAGCCCCTGCTCTGATTTTTTGTTAAAGATTGTACTTGAGTCTAATGCTGTCCATTACACAAAT
Source organism: Leucopleurus acutus (assembly GCF_964270905.1). Lineage (NCBI taxonomy): Eukaryota > Metazoa > Chordata > Mammalia > Artiodactyla > Delphinidae > Leucopleurus > Leucopleurus acutus. The sequence continues at coordinate 28,090,321 of NC_139155.1, forward strand.
GGATGACTTTAGTTTGTAGGAAGAGAGGTGTTTGTCAGGGGTAGGGAAGGTGAGTTCTGAGTGTTTATGGCTCATCAAGAAACTGTCACTGGGAGATAGTGTTCCTGAAGAAGGTAGATTGTGTTATTCTTACAATGTAAAACTATAGCCCCTCTATATACGGGTGTCCAGTGACCACCTCATGGTTGTGATTAGTAGTGTTGATCCTGTTTGACATCATTCTATCATCTGGTGATGCTGGACATCATGAGGCCTCGTCCAGATTCCTCAGATCTCCAGCCACTTCTCAGTTTCCTCCAGGGTTCCTCAACGCTTGGATTGCTGGTTGTGCTTGGTTCTACTCCTGATTCCCTTCTTCACTGTGATGCCAGCTGCTTTTGCCTTTTGTCTGTGCTGGAGTTCTTAATCTGGGGTTTGTGAAGGGTCTGTAGTGGGCCAGAGAAGACCCTGAAAGTGTATAGAAATTTTTTTTTCCTGGAGAGTTCATAGATTCAGTCGATCCTCAACAGTCCATGACCCCGGAAGGGTCAGTCCATATGTTGATGACTCCTGTTCTGTTTGTCTAGTCTAGAATTCTCTCTTGAGTTCCAGGTCTAGACTTCTTGCTTACTTAACATTCTATGAATGTCCCATAGATACCTCAAACTCCGTAGGTCCTAAACTAATCTCATCTTTACCTGTCAAACCTGTTTTTTCTGTAATTCCACTTACCTGGACTCCCAAGATGGAGACCGAGGCATCAGTATCCACATTCTCCCCCCACCCCCCCATATTTCCTATCTAGTCGCTTTCCAAGTCATACTCGTTCTGCCTTTGAAATGCCTTTAAATGTATGCCTTTCTCTGTTTGTATTGCCATTGCCCTATGGTCGGCCCACATCACTTCTCCCCTGAACTAATACAGCAGCCTTCCTGTCCATAGTCTTTCTATCTAGTTCATTTTCCACCATTCATCTTTTTAAATACAAATCTGATCACATTTCCGGGCTAAAAACCCACGTTGGTTCTCTAGTGTCTAAAAGGAGTATGTCTTTTTGGACCCTCCATAATCTGTTCTTAATCTTTCTCTAGCAACATCATTTACCCTCTCTCCCACTCCCCAAACCTTCTATTTACTAGCAATTTAGACCTTTTCTGTTCTGCAAACATGACATGCCTTTGTTCTTAGCATATGCTGTTATTTGTTCTCCCCCACTCATTTCTGAGCTTCTGCTCATCCCTTCATTCCTTGGTTCAGGCAGCATCTTTTCTTGAGGTCTTTCTTGACTCCTCTAGTCAAACTGAGATATTCCCTCCTCTTATCGCAGCTTGAGCATAAATGCTGTTGTAGTTACCTGCTGTTTTTCCTACCAGACTGTAACCTCTTTGGGAATAGAGCTCCTGTCCTTATTCATCTGTATTACCAGCAGCACCTAGAATGGCTCTTGGCACATGATAGGTACCCTTTAACACCCCTGAATCAGTCATTGAGAGCCACAAGCACACCACTTGTTAGACTGCATTACAGCTTGTTTTGTGTTATGATTACTTCTGTGGGCTTTAACAGATTTTGAGTTACCTGAGGGCCAGGATCTTGTCTTTTTCATGTTTATGTTGTCAGTGCTTCACACAGTCAGTGTCACAAAATGGATGTGTTTGAAGGAATGAACGATGGTTACATACTCTTCATAATAATCTCCCTGAAGATATTCTCTGGCTGTGGAAGACATGGAAGTTGGAACTTTTTCCTACTAGAAATTGGCAGTCATTTTTGATCCTGCTTACCTTTGGCCAATTCAATGCTTAATTGGCCAGTTTACTGCTTTCCATACAAAATCCTGACTTAAATACCACACACTGCTCCACTTACCTTTTTACTCTAATACAAGTGTCTCCTGGGCATTCGATCTTGGAAAGCGGTAAGGCCGGTCATACTTCAGTGCACTACCTTATTTCTCAGCCCTGTTCAGAGTATTTCTTATCCCTTGCTTGGGCACTGGAATGTGAATTCCAGGTAATCTGCTAGGGGCTTTGCTTACGTTTTTCACTTAGCTTCACAGAATGAGGAAGAGAAAGCAGGTTCAGAGAGACTCAGAGACTTGTCAAACTCACACAGCTATTACGTGGCTCAGTTGGAAGTCAAGCCCGCATCTATTTAAATTCAAGAGTTGTGCTTTTCCATTCAATATTGGGAAATGGCCAGGCCATTTGCTTTGGCTCTTTCAGCTCTGATTTTTGAAAACTAGCTGATCATGACAGTCAAATCTCATTTGAATTAACATGTGTACCCCTTTCTTTCTGAGTTAGTGTGGTAGGAGTGCTTCTTTTTCAGTGATTAGAGAATTCCTGGATTGGATGAATTTTTAAAATCAACTTCATGGAAAATAATTTTATATTTCAAGTGTGAATTTTAAGTTCTAAAATTAAAACATGTTAAGCGTATTTTAAATATAAATTTCAATGGCTCTTTTGTAAAGATTTCAAATTATATCATGAAAATATCTTATTGCTTAGTAGAATTTTTCTGTGAGGGAAAGCCCTGGAAATTTCCAGCCATCTGCAAATGTTTGAACTATGTATAGGCTTGTTTGGGATATACAAAAGCCAAAGATATTTTCTGGGAAGTGAGACGTGCCTCTTCTGTGGTCGCCTCTCCTAACAGAAACCTCTAATAATTTGGTGATATTCCCTGAGGATATGGGGTGATTTATAATAGGGTTCCTTTTGTTGTTCTTTGGTATTGTGGGGCATGTTTGCTGGACCCAGGACTGATTTATTATCATGTGAAAAATTGCTCATTCCTAGAAATGAAAGATGGAAAAGACCCCTGAGGGCCTCACATTATTTTAACAGCTTACTGAAGCACATGCTTTGTGCAACTTTTGTATTTCTTTGTCTACTTATAGTGACTCAAGGGGACGGGCTTCCAGCATGCTGCTTTGTTCTATTGTCTACAGCTTCTTGTAATTATGAGCCGGTAGTCATTCAATCTCTCTCACCTCCCCTCTAGTAAGAAAAGAAAACTTTTAACAGTGGTAGGAAACAAAAATAAGTAGACTAGGAAATTATGATAATTTTGAGTTTTTTTGTGAGAAAGTTTAAACTTTCCTAAACTAGTTGATTTTCTTTTATTCTTCAGCATCAGTAGTTTCTACAACATGGGGTAGCAGTTTTAAAGTTCAAGTTACAAAGTGATTTTAGTCTTGTCTCTCTGCGTTTCCCAGTCAAGTGAGCCTCTCTTTTTTATTACCCATTGTCTTTCCACTTCCCTTCATTCTTACTGTCTTCCTTCCTCCTCTCAGATTCTTTCTTTTCCTCTCTTTGATGCTTTCTCTCCAGGTCAGCCAAGGGCTGTGACTCTCAAAGACCCAGTTTAACTGTACTTGGTGACATATTGGGCAAAAAAGCTGACTGCACATACTCCTGATCACATTTTGGGCTATTAAACATTGGCCTGTTATTTGAAAGATTTGAAATAAAATATTTGTATTGATTCATTATGTGGTTTAATGGAAGTAATTTACTTTTTAAAATCTTTTGTTTCTCCAGTAGTAAAAATTGAAGTAATTGTTAACATTATATGCTCTTGGATATTCACTTTTATGCCATTTTTTAAAAAAATTAAATAATACTTTATTGTGAAAAAATGCTAAGCATCTTTTATGCCTTTTGATTCATAGTAACAGCCTATTTTTTCTGTAAAACAAATTTTATAAAGATTTTTAACACAACATTGGTGAGTTTTGTTGAAGAAACTTATTATCATGATCATAAAAGTAGGGGCTCAACATGCCATCTATCATAGTTGTGCTGCACTGGGCTGCTGTGTAAAGCAAAACAAGCAGGACCATTGCCCTTCATGAGCTTTTGATCTGGAATTTACGAAAATAATTCTGGCAGAGATATAAGGGATTCATTGAGCAAGTTTGTGAATTAAGTAATTACATTATTTATAAACAAAGGATACCTGTAATCACTGCAGTGGTGGCTGAGGCCCGGGTTTGGACAGGCGCATATAAAGGAAAATGTAGACTCTACTGCTCACCCAAGTGATTGGGGAAGACTATGTGAAGAGAATGTAGGATTTAACATTCCTGCTTTCTAAATGGTCTGGTCTCTTCAGCATTTCCTGCCATGCCTGCAAGATAAGTCCAAATTCCCTAACCTGCATTAAAGGTATCTCTAAGACAGGCCCCTCTGCTCCCCAGTCTGATTGCACTGCCCTCTTCAGCCCTGACCCCCTACTTGGTTGAGCTCCTCTTGGCTGTCCCTCTGTCCTGTCTCCCACAACTGCTACATTGTGTTGCAACCTGGGCCTAGGATGTTCTCTGTATCTGTCCACAGGCAAAAAAGGACATTAAAAATGTACATACAAAGCAGTTATCATATAGGTCACCATCAATTAATTAGAGAAAGGAATATTAACAACTCCCTTAAATAGGAAAGACATAATCTTAAATAAAGTATAGTTTTAAAAAAATTGAAATAAATTTAGTTTTTTTCTTTTAAAGCTCAATAAATTCTTCTTATGTTTCACATCTTTATTGAGAACCAATACAAATTTTATCGAAGACCGGCTTTTAGGAACCACTGAATTAGTCAGTTGTGCTTTCCTAGGCACGCAACTGGTGTGGGCACTCCTTGTATTTTATCTTATTTTAGGTGTTTCTTTTATAAGTATATATCTTTTCTTCCTTTCAAAATGGCAGTTGTTTTATTAAAAGATTTGTGTCATCCTGTTTTTATGTTTGGTGCAGATGAAACGTGCAGCCACAGTGTCTTGAGTCAAATTATATGTGCTTCTGGATTGGGAGAACAGAGAGGGGTTATGGTTATGGGGAGGGATGGCCAACAGAGGGGGGCTTGATATACTTCAAGAGAAGCCCCAGTGGTGGAAGACACTGAGTTTATTTTTGATCAGAATTGGAGCATTGAAGCATGAGTGATGTAGAACATAGCCTACAAAAGGATCTGAACCAGCAATGAACAAGTTTGATTCTTCATGAAAAGCCTGAGATTCTCGTATAGGTTTTTGACGGTTTTTTCCCCATCCTTCTCAGGTTCAGCTGAGAGTTTTGAGTTACAATATTAGTTGTAATAATATTCTCTTTATCGAATACCCAGGATATTTTTAATAAAATATCTGCTCTAGAAAGCTGTAGGGGCAAATAAGTCTGTTGACCACTTTAACTTTTGTTAGTTTGAAGGTTTGCATAAGAATGAAGCAATAAGCCAACAGCTTCATGTTTTGCGAAAAGAAGTGAAGCAGTTGCAAGCAGAAGCTGCTAAACCACCATCACTTAATATTGTGGAAGCCGCTGTGCATGCCGAAAACTTGATTACGTAAGTTTTGAGGGCATTATAATTTAAAATACTATTTGTTATTACTGACAGTAATCATACATGCTGCTATACCCACCAGTCACCCACTAATTAGTACAGGGATCAGCAGCCTTTGGGCCAAATCTGACCTGCCATCTTTTTTTTTTTTTTTTTTTTTTGCGGTACGTGGGCCTCTCACCGTTGTGGCCTCTCCCATTGCGGAGCACAGGCTCCGGACACGCAGGCTCAGCGGCCATGGCTCACGGGCCCAGCCGCTCCACAGCATGTGGGATCCTCCCGGACCGGGGCACGAACCCACATCCCCTGCATTGGCAGGCGGACTCCCAACCACTGCGCCACCAGGGAAGCCCTGCCATCTATTTTTATAAGGAAAGTTTTATTGTGACATAGCCATGCCCATTTATTTACTTAATGTGTATGGCTTTTATGCTACAATGGCAGAATTGAGTGTAGTGACAATTTATAGCCCATAAAGCATAAAATATTTATTATCTGGCCCTTTGTGGAATAATTTTGCTGACCCTTGAATTAGGAGGTGATACATTACATTAGAATTCAGTCACGGAGAGATGTAGTGCTTAAGTTTTATATTAAAGTCACATTTACCCAGGAAGTCATCATTGTCCATTCAGATTATTGAGCAAAGTAGGCAGTGGAACTGCTCAGGGGAACTAGGGCTCTCAGGTGTAGTTGCCAACCTGCATTTGACCATTGTGGTTTCTCTTAGAGCTCTCCTTTTTCTTCCCAAAGCCACCAGGACATTACCTGGGAAAGGGGAGGTTGACTCTGCCTTTTACTGCAGAGGTGACTGCACGTTCTAGTACCAGCAGCTAATCCCCCAGTAGATTAGGATGGTAGTGTGGACAGGGGAATTGAGACCTTTTGTGGGTTGGATTGGGGCTGGGGGTCTGGAAAGGAGGAGGAGATAAGGTGAACAAGAGGTTGATGTTTCTTTTACTAGGAAAGAAACTCAAAACAGAGTGAGAATTAGAAGAGATATCTTTTATTCTAGGATCTTATTCTATACAAAAATCTTTTTCTTCAACCTAAGTCAGTATTTTGGATATTAAAATTTAGGGAAATCAAGGTTCTTGTGTTTAAAAATATGTATTTATATTATAATACATGAAATTGAGTAATAAATTATGAATTACATACAATTATGAAAATATTTAATGTTAATAAAGGCTGAATTTTTTCCCCCCAGGAGGACATAAAATCACTTCTGTGTATTGAAAAGTTATTGGGTCAAGTTAGAAGCTGTCCCGTGAAATATTTCTAAAGTGGCATTCATATGGGGCTCTGAGGACTCTTAAGAATACTGCCTGAGAAATGTAGAGTATCAGGGAAACACTGTGGGTCTGGATTCTCTTACTGTAGACCAATTCTCTTACTTACATTTTCCCACAGGGCCTTAGTGAATGCCTACCAGTCACACCCGACCCCTGGGGTTCAGAAGGTTGGCATCAGCCTCTTCTTTACTGTTGTGGATTATGTCAGCGATGAGACCCAGCGTCATCCTCCCACAAGGCAGTTCTTTACTTCATGCATTGAGATCTTGGGACAGGTAAGGTTATCCTGTGTTTTTAGCCTTATTTACATATGATGAGTCCCTACAGTGTCCTCATTAGATATAGGCATGGTTGACTCCAAACTTATATTATAGGTTCAGAGTCTTACCTAAGTCAGGAGCCCCTTTGAATTGTTGACTTCTCAAGATGTCGTTAGAATTGTTGGTATGGAATTCTGCTTTTCATACAAGAGATATTAAATTATTAATATATGTAAGTCTCTGGGGAGACATCTATCTTATGCTGTTTCTGGTAACAGTGGTATTACCAAAGTTCTTTATTGTTTATAAAATTCTTTTTGATTCATTATTTTATTTCACCCTCACAGTGACTCTGTGTGATTGATAGCATTCCCATCTTAAAGATGAGAAAACTGGTCTCTAAAAGATTAAGTGACTTGCCTAAGGAGTACAGCTGGTGAGTGCTGGAGCTGAGAGTGACCCCAGGTCTTCTGACTTAACATTCCGTGCTTGCTCCCCCTGTCCATTGCTGCCTCCCAGTTGCTAGTCACCATTTATTTACTTATTTGACTTACTGTTAAATATATGGATATTTAACAAGGGCAAGGGCATTGTATCCATGCAGATTATGAAGTGTGTCATAAAAGCAAGAAATGCCACTTGCTGAAAAACATATAAATACTAATTAATCATGTACTCTCACCCAAATTCAATTAAATAAGTACCTATTTATTGGATACTTTTAGGGAGGTGATACTGAGCAGATATTAAAATAGATGTTTTAGAATAGATTTTTGCCTGATTATAAAATTGTTGAGTGCTTATTGTAAGCAATACTGACAACATAAAAAGTATAAAGAGGGGGCGGAGTCAAGATGGTGTTCTAGGAGGATGTGGAATTTGCGTCTCCTTACAACTAGGGCACCTACCAGGCACCAGAGAGGGACCATGGACACCTAAGGGGACGGGAGGAAGCCCCAGTGACTGGGTAGGACATGGGACGTGGGGGGAGTGCAGGGGGAGGAGAAGTGGAGGTGGGACGGGAGTGGTGTCCCTGAGGGGTGGCTGGGGGAGGGGAAAGGGGGGAATTGGGGAATGATTGGGAGGGCAGAGGATCTAAAGGGAGCGTGGCCAGGTTTCCCCTGCCCACTTAGGTCCCCAGGAACCTGCTGAGATCCCGGGCCTGATCTTCTGCTCACCTAGGCCCCCTTCAGCCACGCGGGTCCTGAGGGAGTGAGAGGGAGGGAAGGGGGAGCAAAAGTAAAGGCCAGACCTCCGGGACTGGCATCCCTGAGGGGTGACTGGGGGAGGGGAGGAGTTCCTACACCCAGTGGGACCCACCCACGGTTAGGGGTCCAGTGGCGATGGGGGCCACCCTGGGGGAGATGTGGGGGAGGAGCATGAAGGAATGGAAGGGAACGGGGCCAGCGCTTTCCCTGTCCACTTAGGCACCGGGAAGCCTGTTGGGCTCCCGGGCCTAATCCTCTTGCCCTCAGAGCCTCCCTCCTGCTGTGCAGAGCCCAAGCCCCGCCCCTACACCTTCACCCAGGGCCCCACCTCTACACTAGGAGAAACACTTCAATGCTCTGGGCCTAAACTCCACCCACACACCCTCACCCAAGGCCCCACCTACAAACCCCAGAACTCCACACTCCACAGGCCCTCCTTTTCACGTGCTGCCTCTCCCCTTCTGCGCAGGTCCTGAGCAGAGGCCCCGCCCCACGCTTGAATGTCGCCCCACCTAGGCCCCACCCCCAAGGCCTTTTCTGGCTGCATGGATCCTGAGCCTAGGCCCCGCCCCATGCTCAAACGACACGTCCCACCTGCCTAGGTCCCGCCCCACCCTAAACCCCACCCCTGCCTAAATTCCACCCCGCCTAAACTCTGCCCCCATAGCCAAGGCTTTTTTTTTTTTTTTTTCCTTTTTTCCTCTTTTAGATTGGGGTTCTGTTGATTCTTTTATATTCTTATTTTTCCTAATAAATCTTTCATTTTTCTATTTTTCTTTTATTCTTTATACTTTGTTATTCTCTCCTTTGGCTTATTTCCCCCCTGCCCCCTGCCCCCGCCCTTCTTTTTTATTTTAGTTTTTTTTCCTTCTTTCTTCTGTTGTGGTTTTATTTTACCTTGTTGCAGTTGTTTCAGTTATAGTTTTATTTTTCCTAATATAATTTTTGTCTTTCTAATTCTGTTTTGTTTTTGATTCTTTGATATTGTACTGCTCCTATTTTTCTTTTTTACTGCTCCACGAAGCTTGTGGGATCTTGGTTCCCAGGCTGGAGGTCAGGCCCAAGCTCCTGTGGTGGGAGCTCCAAGTCCAAACCACTGGACTAACAGAGAACCTCAGACCTCAGGGAATATCAGTCGGGGTGAGGCCTCATGGAGGTCCTCATCTCAGCACTAAGACCCAGCTCTATCCAACTGCCTGCAAACTCCAGTACTGGACGTCTCAGGCCAAACAACCAATAAGACAGGAATACAGCACCACCCATAAAAAAAAAAAAAAAAGAAACAACAAATAAATATGTTACAGATGAAGGAGCAGGGTAAAAAGCTACAAGACCAAATAAATGAAGATGAAATAGGTAACCTACCTGAAAAAGAATTCAGAGTAATGATAGTAAAGGTGATCCAAAATCTTGGAAACAGAATGGAGAAAATATAAGAAACATTTAACAAGGACCTAGAAGAACTAAAGAGCAAACAATCAATGATGAACAACACAATTACTGAAGTTAAAAATACTCTAGAAGGAATCAATAACAGAATAACTGAGGCAGACGAACAGATAAGTGAGCTGGAAGATAAAATGGTGGAAATAACTGCCAGGGAACAGAATAAAGAAAAAAGAATGAAAAGAGTTGAGGACGGTCTCAGAGACCTCTGGGACAGCATCAAACGCACCAACATTCGAATTATAGGGGTCCCAGAAGAAGAAGAGAAAAAGAAAGGGTCTGAGAAAATATTTGACGAGATTATAGTTGAAAATTTCCCTAACATGGGAAAGGAAATAGTCAGTGAAGTCCAGGAAGCACAGAGTCCCATACAGGATAAACCCAAAGAGAAACACACCAAGACACATATTAATCAAGCTATCAAAAATTAAATACAAAGAAAAAATATTAAAAGCAGCAAGGGAAGAGCAACAAATAACATACAAGGGAATCCCCATAAGGTTAACAGCAGATCTTTCAGCAGAAACTCTGCAAGCAAGAAGGGAGTGGCAGGACATATTTAAAGTGATGAAAGGGAAAAACCTACAACCAAGATTACTCCACCCAGCAAGGATCTCATTCAGATTTGATGGAGAAATTAAAACCTTTACAGATAAGCAAAAGCTAAGAGAATTCAGCACCACCAAACCAGCTTTACAACAAATGCTAAAGGAACTTCTCTAGGCAAGAAACACAAGAGAAAGAAAAGACCTACAAAAACAAACCCAGAACAATTAAGAAAATGGTAATAGGAACATACGTATTGCTAATTACCTTAAATGTAAGTGGATTAAATGCTCCAACCAAAAGACACAGACTGTATGAATGGATACAAAAGCAAGACCTGTACATATGCTGTCTACAAGAGACCCACTTCAGACCTAGGGACACATACAGACTGAAAGTGAGGGGATGGAAAAAGATATTCCATGCATATGGAAATCAAAAGAAAGCTGAGTAGCAATTCTCATATCAGGCCAAACAGACTTTAAAATAAAGGCTATTACAAGAGACAAAGAAGGACATTACATAATGATCAAGGGATCAATTCAAGAAGAAGATATAACAATTGTAAATAGTTATGCACCCAACATAGTAGCACCTCAATACATAAAGCAAATGCTAACAGCCATAAGAGGGGAAATCAACAGTAACACAATCATAGTAGGGGACTTTAACACCCAACTTTCAGCAATGGACAGATCATCCAAAATGAAAGTAAATAAGGAAACACAAGCTTGAAATGACACATTAAAGAAGATGGACTTAATTGATATTTATAGGACATTCCATCCAAAAACAAAAGAATACACTTTCTTCTCAAGTACTCATGGAACGTTCTCCAGGATAGACCATATCTTGGGTCACAAATGAAGCCTTGGTAAATTTAATAAAATTGAAATCGTATCAGGTATCTTTTCTGACCACAATGCTCTGAGACTAGATATCAATTACAGGAAAAAAACTGTAAAAAATACAAACACAGGGAGGCTATACAATATGCTACTAAATAACCAAGCGATCACTGAAGAAATCAAAGAGGAAATCAAAAATTACCCAGAGACAAATGACAACGAAAACACGACGACCTAAAACCAATGGGATGCAGCAAAAGCAGTTCTAAGAGGGAAGTTTATAGCAATACAGTGGTACCTTGAGACACAAGAAAAATCTCAAACAACCTAACCTTACACCTAAAGCAATCAGAGAAAGAAGAACCAAAAAAACCCAAAGTTAGCAGAAGGAAAGAAATCATAAAGATCAGATCAGAAATACATGAAAAGCAAATGAAGGAAACAATAGCAAAGATCAATAAAACTAAAAGCTGTTTCTTTGAGAAGATTAACAAAATTGATAAACCATTAGCCAGACTCATCAAGAAAAAAGGGAGAAGACTCAAATCAGTAGAATTAGAAATGAAAAAGGAGAAGTAACAACTGACACTGCAGAAATACAAAGGATCATGAGAGATTACTACAAGCAACTATCTGCCAATAAAATGGACAACCTGGAAGAAATGGACAAATTCTTAGAAAAGCACAACCTTCTGCGACTGAACCAGGAAGAAATAGAAAATATAAACAGACCAATCACAAGCACTGAAATTGAAACTGTGATTAAAGATCTTCCAACAAACAAAAGTCCAGGACCAGATGGCTTCACAGACAAATTCTATCAAACATTTAGAGAAGATCTAACACCTATCCTTCTCAAACTCTTCCAAAATATAGCAGAAGGAGGAACACTCCCAAACTCATTCTATGAGGCCACCATCACCCTGATACCAAAACCAGACAAAGATGTCGCATAAAAGGAAAACTGCAGGGGCTTCCCTGGTGGCGCAGTGGTTGAGAGTCCGCCTGCTGACGCAGGGGACGCGGGTTCGTGCCCCGGTCCGAGAGGATCCCACATGCCGCGGAGCAGCTGGGCCCGTGAGCCATGGCCACTGAGCCTGCGCGTCCGGTGCCTGTGCTCCGCAACGGGAGAGGCCGCAACAGTGAGAGGCCCATGTACCACAAAAAAAAAAAAAAAAAAAGGAAAACTGCAGGCCAATATTTCTGAACATAGGTGTAGAAATCCTCAACAAAATATTAGCAAACAGAATTCAACAGCACATTAAAAGGATCATACACCATGATCAAGGGGAGTTTATCCCAGTAATGCAAGGATTCTTCAATATATGCAAATCAATCAATGTGATACACCATATTAACAAATTGAAGGATAAAAACCATATAATAATCTCAATAGATGCAGGAAAAGCTTTTGACAAAATTCAACACCGATTTATGGTAAAAAACTCTTCAGAAAGTAGGCATAGAGGGAACCTAGCTCAACATAATAAAGACCATATAGGACAAACCCACAGCCAACTTTTTTTTTTTTTTTTTTTGTGGTATGCGGGCCTCTCACTGCTGCGGCCTCTCCCGCTGCAGAGCACAGGCTCCGGATGCGCAGGCTCAGTGGCCATGACTCACGGGCCCAGCTGCTCCGCGGCATGTGGGATCCTCCCGGACTGGGGCACGAACCCACGTCCCCTGCATCAGCAGGCGGTCTCTCAACCACTGCGCCACCAGGGAAGCCCCAACATCGTTCTTAATGGTGAAAAACTGAAACCATTTCCTCTAAGATCAAGAACAAGACAAGGTTGCCCACTCTCACCATTATTATTCAACATAGTTTGGGAAGTGTTAGCCACAGCAATCAGAGAAGAAAAATAAATAAAAGAATCCAAATCAGAAAAGAAGTAAAGGTGTCACTGTTTGCAGATGACATGATACTTATACATAGAGAATCCTGAAGATGCTACCAGAAAACTGCTAGAGCTAATCAATGAATTTGGTAGAGTAACAGGATACAAAATTAATGCACAGAAATCTCTTTGATTCCTATACACTGATGATGAAAAATCTGAAAGAGAAATTATGGAAACACTCCCATTTACCATTGCAACAAAAAGAATAAAATACCTAGGAATAAACCAAGCTAAGGAGACAAAAGACCTTTATGCAGAGAACTATAAGACACTGACGAAAGAAACTAAAGATGATACAAACAGATGGAGAGATATACTATGTTCTTGAATTAGAAGAATCAACATTGTGAAAATGACTGTACTACCCAAAGCAATCTGCAGATTCAGTGCATTCCCTATCAAACTACCAATGGCATTTTTCACTGAACTACAACAAAAAATTTCACAATTTGTATGGAAACACAAAAGACCCCGAATAGCCAAAACAATCTTGAGAAAGAAAAATGGAGCTGGAGGAATCAAGCTCCCTGACTTCAGACTATAGTACAAAGCTACACTAATCAAGACAGTATGGTACTGGCACAAAAACAGAAATATAGATCAGTGGAACAGGATAGAAAGCCCAGAGATAAACCCACACACATATGGTCACCTGATTTTTGATAAAGGAGGCAAGAGTATACAATGGAGAAAAGACAGCCTCTTCAATAAGTGGTGTTGGGAAAACAGCTACATGTAGAAGAATGAAATTGGAAAACTTCCTAACACCATACACAAAAATAAACTCAAAATAGATTAAAGACCTAAATGTAAGGCCAAATACTATAAAACTCTTAGAGTAAAACATACGTAGGACACTCTATGACATAAATCACAGCAAGACCCTTTTTGACCCACCTCCTAGAGAAATGGAAATAAAAACAAAAATAAACAAATGGGACCTAATGAAACTTAAAGCTTTTACGCAGCAAAGGAAACCATAAAAACGAAAAGACAACCCTCAGAATGGGAGAAAATATTTGCAAATGAAGCAACTGATGAAGGATTATCTCCAAAATATACATGCAGCTCAATATCAAAAAAACAAACAACCCAATCCAAAAATGGGCAGAAGACCTAAATAGACATTTCTCCAAAGAAGATATACAGATTGCCAACAAACACATGAAAAGATGCTCAACATCACTAATCAGTAGAGAAATGCAAATCAAAACTACAATGAGGTATCACCTCACACCAGTCAGAATGGCCATCATCAAAAAATCTACAAAACAGTAAATGCTGGAGAGGGTGTGGAGAAAAGGGAACCCTCTTGTACTGTTGGTGGGAATGTAAATTGATACAGCCACTATGGAGAACAGTATAGAGGTTCCTTAAAAAACTAAAAAGAGAACTACCATATGACCCAGCAATCCCACTACTGGGCATATACCCTGAGAAAAGCATATTTCAAAAAGAGTCATGTGCCGCAATGTTCATCGCAGCACTATTTACTGTAGCTGGCACATGGAAGCAACCTAAGTGTCCATTGACAGATGAATGGATAAAGAAGCTGTGGCCCATATATACAGTGGAATATTACTCAGCCATAAAAAGAAATGAAATTGAGTCATTTGTAGTGAGGTGGATGGACCTAGAGTCTGTCATACAGAGTAAAGTAAGTCAGAAAGAGAAAAACAAATACCATATGCTAACACATATAGAATCTAAAAAAAAAAAAATGGTTCTGATGAATCTAAGGGCAGACAGGAATAAAGACACAGGCATAGAGAATGGACTTGAGGACACGGGGAGGGGGAATAGTAAGCTGGGACAAAGTGAGAGAGTAGCATTGGCATATATACACTACCAAATGCAAAATAGATAGCTAGTGGGAAGCAGCTTCATAGCACAGGGAGGTCAGCTCTGTGCTTTGCGACCGCCTAGAGGGGTGGGGTAGGGAGGGTGGGAGGGATTTGCAAGAGGGAGGGCATATGGGGGTTTACATATGTATATAGCTGATTCACTTTGTTATATAGCAGAAACTATCACAACACTGTAAAGCAATTACACTTCAATAAAGATGTTAAAAAAAAATATAAAGAAAAATTTCTCACAATCCTCATCTCCTGGAGATATTGGTTACATAGCTAACATTTCATTATAGTTTGTCTTGTGTATCTATGTCTATTAGTTTATGTGTGTATATGTAAAAATACACAGTTAATAACTAGCACATGCTGTTTTATAACCTGCTTTTTTCATTCAAACTCATGTTTTAGACATTATTCTTGATAATAAATACAGACCTATATCATGGTATTTAATATATAGTGTTCCATGGTGTAGATATATTGTAATGTATTGAGCCAGTGCCCTCTGGATGAATATTTATGTAGGTTGGTTGTTTTGCTACAGTAAGCCTGAGCTAAATATTCTTACGTATCTTTGTGAAATTATTGTGCTATTTTTCCTAGAATAATTTCCTAGAAGTATGATTGCTATGTCAAAAGGATTAGCATTTGATGTATATTGTTATACTCTCCTCCTGGGAAGTTTGTACCTATTTACATTATAATAGCAGGGTTTGAGTTTATTATTCTCCATATTAGAACTAACATTAGGAATGATCATTCTTTATAAATCTTGCTAATCTAATACGGGAAGTGGTACTTTGTGATTATTTTAAGTTGTATTTCTTTAAGTACTTGTTCAATTGCCTGACTTTTCAAATGATTATTGGCTGTTTAATAATTTTTGTGTGTGATTTTTCTGGTATTGTCCTTTGCACGTTTTCTGCTGGAGAGTTTCTTGTTTTGAAAGAGCTCCTCAGAGTGCTAACTGGTATCTGGAATGTGGTATAATTTTTCTCCTTTGTCATTTTTCTTTAATTTTATGATGATTTTTGCCTTATTGAAGTAAAAATTTTATATATTCAAATCTATCAGTCTTGTCCTTTATTATTTCTGCCTCTGGTCAAGCTTATCAAAGCTTTCCTGACTCTGAGGTTATTTAAATATTCACTTATATTCTAGTACTTTTAAACATTAGAACCAAGTTACAAGAAGGTGAGGTTATCTTGAGTGTATATTAGTTGTAAAAATTAGCTTTTGAAAAGTATTAAAAGCACATCTCAATAAAATGTGTAACCTAGAAGTTTTTTTTCCTTGACATAATGCAGAATCACTTTGAATACTTAGCAGTCATGGTGGGTACATTGCAAATTTCCAGATTCAGATTATCCCAATATTTTAATCTTTTAAACATTTTCTTTGGTGTGTCCAAATGAAATGAATGGATTATCCAGAATATTTAATATCACTTACATTGGAAGTGACAGGTTTATCGATGTCGATTTTACATTTCTTTTGATTGTTTCTTATTCTTATTTAGAAAAAATTCTATTTGCCTTATGTACTATTTCTTAAAACTTGGGTGCTTAAGTAAAAGTTGGGGAGGGGAGAATATAGTGACATTTTCCCTTTTTAATTCTTTCAAGGTGTTTATAAGTGGCACTAAATCAGAATGCAGAAAAGTCCTTCAGACCATTCTGAAGAACAGAAGGCTCTGCTCTCTCTTGTCACCTTTCTTTACTCCCAATGCTACGCCTGCGGAGTTCATACAGCTGTATGAGAAAGTGGTGAAGTTTCTGAGTGAGGACAACAGTGATATGATTTTCATGCTGCTGACCAAGGTGAGCTGTCATTCAGTCCTGATGTTGTCATTGAAATGTAGATACTGCTGTTGTTTCCCAGCTCCCTTGGAGCTGTGTCTCCAGGTGGACTGGAGACTGACAGGCCGTTTTCTCATTTGATATCATCTTCAAATAGCATCCCAGAGCTGCTGCTTCTGGGGGCGCTGATTCTGTTATATAGGACAGTCTTACTCATGTAGTATAAAAAGGACCAGCTCCCAAACTCTCTTTAAAAACTTCATACAGTTTTGAAATATTCATAGTAATAATTTAGTACATCCTTCTTTTGAATGTATGCCTTAATTGTGTTTGAGAATTGAGTTGTAACATGTCAGAGTCTCTCATATTTAGAATAAGCCCAATCTAAGCAAATTGCCTTTGTTTTATTCCTAATAGAATATTAACTCAGACCAAGGCAATGAATTTACTTAACCAGTTGAGAATTTCAGAGTCTTAGCTATTTTGCCTTCAGTTGTACTTCTCTGACATCTATGAGTCATAAAACCTGGGCATTTTTTAGGACCTGGAGACTGATATCAGTTTGTAATGGGGGAGACCATGTTTTATAGTTTGGGATTCTGGAAGGTGATATCAATACTCTGAATTTTCACTAACTGATGCACTCTTTGAAACATGGCCATTAGATGGAGATAGTTCCATAAAGTGGCCGCTTGTTTGTGGCACTATGACCAGTGAAGAAGAACTACAAAGTTCTGATCCTTGTGTTGTAGGGAAAACTTACCAACAAGATTTTTAAATTGCAAAAAAGTATGCAGGACTGAGAAAACTGCCTCTGCATTCCCAGAGACTGAAGTATAGATGGAGGCATAATGGTCCTGTCAGTTACTGAACTGCCTAGATTCTTTTAAGTATATAAATTTTAGTTTGAATCTTTATAAAAAGCTAAATGCTAGGTAAGCTTTGACTTTCAAACTAAATTTGCACACAATTTGCTCTATTTCAATTAATTTTCTAGTATAAATAAAACTTCTTATTTCCTTTTCTTTTTAGTTCGATCTTAAGCAATGGTTAAACGCCACTAAACCTCCTCTGTCTGATCGTACCAGGCTTCTGGAGTCCATTCATTTGGCACTTACTGCCTGGGGCCTTGAACCAGATGAAGATATTTTGATGCCATTTAATCTTTTCTGTAAGCACTGGACTTACCTTCTTCTCTACCAGTTCCCTGACCAGTACAGTGACATTCTGAGGCTGCTGATGCAAAGTAAGTGCCTTAATTGTGACTGATTAGATCACAGTGAATGTTTAATATGACATTTACCATTCTACAGATGTCATCCAAAAATGTAAAAATAATGCAAGTATGCAGGAGTTTAGAATCACTAATCTTCACCCAAAGTGCTCAATGAACAATGCCCAAAAGGTTGCTGTCTGTAAAAATGGTCAGTTATTGTCCTAAATGTCAGAATGGACCCTAATTGGGCAAGACAGCTCTTAGACATTGGGGTTGGAGTCATGCACCCACCTGTTTACCTTGACTTTGCAGCTGTCCTGAACTGGGGTGGGCCTGCTTACCCTGGTGACTATAGATTTGGGAAGAGGAGGAAGTTGCTCCTTTACAGTATGCTTAATATGCCGGTTGGTTTCTCTATAATTCCAAAATGGTGGATAAATTTAGTCTTTTTCCCCCCTAATTTTTTGACTCTTGTTTTTTGCAAATGAATTTATCCCTGTATAATGATACGCTGTATTTATATTATCCAAGAGAAAGAGAGCAGCATTAAATTTTCCAAATTCCCACTGTTTCTGTCCCCCTCCTGCAGTTTTCCATCAGTGTTGGAGATCAGAGGAGAAATAAAGAGTGTAGGCTTTTTTTATTTTTGAAATTTCACTAGGCAGGAATTTTATTGAAATTTGAAAAATGAGATAGTATTTACTTTTTTTCATGTAAACTTCATACTGTTTATAGATGTAATGGAAAACTAAATTTTGCTTTATGTCAAATCTTTGTGTTACATCACAGAAATAGTGTAATGAATAAGTTAATGATCTTATGTATTGGACTACCTGAAGAATACTGAAATGTATGGTCTCATTTTCAAAGCACTACAAAACATTCATTGTTTCCTATAGAGGCAAGTTGCAGGGTGCGTGGAGAATGGTGGTAGGGAAATGTACTTGTATAATTTTTTTTTTTTTTGCGGTACGCGGGCCTCTCACTGTTGTGGCTTCTCCCGTTGCGGAGCACAGGCTCCGGACGCGCAGCCTCAGCGGCCATGGCTCACGGGCCTAGCCGCTCTGCGGCATGTGGGATCTTCCCGGACCGGGGCACGAACCCGTGTCCCCTGCATCAGCAGGCGGACTCTCAACCACTGTGCCACCAGGGAAGCCCTACTTGTATAATTTTTAATGCATATTTGCATAGCTACGTTTTTCCCTAAATTTTCAAAACTGGTTAAGCATATATTGTGGGTTTTTTCCCTGAAACCTTTTAAAGAGATTATAAATTGTTTATATAGGCAACCATTGACTTGGATTTAGCAGGAAAATTTTATTTCCCAGGAAAAGTAATTCAGTTACAGGCTTAAGAAAACACTACCATCTCTGTCAGATTCCATAACCTCCAGCCTCCTGGTTTCCATCCCTCCCTGGCCACCATATCGGTGTTCCCAGGGCTTCATCCTTTACTCGTCTGATTTGCCGTGGGTGAGCCCATTGCAGTTTTCCCTGGCTTCACTGACATCTTCTAGGCATGCATGACTCCACACCTGTAGCTGTGTTCTAGGCCTCTGCCCTAAGATCCAGACCGCAGTAGCTATTGGGACACAGACCCTTCACTGTCCCCTAGGTACCTCCCACCCACTAGTGCAGCTGACCTCATCATCCTTCCCCTTAGACCAGCCCCTATGAGCCACTGTTGTCCTAGTTGATCCTTGTGCCACCTCTGGGGGGAAGGACCTGAGGGCGTATAATTCCTGTCCTCTGGGAAGTCAGTTTTGCAGGTAGCAGAGTGCTGGTTGGTAGTCTCTACTTTTGCATAGTGTTTCTGTGTTGCTTTAGGTTTTGCCTGGTGTAGGAGTGGACTTTTAGGGGCGAGTAAGAGACTCCTTTTGAACAGAGCCTAGACTCTGCAGTTGCATTCTGCACCATGGGTCCTTTGTTGTCTCTCTCACATTGTCCAGCCAGGAAAATGGCACCTTTACCATTCCCCAGTCAGGGGGTGGTAGGTGGGAGTCCCCTCCCCACCCCCAGATTCCAGCTCAGATGGCTCGGCTGTGCTCACTACCAGTAGGGTTACCAAGAGTACGGAAAGTCAAGTGTCCATGTGGACAGATCTTTCAATAGGTTCTCTTAACTTTGGTCTCTTCACCACAGATCTTTTTTTTTTTTTTTAACGTTTTTATTGGAGTATAATTGCTTTACAATGGTGTGTTGGTTTCTGCTTTATAACGAAGTGAATCAGTTATACATATACATATATCCCCATATCTCTTCCCTGTTGCATCTCCCTCCCTCCCACCCTCCCTATCCCACCCTTCTAGCTGGTCACAAAGCACCGAGCTGATCTCCCTGTGCTGTGCGACTGCTTCCCACTAGCTATCTATTTTACATTTGGTAGTGTACGTATGTCATATATACACTACCACTCTCTCACTTTGTCCCAGCTTACCCTTCCCCCTCCCCATGTCCTCAAGTCCATTTTCTAATAGGTCTGCGTCTTTATTCTCATCTTGCGCCTAGGCTCTTCATGACCATTTTTTTTTTTTTAGATTCCATATATATGTGTTAGCATACGGTATTTGTTTTTCTCTTTCTGACTTACTTCACTCTATGACAGACTCTAGGTCCATCTACATCACTACAAATAACTCAATTTCATTCCTTTTTATGGCTGAGTAATATTGCATTGTATATATGTGCCACATCTTCTTTATCCATTCAGGACAGGTTACTTCCATGTCCTGGCTATTGTAAATAGAGCTGCAATGAACATTGCACCACAGATCTTTATGAATTTGTTTTGGATTTTTATTTAATACTCATTCATTTGTAAAGTACATGTGTTCTTTGATTCAAGTTGAAAGTTAGTTTGTGAAGGATGCTGACGTGCTGTCCTCTGTCCCTGCCTGGTAAGGCTCTGCTGAGCAGCTGCTGAGCCCTGAGTGTTGGAAAGCCACCCTAAGAGCCCTGGGCTGCTGCGCCCCAGGCTGCCAGCAGGGCGCAGCTTCTGCTGAGACCTCGGTGCTTCAAAGCTCTCCGGATGTTCTCTTGTCAGACAAGCAGGTGTGTAGCTCTTGGTCTCTGAAATTTTTGTGCATTTCTTTTCCATTTCCTTTGTAGTTTTTTTGTTCTTTTAAATTAATTTATTAAAAAAATTTTTTTTTTCTTGGCTGCATTGGGTCTTTGTTGCACTCTCGGGCTTTCTCTAGTTGCAGCGAGCGGGGGCTACTCTTCCTTGCGGTGTGCGGGCTTCTCATTGCGGTGGCTTCTCTTGTTGCGGAGCACGGGCTCTAGGTGCGCAGGCTTCAGTAGTTGTGGCACGCAGGTTCAGTAGTTGCAGCCTGAGGGCTCTGTGGTACACAGGCTTCAGTAGTTGTGGAGCACGGGCTTAGTTTCTCTGTGGCATGTGGGATCTTCCCGGACCAGGGCTTGAACCTGTGTCCCCTGCATTGGTGGGAGGATTCTTAACTACTGCGCCACCAGGGAAGCCCTATATGTTTTTTAAACAACTGGAACACATTTAAAATTTATATCTAACAAAGCACCTTTTATCTCTTAAGAGCCCTGTGTTTTCCTTTGTCAGTCATCTCCCATTCCCTCTACCCCCACCCGCCTCCTGTGGCTGGATCAGCTTTCTCTCATGCCTCAGATCTGATTCTTGCCTCTCTGTTCAGGAACGGCCCAGCACCAGCCCCTGTGTGTACCTTGCCTCCCCGCCTTAACCCTCCTGCTTCACCGGCTCCTTCGAACAGGTTTTCACGCAGTGTCCCACAGAGCTCTCAGTTTCATCAATTTTATATGATGTGGGTCCACATGAATTTAGTTGAAGAAATGGTTCCTTTGCTTTAGAAAAGGAGTTTGAAATCTGCTGATTTACTTTTTATATGCTATATACCTCTGCAACTCGATTACAAAGTCAAAGCCCTCCGTCCCAGTCTACTGTAGTATTCTACTGAAAGTAGATATTCAGTAAGCATTTTTTAAACTGGTCATTCTTTTCCAGGTAATGGAGACTATACAGTGGCTCTCAAACTTTTTTTATAAGCTTCGGTTATCCACGTTGGACTTTAAAAGTTTTGGTTTATTCTCAAAATGGAGTCCTTACATGGCAGATATGAAAACACTCTTGGGCTACCTTGTAAAAAGACTGCTTGACTCAGAAATGGCCTGCTTGGCCCAAGATCCATCTGCCAGCAGCAAAACAGGTAATATGCCTTTAGTGCAACGTGGAGCTTAGGTGTTCTGACCTTCCATTAGAAGAGACTTGAATAGACACATTAAGAGATTTAAAACTTGGTGATAAATCTGTATATCTGAGTGTCATGAAGAAGAAATAGGAAATACACAGTACAAGTGTGAACCCATATATGTGTCATACCTATATTCACTTACCAGTGGGTGCTTGCTTCAACTTGTTTCTGCCTCTCCTTTGTAAGGTGAAGTACAAAGAGATAGGTTTCAGTCTCCAGCTCTTTCTTCCTATTATTTATCACATTAAGAATGTTTAAGTTTTTATTTTTAAAAAATGCATGTTATAAAATTGTCCATGATATTGTGTTATAATAAAACTTCTTCAATTTAAGGAATTTCATTGCAGCAAATGAAAACTGAAACATGTTTAGTTATATTAAATATGTTGTTTGTATATCACCATAGGTTTATGAATATACCGATGATAAGGAGAAGATTTTCTATATAGTTATCAATGATCTTGACAAAGGGTGGACTTAATTTTTCTTTTTCTTAATTGAAGTATAGTTGATGTACAATATTATGTAAGTAACAGGTGTATAATATAGTGACTCACAATTTTTAAAGGTTATACTCCATTTATAGTTATTATAAAATATTGGCTATATTCCCTGTGTTGTACAATATATCTCTATAGCTTATTTTATACCTAATAGTTTGTACCTCTTAATCCCCTACCCTTATATTGCCCCTCCCCCTTCCCTCTCCCCACGGTAACCACTAGTTTGTTCCCTATATCTGTGAGTCTGCTTCTTTTTTGTTATATTCACTGGTTTATTTTTTAGATTCCACATATAAGTGGTATCATATAGTATTTGTCTTTCTCAGTCTGACTTATTTCACTTAGCATAATGCCCTCCAAACCCTCCATATGTTGCTGCATATGGAAAATTTTCATTCTTTTTTATTGTGTGTATATGTGTGTGTGTGTATATGTGTGTGTGTGTGTGTGTGTGTGTATGCCACATCTTCTTTATCCATTCATCTGTTGATGGACACCTAGGTTGCTTCCATATCTTGGCAATTTTAAATAATGCTGCTATGAACATTGGGGTGCATAGTATCTTTTCGAATTAGTGCTTTTGGTTTTCTTGGTTTTTTTTTTGCGGTACGCGGGCCTCTCACTGTTGTGGCCTCTCCCGTTGCGGAGCACAGGCTCCGGACGCGCAGGCTCAGTGGCCATGGCTCATGGACGGGCCCAGCCGCTCCGTGGCATGTGGGATCCTCCCGGACCTGGGCACGAACCCACGTTCCCTTCATCGGCAGGCAGACTCTCAACCACTGCGCCACCAGGGAAGCCCAGTGCTGTTGTTTTTTTTTGGATATACACCCGGGAGTGGAATAGCTGGATCATATGGTAGTTCTATTTTTAGTTTTTTGAGAAACCTCCATACTGTTTTCCACAGTGGCTGCACCAATTTACATTCCCACCAACAGTGTAGAAGGGTTCCCTTTTCTTCACATCTTCGCCAACATTTGGTATTTGTGTTCTTTTTGCTGATAGCCATTGTGACAGGTGTGAGGTGATATCTCATTGTGGTTTTGATTTGCATTTCCCTGATGATTAGCAATGTTGAGCATTTTTTCATGTGCCTGTTGGCCATCTCCATTTGATGGGCTTGTTTCTTGTCTCTAAAAATTTTGCTTTGTTTTAGTGCTAAGATCCCTACATTCAGTAATCGTCCAGCTCTTTAAGCCATGGATACTGGTTTTAGAGGACAATGAAAGGTAAATAGTTTTTCTGATATTCAAATTTCTTTGAAATTTATAGACTTAAAGTTCTGATGGTGTTTTGGTCCAGCTGATGATTCACAGATCTGATTTTAAATTTAGAGAACGCTTCTTTACAAAGTAAACTTAAGACATTTTCTGTTTGTGGAATTGTTAGTCTGATTGATCAGAGCTATTGATTTTGAAGCAAAACTGGACACTCATTTCCAGTTTTCCACAATAAAGAAGTTGAATGAGGTTGGTATTTAATTTCAGAAAAACGGATGTTGTTCTCCTGAATTAGGTTTTGATAATATAACACTGCAAAATATGAGGCAAACTTGATTTTACCTAGTATCAGTTATGTTTTTGGAACTAAGTTGGCTTTCAAATTACTGGGTGGGAATTGCTCTTTTAACATGAACTCTGCAACTAAATGAAAGCATTATTTCACAAGCATTTAAAACAGAGGTGTTGAGCTGTCCAAATGCAAGGAGTTGCCTTACGAGTCTTTTTTCCTCTAAAAGCATACAAACAAAAGGTAGATATCCAGAGTTCTGTAAGAATTACACAGTATATATCACAGTATTTAAAGTGTTTTCATAAGTGTGAATTAATCTGATCCTGAGATTCAGAAAACTTGAATGTCTTGCTCAAATCCCACAGCTGGTGAGGGCTAGACTGGGACTAGGGTAGAGCTTTGACCACCATGTCCAGATTGTTTGTATCATCCAGGCTGCTTCAAGAGCCCATTGAGGAAAACAGAAAAAGTTCTGGGTCTTTGCTTTTCCAGAGGGCTATCCTTAGACAATCCACAAGCTTCAGGATTTTGTGGTGACCGTGAGACTGCTTACCATAATTTAGGCTTCCTGTCTATTTCCAGGAAGAACTAATGGAATTTATTTTTATATTGAACTTTCTATACCAGATTCAGAAAGTAAAAATTTCATATAAAGAGTTTTTCCTTTGGTTATTTCCTCTCTGTTCATTTTTGACCATCTTTTTTTACATGTCTTTTCACCCCCCATGCTTTAGGTAGAGAAAACTGTCTTCTAAGGCATTCGAAATGTAACCAAGATACACAAGGGATGGGTTTACGGGCATAAATTGGATGTGTTGTAAAGGGTGTTAATTTAATAGTTATTTAGATAGCACACTTCTGAAACTTAATTACATTGAATAAATGTTAGGAAGGAAAGTAAATAAAATTATATGATTGATATTAAAAGCTACAATTCACCTCCAGGAATTTACAGTTTTTAAAGTGCTCTAAATGTGTCTTAGGGCTACATAACACAGAGTTTTCTAGAACTTAGGCAAACCCCAGACTCTGGGACATACAGTAATTTAATCATAGTGTTTCCTTTCTAAGTGTGTGTTTCTTTTATTTAAAGCAGCCAACGACATTACCCCTGGCTGGAGAGTGATGCTGTGGTGGCCTCAAGCATCGTGCAGTTGTTCACTGATTGCATTGACTCATTGCACGAGAGTTTTAAAGGTAGGAAGATGTTATATCATGTCTCTGGTTAGTTTTCACTTTTCCTTAAGTAATTCAGTTAATCTTTTGCCTCTGCTTTTCTACTTTATTTACTTTTACTTTATTTGGTAGGCTGTCATCTTTGACCAAAGAAAGATCACCCGTACAATTATTTAGTGTGAAGTGTGTAACCTCTTATCTTTTTGGGGAGGTAGTGCTGAGTGTCATCAGTTATGGCTTTCTCTTTTCAAATATTGTCTTTCCCCCATGGTGAACCTTATTCTATCTTCTGTGACTTTTCACTTTTTTGGTGTGTTTTCTTCTGCTTCATTTTGGGCAAATTCTTTTTTTTTTGACCACACCGAGTGGATTGTGGGATCTTAGTTCCCCGACCAGGGATTGAACCCGCACACTTGGCAGTGAAAGTGCAGAGTCCTAACCACTGGACTGCCAGGGAATTCCCCTGGGCAAATTCTTGAGGTCTCTCTTCCAGCGTACTCCATCTCTTCAGCTATGTCTAGTCTGCTTTAAAAAAAAATCCATTGAATTTTTCATTTCAGTTTCTAGAAGTAATGTTTGTTTATAAAATTTATCCAGATCCTTTTAAAACATATTTATTTATTTTTTAAAAAATTATTTATTTATTTATTTTTGATTGTGTTGGGTCTTCATTGCTGTGTGTGCGGTCTTTCTCTAGTTGTGGCAAACAGGGGCTACTCTTCATTGTGGTGCACTGACTTCTCATTGCAGTGGCTCATCTTTGTTGTGGAGCACAGGCTCTAGGCGTGTGGGCTTCAATAGTTGTAGCACACAGGCTCAGTAGTTGTGGCTCGCGGGCTTAGTTGCTCTGCGGCATGTGGGATCTTCCCAGGACCAGGGCTTGAACCCCTGTCCCCTGCATTGGCATGTGGATTCTTAACCACTACGCCACCAGGGAAGTCCCTATCCGATCCTTTTTGATAGCATCTTCTTTCTTTAATTTAAAATTTCAATTTTTATTATTTTAAAATGTTTAAACATACTTACTTTCCTTTATGAGCTGTGTGCAGTAATTCCGTCATCTCAAGTTTCTGTTCGGGGGTGGCTCATGCTTCTGTTTGATGTTCCTTCAGAGGCTTGTTTCCTTGTGTATTTTGTAATTTTCTATTGTGAGCCCGTATTTAGAGAGACTTTATCTGTGGAAATTCCATGAGGACTAGGATGAGGGTGTATGCCTCCAGAGAAGATCTGCATTTGTTGCCATTTGGCTCTGTGTAATTCCTTGGCTTTGGGTTTCTCACACTACACAGATACATGAAATCAAACCCCATACTCAATTACCACAATCAGCTTTCTTGCCTCCCTGACTCCCAGTCCAGGCTAAGGCAGAGAAGATCCGTTCCCCTCCCCACTTATCTGCCCTTTCAGTGAGGGTGTAGTCCTTAGAAAATCTTGTTTTCTGTTTCCTTGTGCTGTTGAAAACCCCACATAAGCAAACAGCCCCAGGGCAACTGAGGTTTCCGCATCAGTTTAATTCTCTGCTCTCCTAGTCTCTCTGACCTCTTTTCTTCCACTGAATGTATGTAGCTGTGCATTTTCAGAGTTGTTGTATTTTACTTAGTGTATCTAAATGTTTTGTATTGGGAGGCTTGTAAGGATATTAGGTCCACCCAACCCAGATTCTTGCAATAGCCTCCTAACTGTCCTTCCTATCTCATTTCTGTTCCTGCCTATTTACTAGATTGATTTTCCAAAAATTCTGTTTGTATGCTATTATATTCTTATTCAGAAACTTTTAAATGTAATAATGTTTTAGCTCAGCATTCAAATGTGTCTGGCTCAGAGCACTTCAACATTATGTGATGTTTTTTTTATGGAAGCATTCCGTTCAGCCATACTGCTCTACTCACTGTTCCCTAAAAGTCCTTGAATCTTCCCTCTGCCACTTCTTTGCTTATGCTGATTCCACTACCTGGATGAAGCCTCGGGCCCTTTATATTCTCCTGCATATCTGTTCATGTGCATACATTTCTCTCCTGCCTCTAAATCTTTATAGCACATTGTTGTAGTTTGAATCCTTGGGAAGCAGACGCCATGATGGAGCCAGAATGCTGAGATTTATTTGGGGTACTGCCTGTGACAATAAGAGGGAGAGGAATAAGGGTGGGCAAAGAAAGCCTTCAGACCCTGGTGCAGGCCTAACACCCGTGAAAGGAGAGTAGGAAGAGTCTCAGCCTGCAGGGCAGCGCTGAGAAAGTATTGGCCAGCTGGTTAGGGAGTTCTAGTGCCAACATTCTTTTTTGAGGATCCTACCTTGGGCGGAAGCAGCCAGGTCAGTGCTTAGTTGTTGGCTGAGGGCTACCTGGGAGGAGGATGGCCTCGACTCAGGTGCTAAAGGTGCTGTGCCCTGATCTGTGGCAAGTTCTGTTTGAAGGGAGATCTGAGTGGCGCACCCCCGTGGCTACCATGTGTTTATGTGGCACTGAGTCCTGGAGTTAACAATATGTCATCCAGTATTTTATATACAATATATATAGTAGATAGCATATCAGATAATAGACTATATATTATAATAATATGTATAAATATATGTAGCAATAATATATATGTTATAATATAAAACAGTGTATCATCCAATATTTTATATATATACAAAAATAGACTTTTTTTTAGTGTAGTTTTAGGTTCACAGCAAAACTGAGCAGAAAGCACAGAGAGTTTCCATGTACCCTTTCCTCCCTGCTCCGCATGCATAACCCCCTCCCCACCCACTATCACCATCCCCCACCAGAGTGGTACATTTGTTATAGCCGATGAACCTACACTGACACATTATTACCCAAAGTCCATAGTTTACATTAGGATTCATGCTGGGGCTTGTACATTCTCTGGGTTTGGATAAATGTATAACGATGTGTGTCTACAGAGTATCATACAGAGTAGTACAGTATCATACAGAGTAGTTTCATACAGTATCATACAGAGTAGTTTCACTGCCCTAAATATCCTTTGTGCTCTGTCTATTCATCCCTCCCGCACCCCAGCCTTTGGCAAACACTGATTTCTTTTACTATCTGCATAGTCTTAGCTTTTCTAGAATGTCATATAGTTAGAATCATTCATTATGCAGCTTTCCAGATGGGCTTCTTTTGCTTAGCATATGCACTTAGGTTCCTCCATGTCTTTCATGACTTGATAGCTCATTTCTTCTTAGTGCTGAATAATATACCGTTGTCTGGATGTACCTCATCCAGCGTTGGTTGGTTGTTTGTTTTTAAATATTTATTTATTTATTTGGCTACGTCGGGTCTTAGTTGCACCATGCGGGATCTTTTGTTGCGGTGCGTGGGCTTCTCATTAGTTGAGGCGCACGGGCTCCAGAGCACACGGGCTCAGTAGCTGCGGTGCTCATGGGCTCTCTAGTTGTGGCGCATGGGCTCTAGAGCACATGGGCTTAGTTGTTCTCCAGTTGCCCCGCGGCATGTGGGATCTTAGTTCCCTGACCAGGGATCGAACCCACGTCCCCTGATTGGAAGGTGGATTCTTTACCACTGGACCACCAGGGAAGTCCCCATCTAGTATTTGTTGTTGTTTTTTTTTTTTTTGGTGGTACGCGGGCCTATCACTGCTGTGGCCTCTCCCGTCGCGGAGCACAGGCTCCAGACGCACAGGCCCAGCGGCCATGGCTCACGGGCCCAGCCGTTCTGCAGCATGTGGGATCCTCCCAGACCGAGGCACGAACCTGTATCCCCTGCATTGCCAGGTGGACTCTCAACCACTGCGCCACCAGGGAAGCCCCCCATCTAGTATTTTTGATTGACTTTTTACATATCTGATCTCCTCTCGGTTCCCCCTCCCCCCCCCCGCCACTGTTATAAGATATAAACTCTAGGCACAGAAACATTCTTCTTTTTATCTCTCCCCAACCCAAGACTTAGGACAGTGCCGTACTCTGAGTTGTCTACTTGATAAAAGTATTGGTTCAGTGAGTAACACATGAAATCCTAATAGCACTCACTTTTTTTTTTTTTCTTTTTTTGGAAAGGTAGACTTCTAGCTGCATATTACCATCCACAACAATTTTATAGTGAGACAAATATTTCAGCATAAAATTATTGTCACAAAGGCTATTATTTAGTTTCTTAGTATAAAAGGGCAGGCACTCTCACAGGCCCGTGTATATCAAATAAAAAAGTGGCCTAGGAATAGGAGAGTACACAGATAACATTAAGAATTGGCAACTCAATTCAGAGAGAGGAAACAGAAGAACTGTGCACAGCAAGATGAAGAAGTATTAAATTATAGCCTTTTAGTGAGATCGTCTGATTCAGCTCTCTGTTTTTATTGATGAGAAAAAATGAGGACCTGGAAAGCAAAATGAATTCATCTGAGGTCACAGAACTTATTTGTGTCTGGGCTGGGACTAGAGACGCTCGGTCTGGTCCTAAGAGATTACCTCGTAGACATCTTCTCCTACGTATCCATCCTAATTTAAACAAAACTATCTTTTTTATCCATATTTAAACAAATGCTACTCTTCACCCCTGTCTTAAAAGGTTGTTAAAAGCATACGTTACTGTTTCCTGAGGACTGGGGATTGAGGGCACAGGAATGTTAGCAGTGATAAGTCGACTTATCGTGTGTTGATGCTCGTTAGTCATTTTTCAAAAGTCAGTGTTGAGAAACTCCCATCAGATTTCTGCTCTCGTTGTATGTGGCTCTCTCTTCTTTGACCAAATTCCATTCCTTTGCTTAGAGCCAGAAAGTCTGAAAAAATTTGTTTCAGACTAAATGCTCCTGAGGGCACTAAAGTAATTGATACTCGTGAGGATAATACTGAGTGATTCAGGTCACAGAAGAGTGTGAAATTTGTTTTAGAGTGACTTACTTGAATGACAGTTAACAGTCTAGTTTTACTGCACCAAGGGTTAAGATTTAGTCATTTGGAACATTTCCTTTTTTTTTTTTTTAAATAAATTTATTTATTTAGGCTGTGTTGGGTCTTCGTTGTTGTGCATGAGCTTTCTGTACTTGCGGCGAGTGGGGGCTACTCTTCGTTGCGGCGCAGGGGCTTCTCACTGCGGTGGCTTCTCTCGTTGCGGAGCACGGGCTCTAGGCATGTGGGCTTCAGTAGTTGTGGCTCACGGGCTCTAGAGCGCAGCCTCAGTAGTTGTGGCACGCTGGCTTAGTTTCTCCGCGGCATGTGGGATCTTCCCGGACCAGGGATCGAACTTGTATCTCCTGCATTGGCAGGCGGATTCTTTTTTTTTCTTTTCTTTTTTTGTGGTATGCGTGTCTCTCACTGTTGTGGCCTCTCCCATTGCGGAGCACAGGCTCCGGACGCGCAGGCTCAGCGGCCATGGCTCACGGGCCTAGCCGCTCCGCGCCATGTGGGATCTTCCCGGACCGGGGCATGAACCCGTGTCCCCTGAATTGGCACGCGGACTCTCAACCATTGTGCCACCAGGGAAGCCCGGCTGGCGGATTCTTAACCACTGCACCACCAGGGAAGTCCCTGGAACATTTCCTTTTGAGGAACATTCGATTTCTCCAAGGTGCCAAGTGAATGAGGTGTCAAATGCATGAGACTGAATTTATGCTGAAGGCAACAGACTGAAGGGATGCCTAGAGTTGGTTGTGGTTGTGGAAGTGTATTTGAGTTAAAAAGTCATATATTTAGGAGTTTTAGAGAAAAACTGTTCACGCCTGCTATCTCCCTCACACCAGCTGCTCCTTCCAGTCGCCCTAGTAAGTAAATTACCGTTCTTTATTATTGCTCTGCCATCACTTTTTTCCCTGGTATGTGAAAATCTTTGAAACTGGGTAATTATTGAGAACGTTAGGTTTTTAGACTTTTAGTTCAAATTTGTGTTAATTTTTTACTTGTTTTAAAGATAAACCAAAAAGTCTTCAGCTATATTTTCTTTTTCAATTTTAGATAAGCTCTTGCCTGGTGATGACGGACCCCTTCGGTTACACCTGATACATTATTGTGAAGCATGTACAGCACCCAAAATGCCAGAGTTCATTCTGTATGCTTTTCACAGTGCCTACCAGAAACTCCCATGGAGGGACCTGCATCCTGACCAGATGCTCATGGAGGCCTTCTTCAAGGTAAACCCTTCACTCTCTATGTCACAGCCTGGCTTCTTGGGAGCAACCTGTTCACTGTGGATTTTAGGCCCAGTTGCAGTGGGTGACAATGTGGACCCTGCCCGAATTCTGTATCGCCCAGACAGTGCTTGTGTAAAGCAGCATCCTATGGACATCGTTTCACTGTGTTAGTAGATGACTGGACAGCATTTACAGAAAACCCAGAGAAAGATTTTTGTCTGTAATATGACAGTCACCCCCTAGTCTTTGGTGATATTGTCATGTGAATACATAGTTTAATCACTTTGTCACACTCAATCTTGGCGTTTCTGTGAATGCATGTTTTTCTAGGATAGTATCATTAAAACTGCTTCTTGTTAAATGTTCTATTAAAGTAGAATGTAAATCGGTACTCAAGCCATTAGTTTCTTTAAGCAGTTATGTAAGGGGATATTAGGTTGTAGGAGACAGAAGTACATTGTAACAACCAGTAATGCATCATAATCATATAAAAGATCTGAAATGGCCTGGAAAAAGTCCCACTAAGTGTGCGGGAGTTTTTGCAGTAGAAGCAATAGTCAGAAAACGGGTACAGTAGTGTCACTTGCATACCAGTCAGGCATTTCTGTTGTTCTTAAGTTTTTGTTTTAAAAAACCCTTTAATCTTGTCTTAGCTTTTTATGATCATTTCAGTTTATTTGTTCATAGTCACCAGTTCATTTGTGTTTACTCATAACCTAATTCACATTTATTATTGAGATACTTTAAGTGCTTTTTTTTTAAAAAATAATTATTATTTATTTGTTTATTTTTGGCTGCATTGGGTCTTCGTTGCTGTGTGTGGGCTTTCTCCAGTTGATGCAAGCGGGGGCTACTCTTCATTGTGGTGCACGGGCTTCTCATTGCAGTGGCTTCTCTTGTTGCAGAGCACGGGCTCTAGGAACATGGGCTTCAGTAGTTGTGGCACGTGGGCTCTAGAGCACAGGCTCAGTAGTTGTGGTGCATGGGCTTAGTTGCTCCGCGGCATGTGGGATCTTCCCGGACCAGGGCTCAAACCCGTGTCCCCTGCATTGGCAGGCGGATTCCCAACCACTGAGCCACCAGGGAAGTCCCTAAGTGCTTTAATTACTGCAGATCCATAGTTATTTATGACAATTAGTAAAATGTACTGCAGTCTTTTAGTGCTGTAAGTGGAGACCCCACCCACTGCTGCTCTTGTCAGCCACTCCTCTGTAGCTGAGCTCTAAGGAAAGCTGAGGACAGTCATCTTAGTGAAATACAAAGTTAAGAATGATTTTATAGCTAGGTTTAGACTATGAGACAGGCACAAAGTAGGTATTCATCATCATTATGAATATGGAATTGAACCTTTGTTTAACGAGCTGTAAGAGAGTGTTTAAGTAAGAGCGCAGCTTTAGCTATATGACATATTAAATAGAATGGTCTATAAAGGGATGCTATAGACTTTGTATCTCTAGGAGTTTTAGTCTAATGATAGATGACTTTGCCCGGCCCAGAAGCTGGGAACCTTTCTGTTGCATGAGTCTTGCTGGCATAGTAAAGTATGTTTGTGAGGGGGTTGAGGGTGAAGATAGAGAACAAATTATAAAGGAGGATGAAGAATCATTTTCTAAAAGGGAAAATGAGCAAATAGCATGATATAATGATGGTACTAATTGGAAGACATGAATCATCAAATTCCACTGATTGCGATTTTATAAATGGAGTTGAGCTTTTTAATCTTCTTTTTAAAGGAAAAATTTATAGCTAGCCATGTTTTATTTTAAACAGACTTGAAATAGGCTTATAAGAGATAACTTTGATATTGATTATATACTTTAAAATACATTTGCCCCCCATCCCCGCTATATTTTAAATGGGATAATTAAACATTATGTAGTCATCAAAAATTATAAAGACTAATGATATGGGGATATATTTATAACACAACATTATACAAAAAAGGCCATATAAAAATTATATGTGCTAATATAGTAGGTCTCAAAGTATGGTCCTAGGGCCAGCAACATCAGTACCACCTGGGAACTTGTTAGGAAGACAAATTCCTGTTCCTACTCCAGATGCAGGGCATTAAAAATTCTATGGGTACCCCCCCAACCCCCATCCCACGCAAGTCCTCCAGGTGGTTCTGATGCACGCTCGGCTTTGGGAACCAGTGACTAGTAGATATATCACCTTTGTCTTGCCCAGCACATCTGAGGACTGTGGTAGGCTCCCCTGAGCACCAGTGACTTACTGTGGCAGGGATTTGCCACCCTGGCTGGAACTAGGGAAGATCATTCCTTTCCTGTTAAGAATTAGTGGAATAGGGACTTCCCTGGTGGTGCAGTGGTTAAGAATCGCCTGCCAATGCACAGGACACAGGTTCGATCCCTGGTCTGGGAAGATCCCACATGCTGCGGAGCAGCTAAGCCCATGCTCCACAACTACCGAGCCAGTGTTCTAGAGCCCGCGAGCCACAGCTACTGAGCCTGCGTGCCACAACTACTGAAGCCTGTGCGCCTAGAGCCCGTGCTATGCAACAAGAGAAGACACCGCAATGAAAAGCCCATGCATGGCGACGAAGAGTAGCCCCCACTCACCGCAACTAGAGAAAGCCCACACGGAGCCACAAAGACCCAACGCAGCCAAAAATCAAAATCAAAAAAAAAAAAAAAGAATTAGTGGAATAAATAATGAACTCCAAACAAGCTGAAAGGTGTGCCATACATTGAACATGGAAGGAAAAATATTATAATCTAAATTTCTGAGGGCAGAAGGGTTATGAATGATTTTTATAATCTGGGAAAAAAGTATAATTTAAAAGATATATAATTTAGAAAACATTGGTTTCTATACATTTTTAGGATATATAGCTAAAAACATTGTTTCCTTTTAGGTGGAACGAGGAAGCCCCAAGAGCTGCTTCTTGTTTTTGGGGTCTGTCCTCTGTGAAGTCAACTGGGTCAGTGTGCTCTCTGATGCCTGGAATCCCAGTCCCCACCCAGAGACCCGGAGCATGATTGTCTGCCTCCTTTTCATGATGATTTTGTTGGCAAAGGAAGATCAACTGGTGGATCAAACAGTAAGTTTGGAGAGCCTGTGATAAAGACTTGGCAGGGCTCTCTAGATCCTCACTCTGTATGAAGTTGTGGTTTTTAAGTTGTTTCCCTCGTGCCTCTTTCAGTGTGAATATACGCATGGCATACGGGATGTGCCTTCAACTAGGTGTCTGATTTTCTTTTTTTTTGCGGTACGCGGGCCTCTCACTGTTGTGGCCTCTCCCGTTGCGGAGCACAGGCTCCAGACACGTGGGCTCAGAGGCCATGGCTTACGGGCCCAGCCGCTCCACGGCATGTGGGATCTTCCTGGACCGGGGCACGAACCCGTGTCCCCTGCATCGGCAGGCGGACTCTCAACCACTGTGCCACCAGGGAAGCCCGGTGTCTGGTTTTCTTATATAGTTCATAGTCTAAGGGAACCACACCAAATATAAAAATCAATTTCAATTTACATCTCCTTAATTGCTTGTTCTACCACCAGATCATAGAGTTCCTTTGAAAATTGGGTTCTGAATACTTATAAATCTTAATGTGTTTTGCCAAAACTTTGGTTATTACTTTCACGAGTACTCCTAACTTGAGAGATGCGTATTTCTGGAAAAAATGGGAGCTCTGGAACTAAAGGAATGTGTGTTTCATTTTTAGGATTCTCCTCTACTTACTCTCCTTGGACAGACAAGCTCACTCTCGTGGCATCTTGTGGATGTTGTGTCATATCAGAGTGTGCTAGGTTATTTCAGCAGCCATTACCAGCCATCCATCATCCTGGCAAAGGAATCTTCTGCTGAGTTAATTGTGAAGCTCCTAAAAGTGTCTGCAGGTCTTTCCGTTCCTACTGACAGCCAGAAACATCTTGTGAGTTAAGTGGGTCCTTTAGAAGGCAGAGTGTTCTTTAGGGCTGGTAGTAGTATAAGTGCTACTGAGGACTGTCTCGAATCCTGCGAATGGCTCAGTAGAAAAAGTTGGAGGATGTATATCATTTTGGCCTCTTGGGTCTTTCAGTTTCGTTTATTTCTTCTGGTAAGCCTTTACCTACTAGCAGTGTCACATGCTAACGAGGTGAAAAGGATTGAGGGCCGACAGTGAGCTGTGGGTTTACTGATTTGAATGTCATTGGCAGCAGAATGGCAGCAAGTTATGAGCATGAGTTTGAGGTCTGACAAACTCAAATCCCCAACTCACTGGCATTCTGACCTTGGTTTTCTCACCTGAATTGGAAATAATAATACCTTGCCTTCAAAGTGTTGTGAGGATTAGATCAGAAAATGAACATAAAAGTTTTTGGAAAAGTTCCTGGCAAGTACTTAGTGTGTAGTTAATGTTGTTATTAATGTAGTAAAAACTACTACTGGGATTTGGGAGAACATGGGTTCTGGTCTAAGTATTACCGAAGATTTTTATTTCCCCAACACAGGGTCTGTCCTCATATGACTCACTGCTCTGTCCTCTCCCAGTGCAGTGCTGTGCTCCCAGGGAATATCCAGTTAACACTGCATGCATGGATTCATTTGAATGATCTTTTTTTATTGTCAGGATGCAGTTCCAAAATGCCGAGCCTTCACTCACCAGATGGTACAATTCCTCAGCTCCCTGGAACAAAATGGAAAAATCACGTTAGCAGTCCTTGAACAGGAAATGTGTAAGCTCTTGGATGATATCATTGTTTTTAAACCACCTGGTAAGTGACTATGGTGGAGTCATGTATTCACTCAGTAAATGAATTCCTGCTGTGTATAAGGCATCTTGTGATCAGGAAGATGGTCGGGACACTGTCATTCCTGTTTGCAGAGAAGCAGTGGTCAGAGAGATGACTGGACCATAGGGACACTTGTCATCTCAGCACTGGCCAGGGTGGGGTGGCATGAATGGTAAGAACTTGAGGAGGCATAGACACTGTCAGTTGCTGGTGTGAGGTTAACTGGACTGAGGGCTAAGTTAGGTGACTAGATATAGTGATTAGGAGATAACCAGAGACCATCCATCGAGTAGCATTCCTGGATGTTTTGGCTCCTAACTGGGAGGGCACTTCAGAATCACCTGTAGGCTTGTAAAGAAACTTCATATGAGAACCTGTGCTCCTAGCAGTTTGGTGAACTGGACATCCTGATTGCCTCTCCTGCCGAAAACAACTAAGGATGCTGGATAAAATGTTTTTAAGAAACCAAAAATTAAACGTATTGACAAGGTGGCAGAAAATCTCAGAAGTCAGAAACTAAGTAAAAGGAGGAACCCATAAAAGTAGATGGAGTACTGAGGCTGGCTTTTACCTTGAAGGCTTTTGCTGACACTCCTTAGATTAGGGGAGATGATAAAGCCCAGGGCCTGCCTAAGATGGTAGCCTTAAAGGACCTCCTGTGCATTACCACACAGGATGGCATACTCAGGGTAAGGATGAGTTAGAAATGAACCTGCCCTGAGAAAGGAAGACAACAATCCTTAGATTCATTAAACCCAGCAAATCCCAAGCAGGGTAGATAGAAAGAAATTCACCCCTGTACACACTGTAGTGAAAGTGCAGATGCACCGGGGTCAAAGGAACAACATTCAACATTTACAAGGACAGCCGGCTTCTCATTGGCAACAGAGGAAGCTGTAAGATAGTGGAATAACACCTTCAATGTGCTGTGAGGAGATGACTTGTAACCTGGGATTGCAAACTAAGAACCATCTTTCAAAGATGAGGGTGAAATAAAGATGTTTTCCTTGAAACCTGAGCGTGTTTGTCCCAGTGGACATCACTAAAGGAAGTACTAAATAAAGCATGTTCTTTAGGTAGAAGAAGAGTGATCACAAGTGAAAGGCTTGAATTGCAAGAAGGAAAAGTAAGCAGAGAAAGTAGTGAAATGTGGGTAAATATTAACAAAAACTGCCTGTATAAAACTACAGTAATCATCATTTAGGGGTTTAAAAAGCTAAAGCTAACATTAAATTATATGACCACAAATATATGTAAGTTAAGAAGGAGGTTGAGTTAAAAGCATTCTAAGGTTTTAATATTGTTTGGGGGGGGTCAAGAGATTGATTAAATTTATGTCTTCATAGAATATGAATGGTAAAAATTCTAAGCAATTCACCAAAAGAATAGAAATAAAATATGTAAGTTCTAAGTTAGTAGAAGGAGATAAGGATTGGCCAGGACTTCCCTGGTGGCACAGTGGTTAAGAATCCATCTGCCAATGCAGGGGACACGGGTTTGATCCTTGGTCCAGGAAGATCCCACATGCCACGGAGCAGCTAAGCCCATGTGCCACAACTAGTGAGCCTCTGCTCTAGAGCCTGCGAGCCACAACTACTGAGCCCACGTGCCACAACTACTGAAGCCTGCGCACCTAGAGCCCATGCTCTGCAGCAAGAGAGGCCACCACAATGAGAAGCCCATGCACCGCAATGAAGAGTAGCCCCCGCTCTCTGCAACTAGAGAAAGCCCGCACACAGCAATGAGGACCCATTGCAGCCAAAAAATAAATTAATTAATTAAATTTAAAAAAAAAAGGATTGGCCAAATTTTGTTCAATCCAAAGAAGGCAAGAAACATGGAGAAGGTAAGAAAAATAGCCAAAATAAAAAGATAAAATTTAAATATATCGGTAAATGTAAATGGACTGATGCTCAGGTTAAAAGATGAAGATTGTCAGACTGGATTAATAATCAACAACATCCAGTTTTTTATGTATTTATTTTTTAAAATTTTATTTTAGTTGTGGCACACGGGCTTAGTTGCTCCGTGGCCTGTGGGATCCTCCCGGTCCAGGGCTCGAACCTGTGTCCCCTACACTGGCAGGTGGTGTCTCAACCACTGCACCACAAGGGAAGCCCCAACATCCAGTTTTAAGCTGTTTATAAGAAGTATATCTAAAGCATAGGATATAGAAAGCTTTCTACAAGGCAGTCACATTAGATATTAAAATAGAAAGCTGGTACAGCTATATCAGTATGAGACAGATAGGACTGTAAGACAGAAAGCATTACCAAGCCAGACAATCTCTTGTGTGTGTTCCTGCCCTGAAGTTGCATGAAAAACACATATATACATAAAAAACACATATTACTTACATAAATAAGAAAAAAGCATTATTAAAAATGAAGAGAGTCGTTGGAAATTGATACAAGGTTCAATTCACCAGGAAGAAAATGCATAAGGTGAAAATTGACAGAACTAGGAAGAGAAATGTCAAATTTGCTCACAGTGAGGGATTTTGACCCATGTCTCATAGTAACTGATGGATCAGGTAGACAGAAAATCAGTAAGACTATAGGATGTCTGAATAGCACAGCTGGATGTAATGAGTATGTAGAGAATAATATACCCTGTTAAGTCCAGAATGCACACCATATCAGTCTCACATTGAACAGTTAAGAAACTTGACCCATTACTAGGGTTAAAGCACATCTCAATCAATCCCAGAGGACTGGTATCAGATAGACCACACATTCTAACCACAGTGCAATGAACTTAAAAATCAGTAACAAAGTATAACCAGGAGGGAAAAAACTATACATTGGAAATTAAGAAGCAAATTTTTACATAACTGATGACCAAAGGAAGAATAACAACAGAAATTTAAAATATTTAGAACTGTATTAAAAAAATAGAGCATCAAAACTTGTGGGATTCAGCTAAAGTGAAACTTAATTTCATGGCCTTAAATGTTTATATTAAAATTTCTAAAAGCTGAAAATTAATTAGATAAACACTGAGCTTAAGAAATTATAAAAAGAACCACAAAATATAACCAAAATCTGCTTAGAAAGAAAGAGATAATAAAGAGAAGATAAATAGGAGGAGACTAAGGGTGAACAATGAAACTGGTAAATGTATAGGAAAATCTAAATGAAATCTGACTCTATAAAACAGTAATAGTAATGTGTTGTTGGGTTATGGTAACAGTAGGGAAGGTAATAGGAAATTAGCATTGTCTGGGAACCAGTTAACATCAGACTTTGAAAAATCAAGAATGCATGTTGTAATTTGTAAGATAACCACTATGAAAATGTTAAAAGAATATTGAAGAGAGAAAAAGGAATGTAGAATTGGAGGGAGAAATTGGAAGCATATAGTAAGATAGTAGATTTAGACCCACTCACATCAGTAATTACATTAACTATGAATGACTAAGATTGTCACACTGGATAAAATAAGGAAGAAAAAGACAATCCAGTAAAAAAAATGAACAAGACCCTTAAATTGACATTCTACAAAAGAGAATATTCAAATAACCAATACAAAAGAGAATATTCAAATAACCAATAAACATATGAAAACATGCTAAACCTTGTTAATATTTAGGGAAATGCAAATTAAGAACTTGATGGCATACTCTATCACATCCACCAGAATAGCTAAAATTAAAAAGTTTTCAGTACCAGATGTTGGTGAGGATGTGGATCAGTGTTAACTCTCATATCCTGCTGATCACAGAGTAAATTGGTACAACCATTTTTAAATGTTTGACATCATCTACTAGTTTGCATATCCCTCGGCTTGGGATATGCAAACTAGTTAAAAAAAAGAAAGAAGAATTAGCAGGCAATACTGGAGAAATTGATTTAGAGTTGGTCATATGTACTGGGCCATGAAGATTGAATAATAGCCAGGCAAAGGAGTGAAGGGCGTTCTAGAAAGATCTTAATCAGAAGAGTGATGGGATCAGTTCTGGTTTTTAAGAACAACATTTGTTGGCTGTGTTGATGATGAATGGGAAGGGGAGAGGCTGCGCTCTATTAGGAGGCTTATTGCAATCATTTTTTGTTCCCATGAATCATAACTAAAAGATAGATTAAAATCACTATTCACAGATGCAAACTGTTATATATAGAATGGATAAACAACAAGGTCCTACTCTATAGTACAGGGAACTAAATTCAATATCCCGTGGCAAACCATAATGGAAAAGAATATGAAAAAAGTATATATATATATGTATATATGTATAACTGAGTTACTTTGCTGTATAGCAGTAATTAACACAACATTGTAAATCAACTGTACTTCAATAACAAAATAAAATTTTTTTAAAAATCAGAAAAAAATTTATTCACCTGGAATTCAGAGATAAGGCCTTTATTACCAAGAATATTTATACATAAAAAAGTAGATTCACACACATATAGTGCTTTAAAAATTCCTTGCTTGATAATCAGTATATCTTACGATAACATTAAGTTAGGGTTTATTGTACACTGTGCAAGTGGGTGAATTTGGTTTGATGGGTGAGATAAGACCTCCCCACTCGCGTTGACATAAATACCAAAGCCTTGAGGTGAGAAAGCCACAATTCTATTCCCTTAAAACAATGAACCCAACTCAAGGAGAATTAGAAATAGTTGGCAAAAATTATGCCTGATGAAGGGAATTCCCTGGCTGTCCAGTGGCTAAGGCCCTGCAGTTTGACTGCCGAGGGCCGCGGGTTCAATCCCTGGTCGGGAAACTAAAATCCCGCAAGCTGCACGGCACAGCCAGAAAAGAAAAAACAAATAAAAATAAAGTGTACAATTCAAAAATTATGCCTGATGAATAGTTACCTCAACACACCCTCAGTGAAAAATATTTTCTGTTCTTGGATGTGAAGAAGGAATCTACCTCAGTCACTTATTTGCAGTTCTCTTTTAAAATGAATTTGCTCTTTTTCTTGTGTTGTATTCTTTTTTTCACCTTTTAATATTTTGGAAAGACCCAGTCTGTCCATTTTTCTTATTTAAAAAACAAAGAAATAAAAGAGCTGCTGTTAGGAGTCTGTAAAAAGGTTTTTCCTTTCCTTACTTTTATATTTAGTTTTAAATAATAACCTTCATTGTGTGTAAATCATTCTAGAATTATTTACAACTTTGGCATTGGTAGGGGTGGAGGTACTGTTTCTAATTAGTTTACCAAATGACTCCTGAGATCTATGTATTTTGTCTATTTATTAAAGTATCACTGGGTCACACGCTGTAACCAGGAATCTCGCAGTAGTTCCTGCTTTGCTCTTACAAAGTATGTATGTGCCACATCCTATCCTTAAAAGCTAAACACAGAAGGATTTTCCTTCTGGCCCCTGGAGAGCAGCTAGTTTGAAGCACCATTGTTCCCTTTATCACATTCACATCGTCATACCAGCAGCCTTTTGCAAACGTGTTGGCTTTGTTCCCCTTCAGATCTGGACAGCCAGACCCGCCACATGGCCCTCAGCAGCCTCTTTATGGAAGTCCTAATGATGATGAACAATGCGACTATCCCAACAGCAGAGTTCCTCCGAGGCAGTATCCAGACCTGGATTGGGCAGAAAGTGCATGGGCTGGTGGTTCTGCCCCTGTTAACAGCCGCCTGCCAGAGCCTGGCTTCCGTCCGCCACATGGCCGAGACGACGGAAGCCTGCATCACTGCTTACTTCAAAGAGGGTAAGAGGACCGTCATGTCAGGCTCTCAGTAGACCCATCTTTTCCAAGGAAGATTAAAGCTTTGTCTGAAGGAGATACCTTTCCAGACCCTTCCTGTTGAGGGATTGTACTGTTCTAATATCTCTGTAAATGTTGTTGATGTTTCAGAATATAGTTTGTTTTCTTCATAAAGATGTGCAGTTAGCATGAGAAATTTTGGCCCATGTTGGTACCATCATGTTTCAAGGGAGGGAACCTCTAATTCATTTTATGTGGGTTTTGGAGTGTCAGACCAATCCTTTTATGGTAGGCAAATTGTGTATGTCATAGGCCTAGTCATAGTCCTAAAAACAAATGCTATATACCAGAATCTTTATAATAATGATCCACTGTATTAATTTTCTCTATTTTGTCACTTGTTAAAGTTTTTCATATGTCCTCTTATTGTATTTTGTCATGTGTTTTAAACTATTACGGAGTTCTCTTCCCACCTCCCCTCCTGCCCCCCACTCCCGCTTTGTCTTCTTATTTCCTACCTCTAAACTCTCAGATTCTGGAAACAGCCTGATCTGGTTAAAAAGAATTGCTCAGAGCAGTACTTCTCGACTCTGTTACCCAGATATACATCATCATGCACACAATAGGGGAGAAAGAAGGGTACTGGAGTGAGAATGCTAGGAAGTGCCTGCAACCTGCCCATGCCCTTTCTTGACAACACGTGAATAATCCATGTTCCCATGTCCCCCTGTGGAAGGTGCTATGTGTGTCACCATGTCACCCTGCTCCCATTCCCCCCAAAGAATTGAGAACGATTAGGATAACACTCTTGCTCCAAATTTATTTACTGTTTGTTGCTAAAATCAAATTTGTTTTTTCAATTTGTGAAACATTTTCAAGAATTTCTGTCAAGATACGAGTCAAACTAAACTTTGATAATTAAAAAATGCTTATGAAGGATAGAGTAATAATAATACTCCTCGGAAAAGCATAAGTATTCATAACATACTTAAAAATGGTATTAGGTAAAGTTAAAACTCTTAGATAACTGGGAGAGGCAGTGTCTACATGAGATTTTAATGATCATAATATGGTGAAAGAGGTGATTTATGAAAATGCAGCCATGATACCTGACTTCATGATACCCTCTGCACTGGCAGCCAGGACAAAGGCATTTAGAGTGAGGGCTTCCAGTCCAAGCCATGAGGCATTGTCAGGCCCTCCAGGGTCAATGTGAGTGGTGTTTTCTCGACTTGAAGCTTTTAAAGTGAAAAGGTTCATTAGAGTAGTTAAATAGTTTGCTTCTTGCTCTTACCTTTCTCTATCTCTTGGTGTTCTTTTCTTAGGCTCCCTCAATCAGAATTTAGGCTGGGGCCCCATTCTGGTGTCCCTTCAAGTTCCCGAGCTCACCATTGAAGAGTTTCTGCAGGAGTGCCTGTCCCTCGGCAGCTACTTGACTCTCTATGTCTACTTGCTTCAGTGTCTAAATAGTGAGCAGACGCTAAGGAACGAAATGAAAGTGCTGCTTCTCTTAAGCCAGTGGTTGGAACAGGTGTATCCAAGGTATATTGGCCCTCCGGTTGCCTACAGCCGACCGACCCGTGGGATTGGGATAGCTTGAATTTGGGTTTAAGTTAATGTCCACTTAAGTGCACAGACCCAAGTGATACATAAGAAACAAACAAGGCTATGAGGTACAGTGACACCTATTTTAGAAAGATTTTCCTTGCATGGGCCGATTTTCTGAGCAGGCGTTTTATTTCCTAAGACAGGTATTTTGAAGCACCACCTTTAGCTTCCATATCCGTTAAGTAGGGGCAACAACGTTTAGCTCACTTGATTAAGTGAAAGGACGTCGAGCTCATATATGCTGTCTGGCATGTAGAAGGGGCAATAAATGTCAGCTGTTCCTTTATTGTCCAAATACTTTATTAACAGCATTACCTGTCAGCCTAAGCTTTTAAAGTACTAAATGTCCCTTACACTTAAAACTCATGTGTGGACTTTCAGTTAAATGA
Organism: Leucopleurus acutus; assembly: GCF_964270905.1. Taxonomy (NCBI): domain Eukaryota; kingdom Metazoa; phylum Chordata; class Mammalia; order Artiodactyla; family Delphinidae; genus Leucopleurus; species Leucopleurus acutus. The sequence goes on from NC_139155.1 coordinate 28,133,941, forward strand.
GAGTGGAAAGAATCTACTCTGAATTTGGTTTTCCTCCCCCCTCTCTGCCCCCAGCTCTATGCAGGAAGAAGCAAAGCTGTTTTTGTGGTGGCACCAAGTCCTGCAGCTGTCCCTGGTTCAGACCGAGCAGAATGACCCGGTCTTGACGGAGTCTGTCATTCGAATTCTGCTCATGCTTCAGGCCCGTCAGAGCCTGCTAGCCGAGGAGAGGCTCAGTTCAGGGATTCTCAGGGCAATTGGGCTGGGCCGGAAGTCGCCCTTGTCTAACAGGTGAGGAAGCACCTGCTCTTGCTTTTCTAAACGGGCCACAGACACCTGCACATACCTAGGGGGTGCGATACTTGGTAGATTTTCTATTTAGGAGCTGAGCTAGGGTCCTCCCAGTGATTAAGAAGAAAACAATCAGAGCCTGATTACATCTTTACATTTTAAAAAGGGTGTTTACTTTTTCCGTTTTAAAACAACTTTTATGTTCAAAGAATTTTTTTAGCAGTGTCTCATTGTATTTTGACTTGGTAACCTGACCACACTACACATTGCTTTTTGTCTTTGAGCCAGTGACGGTGTGCAAGGTTAGGTTAAAATACCCCGGTCAGCTGCTTCACTGCCAGCACTTTGTCAGGGAAACCCAGGTCCCATGAAGGACTCGGTCTAGCAGTAGAAGTTAACTGATTAGAGGGATAAGTAATGAGAAATACATTCAGGTTTTTGTCGCTAAAAATTCCAAGGTGTGAAAGAATTTGCTACTAGCCCCAGTTTATCTCCTAAGACTATTTGCATCATGGTTTTCTTTTAAAGGCCTTATCTGGTTTGAAAGGAATTCTTACTATTCTGATGTCAGCATTCTTATGGAATAGCCTGCTGCAGCTTTGGGAGCCACCCAATCCAAACCAGTTAACATCATACTCCTTTGTGGTAGAATTTAGCAGGACTGTGTGATTTGATTCACTTAAATTGTAAAATACACGTCACATAAAATTATCATGCTAACCCTTTTAAAATATACAATTCAGGGACTTTCCTGGCAGTCCAGTGGTTAAGACACCGTGCTTGCACTGCAGGGGGTGTGGGTTTGTTCCCTAGTCCGGGAACTAAGATCCCGCATGCCGCGCGGTGTGGCCAGAAAAAAAAAAAGATAAAATGTACAGTTCAGTGGCATTTAGTACATTCACAATGTCGGTGCAACCATCACCACTATTTTGTTCCAGAACATTTTCGTCATCCCCAAAGGAAATAGCTACTAAGCTACTAAGCAATCACTCCCTATTCCCCTCTTCCCCAAGTCTCTGGCAACCACTGATGGATTCCTGACTTTATGTATATCCTGTTCTGGGCATCTCATATAAATGGAGTCATGTAACACGTGGCCTCTTGTGTCTGGCTTCTTTCACTTCCCATAAAGTTTCAAGGCTCATCCATATTTTAGCATGCACTGGTACTTATTTCCTTCTTATGATTGAATAATATTCCATTGTATGGACACACCACATTTTATTTTTCCATTCATCAGTTGATAGACATTTGGGTTGTATCCACTCTTTGGCTATTGTGAATAATGCTGCTGTGAAAGTTATTTACGAGTTTTTGTTAGAACACCTGTTTTCGGTTCTTTTGGAATTGTTGGGTCACATGGTTACTCTATATTTAACTTCTTGAGGAGCTGCCAAACTGTTCTCCATAGCACCTGCACCATTTTTAACATTCCCACCAGCCGTGGCTGAGAGTTCCAGTTATTCTGTATCTTTGCCAACACTTTCATTCCTGAGACTGAATTATGTTTTCATTGTTTGGGTGGTGATAATGGAAAGGCAGATAAAGACTCCTTGATCATATTTACAGTTTTCCTGAAGAGGCTAACAACCACAGTAGGTCTGGAGATGTGTTCATCTTATTTTTTAATAGAAAATATGGTATTTATTTTAAAATGCTTACTTTAATCGTCATTTACTTCTTCTAATCCCTCCCTAACACCTAAGGTTCCGAGTGGCTGCCCGAGGCATGGCTGCCTTTCTTTCAGTTCAGGTTCCCGCCAAGGATCAGATCCGTTTGAAGCCGAGCTCTGAATTACATCTGACCCTGAAAGCTCAGCAGGTCAGTAAAAGCTTTGTGGTTAAGGGCTAGAAGTTTTCCACAGGAGGAGGGAGGTGGTACCTGTAGTCTTTACACGTGATGTCCTGGTGATGATGATCGGCAGCAGCACAGCGTATTGTCTGGCGGGCTCTACTAACTGGAAAATGGTTAACGTGTGTATCTGCCTCGGATTTTCAACCAGTTTTTGTAGGCACTTGCCCAGAGCCCTATTACTACCCTTGTAGAAGTAGCAAGGCCATAGGCAAGCCAATCTAGGATCGAATTTGGTTCTGATGACGTGACTGTGTGCTGACCCGTCACAAGCTGGGGCTGGGGACAGGCACAGAAGATGAGACTACAGTTGAGACCAATAGAGGTTAGCTGGGCTTTAACTTGGAGCCCAGGTTCTGTTTTGTGAGTCTGGGGGTTGACCAGTGTTGGCTGACATGGACAAAATGGTAGCTGTGAAAAATAGTTTGTTCTAAAAATGTGGAAGGCTACATGGCAGTGGTCCCCCATCCCCATAACTATTTTCACCCATAAACAGGCTGGCCAGGTACAAAGTTTTATAATATAAAACGATGGCTGGCATTCTTGAGTGCTTACTGATGCCAGGCACTGTTGTAAGTTTTAACTCACTTGATGTTAACGAGTTAAAATTTTAACTCTTCTAATTCTCATAACAACCCTATACAATACGAACTTTTATTATCCTGGTTTTGTGGATGAGGAAATGGAGACAGAAGGAGACTAAGTAATTTGTCCCAAATCACACGGCCCCTGAGGGCTGGGGCTGGGATTCACTGGGCCTGTCCGGGTCCAGTGTCACGCTGTTGTTGCTCTGCAGTACTGTCTCTGTACACGGTAAATGCTTAGACCCCTCAGCTCTTGTCTTTTGCGGCATTGTCATGTCTGAGCCAGCCATGTACAGTGTGATATCTCGGTATTAAGAGCAAAGATGAAGCGAAAAAATCAGCAGGTTCTTCACAGGCATCTTGGTTTTTACAGTACCCGATACTTGTCACCGGCTGATTAGACAACCACCATTTGCATCCCTAATGTTGTATAAGAGCTGTCACAAGTGGGCAGATGAGTGTCCCAGGGGGCGGTTGTGAAGTCAGTGCTATGCATTTCAGTCTGCATTTGAGAAGTCTGCTCTCCTGTGCCCGCCAGCACCTGGAGCATAGCTTTGCTTTAGCTGCGGCCAGCAGGTCGCCCAGTCCTTGCCAGCCTTTGCCGGCCTTCCTTTAGACTTAAGTGATGACATACTTGTCATCAGGGTTTTCAGACTGGAAAGAAGTCAACTTTGTATAAAATGATTATTCTTAGGCAAACTGTCAAAGTAGACTGTTCTTTTTAAAAAAGAAAGGGGAGAGAGAGAAAGAGAGAGACATATGGACGCTATGGTTAGTGGGAGTGCCTGTTCCCACTGATTCTTGTTCTTAGATTAACTCTGTTCATACAGCAGTTAGCTTGGTACCAAAATCCCTTCCATTGTTGATTTTCAACCCCAAAACTTCTGTCTTAAACCACTTGGTAATTTATTTCTAAGCCGCCTGTTCATTTACCATCCTCAGAAAATCTTCTCCCTCCTTATATACTGAGCCAAGCAAATTCCATCTTTTAATCTATATCCTCTAGTGCAGTGGTCCCCGTAAATGAGAGAGGCACTTCACAGTTCACACTCAGAATGCTAGGGGTGGGTGAGCTCGTATAGCTGGAAAACAAAACTCCCTACCCGCCAAGAACCGTTGTTCTGATTTTTTGTTTGTTTTCTCTGAATACAGTCTTTTTCTCTTCTCTTCTCCCAGTATGAAGGGAGGAAAAATTAAAATTATGGAAGTAAAGAATGTTTTTCTTTCTTTATTCCCGAAGAGAAGCATGGGAATATGTCAATTCTGTTGGGCGGAAGCCAGAGGAACTTGATCTGTCCGTTGTGTTTGTTGGCTGATAGAACAACCTTATCATTCACCCTCGGCAGCACTTAGCCACTGGTTTCTTCTGAATTTCTAGTTACACGGTTTAGTACGACATTACTTTGTAATCTGAGAACAACCCCAACTGCAAATTAAACCTGATGCCCGTGGTTTCCGGTTGAGTCTCCAGGAAGAGAGGCAGTAGATGATCTGGCGGGGAGGGCTGCAGTGCTGGCACTGGGGCAAGGAGGACAAAGCAGGAAGACAGCCTGGCTGCAGCAGTGGCACTCTGCGGGGAGGGGTTGGGAAACAGCACAGGCCAGGAAGAGGGAAGGCTGGATGTGGAAGGCGGCAGACGCCAGAGAAGCTTGGGTTGCCGGCCTCCTTCTAATTGTGGTTGATCAGTGCCTGCCTTTGAGACATCTAGTTCCAGTTCTGTAGGCTTCCCTGGAGGCTCACAGTTGCACCTGATGACAGGTGTGCTACACCTGCGGGAATCATGTTATATGCATCCATGTGGTTAACCCTCTTGCCTTCCATGTCTTTTAGGCTCTGAATGCTCTTGAATCCTTGACGTCAAATAAGCAGTACATTGAATACCAGGATCAGATATTGCACGCCGCACAATTTATAAAGCATCCTGGCCATTGCCTCCAAGATGGGAAAAGCTTCCTGGCTCTTCTTGTGAACTGTCTCTATCCAGAAGTGCATTATTTGGACAACATACGATAGTAACACTGAGGCTCTTGATAAACCTGTTGCTGTTTATGTTTACATTTAACTTTGCTCAATTTCACTGCAGTTTGGCCAATGAATTAGTTGACTGAGATGCAAGTTGGTGGGCACTAGATAATTGTTGTGCATGTGCACATGTGTATGTGTGTGTTTCCTTAGCTCTTAAAATGTTCCAGGGACTTTGTAATTTTTATGTTCATCCAACAAGAGAACTTACGGAGCTCTCCTTGGGTAGAGAGCCACTCTCAGTTGCCGAATATCCAGTCATCTCATGAGACCCCAGGTGGGGTGCTTTCGTATGTCTCCACTTCTGTCTTTTCCTGTTTCATTTAAATGTCAAGACTCCTGTGCCAGATATAACTACTTTGGGAATCAGGTTGAACCCTCACTTTTGAATCCCAATTGTGTTCCTTCAAAGTAAAAAAGCTTTGAAAATTTCTGCATTTCTCAAATGTGGGGAAATATACCAGCTTAAATTATTATATTTTTCTCTCAGAAGAGAGATAAGAATGCTGAATCAAAGTGAGTCGTTGTGTAAAATGTGACCACTTGATCCTGATTATAGTGGACAGTAGAGATGGTGACAAGTCCATTTCCATCCAGCCATGTGTCTTCATAGAGAAGGAGCCATTTGTCTACATTGGGGGCGCATGCTGGTGGTCTGTGGGGAGCATGTCGTGCACAGATGTGTTTTGTTTGATCTCCATGGCTGAGAGTGTAGACAGGGCTTCCTCTCTCCAGTGCACTGTAGACGTACATTCCCTTTGGTCATACCCCAGCCCGCTCCTTCATTCACGTCTTATTTGGCCCCTGTAGACATGTAAATTTGCAGCTCTTTCCAGACAGCAAGTTTGATATCTGAAGGTCCTGCTGTTGAGAGACAGAGACAGAGAACTTGACTGTCTGTTTCCTGCTTGCTTTATCACTCCAGATTTAAACTCAAATGAAGCTAGCAAACCTGCTGAAACACTGGTCAGTGGAAACTGGGTCAGGTCAGGAGACTTGACTGAAATTTGGCTTTTTTTTAATCGTCACGTGCCTTCTGTTGTTAACAGTTTGTTCTTTACCAAAGCCTGTCTGCAGTGTTGCCGTGTTTTGCTGCCATCTGCTTGCTCTTGTCATGTCCCCCCTACCCCCTGGAATTCGCACCTTGACTTCTGTCATCATATTCATAATTCTGTTGGCTCAAAATTGATTTGTTTGTCCAGCTGGCCTAACGTGTCTTTTGCTTGCAGGCTATATATAGCCCGAGGCTATTTACATAAAAATGTCTTAGTCACTGAGAGCTTTTAGCAGGGGGATTTGGGGTATAGATTAACTGAGTGATAATCTCTTTCCAAATATCGTTTTGCGGTGCTTCCCCCAACATTTGGAAGTGTGTAGGAGCTGTTCTTTATTTTGAATCTTTTTAGTTGGACAGAACAGTTCTGCCCCACGGAAATGCTCTGGTAAAGAAAGATCATCCCTGTTAGCCTTCAAGTTCTGTAGGCCACTAAGTGTCCATCTCCGAGGGATGCATCTCAGAGCTTTCCTTGTTAACACGTTTTAGAAGCTGTGGACAGTTCCATGGCTGATTTGGCAACAAAGATTTTATGACAGGAAATATTCTGTGTGCTGTTTTCTTTGAGGAGGACGTAATTATTGGTATCCTAGAATGAAATTTTTGAGTGACAGTACATACATTTAAAGAAAATTGTGTTTAATCTTAATTTTTGAAGGTTTATAATATTTATAATGTATTTGCTCTGTAAAAATTATAAAAAATAAATCAATCTTTGGTTGTAGCTGGTAAGAATCCGATTTTTAGGGATATCACACTATCTTGTAAAGTATTTCAGTTGTTAAAGTTGATGCAGATTTTTTTATGCCTGATGTCATCTGTTTTTTTTGACACTGTAACTGGATCATCAGAGATGGTTGGTAAAAGTACTTCCTCTCACGCTTAATAGTGGAAGGTTTACTCACCACATAGGCTCCTATGAGAGGCTCTGGGCTAAGAAATTGCTTTAACGACACTAAGATAGTTCAGAAGGTGGCAATGTTGCTGTAGCCTCCTGGGAAAGAATAGACGGGTCTGCCCACTGGCTTTCAGGAATAATGAGCTTTTTTTGGCAAAATAGTCACCTCCAGAGAGCGCAGGGCATGTTTCAGAGACAGTTAACAGTGCTGCATGTTGATACCTGGGTCAGTAAGACCAAGGCACCTATGTGCTGGAGCTTCGTTGAAGGTGCACTAGTGCAGACTTTCCCCATACGTGGCCAGCAGCGGCTTTCGGTTCAGATGGGGATGCAGAGCAGCTTCCTGGGCTTGATGAAAAGCACCTCTTCTCTTCTCCACTCTTCTTTCTGCAGTTCACACAGGATGGGCCAGAGAGGCACACTCGACCCCCTGATCTCCTGGCTCCCCTTCCTAACTCTGCAGAAAGCTGCAGGCACAGATGCCAGGGAGGGAGGTTCTGCTGATGCATCTGCCCAGCCTAATGGGGCCAGGGCCCACCCTCCATGTTCCTGAAGCTCCTGGCACGAGTCGCTGGTGGTTTCACGATCAGCCTGTTGGCACAGTCACGTCTGCCTCCTCGAGGTTGCCTGAGTCTCTCAGTTCTTCGAGGTGGGGGAAGCTGGGTCCAGAAAATGAAAACCCCTGAGCAGCCCACCCTCTCTTTAACCAAGTGCCAACCCCCTTCCTCCCAGTCAGTGTATCCACGTTGTGCAAGTGAGAGTGTCCATGCCCTTTCTTCCTTTCGAGTGAAGGTGAGACACAGTTTTCTACTGGATTTTTTAAACTTAATTAATTAATTAATTTTTGGCTGCGTTGGGTCTTCGTTGGCACGCACGGTCTTTCTCTGGTTGTGGCGAATGGGGGCTACTCTTCGTCGCGGTGCGTGGCCTTCTCACTGCGGAGGCTTCTCTTGTTGCGGAGCACGGGCTCTAGAGCACAAGCTCAGTAGTTGTGGCTCACGGGCTTAGTTGCTCCGCGGCATGTGGGATCTTCCTGGGCCAGGGCTCGAACCTGTGTCCCCTGCATTGGCAGGCGGATTCTTAACCATTGCGCCGCCAGGGAAGTCCCTCTATTGGATTTTTAAACCTGAAATGAATAATTTCTGGAGCACGAAGCAGATGTTATAGAATCATGACTTTTAAAGTCAGTAGAGGCATTAAAGCTCATCTGGTCCCATCTCCCACTCAGCAGGGATCCCAGCCCTGATCCTCCAGCCTCTCCTCTGCCCTTTCCTGTGGCCACTAGTTCCGCTCCTCATGGACAAGCCCAAGTGGCCATTGGTGAGCTTGGTTGTAGTTCTGCTTTATACTGGGCTAAAACCGGCCTCCTGGTAACGCTGGCCATAGTTCTGCTGGAGCTGTTCTCCTGCCCCCTCCTGACAGACCTTCAGACCTTTGGAAATTTTCATACCTCATCACACCTCTGACCCTGCCCGTCCGCCCAGCCCTCAGCCTTTGTCAAACGAAATGCCTAGTGCCTTTAGTTAGTCCTTTGCCCCCATGATGTCTGCCAGGGCTGCCCTTTGGGAAAACTGCCCAAATTAGCCCACGTTATTAGAAGAGGGCCATGCCCAGAAACAGTAGGGTCAGGACTTGGGTAGAACAAATGAGGCACCCAGGGCACACATGTAAGGTGGTACCTGCCTGCTGGCTCCGAGAGAGTGTGCCTCCTTAGGTCGTGTGCCCTCAGCCTGGCCTCTGCTTTGGGGGTTGGGCACACTAGTGTGGGTCACGCAGCAAAGCTTGCTCCCCTGGGCATGTGGGCAGCATCAGCTCTCAGCAGCTGTGCCCTCTGGTTGGCACATTCAATCAGTGGTGAGTCAAGCTCCAGAGCTCGGTTTATCATCAGTTGCAGGTCTAACAATAAGGCACTTTGCACTTATCCTTCAAAACTGTCTGCTCTGCATTTTGGACCAACTTTACTCCTTATTCTGAGCTAGTAAAATTTTATTTAGAGCTGAAAAATTTTCTGCTTAGTTAACTTTGTCTTATTAAGCAAAGTGGAGAGTACGATGCTGCAAATAAGCATGATGCTTTAAAAAAAAAAGTTCCCTCCTGTCATCTTCCATTTGCATCTGGGTTGTGCTGGGTAAAGTTCTTGGCATCCAGCAAGGCACTAACACTGACCTTGTCCTGGTCTGTGATGATCCTGGTCTGTGGTGACCCTCTCACATTATAGAGGCATCATGTGTCCTATAGAAGCGGTAGTTGAAGTCTCCTTCAGTCTAGATAGGTTCCTGATTTCTGATGACAATAACTTGGAAAAAAAAACTACTGACCCTATTTTGGGGTAATGAAACCACTAAGGAATGTTGTTCATTATAACTTTATTTTTTAATGTACTGATGTAATATCTCCCAAGCACTGAGGTTTAGGATTTATTTTTCTTTCAATGGCTTAAATCACTCAAGTGGCAGCAAATACATCTTAAATGTGTTCAACTCTTTTTTCCTACCCACATGCCTAGTGTGGTCTTTAAAAACAAGTTATTTTGGTCATTAAATGTGCAATATTCACTTCTTATTCATTGTTGGCATTTTACTTGCTTGTACAAAGGATGAGTTTTTATATAGTGATGAAACACAGGAAGAAATGAGAATTGGCTAAGTAAAATTCTGCAAATAAACTAGATTCAAATTTAATTTACGTGTGGTAGACATCTCATTTTGGGCAAGTTGGTTGGCAGGTCTTTTCATCCAAAAATCACAAAAAGAAAAATGTGAAATTATAAAGCTTGTAATGGGTAGAATCTATATTCTGTGACATTTCACCACAATCGGTGAGGCCTCTAGTTTCAAAGAGAACTTAAAACTTGGGGGTTTAAGAATTGGCATAGACGGGGACGACCTGGTGACCCCAGAGAGTTCAGGAGAGCCCTGAGGTCTGTAATGTGCTTGTGATCCTAGCAGGAGAAGGTACATGAAGCTGCACTAAGGCTTCCACTGCCTGAGTTCCTGGGTGGGGGCAGGGCGCCTCTGGGAGCGCAGCCAAGCTGCCAGGGAGGTCAGTGCAACCTGAGCTTGGTCACAGTCTGCTCCAGAAATCACTTCATGTTGGAATGCCAGGGAGTTCTTCCTTAGTGTTCATTTCCATTACATTAAGACACATCTTGAATGGGCCAAGGTATGGTGAGAGGGCCCGCACATTTGATTTGGGATTACATCAGTTTGGGATTTCCCTGGGACAGCGCCCTGTGTGTCTCCCCAACCCTTGTGCCCTTGTCTGGGTTTGGCTTCCTTCTCCAGACAGAATCACAGGATTTTGGAAAGTGGCTTAGAGGCAAGTTGTCCCACCTCCTACTAGTGTAGGAATCGGGTTACCTGTCTCTAGACAGGTGGGCTTCCTTGCTGGGAAACGCCCAAAGAAATGCAGCTCCAAAGTGGTCCATGTCACCACGGGGCAAATGAGAATCCTTCACCTAAGGATAGGGAGCCAAGATCTTCCTCCAAAACCTGCTTCTCTTCTGAAGACAGCCCTTTTCCCTCTTGGTCTTCCTTTGCTAGCCTAAACCCTTTTAGGAGACAGACCCACATTCCCCGCCTATTGGTCAGAGGGGCCAACCTGATCTCTCTCCTGGACACCATATTTTAATAATGGCCTAAATTTGTGGCTTGGACCAGACTTACCTTGGACTCTCTCAGCCTGCTCTAGTTGACCTGCTCCCTGACACGTCCTCCTTAACCTTTCTTAAGGCCCCTCTCTGTACCTTCCCTCCCTTCACTTCCTCTTCCTCCCCCCTTCCCCTTCCCCGCCCCATCTCTCTGCTCTTCCACCTGAGGTCACAGCCAGCAGCCTCTGGTGGAGGTGTGGAGGTGAGTGTCCCCACAGGGCCTCTCCCGGGGAAATCTTTAGCCCTGTGGCCCCTCTGAGTTCACTGGCATGTGGGAGTTGGGGACAGAGAAGGTCTGGCGGCCCAAACCCTGGAAAACCAGGGAGTTCCAATCCCAAATAATTCTGTATCCTTGTATTGGCAGACCGTGTTTTCTCCCTTTAGCTCATAAACTATGACAAAGAGGAAGGGGCACAGGAGAGGAGGAAAGGCATGTGAGAACCTGGGAAGGAAAAGGAGGCATGCGTGTGGAAGGAGCTGGGACCAGAGCTGTTCTGTCACAAGCACGTGTGACCCTGGCCAGGTCACTTTCCTCCCTGAGACTTTTACCTCATTTTAAAATGAGGATAATTGCAGCCTTGCCTGTCTCCTGGGTTTTTAGTGAGAACTGCCTGGGATCATGGAAGGGAAGGAACTTTGACGATCACAGGGCCCCCCAGAAAATGAGGGGTATTGTTGTGGAGGGCATGGAACTGGACCTAAGTGCCAGGCTGGAGGTGGGACAAAGCTCAGGACCCCAACTCATGGTCTGTAAGGTCCCTGGCCTGAAGGCCCTGTGGCTGGCTGAGCCCTGCCTTCACCTGGCTCTGTCATCCAGGCTGGTGAGGGGGCATATGTATATATGTTAAAAACTCAGCCCCACTCAGTGTCATTTCTGTCCCAAGGCAGGCCTACCTTCCTTGTATATTATCTCATGGACGGTTCTCATGCAGCTACATCTCAATTTAAAATTTAGGACATGAGCTCCTTGAGGGCAGGGAAGGTGTGCTAGGCTCTTGGTGGACCTGGGCAGTAGTCGCCCTTCCTCCCGCTGCTTACCTCCAGGAGCAGCCTGGTGGGCGGCTGGGAACAGAGGGAAGCTGCAGGGTGTCAGAAGCCCCTCTCATGTCCGCAGAGCACTCTCCCCTGCACCACACTGCCAAGTCCTGTCTCCAAAACACCAAATCTCCTAGGTCACTTCTCAGGCCCAGGACACTGTGCTGACCGAGCCTGCCGCCTGTGGCTTGGTCCTTGCTTGCCACCGATGGCATCTGGGTGCTCTGAGAGGGGAGAGTTGGGAAGGACTCCCTGGCTCCGAGGTGAGCCCAGGGGGTCTGATGATGGTCAAGTGCAGTCCCCTCTCCACCTTCCCCTTCTCCCCCTAGCAGTTGCTTTATCCAGAGGCTGAGCAGGAGGCTGCCTGGGCACTGTGAGCAAATTGGTAGAGGAACTGTGCCTGTCCCTCCTGAACTGTGCCTCCCCACGGTCCATCTCTGTGTCCGAAACCCTGCAGCAGAGAGGAATGCTGCTGCTTCAGCCCGCAGGAAGCCCTATTCCAGAGTGCAAACACCGCAGGAAGGACCACCGGGTTGGCAGCCAGCACCCTTACAAGTCAGGCTGACTCAGAGGGAGTCTCCAACCTATCTTGCTTAAAAATCACCTGGAGTCGACTGGACCCTGGTTGGAAACAACAAGCTAAAAAAGGACAGTTGGGGAAATATGAATGTGGGCTGTACGATGATATTATTGAATAATTGTTAATTTTCTCAAATGTGATAATGGCCTTGAGGTTATGCAGGAGAATGCTCTTGTCAGGAGACACAGGGTAAAGTACTGTGATGTCTGCAGTTTACTCTCAATGGTTCAGCCAAACACACACACACATAAACATACACACACTTGTGCATTAAGCTAATAGGGCAGAATGTTAGTAAGTGTTGAATGTAGGTGGTGGGTACCTGGGTGATCACCTTGCTTTTTCAGCTGTGTGTGTGTATTTGAAAAATGATCATAATACAAAGTTAGGGACAAAATCCCCTGGTTAATTTGTCTAAAGACCCTGCCCTGAGAGCCTGTGGTTCAGGTGGTCCAGGTGGTGCTGAGGATGGGGAGTTGAGCAAGCGTCCCAGGTGTTCCTGATACAGGCGATCCTTGGAACTCACCTGGGAAATGCTGCTCTGAGAGCCCAGGGTCGGAAGGTGGAAACCCCAGCCCCAAGGTGTTGTGGGTCTGGAGCAGAGCAGTGGTCAGACAGTGAAAGCAGCCGTGCAGGCAGTGCAGGGCACCCTGACTCCCTCCAGCTGCTCATCCCTGCTGGGGCCGAGCCCTCCACACCCAGGAGCCTCCATGCTGTGGCCTCGGCTCCAGCCACACCTGTCTCTACCCTGGTGCTCCAGCAACTTTCAACTGCTTAGACAGCACCCTGGGTCCCACCTCCTGGCCTTTGCTCAGAACGACCCTTCTGCTTAGAATGACTTTTTTTTCTTAACGCCCAACCTCCATTCTCCCCCATTTGTGTGGCCAGTGTGTACCATCTCCATGTCCCCTCCTCCAGGAAGCCTTCCGAAGACTGGGTCACTCACCCCTTTGTATGTGCTCCACAGCACCCCCAGCAGACTGATCCCCTCACGTGATTTCCCACTTACTAGTCTGTGTTGCTCACGAGCGTGAGAACCCCTGGAGAGTCCTCCTGTGGAGCGCTCAGGGCTGTTCCCAAATGCTCCGGCTTCCCTTCTTCCAGGTGCAGTGAAGGGTCACGCTGCCCAGCCCCTCCAGGAGAGTGGGGCATGTGGCTAGTTCTGGCCAGTGAACTATGATCCCAAGTGAAAGACCCTCTAGAGCTTTCTTTGTATCTCCAGCCCAGCAATCCACATTAGAGAGGGTGGATCCCCGGGAGCCTGGGTCCCTGAGTAAGTACAGTGCGCACAGCTCTTTGCCGATCTGTGCCGGGCATGCAGCTATGGAGAGAAGAAACCCTAATTGTTCTCGGCCAGTGTGATTTGGCTTTGTTACTGCAGCACGACCTAGGCCAGCCTTATTCATTTCTATATCCCCAAACACCTGGCCAGCTGCTAGCACAAAATGATGCATAAGAAGTAATTCCTATCACTTTTTCTTGGCTGTGGAACTGGCCTCAAAGACCAAGCGGATGGTATAAGACACATCACCCGTGCCCTTCCCTGACGATACAGGACTCTTGATGGAGGTCCCCAAAGTATCCCTGCACAAAGAGGTACAAATGCCAACTCCATTGACCTCTTAACAACTCAGACAGCCTCCTGGATGGATCCCAAGTTAACCATGAGCCGCCATCACCCCCTTGCTCTGGCGAAGGCTCCAGTGAGGAGCCTTGTAACCCACCACCCTGCTTATTAACTTGTGAAGATCCTTCAGCCTTCATGTCTTTCCCCGGAAAGCATCAGAGAGGACCCCATGCTCACTGTAGGTGACTCCAATTTACCACTGCGGCGTCTGGAAAAGCTGTGGAGGGAAGAAAGTCTGTTCCCATTGAAGGCCCATATCTCTGTGGCCCTTTTGCCAGCTCGCCTGGGTCCCAAGCATGCCTCCTCCCCCTCTCCCTGCCCCCAAAGACTGCAGGAGCTAAACCAATCAAGTGTGAGGATGGAAGGCAGCACCCTGCAGTCAGCCTGGCAACCTCGGGCAAATGGGAAATGGCCGGTGCTTTTGGCCAGTGCACATCCAGAGAAGAGGCAGGTGGTAGAGAGGTCAGGGCTGCAGCTGCTTTATCCACGGACACCCTTGGCCCAGACTTGCGCTCACACCTCCCAGAGTTTGTTCCTTAAGAACAGTGGATTCCACATGCTTTGAGATGATGGGTGTTTTGTTCCTTTTTCCCAGAGTTCCCAGCTGAAGGCTGTGCAGAGAGCCGATGGGGTAAGAGGAGGGCAGAGTGTGGGACAGTCACAGAGGAGACCCCAGGGGCCAGGGATACCGGGCTTCTCCTTGTTGCTGATTTGATGTTCCTGGAACCACAGGGTGGCACAGCCCAGACCCAGACTTGCCCTCCGGAATCCTTACTCCCAGCGAGGCCGGTGTGGGTGCTATGCTTGTCCAAGTTTAGATGTCCCAAGGTCGCTCTGCAAGGAGGAGCCTGTAACACTGCTCACACCTGTAGACAGCTTTGTACTGCCCCAAGTCCCTTCACATCCACTACTTCCTCAGACCTTGACAGCCCGAAGCCAGCAGAGAAGACTGTTACTGTTGGTGTTCAACAGTGGACGAACAGAGACCCAAAGAATGGAAAAAAGTGCCTTGGTCCACACAGCAAGTCGGTGACAGAACGAGGATGGAGCCTGGGCCTGGAGACCCCTCTGACCAGGGTCCTGCCTGCTTTACTATAGTGTTCTAGGTAAGCAAAGGCAAGACAAGTTTGCAGAAGTGTCACCTGGGCTCATGTGCGAGTGCAGGCACACACACACACACACACACACACACACACGTGCGCATGCGTGTAAAATGCTGCCCCGTTGACAGAAATATCTCTGGGGCTTGGAGACAGAAGTCCACGTAGGAGACCTCTGAGCCTCTGTGAGTAGGGTCCTGACCTCAGGGTGCTGCCAGGCTAGGGCTGCCAAGGTGCCTGGGAGCCAGGAAGGGCCATCCCAGCCAAGCCACATGTTGGCTTTCATTCCTCATGGTGTCCAGGGGATGCCAGTGGCCAATGGGCTCCTCAAGGTGAACACACGGCTGCTGGTGGACCCTGAGGACTCATCTGGCCCAAATTTTCATAATTGGACTCCTGAGCTTGGGGCCTGTGGACAGGAGAAAGTTGGCTGACCACCCAAACAGGAGGGGTCTCTGACTGCCCAAACCATAGCCCAGGAAGGGGCGGAAGGAGGGACGAGAGGGAATTCGGGGGCCTGCATCCAACAAGGCCTGGAGACTAACCGAAGGTTGGAGGCAGGGCAGCGGCAGAACTTGCAGACCAGGGAGGGGACCACCTGGGTGACAGCATCCCAGAGTCTCTGTCTTCTCAAAGGGATCTCATCTGTGGCTTCAAAAACCATCTCTGGGGTCCTGACCTCCGGGTCGGGCCTCCTGCTAACCTTAACCGCTTTCCTGACTTCCGGGACATCCTTGTGGCCTCTCAAACATAAACAGTCCACAGAGCTCGTGTGATCCTCACCACACACCACCCCCCATCTTCAGCTCAGTAGGTGGCACCCGGGGCGCCAGCTCCAGACCTGCTGGCTCCCTCCCTTGCTTGTGCTGCCCACTCTGGCCATCCCTGCCTCTGTCTGCCCCCTCTCCCCGCCCTCTCTATTGCCATCTTCAGCCAAGCAACCTAGCCAGCTGCAGCCTTGGTCAACAGCCCTTAAAGGTCTCCTGGCCTCCACTCCTGTTCAGATGGGGCCACTTGTCTGCTTAAACCATTCACTGAGCTGTGCCTGGGTGGGAACGGCGCTACGGGAGTGCCCGGGCTTGTCTAAAGGGTCCTAGAGAAGGCTGTCATCCCCCGCCTGCCTCCCCCAAGCATCTCGGACAAGGTCTTGGAATTGGATGCTTTCTTCTTCTACACAGGCCTTCACTTGGACAGACACCAAGAGGGGGGCAAGGTCAATGCTTCCTAGCTGAGTCTGTGAGCCCTCAACCAAGCCCTCAGAACCTCTAATGACATTCTGCTTGCAAAGCCTTCAGCAGGGTGTCTGGGAGAATGATTGCCTAATGGTGGCTTTTGTGTGGATCTGTTCTAGAATGCTGGGCACTATGAGAGGAAATGCAGCCTCCAGGGATCACAGCTAGGTGCAGAGATAAGGCAGACCCAGAAAAATGACCCTTCAGCACCACGGACACCAGGCAGCTGGTCCGGAAGATAGGCCAGTGTGAGGCCCACAGTCAGTGCTGGGAACGTGGGGAGCAGGTCAGCGTGGCCCGGTCTGGCTGCCAGGCTTGGTGGACTGAAGTAGGGGGGAAGGCTGCAGGGAGGGCCTGGACCCTGATCAGGGCTGGGACCCCAGCCCCAGCCCTTTGCCCATTCTTCCTTCTCAGGCTGCCCTCCATGAGAAGCCTGCACCCCTTGGCCAGGGGTGGACTACAGGGGGGCAGGGTGGGGGTGGGCGAGCTGACTTACCGCGGTGAGGCGTCCTGGGTGACTGGGTACTCTGTGTGAGGGACAGAGAGAGAGGAGGCATGAATCTCCATGGTAGCCTCTGGGCTACAAGCCCCGCTGTCCAGCCCGCCCCACTGAGGAGAGTGGTCTGGAGGGAACAGCTAGCCAGCAGGATGCGAAGAAGTGACCTGAAAGATGATGAATCACCGGGGAGGACAGGGAGTGAGGAGCCGACTTAGCAGGAAGACTTGCTTCTCTGAGGCCCCTGAAGCACAGAACACTTGGTGGGTTTGAAGACGCTGCCGGAAAGCCAGTGTGGCCCCAGCAAAGACGGTAGCCAGAGCAACTGTGATGAATTTTGGATTTCATCCCAGGAGAGTTTGAGGCTGGTGCTACTCACCTGGGTGGTCTGAGAGGCTCTGGGAAGTCTCCTCTCCGGGGCCCAGAGCAAATTTCCCATCCAGCTTAGTGACAGTAGGGAGGGGTGACGGCAGCTGTCTGAAGACAGCCTGCTAGTTCGAGCTTCCACTCTTTTACACATGCTGTTCCGTCTGCTAGGAGTGCTATTAGCTCCTTGTTTTCCTAGCTCACACCTGCTTATAGCTTTTGATTTAGCCTCCCCTTACTTGTGTAAAGCCTTCCCTCCCGGCCCCGTCTGGATGCCCCATCAGAGAGAGGCCCACACTCTCTGGGCTTCCGTAGTACGTGGGCTGGTAGCACTTCTCTCTGCAGACTGCAATTATCTGCTTACTCCTTGGCACACATTCATCAGGGAACCATGTCCTACTCATCTCTGTATTCCTAGCACCTATGCAGCACATAGTAGCTGCTCAGGATGCTTGTTGGGACCGAATGAACTGGTGCTATCTGGGAAAGCCTGTGTGTGGTCGGAACCCTTCTGGATGAGTCATTAATGGGGTGCTGGTAAAGAGGTGGGCTCAGAGCTATATCGTCTGGGTCTACATCTCTGTGACTCTAGGCTAGAGGTAAGTTCCCTAACCTCTCTGGCCTCAGCTTCCTGATTGTAAAATGGGCTCACGCTGGTTCCCACCTCCTGGGCTTGATGCAGGGAGAGGAAAGTGAGATGATGCACAGGTGCATAAGTGATGTTCTGCTTGTGTCATGCCAGGTGGTCAGCCTGGAGGAGAGCCCCGGCCGCCCCTCGCACCCATCCTGGCCTGGGGCGCACCCACCTAGGCGGCGGCGGGCTGCGGCGCGGGCGGCCAGAACGCCGAGCAGCAGAAGCACCTTGAGGCCAAGCGCGCCGAGCGGGAGGGCGATTGCTGAGGCCCTAGAGGCACCGTGGAAACGGAACAAGTAGACACTGGCTTCGGCGCGGCCCAGGCTGTTGGAGGCCGCGCACGTGTAGCGGCCGTCATGGGCCAGCGTGGGCAGCTCGGCGGTCACCTGATGGCCGTGATCTTGACCTGGGCTCGGCACGGAGGCCGAGCCGTTGCCAAGCGCTGGGCCGGACCAGACGAGGGTGGGCGGCGGCTCCCCTTCAGCCGTGCAGAGCGCGTGGAAGGCGTGCGCCGGGCCGGGCAGCACCGAGATGTTGACGATCCGTGGGGCGGCTGCGGGCGACGGCCCAGGAGGAGCGGGAGGAAGCGAAGTGTGGTCAGAGCAGCGGCAGGCAAAGGGCAAGGCAAGGGCAAGGGGCAGCCTCCCCGTCCCCTTGGCCCAGCGCGTTGGAGAAGGGGGTGGGGGGAGCAGGTGATACGGAGAGGAAGGAAGAGGCACTCGGGCGCCACTATGCCTGGGTCCCAGTACCGGTGTGACCTTAGGCAAGTTATTCCGCCGCTCTGTGCCTTAGTTTCTTCACATGTAAAATGGGGATCACTTACATTACGGGGCTGTTGAGAAGATTTGACAAGCGGGGTACCTGGGCAAGTGCTCTCTAAACGTCGTTACTATCGCGGTAGCACACGACTGGGGGCAGTCTGCTGGAGTGATTTCAAGGGCACCTCTCACTCCCAGACAGCCTCGCCAGGACCTAGACTTGAGACGATTCACTGAATTGTTGGGACTGTGGGACTGGGGCGGACAAGCGCAAAGAAACTGAAATGCACTCAGAGAGGCGGCCCAGCCAGCCCAAGGGCACATGGGAGGTTCTTGGCAGCGTCAAACTCAACCCAGAACGCCTGGGTCCCCCACACGGGGGCTCCGGGATTTTTACAAAGCTCCTCAGGTCATTCCAATGCTCAGCCAGGGTTGAGAACCACGGCTCTAGGATCCTGATTCCCACATCTTTACACCACAGGGTCTAGAGAAGCGCCGGGCACTTGGCGGGCTCCCTGTGCACCCCCTCTGTGCACATAGCCCACTGCAGTCCTTGCCATATTTAAGGTGACCGTTCCTTGTTTTTCTCCCCCCTAGTCTGAGAGCTGTTCGGGCATATTCACTCTCTACGAGCTTCATTACAAGGCCCAACACAGGCCGCCCCCAGCCCTTCCTGGGGCCAGGATTCGGCGGCATTTTTTAACAACTTCCCGGGTGGCCCGTAGCCATCGCCGGGTGTGAGACCCCCTGCTCTAGAGAAAGGGGTGTGCCTGTTGTACCCCTTCCCATCCCAGCACAGAGCCCGCACCTAGGGAGCCCTCGGACGCGGCGGGGAGGCGGGCGGCGCGCTCACCGGTCACGCGGAGCCGGACGCCGTGGCGGCTCTCGTAGCGCTCGTGGACGTCGCCGGCAAACTCGACGCGGCAGAAGTAGCGGCCGTCGTCGGCCAGCGCTAGGCGCTCGACGCGCAGCGACAGGTCATTGCGGCGCGGGTTGCCGAGCAGCCGGAAGCGGCCGTGCAGGCTAAGCGCCGTCTGGCAGAGCTCGCTGCTCCGCGCCGCCGCGCACCGGAACACCTGCGGGCCCGTGTATGGCTCGCCCGCCCGCCAGATGGCCGTGAGCGGCCCGTCGTAGTGGCGGTGCGGGTGTGTGAAGGTGCAGGGCAGCACTGCCGCCTCGCCCACCGCCGCACTCACCTCGGCCGGCAACTTCATGGACCAGCGCTGCGCCGGCGCACCTGCGGGCGGTCGGGCGAGAGGCAGGCGGCATGCGGCAACCCTGCCCGTGCCCTCGGGGGGCCTGGAAACCTCAGGACTTGGGAAGCGCCCTCCCTGCCCTCGGGGGTGGGGGGAGTCTGGAAAACCACCCCAGGACTCGAGAAGCATCTCTTGGGACTTTGACTGCCGTGACTTTGTAGGTGCCTGGACTCTCCCCCCATTTCCCTGGGACTATTTGCCTCACTCAGGGTGGTCCCACCTCACTTACAGGCCCAGTGACCCCAACCTCTTTCCCATCAAAACTTGCCCTGCTACAGAAAAGCCCTGGGATCCCATGGTTACAGTACAGTCCCAAGACCACCCCCCCACCCCTGCCCCAGATGGCGACAATAATAAAGGCACTTACTGTGCAGCTCTGTGTTGAGCAAGTTCCTGGTGGTCTCTCTTTTAGTTCTCACAAATGATCCTAGAGGTAAGCAGAGTTATTCCCGGGTTACATGTTATAAACCGACGCACAGAGAGTTTGAGGCCTGAGGTCACACAGCTAGGATGAGGCAAAGCTGATGTTCAACCTCAGGACTGCCTGACCTCACGGTGGCACTCTAGTGCACTAGGGCATGGAAACTTGGGGCTTATCCAAGCAGAGCAACACTCCCATTGACAGAGGGGAAACTGAGGCCTTGGGAGGCGGTGGTATGTTTTGAAGCTGGTGTGTTGAGTTGGTGGCTGAGATTCCTCTACAGTCAACCCAAGTGGGTTTCCCAAAAAGCCAGTGCCCGGACAGGGAGCTGAGGGAGGGGTGGACCGTCATGCTGCCTCCTTGCTTTGCACAAGTGCCTCTGGGCTCAACTTTCCTCACCTCCCATGTTGTGAGCCTCTGAAGTATGGTTGAGCTAAGGTCTGGAAGCTGCACTCTGCCTGCAGCTTACGGAGGGCTAGAGAGTCACCGCCTGTCTTGTTGCAGATGTGTGCTTCTCTGGGGGTGGGGTGAACGGGGTGGGTGGATGGGTGTCAGTGCTGGGAGGCTCAGGTCAGGGGGCCTGGGAGCCTCCTCCAGAAGGGAGGGACAGGCTTAGCCTCCAGTGCCCAGGTACAGTTCAGGAAAGGGATCTTTACAGGGAATAATATACCAGCCCCTATATTTCCAAAGGGCTTTGCAATTCACCAGGTTCTTTCACATGCTTCACATCACATGACTCCAAGTCCAGTGCTCTTTGCTCTGTGGGGTAGCCACACTTGTTTCTTGGGCAGGAATCTCTGCAGCCCACAGCTGGCAGACCCTCCTCCAGGGAACCCATACCATCTATGAGTAATCTACAGGTCAAGGCATTCCTTCTGCTCAGAACCAATGTTTCCTGCCCCTCACGTGACGGCCCATCGCTCTTGGGAGCCTTCGCCTTCCTTCCCTGTGACGGCCCTCCCGGGATCCCATCATGGCTATCCTGGACCCAGTAAGCCTTCCCTTCTCTGGCAGAGGTCCTAGTCCTTCACCTGCCCCTCTCCATCCTCACTACCTGCTTGGTACTTTCCTTGCAGTATAGTGTCCTGACCCCGGGGGCTCCAGGTGTGTGTTCCAGGCCAGGTAGAGTGGGGTATGAATCGGGTTGTGTGAGCTGTGCCTCATAGAAAACCTCAATTTGGGATCGTGCCGCGCTTGCAATGAAATAAAACCACAAGGTTCTTTTTTTTTTTCTTTTTTTTTTCCCACACAGTCTGCTTCTAAGCCTAATCTCCTTTCTTCTGGATAAGTGGAAGTACGCTTTTGAATCCGAGCGGGGGACTTGACATATTTCCCAGTAAGAGCTTGTTTGTTCAGTTGTTAATAATCAAAGGGCCTAGTTCCAGATTTGAGAAACCCTTCCTGAAGGTTTTTCTCGTTCAGTCAGTACTTCTAGCTGCAGAAAGCATCTCCCAGTCTTGAGGCCCAGCCCCTGCCTCAGTTCTCTTGCGTTCCCACCCTCTGTGACCTCAGCCTCCTCTGACCTCCTGCATTTTTCAGGCATCGCAGAGCCAGGCACTGACTCCCCAGGGATTGTTTACTGTTATGCATTCATCAATTGGCCATCATTGATCGGACACATTCCCCACTGGAAGCCAGGCACTGGGATTAGAGCCAGGGCTACAAAGAGCAAGAGAATAATTTATCAGCCTGTTGGAGCTCACAGCTCAGTAAGGGTGACAGATCTGGGAACCCGTAGTTACACTAAAGCCTGCAAGGTGCTCTAATGAGGGACATGAACAATGTTCCCTCTGTCTGAACATGGTTCCTGGCCCCTTTCACTCACCAGCTCCCTCCTAGTCGTCCCCAGGCCTCAGCTGAGTCATCCTACAGCGGGAGGCCTTCACTGAGCCTTAAGCCTGGGTCTGGCACCCCTTCCCCATGCCCCAGGGCTGGCAGAAGAGCTTCCTCTGTATGGGCACTGCCTGTTCAACTGTATGTCTCGTCCAGGCACCCAGAAGCTCTGGGAGGGCAGGGAACATGTGTGGGGGTCATATTTGTGCAGCTGTTGCCTAGCACGTGCCTGCCACATAGTAGTTGATGTTGAATTGAATTGCTGAGAGAGAGCAGAAGGGAGGGTGCCCGGGCTGGCAGGAAGGGTGGGTGGGCAGGGGTTGATTGAAAGCCCCATGAGAAAGGAGCTGCCACCTCAGCAGAGCCTTGAGAAAGGAGTGGGATTTGCTAAGCCCTGAAGTAGGCTAAAGGCATTCTAGGCAAAGGGTAAAATGGAAGTACGGACATCAGCATAGAGGTTGCAGGGCGTGAGAGGATAAGGGTGTCAGAGTACATGGTGCTTTGGGGGCTCGCTGGGAGACATTGCTAATCTTATTCCATAAGCGAAACAATCCATGGGGTGCTGTCATTGGCCCCCCTTCCGGAAAGGGGATCTGAGGCTCAGAGAGCCTGAGGGCCTTGGCAACGTCATTTGGCCAACCAGGCAGAGCCAAGGCTTCCCCTCGGAGTGTAACTGAGCAGGACCCTATGAGGTCTTCCCGGAACAGATCCCCACCCATGTCCTCCGCCTGCCTTTCATCTGTAGAAAAACCATAGTCAAAGAATCAATTTAATCAGAAAAGTGAGAAAATGCAGAAAGAAAGGAAAACAGTCAAGCAACACAAAATAATTATACTTTAGCCAGGAAACAAATTCAAGGACCTCTAGTTCTTCCTCAAAGACCATAGGTAGTATTCTGAGCCAAGTCCTTTGAGCTGTTTTGCAGATACTGAAACTGCCACCAGGTGGGAGAAGTTAACTGTATGCTGCCCACAAGCAGGGAGACCCCAGACCAGCTGGAAGGTTGATGATGCTGACTCCTGATGACCTCACCGCCAACCAATCAGAAGAGTGTCCACGAGCTGATCACACCCTGCTCCTTGAACACTGTCAGACTCCTCACTACCCCCTCCAGGGCGGGACACACAGTTTTGAGGGCATTAGCCCACTGTGGCCCCCTTTGCCTGGCAAAGCAATAATGCTATTGCTTTCTACTTCACTCAAAACTCTGTCTCCTAGAGCAGAGCCCCCCAGGGAGGTTTAATCCGGCACCAGTGAACAGAGGCTGAATTTCGCCAATAGGTGGGTCATGTTCAGACCTTGTCCCTGGACTCTGCTGCTCGAGGATGACAGCCTAGACTGGGAGCATCTGATGTGTGGTACAAATGACAGGTCCGGGCCCTTCCCTCCCCGGCTGGGTTCTGCTCTGGGAGGAGAGAGGGCACACACAGGCCCGTTCACCAAGTGTGACAGTCTTGGCTCCCATTAGGGGAAGACTTGTGTTTCCTGTTTGTCTGCTGCATGGTGTTCCAAGAGGCGGGCACCTGGACTCACTTTTACACAGAGACCTTTGGTTGAGTTCACCCAGGGGACTTGAGGTGAAGGTGGGAAGTCCCAATAGGAATTACCCAGGGAGCAAATGCATGTGCTTTGGCAGGAACCCAAGCTCCCCAGCCTCCTGGGACATTTACTATTCCCTCTGGTAGCTCCTGCATGTCTCTTAGGACAGGGCAGGGATAGCCCCCTGAACTGGAACCACAGCTCCTGTTGATAGGGTCTCTACTCTTCCTGCTTCATGTCTATCAACCTCCGGGGGTCAACAGGAGGCCCACATTCTTCCCCTTGTCCGAAATTCCTCCTCTCAATGGTGGGCCACTGGGCACGGTGAAGAGCATTCCAGCTTTGGTACGGCTGGACATGGGTGACATTCTCACTTGTATCAAGCACCCAGTCTGTGCCTGGCACTGTTCTAGACTCATCCACTTCCAGGGAGATCTTTGGGCGAGTTGCTTAATGTCCCAGGTCTCAGGCTCCTCTGCTGCAAAATGGGGTACATAGTACTTTCCTCATAGGATTGAGGATTGCGGATGGAATGAAATCACACGTGAAGGTCAACCGGACAGTGCTGACACTCAGCAAATGCTCAGTTATGTTAGTTCCCTCCTTCACTGGCCGTGCAAAGAGAGTGGGACCAGGAGGGAGCATGGGGGTGGTGCTAACCAGTGGTGGGGAAGGAGAAGGGCTCTGGACGGACAGCTCAAGGCGATACGGGGTGGGGGTGGGGGGTCAGGAAATGGATGCCGGAAACTGCACCATCTGTGCTCAGCTTGGCACCTTGGACCACACGTCATGCAATAGCGCAGGCCTTGCCCTTAACTCACCTGAAAGCTAGTCATTGATTCATGTACTTATTCACTCAATGGGTGTTTATTGAGGGTCTGTCTTGTGCTCGATACTGTGCTGAGTGTTGGGGATACAGCTATGGTGACAATCAGTGGCTGCCTCAGTGTGTTTACAGCCTGTCCATTGCCCAGCCATTGTTGGTTTTTCATTTATACATGATTCTAACGAGTTTGTTTAAGTAGCTCCCCAGATTTGGGAAATACAGGTTGAAAAGCTAGAAAGTGTCTTCTGTTTGTAGTCCATTGAAAGCAGCAAGGGGTGATATAATCAGCATTCAGTCAGGGAGGCAGTTTCAGTAAAAATAATGTGACGATCAGGAGAGAAATGATAAAAGTACAGCACAAAAGGGACCCTTTAGAGGAGGGGTAAGTGCAGAGGGCCTTGAGGCATCATGACACTGCAGCAGGCCAGTGAAACATTGCTCGCGGGGATGACCTGAGTCACCTTGGAAAGGTTCATTGCCATGAGAGGCATGCCCCTCGCATGGGGTCTCAGGCGTCTGTCTGGGGTTGTAGCCCTGGCTAGACTGGCCCTGACTTTGTAACCATAGGTGAGTCCGCATAGCTCTCTGGCCTTAGTGGGCTCATCTGTCAAATGATGTCTCTAGATGCTTACTAAGGAGAATTTTAAATCTAAAAGTCTGTGTCCAAAAATGATAATTGGATAAAAATGACAAGGAAGCCTGGCAAGCATTTGAGAAATATGTCAATATAAAATTAACTGAAAGGCCTTTAGTTACTTAAAGTAAGCCATTGGCTGTTGAGAAAACTCAGCTACGTGGAAAGAGGCATCCACTCTTGATGGTCCTGTGCAGCCATTTACTAAACTCTCCACATTGCTCCCTCATGCCCCCTGTGGTGATGATGCACATTGAGGGAGGGCTGGGGCTGTAGCACTGGGTACCAGCTTCCACGTAATCATAATCACGAGTCAACTGAGGGGTAGTTAACTCACCCTGGACCTATTATCCCAAAGCCCTGTGCCAGTGGTGTCAGGATGGGACGAGAACTTGGCAGTAGAAACATCTGCAGAACCTGGATGGCAGAAGTGGCATCTGGATGGATCAGAAATAGAGGCCTTGGTTTTGCCTGCAGCTAACCCAGATTCCCACCAGTTCCTTGGTGAGGAAGGAGGCAGGGATGTGCATGGGAGCCTCTCTGTAGCTCATGTGCAGTGCGTTCTGTGTGATGGCATTTATGTTAACTAGCGAGAAAACTTTATGATTTTGTATCTGAGCATGCGGCAGTCACTGTCCATGGACCACAGATAGGAAAGCAAGTCAGTGGTGGCGGCTGTGATGGGATAATGGCCAATGGGGGTTTCCTCAGAGAGTGGCGCTTTAACAAGAATTAGGTCTGCTGGGGTGGGATTTTTGTGACAGGTTTCTGGAGGAAACAAGCATGGACATTGAGGGGGAGAAGGATGATGCCAGGCAGGTGCTCACCACGGACAGACGATGCCTCGTGGAGGGCTAGACTTGTGGCCCTCAGAGGTGGAGCCCCTCAGAGATCTGCTCACCACCCCCTAGGAGGGCTGACATTAGCAGCTGACGGGCAGCCAGTCTGATGAGCCCAGCTGTCTGTAAGGGGCTACCCTCCTTGGGGATAGCTGGACATGTTAGTAGGGGTGTTCTCAGCGAATGACTCCAGGGGTGGCTTCTTGGGCATTGCGGCGCCTGAAGGGTCAGGAGAGGGTGTTTTGGGGCAAAGACAGATGTTCATCTTGGCCACCGGACCTCCCCAGTTAGGTGTGTGGCTCGAGCTGGGCAGTTGTCTTTCATCCGATTCCCTCCCGCACCTCAGTTTGCTCTCAGTAATTCTTCCTTCTCGGCCTGCATATAGTCCAGACAGGTTATCAGGGAGAAAAAGTGAGAATGGGGCAGAGACCAGAGGGGAGAGGAGGAAGCGGAACCAGGAATTCCATCCATCGGTGCGAAGCAGACCCCACAGGCTCCAGGGAGCTGGGAGACGCAAGTCAGGGAAAGGCCTGATTGTTCCCCTTCTGCCCTCGGGTTGTCCTGTCTCCCCTTTAACCCTTGCCTCTCTGGCCACTTGGTTGTGGAGCTGGCCCCTGTCGCCTGGGCTGACAGAGATGCAGAGCCGCGGGTGGAGCCTGCCCGGGGGCAGTGTCGGCGCCGTGCGCTGCTCTTGGGAGTTCTGATTCCACCTGTCCCTGCCGTGCTCTAGCTCCCTGCACCCCTCCTCCTCCCGGGTAGGGCTTCTGGGTCCCAGCTGCTGGCCGCAGGAGCCAGCAGGGGCAGGAGTGTCCCAGCTCATTCAGCCTCCATTTCCTTTTGGGCCCACGGCAGCAGTCCCTGACCTTTCCCCGCGTCCCAGATAAGCGCCCCATGTCCTTGGGTGACTGCTGTGAACTGTCTTGCCTCCTCAGTTTGTTTTTTTGCAGTGGTTCAGAGCTAGCCAAGTAAGTTCCTCTGAGCCCCAAGCTTTGCGCCAGGCTCACCACCCACTGCACGTAGGTGTAGGCGATGGCAAGGGCTGGGCTGGCACTCAGAAGACTCCGGTTCACATCCAGCCTGCGACACCCAGAAGTGCCCTGACCTCGCCGAGCCTCCCTGAAACAGGGAAAAGGGCCCCCACTTTGCAGGGTTGTGGGGAAGAGTAAATGAGCTGGCGTTAAAAGCCTGGCGCGACAGTCCTCGAGGATGACAGCTGCTGTGATTGCCGCGCCAGCCCATCAGAGATGTGGGGACCAAGGTCACTAAGTGGCCAGAGTTCCCAGACTACTGCTCTTCCCACCACCCCTCACCTCCTCATCTGCTTTCTAAAAGCAGATCTGGGGGGAGACAGAAAGGAAAGACAAAAGAGAGTGTGAGGGCCCCTGGGAGATGAGGGGCTGCCCCAGGGTGCTGGGCGGGGGGGACGCCTGTGTGAGGGAGAAGTCACGGAAAGTGGAAGAGGGGGGTTTCCTGGATGAATTCCTCCACTTCACTTTTGCCAAAGGCCAGCCCTGGGCCCTGTGCTCAGAGGTGTGATGGGGATGGGACCGTGACCTGTGGCCACCTTGCTCTCAGGCCCCTTGGGCTCCGGCCGCTTCCAGGCCCGCTGCCACATGGAGAGGCTGCAGAGGGATTTCAGGAAGAGGGACGCTGCTCACCCTAGTTTAAGAGCTCTTGGTCTCAGCGGTGAAGCAGCTGCCGGCCACGAGAAGAGGGGTCCCCTCGCCGACCCAGCTGCATAGCTCCCACGTGTGCCCCACCTCCCCGGGGAGTCGTGACATGCAGCTGGAGCATTTGTGTGGTCTGGGTTTTGTACTTGAACATGTGACAGCTCATGCTTCCCGTAAGTTTTTTTTGTCTTTCACTGATTCATAGCTGCTGACTCTTAGCAGGAGAAATAAACCAAACCCAAACAAAGAAACCCCAAACCTAGTGTCCCTTGAAGTTATGTGACTTGAGCAACGTGTCATTGCCATTTACTGCACAACCGCTGAGCGCCAGGATTGTGCTGGGGGCCTTCCACCCATGATCTAATTCTCCTTCAAGCAGCCACGGGGTGATGGGGACCCGCATTTACCGAGGCTCAGAGAAGTTAGGTGACCTGCTCAGGGCCACAGAGTTAGGAAATAGCAGAGCCAGGATTCACAGCCTTGTCTGACCTGTTCTCCTGTCTGCCCCAGGTGTGGGCAGGGTCACCTCTTCCAGCCCCACCCTCTACGTGGGACCCAACCCGAAATCATCCAGAAAGATGGCTGAGTTAAGTCAACTTGGGAAAAGGAAACCCCTCCCCTATCAGCCCCCACCACAGGGCTCTGTGGGTGGGACAGTGGCCAGTATGGGGTCAGGAGGTGGTGGCGTGTTCCCGTCTTGAGCCACATACCCCCAAGTTCAAATCCCAGTTTCACCCTGCACCGCCCACTGAACCTCTTGGTGCCTCAGTTTTCTCATCTGTGAAAAGGGAATATAATAGTTCCTTTCCCATAGGATTATGACGCTTGCATGAATTGCTAATTAAAGGGCCCAGCACTTAATAAGAGCTATGCAGGCACTTGCTGTTAGTATTCAGTCCCGAACAGAACTCTACTCTGTGTTGAATGCTGGAGAGGAAGGATCAAAGGCCTGAGGAGCGGGAGTTTATAATCCAGTTGTGGAGACAGGATCCCACCCAAGGAAGATTGACTGACAGCTTGGAACACCATGATGTCAGTGCTGTCACCATGTGGCACGTGATGGCCAATGGTTGTGCACATGGAGGCCTGGATGCCAAGTCCAGGAACACAGTCATGAGGATGTCTCAGGCCGAGCGGGGTCGAGGAGAGGATTGGGGCCTGGACAGAGGGGCTCATGAAGGTTGTCTGTCATTATCCCAGTGGCCCTCAACTGCATCGTGCATCAGAATCACCCAAGATAGTTGAACGTGCAGATTCCTGGGCCCTGCTCCTGACATATTCTGATTCTGCAGATCTGGGGTGGAGCTGGAGAACCTGCTTTTTTTTTTTTTTTTTCTTGATGTGGACCATTTTTAAAGTCTTTATTGAATTTGCTACAATACTGCTTCTGTTTTAAGTTTTGGTTTTTTTGCCACGAGGCATGTGGGGTCTTAGCTCCCCGACCAGGGGTCGAACCCACACTCCCTGCATTGGAAGGCAAAGTCTTAACCACTGGACCGACAGGGAAGTCCCAGAACGTGTTAACAAATGCACGCCACTCCAGGGATTCTGATGCAGATGGTCCACGACCACCTTTTGAGAAATACTGTTCCCAGGGACACCGACTCCTTGAGCTGAGTGACCTTAAGTGAAGTGACATTGATACTTAAGCCTGCAGCAAAGGGTTCACTTCTTGGGGTTCCTGCTGGGCGGTCAGGGTGCCCTCGATCCCTTGCCCTACTCCCCAAGTGAAGTCACCCCACCCTTACCCCAAACAGCCATGTGCTCTCCCCTCTTTCCTGGGGCTGTGCCCGTTAAGAAGCAAAACACTTGGATAATAACACCACCCCCAGTCTGTCAGAGCCTGCGCTGTCCTCCCCAGAGCTGGCCCGTTATGCCCCTGGATCCTCACAGCAAAGGCCTGGGCGGGAGGCCTTTCTACAGGTAGAGACACTGAGGCCCAGAGGAGTCCAGGCACTGCCTCAAGTCACCAGGAGCCCAAGGCAAAGCCTGGACTTGAACTTCTGGCTTCTGTCACCACAGCCTCCCAAAGTGCAACTCTCCCTTCCCCACAGGCCTGGAGGCCCTGGCAAGCCAGCTGCCCTGAGCGCAGGGAGAGAAGACCGTACCTAAAATTTTGTGAGAATCTATTCTGTTCTGAAAATGCACCAGAGAGCAGAGTGGGAGACTCACCCATCAGGATGATGCACATCAAAGAGGCCAGGAGTTGGAAGGGACCTTCCATGCTGTGAGGTATGGAGCCACCAGGCAGCCCCGCACTCAGCCAGGCCACTGATGAGACCCCTGCTTGGCGTGGGTGTGGAGGAAGGAAGGTGAGAGGGGGTGGGTGGTGTGCCCAGGTCTGCACCCCTGCCGGGCTCTGCGGATGATGGAGGAACTGGGGAGAGGCAGCCAGGCGGCTCTAAGTATGATTAGATGAGACCCGTGGGGTTTAGTCATGTGGAAAACCAAGAGAGGAACCACTCGGATGATTCTCCAGGATGGGAAACAGAGAAGTGGACAGGGAAGATGCAGGACCCTTTCCTGGGGCCGCTGTCCCTTTGAAAAATCTGCTGTTCTTTTGCTTCCTTCACTCCCTCTCTCCCTCCTCCCCTCTCCCTCCCTCCTTCTATCTTTCCTTCCCTCTCTCTTTCCCTTCCCACATGTTTAGTGTGCCAGGATGGGTTTTCATCCTGGTGAAGCTGTTTTACTGTGGCCATATAGGTTTTGAAGTGGTGATTATTGATGGAAGGAAAAAATCGTCTCCAAAATGTAATCATTATTGACAATGGTTACATTACCAAGCAGCATAAATGGGAAATAGTAAAATTATTAAGCAAATCAACCCAGACAAGCATGTCAAAATGCTCAGAACATCAAAATGCCAGATTAAAATATCCTGCTACAGGGGCAGAATCTCAGTATCTGTTGCAAGGAGATAATCGGGAAACTGAAAAAAAGTGGCCAGGTTGGGGGCTGGCAAGGATGAGCCAATCCTTGAGTAGGAGGAGGTGTTTTAGTTCAGATAAAGGTTAATCTACTGGGGAAAAAAAGCGATTCCCAAATATAATGGATTAAAAAAAAAAATAGAAGGTGACTTCTCTCCCGTGTATCAGTCCCAAGGTGAGCTGTTTATACTGGCAGGTGGCCTTACTTCTCATGGTCATTCAGGGATCTAGGTCCCTTCATATCATCACTCTGCTAGCCTTCCCCCCAGGGGGTTGTTAATGCCTTCAAGGTTGAAGCTGGCTTGTTCAAGGTCTAGCTTGTGTGAAGGGGAAAGATAGAAACTCTAAGTCTTATTTAAGGCTAGTCTTTTCTTTATCCAGGATCCAAAGATTGTACACATCACATCCACTCACATCCCATTGGCCCAAACTTAGTCATACAACCACACCTACTGCAAGGGAGGCCTGGAAATGTGGTCACTACTAGGTAACCATATGGTCAAGTTAAAATTTTATTACCAGGGAAGAGGGAACAGATGTTGATGGATAGTTACCTATCTCTGCCACAGATATTTGCTATAACTCCAGAAGACTAAACTTTGCAGAATAATTTATTCCATAAACTCTAAAATGTCATTGAAAGATGCACCTTTGTTTTATATACCACTAAGAGAGAAAAAAATTTCTAGCTTTTTATAAGATGCCACTGAGTGCAACATGTATCCTGATCTCAGAAATGTTAAAGTGTAAAAACAAGTACATCCTAGAATTGATGAATATAATTCATTTTTAGCTGTTTGTATTTTTTGATAATACAGTCTCAATAAGAAAAGGCCAGCCTATTTCCCTATGCTGAGAGGAGCCATAGGAAAGAGGCACGTCTGTGCTTAGGCCAAGGTTTTAGATGGAGGCCAGGCATACAGATGGTAACAGGGATTGAAATGAGAGGCTCCTGTGGGGAGTGGGGCCTTTGTGAGAGTCTCTCCTTTGCCTTCCTCTTTGACTATCTTGGCTAACCTCTGACCACCCGATATGTTCCCCTTCCATGGCCACTTGTCACTTCCTGTGTACCTCTTGTTTCCTTAACGTAAGGATCCAGCCAGAAAAATGAAACCCCTGCGAAGTGCTGAACATGGAGGGGGACTGGATATAGGTAGCTGGTAATACAGAAAATTGAAGGATGAAAGAGAAAATAGGAGATTCTGACATAGCCCAGATATTAGTAACTACAGGAAGTAGCTACCACTCCTAAGGTTGGGGGGGCTGGGTGGGGAGAAAGGAAGAGGTGAGGTTACTGAGCAGTCGGAGCTTAGAAGCAGGGCCCCTGCACAGCTGCTGGTCAGATGGATGAAGGGGGCACCGTGTGCCTGATGCTCAGACTACAGGCTGAGGAGCGGCAGAGACACGGCTGGCTGATGCTGTACCTCTGAGGGGGTTCCGCAGGTTGGATTGCTAAAAGAAGCTGAAGGCTGGACCTAGAGATTTTGCAAGGCGCTGGAGCAATACTAACAGGAACTGGAAGCCCTCCTCCCATCTTCTAACCTCTCTCTAGTGCCTTCCATCAGCTAGCAAGTGTGTCTGAGAAATGTGGTTTGCAGAGTCCCAGCCTCAGCACCTAGAGCAGAGTGTAGAAATGTAGGCTTGAGGCCGAGAGCCGAGGTGTAAATACACAGTACTCAACTGGACTGTAAACCCTTCCCGGAAGCCCTTCTTCCATATATCTGGGGCAGTGTCTAGCATAGCTCCTGGCACATGATATGGATTCAAAATTATTTTAATTTGAGCTGTTGAAAGTACTGTTTAGTTAATTCAGGAATGAAAAAGGGACCTTACTAGAGAATTCACAGATGTTAAAAAAAAAACAAAAACAAGAGGATATTATGAATAATTCTATGCCTGTAAATTCAACAACTTGGATGAAATGAACCAATTCCTTGAAATACATGAACTATCAAAACTTACTTTAGAAGAAATAGATAATCTGAATAATACTATATCAAGCTAATTAGATTCATAGTTTAAAACCTTCCAACAAAGAAAACTCTAGGCGCAGATGGTTTGGTGAATTCTACCAATATTTAACAAAGAGCTAATCCCAATTCATAATCTCTTTCAGAAAAGGGAAGAGGAGCACACATTTCCCAACTCATTTTATGAGGTCAGTATTACTCTAATGCCAGAAAAAGACACTACAAGAAACAAAAACTACAGATCGATATCCCTCATGCACAAACAATTCTAAAACAAAAGTGTTAGCAAATTGAACTCAGCGATATACAAAAGGGATAATACATCACAACCAAGTGTGGGTTATTTTAGGAATGCAAGGCTTGTTCAACTTTGAAAAATCAATCAATGTTATTCACTAAAGTAACAGACTAAAGAGGAAAATCATATGATTATTTCAATAAATGCAGAAAAAGCTTTTGACAAAATTCGACACTAATTCATGATAACTTTCAGCAAACTAAGAATAGAAGGAAAGTTCCCTAACCTGATAAAGAGCATCTACAAAAGAACTATAGCTAACATCATACTTAACAGTGAAAGACTGAATGCTTTCCCCCTGAGACTGGAAGAAGGCAAGCATGTCTTTTAACCACTCCTGCTCAACCTTATACTACAAGTCCTAGTCAGTCTAATAAGACAAGAAAAAGAAATAAAAGATACACAAGTTGGAAAGGAAGAAATAAACTGTCTCTATTAGCAAACAACATGGTTACTTACATAGAAAATTTTTAAAAATGGACCAAAATACCCCTCCCAAAACTAATAAGTGAGATTAGAAAGGTCACAGTATAAAAGGCCAATACACTGAAATCAATTATACTTATATATAGTAACAATGAATAGTTGGAATTTTAAATTAAAAAATTCCAGAATCATTTACAATAACATAAAAGAACCCCCAACAAGTACTTACATAAAAACCTAAAAAGAAAAAAACACATGCCAGATGTGTATGCTGAAAACTATGACACACTGATCAGAGTGTTTCAAACAAGACTTAAATACGTGGAGAGATATACTGTTTCATTGTTCAAAAGTTTCATTATTGTTAAGAAGTCAGGTCAATTCTCCCCAAATTAATCTATAAATTCAACACAATCTTAATCAAAATATCAATGGGCTCTTTTTGGTAGATCTCTATAAGCAGATTCTAAAATTTATATGGAAAGACAAAGGAACTAGAATAGCCAAGGTTTTGTTTTGAAAAAGAGAACAAGTTATAAGGACTATCATTATCTGAATTCAAGACCAAATATAAAACTGTAGAAATTAAGATAATGTGGTACTGGTGTAATGATAGCTACAAAGATCAATGAAACAGGGTAGAGAGTCCAGAAAAATAAATAGGCAACTGATTTTTGACAAAAGTGATAAGGTAATTTAATGGAGAGAGGATAGTCTTTTCAGCAAATGCTGTTGGAACAGTTGTATGTCCACATACATACATACACACGTAAATAGAACCTTGACCCATAGCTCACACCTTATACAAAAATTAACTAAAAATACATCATATATCTAAATGTAAAACTATAAAATTTCTATGAGGAAACATAGAAAAAAGTCTCTGTAACTTTGGGTTAGGCAAAGAGTATTTAGGTGCAACACCAAAAGGATATGTTAAAAAATTGATAAATTGGATTTTGTTAAAATTAAAAACATTTGCTCTCCAAAAGACACTGTCAAGGGGATGAAAAGATAAGCTACAGACTAGGAGAAAATATTTGGAAAGCACATCTCTAACAGAGGCTCTATAGCCAGAATGCACAGAGAACTCTCAAAGGTCAACAATAAGAAGATGGTAATCATAATGATCATGATCATGACGATGATGATCATCATCATCAACCCCAAATGAGAAGATTTGAACGGATACTTCACCAAAGAAGATACACACATGGCCAGTAAGTACATGAGATTATGCTCAACATCATTCGTCATTAGGGAAATGCAAATTAAATTCATAATGAGTTAGCACTACCCATCTTTTAGAATGACTAAAATAAACAAAACTGACAATACCAGATGCTGATGATCAGAAGAACAGCTGGACACTTATACTTCACTGGTGGGAATGCAAAATGGTAAGGCCACTTTGGCAGTTTGTCAGTTTCTTAAAAGGTTAAAAATACACTTACCATATGACCCAGCAATTCCACTACTAGGTATTCACCCAAATGGGATGAAAATTTATGTTTACAAAAAGCCTGTGTGAAAACGTTTATAGCACCTGTATTCATACTCACCCCAAACTATAAACAACCAGATGTCCTTCAATCAGTGAATGATAAAGTATTGCACATGCATACAAGAGAGTGCTACGCAGAGGTAACAAGGAACAAACTACTGATTCACACAACAGCATGGATGGATTAAATGCATTTTTCTAAGTGAAAGAAGACAGACTCAAAAGGGTACATATTGAATGATTCCATTTATATGATATTCTGGAATAGGCAAAACTATAGGAATGGAAAACAGATCAGTGGTTGCCAAGGGTAGGGGTTCAGGAAGTGGTTGACTACAATGGAACTGCATGGAGGGATTTCATGATGATGGAACCGTTTAGTATAGTGACTGTGTTGGTGAACACATGACTTTATGCATTTGACAAAATGCATAGAATTATACACTGCAAAGAATGAATTTTACTGTATGTAATTTAAAAAGTCAATGAGGATATGGGGGCAGAACCCAAAATGGAATATAAGTCACAACAAGGCATCTAAATATGTTACAGAAGAATAACCTAACCCGCTGGAGAGAATAAAGAACTAGCTTTAATTACTTTGGAAAACAGTTTTGACTCAATAAGGTTAAAGACAAAGAACTCTACATAGACACTGTACTCCAGTTAGTAAATTTCTCATAGGGATATGGGTTAGAGATTCTGAAACTACTTATGTGTACACTAAGATTGAACAAATAAGTAGATTTAATGTAGATAATGAGAGCCAGATTTCTCTCTGCTGGAGAAAAAAGTTATAATTAAGAAAGGGGGAATGCTAGAATGAACCTTGTAACATTGGATTGGAATTGGAGGTAAAAGTATGAAATCTTGGTTTAAAATGTATATATACAGATAGATAAAAATGAATGTGTGTGTGTGCCTGGGATAGTAGCGGTCTAGACACCATGATACCCCTGAATCAACAGGCACACCTAGTGTCCATATCTTCGTTTCTAAATAAAACTCTCCAATATAAGGAATCAGGGATCCTTGAGAGAAGCAGTTGATTCCAGGGCAGGGGAAATACAAGATGTGTCTGGGTCATCTGGTAGTACCAGAAACTAAGGAAGTGCTAAAATAAAGGATGGGGACAAATTGAAGGAACTCTTAATGTCCAAAGCTAAAATAAATTTGAACAAAATAAATAACAATAGTATTAGGTTATAATCCATAGAGTAGAATAAATATGAATCTATACTGGTATAAGTGAACAATTGAATAACTATATTTTAAAAAGTTCTCTCATCCTTATCTTTTGCTCTTTGGAGTGAGAAGTGAGAAGCTGTCCTCTCCAACCCTGCAAAGACCTGCACTGGGACTTTCTCATTTCCTTTCATTTCTGCTTGTAATCTGGCCAGTTCTTTCCTGAGTTCATATCTTCCTAGTAATACCTTGACCTTGACAATGAACACACACTCTACTAATGCTCTAATTTTTTAAAACCTCTTTTCCTAGAGCAACAAGTATATTAGGTATATGATCTGTCTACCAAGTTATCACCGTTAAAAACTGACCATCTTTCCAGTCTCCAATATCAGTTTTTCAGCCTATTTACCACCAAACTGCTAAGCCAATGGCACATAATATTAGGATTGCTTTTTTTTTTTTAAAGGAAGCTCCCCACTTCTAGTATCAATTTCTACATCAATCATGCCTCAAAGATGAGCTAGGTTATATGTGGTAACTAATAGTCCCTGCATCGTAGGGGCTTAAAGCAACGAATGTTTACTTCCCGCTTGCTCTACCCTATTGACCACTGTGAGCTGGTGGTGGGGTACTCTGCCTGGCATAGACATCACTCAGAGATGAGGTTTACAGAGTCAACCGTTTTATGATACCTACACCTCAACACTAGGCTTCAGGGTTTCCCGATACAGAGAAACAGAGACCCAAGTTCTAGAAATTAAATTCTTCACTTCATTGGCAAGAACTGTCATCTGGCCACACGTAACTTCAAGAAGGCAGGAGACTACAATCTTTCATGTACCCAGAAGGAGGGCTGGACCAGATGAATGTTAGTATTCTGCCAATAGAATCCCATTTTTTTTTCAGTTGACAATATGCCTAGCCCATGGCAATTCTAAACTACTTTACCAGATATTTATCATCCTTTCTTCTCCCTCTGCTTTTGTCTCATAGCCCATTTCTGACAAATGAAACACAACAGAAAGTCTGGTGAGGAACTTCTGGGAAAGTTTTTGATTCCTGGATAAAAAGAGAAAAACTGGTGAAGAGAAAGTCTTTAACCCTCATCTCTTTTTTTCCTAGTATTAGGATGTGATGTCTGGAGCTGTGGTAGCCACTTTGTGATTATAAGGCCCTAACTACTAGCATGAAAAGCCAACATGTGGAGAACAAAGTGGAAGGATAGAAAAGACCTGAGTCTTTGATGACATTTGGATTTTTTTATTGTATTTCAGATTGATTTTCACAATGTCTGCATACCAGTGCATCATAAGTGCTTGCTTAATTGAATCATACATTTTACCCTCTATCATAACACTATTTTTGTCTGTGTCTGTGTGGGTCTTATTACCTCAACCATAGTTTACAGCCCCTCCTTTGCGCCCCTTTCTTAGCACCCTTTGCTTTCCTTATAAGAGCTCTTATCTCCCTGGTTTGACATATTCTCCTTTTTTCAATCTAATATTTATTATTTAGGCTAACCAAATGAATATTAGAATATTTCTTTGTGTCTTTGGGATTAAAATTTTTGCTTTATCTTTCTATGGGCATTTTGTTTTCTGAACACCTGTGATTAGTTTCATAATGATATGAAAAGACAGAAATAATTTTAAGCCAGCACAGTTTTAAAATTTTTTAAAAAAATATTAAAAAGTTGAAGTGTAGTTAATTTATAATATTGTGTTAGTTTCAGGTGTACAGCATGGTGATTCAGTTATTGTTTTCAGATTATATTCCAATATAGGTTATTACAAGATATTGATATAATTCCCTGTGCTATCAGTAAATCCTTGTTTCTTATCTATTTTATGTATATTAGTTTGTGTCTGTTAATACCATACTCCTCATTTGTCACTCCCACCCTCCCTCTCCCTTTTGGTAACCATAAGTTTGTTTTCTATGTCTGTGAGTTTGTTTTTGTTTTGTATACTGGTTCATTTATATTATTTTTTAGTTTCCACATATAAGTGATATCATAGTATCTGTCTGACTTCACTAAGTATAATATTTTCTAGGTCCGTCTATGGTGCTGCAAACCTCTCTCTTTTTTTTTTTTTAGCCCGTCTGCCCCATTTTATGATACTCCCCAAAAGCAGAGGCCATCTTTTTTCATTTTTTTTCTTCTTCAACATCTAGCACACAGGACCTCAAGACCATGGTTATCTAATTACTTAATATAAAATACACCTGTTTTCCCTTGTTATTTTTACAAGACATGGTACACTCAGGAAATGCTTGTGGGATGCCCATCCTCTGGTAGTGTGAGCTCCTTGCTCTTAAAGAACAGGTTTAGATTTTAATCTATCATTCACACTTTCTGAAGAGCTGAGTGCCTAAGCTAAAGTGTCTGAACAAGTGAAAATATAGCCTATCTTTGGACTTTGGTTTCTCCCCTCATTGGAGTTATCAGCTTTCCTGTTCATGGCTGAGCTCAAAGCCAGGAGTCTTCAGGTCTCCAAAGACTTCAAAATCAGATGCTTGCAAAGTCCTACTGAGTCTCTGCCCATGATCATGGGCCAGGATGCTGACACAAGTCCTCTGTCAAGGACCTATTGTGACAAGATGTGACTCTGCTCCATGAGGCTGGCCAGTGAGCCTCCTAGCCCAGCCTCAAAGGCCAAAGGGGGCGGCAGAGCTTGGCTCAAGGGCTAATTAGAGGGCTGATTGACATGGGGGGGGGGGTGCGGACAAGGCCCAGGGTGGTTGGAAGCAGGCAAGACAGAGTAGGAGATCTGGGAAAGGAGTTTCCGAAGAGGCAGATGGGACAGCAGCAGCTGGAAGCCCGATGGGACCCTCTCCTGTTGCCCTGTGTCAGGCCCCAGTGCCTCAGGACCAGAAAGACATAAATCAGGGCCAAGTGTGGGCAGATGGTGCAGGAAGAGCTGTTGTCCATCCACACATCACAACAGGGCTTGAGGAGGAGCAGGAGGACTGTATACACACACATGCACACACGTTATATCTATGTATATGTATATACGATAACACATATACATATATGCATAACTTATAGATGTACATACACATAGTAGCTTCTCATTTGAATGGTTCTTCACTTTTTTGTTTTGTTTTGTTTTTTGTTTGTTTGTTTTTATTTCCATTACTCTAGGAGGTGGATCAAAAAAGATACTGCTGTGATTTACGTCAAAGAGTGTTCTTCCTATGTTTTCCTCTAAGAGTTTTATAGTGTCCAGTCTCATATTTAGGTCTCTAATCCATTTTGAGTTTATTTTTGTGTATGGTGTTAGGGAGTGTTCCAATTTCATTCTTTTACATGTAGCTGTCCAGTTTTCCCAGCACCACTTATTGAAGAGACTGTCTTTTCTCCATTTTATAGCCTTGCCTCCTTTGTCATAGGTTAGTTGACCATAGGTGTGTGGGTTTAGCTCTGGGCTTTCTATCCTGTTCCATTGATCTATATTTCTGTTTTTGTGCCAGTACCATATTGACTTGATTACTGTAGCTTTGTAATGTAGTCTGAAATCAGGGAGTCTGATTCCTCCAGCTCCGTTTTTTTCCCTCAAGACTGCTTTGGCTACTCGGGGTCTTTTTTTTCATTTTTTGTTTTTGTTGCGGTACATGGGCCTCTCACTGTTGTGGTCTCTCCCATTGCGGAACACAGGCTCCGGACACACGGGCTCAGCGGCCATGGATCATGGGCCTAGCCACTCCGTGGCATGTGGGATCTTCCCAGAATGGAGCATGAACTCGTGTCCCCTGCATCGGCAGGCAGACTCTCAACCACTGCGCCACCAGGGAGCCCTACTTGGGGTCTTTTGTGTCTCCATAGAAATTTTAAGATTTTTGTTCTAGTTCTGTAAAAAATGCCATAGGTAATTTGATAGAGATTGCATTGAATCTGTAGATTGCTTTGGGTAGTATAGTCATTTTCATAATATTGACTCTTCCAATCGAAGAACATGGTATATCTCTCCATCTGTTTGTATCATCTTTAATTTCTTTCATCAGTGTCTTATAGTTTTCTGCATACAGGTCTTTTGTCTCTCTACATAGGTTTATTCCTAGGTATTTTACTCTTTTTGTTGCAGTGGTAAATGGGAGTGTTTCCTTAATTTCTCTTTCAGATTTTTCATCATTAGTGTATAGGAATGCAAGAGATTTCTGTGCATTAATTTTGTATCCTGAAACTTTACCAAATTCATTGATTAGCTCTAGTAGTTTTCTGGTAGCATCTTTAGGATTCTCTATGTATAGTATCATGTCATCTGCAAACAGTGACAGTTTTACTTCTTCTTTCCCAATTTGTATTCCTTTTATATCTTTTTCTTCTCTGATTGCCATGGCTAGGACTTCCAAAACTTTGTTGAATAATAGTGGCGAGAGTGGACATCCTTGTCTTGTTCCTGGTCTTAGAGGAAATGCTTTCAGTTTTTCACCATTGAGAATGTTATTTGCTGTGGGTTTGTCGTATATGGCCTTTATTATGTTGAGGTAGGTTCCTTCTATGCCCACTTTCTGGAGAGATTTTTATCATAAATGGGTGTTGAATTTTGTCAAAAGCGTATATTGAAGAATCCTTTCATCCCTGGGATAAATCCCACTTGATCATGGTGTATGATCCTTTTTTTTTTTTTTTTTTTTTTTGACTGTACGCGGGCCCCTCACTGCTGTGGCCTCTCCCGTTGCAGAGCACAGGCTCCAGACGCGCAGGCCCAGCGGCCATGGCTCACGGGCCCAGCCGCTCCACAGCATGTGGGATCTTCCCGGACCGGGGCACAAACCCGTGTCCCCTGCATCAGCAGGCGGACTCCCAACCACTGCGCCACCAGGGAAGCCCGGTGTATGATCCTTTTAAAGTGTTGTTGGATTTCTGTTTG
The DNA here is from genome assembly GCF_964270905.1 of Leucopleurus acutus. NCBI lineage: Eukaryota > Metazoa > Chordata > Mammalia > Artiodactyla > Delphinidae > Leucopleurus > Leucopleurus acutus. The sequence goes on from NC_139155.1 coordinate 28,174,305, forward strand.
CTAGTATTTTGTTGAGGAGTTTTGCATCTATGTTCATCAGTGATATTGGCCTGTAGTTTTCTTTCTTTGTGACATCTTTGTCTGGTTTTGGTATCAGGGTGATGTTGGCCTCATAGAATGAGTTTGGGAGTGCTCCTTCCTCTGCAATTTTTTGGAAGAGTTTGAGAAGGATGGCTGTTAGCTCTTCTCTAAATGTTTGATAGAATTCTCCTGTGAAGCCATGTGGTCATGGACTTTTGTTTGTTGGAAGATTTTAAATCACAGTTTCAATTTCATTACTTGTGATTGGTCTGTTCATATTTTCTATTTCTTCCTGGTTCAGTCTTGGAAGTTTATACCTTTCTAAGAATTTGTCCATTTCTTCCAGGTTGTCCATTTTATTGGCATAGAGTTGCTTGTAGTAGTCTCTTTGGATGCTTTGTATTTCTGCGGTGTCTGTTGTAACTTCTCCTTTTTCATTTCTAATTGTATTGATTTGAGTCCTCTCCCTCTTTTCTTTGATGATTCTGGCTAATGGTTTATCAACTTTGTATGTGTTCTCAAAGAACCAACTTTTAGTTTTATTGATATTTGCTATTGTTTTCTTTGTTTCTATTTCATTTATTTCTGTTCTGATCTTTATGATTTCTTTCCTTCTGCTAACTTTGGATTTTGTTTGTTCTTCTTTCTCTAGTTCCTTTAAGTGTAAGGTTGGATTGTTTATTTGAGATTTTTCTTGTTTCTTGAGGTAGGCTTGTATAGCTATAAACTTCCCTCTTAGAACTGATTTTGCTGCATCCCATACGTTTTGCGTCATTGAGTTTTTGTTGTAATTTGTCTCTGGGTATTTTTTGATTTCCTCTGATTTCTTCATTGATCTCTTGGTTATTTAGTAACATATTGTTTAGCCTGTGTGTGTTTGTGTTTTTTAAGTTTTTTTCCCTGTAATTGATTTCTAATCTCAGAGCGTTGTGGTCAGAAAAGATGCTTGATATGATTTCAATTTTCTTAAATTTACTGAAGCTTGATTTTTGACCCAAGATGGGATCTACCCTGGAGAATGCTCCATGTGCACTTGTCTTCATTGCTTTTCATTCTTTTTTCTTTATTCTGTTCTGTGGCAGTGAATTCCAGCATTCTGTCTTCCAGGTCACTTATCCGTTCTTCTGTCTCAGTTATTCTGCTATTGATTCCTTCTAGTGTAGTTTTCATTTCAGTTATTGTATTGTTCATCTCTGTTTGTTTGTTCTTTAATTATTCTAAGTCTTTTTTAAACATTTCTTGCATCTTCTTGATCTTTGCGTCCATTCTTTTTCCGAGGTCCTGGATCATCTTCACTATTATTATTCTGAATTCTTTTTCTGGAAGGTTGCCTATCTCCACTTCATTTAGTTGTTTTTCTGGGTTTTTATCTTGTTCCTTCATCTGGTACATAGCCCTCTGCCTTTTCATCTTGTCTGTCTTTCTGTGAGTGTGGTTTTTGTTCCACAGACTGCAGGATTGTAGTTCTTCTTGCTTCTGCTGTTCTGCCCTCTGGTGGAAGAGGCTATCTAAGAGGCTTGTGAAAGTTTCCTGATGGGAGGGACTTTGTTCTTCACATTTATGTTTTTGTTATTGGACAATAAGCTGTTGCTGCCTTCTCCCTGTCTCTCTGGTCTGGCCCATTTGTGGTTTATATTTAGGGTGACTGTATATTTTATTATCCAAACTGGGATACTTTTGTCTGGGACAATTGCTAAACTGTTGGGGCCATCAGTACAATAGTCATCAACTGGGCTGTCCCTGGCAAACCAGATATGTAGCCATTTGTTTAGACACATCCTGTACTATGAATTTCTTGGTAGGATATCTCAAAGGCTTTATGGATCTACATAAAAATACTGGGGGTGTGGGAATGGGGGATGGGGGAAGACTTTGGTATTCCCAGTTATCAAAGGCAGATTTTGCCCTTTTGTTCTGAGTTCCCTTGCCCTGAATTTCCCAGGAGTCACCGGCAGAGGGTATTGGGGTGTATGTACACAGTCTCTGAGGGTGAGTATAAGTCAATGCCAGAATCCTCAGAGTTGAGCAAACAGTGAAAGTATGTGAATCAGGGGTCACTGTGCTTTACATGCCCAGTAAGACTGTGCAATATACAACCTGCGCAACTGTTTGTGGTCACCCTGTGTGAATGCCTGGGAGAAGGTAAGGAAGAGTTGGAACATGAAACCACGATTGTTTCCGGGGACCTTAAGGGCCCTCTCTGCAACCTAAGACTCTTAATCAGGTTTAATCTGGTGAAAAGAATTCCCAGCTGGTTCCTAGGTCAGTGTAACCAGGGTGTAAACCTCAGGAGCGGTGGTGGGTGAAAATATAGAGGCAAGCAGGAAAGGTAAGCAGAACATGCAGGAATTTCCAGTCAAAGGGCTCAGGGTTACAGGCTGATAGGTTACAGGCTCATTCCTTAGCATCAGCTCATTCCCTGCCCACCCCAGCTGAGTAAGGGCCCAATTCAGGGAACACGGGACAGGGTCGGCTGCAAGGCTTCCAGAGAGGAGGGCATGATGTGAGGAGCTGGAGTGTGAGTGGGGGTTGGTGGGACCCCAGCTCTCACCACGCTGGGAGAAGGGACAGAAAGCCCGATTTCCTCTGTCATTCTGTCAGGGTAAATGAGGCCACATCCTACAGCTAGCTCTGAATGAAGATGGGGGGCTAGTTGTTCCTTTCTGTGGGGGGCTAGTTGTTCCTTTCTGTGTCTTCTTTCCATTTCCTTTTCTCTGGAAAACCTAGTTATTTTCCTCTTTCTGTGTCATTTCCTACCTTTACCCTCTAGACCACGGGGGAAAGGCAGTGTGGTATCCCGTTGGGAACACAGCTTCTGCAGCAGATGATGCTGCGGTTGAGCACCAGCCTTGCCACTAACTACAGTGGGACTTTGTATACTCCTGATTTTCTACATAACATGTGATAATAACGGCTCTCCTGCTGCTGCTGCTGCTGCTGCTGCAAGGGCCACAGTGTGAGGTTTACGAAGGATAACGTCCAGGGCCTGGCTTGTAGGAGGAACCCAACTGATCTTCAGAATGGCCTGCTATAAACTTTTTGTTTTGAATCCTGCATATGTAGAATACATATATATTCAGATTCTGATGAAACAACAGCCTGCTTCCAAGAGTGAAACAGGGCTTCCCTCGTGGCGCAGTGGTTGAGAGTCCGCCTGCTGGTGCAGGGGACACGGGTTCGTGCCCCAGTCCGGGAAGATCCCACATGCTGCGGAGTGGCTGCGCCCGTGAGCCATGGCCACTGAGCCTGCACTGAGCCTGCCTGTGCTCTGCAACGGGAGAGGCCACAACAGTGAGAGTCCCACGTACCACAAAAAAAAAAAAAAAAAAGAGTGAAACAGAAGATAATAGTGGAAAATAGATACCTATGAGAGGTCAAAATGATTTCAAGTGCTTTAGAAACATTTGGTGAACTGATTAACAAACCCATTTTCTGTTCATTAAAGCAGGTCCTCTGAGAACTTGGACAAGTGTCCATTATTAGTTTTGGTCATTTTGGGAGGCAACACTATTGCTTTTAAAAATATCATTGTGTAACTTAGACACCTATCTTTGTCCTGTTCTGCATGCCTAGTGCTCCCCAAATCTTCCCCTTCCACCTGCTGCTCCTTCCCAGCAGCTCCAACAGCACTCCTGACCCCAAAGCTGTGCTTCCTCCCTGGCCTTGAACTCCAAAATTTCAGACATGTCTCTTCCTCTCTATATTTCTAAAATCTCCCCTTCCTCAGAGAGACATTGCTGATTGACGAAACAAAGCAGAGAGTTCATAAACCACCTGCAAAGCAGAGGGAACACAGCATATATAATAAAATATTTCATATATTTCAAATCACTGGAGAGAAATCAATTCTTTAATAATCGATGCTGGGAAAACCAGTTGAGCCATTTGGATAAAAAAATAAAGCTGGATATAGTCCTTAATTCTTTTTTTCTTTCTTTCTTTCTTTTTTTTTTTTTTTTGTGGTATGCGGGCCTCTCACTGTTGTGGCCTGTCCCGTTGCGGAGCACAGGCTCCGGATGCGCAGGCTCAGTGGCCATGGCTCACGGGCCCAGCCACTCCGTGGCATGTGGGATCTTCCCGGACCGGGGCACGAACCCGTGTCCCCTGCATCGGCAGGCGGACTCTCAACCACTGCGCCACCGGGGAAGCCCCTCCATACAGATTTTAAAAATTATTTGTTCTAGCTCTGTGAAAAATGACATTGGTGTTTTGATAAGGATTGTAGATTGCATTGGGTAGTATGGTCATTTTAACAATATTAATGTTTCCAATCCATGAACACAGTATATCTTTCTATCTGTTTGTGTTGTCTTTAATTTTTTTTATCAGCATCTTACAGTTCTTTTACCTCCTTAGGTACGTTTATTCCTAGGTATTTAATTCTTTTTGATGCAATGGTAAGTGGGATTGTTTCCTTAATTTCTCTTTCTGATAGTTCATTGTTAGTGTATAGAAATGCAACAGATTTCTGTATATTAATTTTGTATCCTGCAACTTTACCAAGTTCATTGATAAGATCTAGTAGTTTTCTGGTTGCGTCTTTAGGATTTTCTATGTATAGTATCATGTCATCTGCAAGTAATGACAGTTTTACTTCTTCTTTTCAAATTTGGATTCCTTTCATTTCTTTTTCTTATCTGATTGCTCTGGCTAGGACTTCCAATACTATTTTGAATAGAAGTGGCCAGAGTGGGCATCTTTGTCTTGTTCCTGATCTAAGAGGAAATGCTTTTAGCTTTTCACCATTGAGTATGGTGTTAGCTGTGGGTTTGTCATATATGGCCTTTATTATATTGAGGTATGTTCACTCTATGCCCACTTTCTGGAGAGTTTTTTATCATAAATGGATGCTGAATTTATCCACTCAAAAGCTTTTTACCTTTCTTTGCATCTATTGAAATGATCATATAATTTTATTCTTCAGTTCATTGATATGGTGTATCACATTGATTGATTTGCATATATTGAAAAATCCTTGCATCCCTGTGATAAATCCCACTTGATCATGGTGTATGATCCTTTTAATGTATTGTTGGATTTGGTTTGCTAATATTTTGTTGAGAACTTTTGCATCTATATTCATCAGTAATATTGGCCTGTAACTTTTGTTTTTTGTGATATCTTTGTCTGGTTTTGGTATTGGGGTGATGCTGGCCTTGCAGAATGAGTTTAAAAGTGTTCCTTCCTCTACAGTATTTTTGAATAGTTTGAGAAGGATAGATGTTAACTCTTCTCTAAATATTTGGTAGAATTCAACTGTGAAACTGTCTGGTCCTGGACTTTTGTTTACTGGGAGTTTTTTTTTAAAAAAACAATGACTGATTCAATTTCATTACTGCTAATTGGTCTGTTCATATTTTCTGTTTCTTCCTGGTTCAGTCTTGGGAGATCATACATTTCTAGGAATTTGTCTTAGAATTTGTTTCTTTTACATTGCCCATTTTGTTGGTGGATAGTTGTTTGTGATAGTTGCTTATGATCATTTATATTTCTGTGGTGTCAGTTGTAATGTCTTTTTAATTTCTGATTTTATTGATTTAAGCCCTCTCTCTTTTTATCTTGATAAATCTGGCTAAAGGTTTATCAATTTTGTTTATCTTTTCAAAGAACCAGCTCTTAGTTTCATTGATTATTTCTATTTTTTTACCCTCTATTTCATTTATTGTCCTTAATTCTTAATCTATATTCCTCTTAGTACAATTACCTAAAGGTAAAAATTGAAATAATAAATATGTTAGAAGGAAACATGGGTGATTTCAAAATGAGTCATGAAGTAGAGATCTTTCTAAGTTTGGACAAAACCTTAGAAACCATAAAATGAAATTTTCATAAATTTCACCTTTTAAGAACTTCACTTTAACCTTGACTATATGAAAATTTAAATATTTTGTATGAAAAAGAGGTCCAAAGGCAGATGACAGTGTGAGGGGAAATATTTGCAGCGCATATGTAGATAAAGACTAATTTCCTTTGTTTCACATATTAATAAGATATAGGACAGTTCTCAGAAAAGAAATAAAAATGGCTGACAAACAATGGTAACTAAAAGATAAGAGATTAAATCAAAAATGAGTTACCATGTTTCACCTATTAGATTGGCAAACATTTTAAAGCTAGATTAAAACCTTTGGTTATTGAGGGTAGGTAAACGGGCTATCAATAATACTGGTAGATATATCAACCAGTCATCTTTTGGGAGACAGTTTGACATAATCAATCAAGATTGCAATTGTGTATATTCTCTTATCCAGCAATTCTACATATTTTAGATGTTCCTACAAAAGTTGGCAAAAATATACATACAAGTCTCTTCCTTGCAGAATTATTTTGTTGTAGTAAACAACAATTATCCCCCCCCATTTCTTTTCTTTCTTTTTTTTTTCGGCACACAGGCCTCTCACTGTTGTGGCCTCTCCCGTTGTGGAGCACAGGCTCCGGACGCGCAGGCTCAGCGGCCGTGGCTCACAGGCCCAGCCGCTCCGTGGCATGTGGGATCTTCCCAGACCGGAGCACGAACTCGTGTCCCCTGCATTGGCAGGCGGACTCTCAACCACTGCGCCACCAGGGAAGCCCCCCCCCCATTTCTTTTATGTGACATCTGACATATAAGATTTCCTTTATATGACATATGACAGCTACAAAAGTTATAAATACAAGGCAGTGTTATAATTTTTGCTTTGAATAGTCAAATGTGTTTGAAAGAAAGTTTAAGAAGTCTTTTATAGATATTCGTGATTTTTGATGCTCTTAATTCCTTCCTAAAGATCCATATTTTCATCTGGTATAATTTCTCTTCAGCCTGAAGAAATTCCTTTAGCATTTCTTTAGTGCAGCTCTGCTGGTGACAAATTCTTTTAGTTTTCTTTTATATGAAAAAATCTTGATTTTGTCTGAATATTTGATGTATATTTTTTGCTGGATATAGAATTCCGGGCTGACAGTTTTTTTTTTTTCTTTCAGCACTTTCAAGATGTTCATCCAGTGTCTACTGGCCTCTACTCTTTCTGACATGAGATATCAGCAGTCATTTGAATCATTATTGCCCTCTTTGTAATATGTTGCTTTTCTCTGTGCACTTTCAAGATTTTCTCCTTATCACTGATTTCCAGCAGGTTGACTCTAATGTTCTTGGACATGGTTTTATTTTAGTTAACCTGCTTGAGGTTTGTAAGATTCTTAGGTGTGCAAATTTATGTCCTTCACCAAATTTGGGGATTATTTGGTCATTATTTCTTCAAATATTTTCTTCTACCCTATTTCATCTCTCTTCTCTTTCTAGGACTCCAATTGCATGTGTGTTAAGTCTCTTGATATTATCCTACAGGCTCTATCACTTTTCTCTCTACTCTTCACATTGGATATTTTATGTTGATCTCTCTTTAAATTCACTGACTCTTTCCTCTGTTTTCTTCATTCTGTTGATAAGTCCATAAAATTAATTTTTAAATTTTAGATATTGCATTTTTCAGTTCTAGAATTTCCATTGATTCTTTTATTTTAAGAACAGAGGTTTTATTTTTTCTGTTTACACTGTTTTTATTTTTTTCAGTTATATATCTATTCTTTTTCAGATTCTTTTCTGATATAGGTTGTTACAGAATATTGAGTAGAGCTCCCTGTGCTACAGAGTAGGTTCTTGTTGATTATCTATTTATGTATACTAGTGTATATGTTTTAATTCCAAACTCCCAATTTATCCCTCTCCCCCTCTGGTAACTGTAAGTTTATTTTCTTTGTCTGTGGGTCTGTTTCTCTTTTGTAAATAAGTTCATATGTGGAATCACTTTTTTACATTCCACATATAAGTGATATCATATGATATTTGTCTTTCTCTGACTTACTTCTCTTAGTATGATAATCTCTAGGTCCATCCATGTTGCTCCAAATAGCATTATTTCATTCTTTTTTATGGCTGAGTAATGTTCCATTGTATATATGTACCACATCTTCTTTATCCATTCATCTATTGATGGACATTTAAGTTGCTTCCATGTCTTGGCTATCATAAATAGTGCTGCTATGAACATTGGGGTACATGTATCTTTTCTTTTTTCTTCTTCACTGTAACAGCTCCTTTACTTTGCAGTGAAAATTGATTTGTATATTTTTTGCCTCTGAGTCCTTGTGGGATTTTTTTTTTATTCAAACAGAAAGTCACAAAAATTATAATCATCCTCATCAGTTCACTCAGTCCCATGTAATTAATTTTTTTATCTTGATCTTTTGTTAACACTTTTATGAGTTCATCAGTTTCCCATTAGAGTTCTGAAAATGCTTATTCATTCAGTTCAGCAGTATAGTCAGTTACCAGAAACCTGTACTTGTCAGAGTCTTTTCCATGAATTCCTTGAAGATGAAACACTTTTATAGGAACATTTTTGCAAAAGCATCAGAGTACACACAGAACTGTCTGTAAATGACAAAAGACTTAAAAATGACAACAGTTAAAGATTTGATGAAAGTTTATAATGATGCAATTGACACGGAAATTTAGTTATTTCTGAGATATACATTTTGAAGTAATAACTAGAATTATGACATAACATTATACCAGAACATATAAGATTTTTAGAAATTTCATGTAATGTCTGAAACATTTATATTAACATATTTCCATACAAATAACCCAAAAAAAGTTTAGTATTAGTTGTTTTGTTTGTTTGTTTGTTTGTTTATACTGCAGGTTCTTATTAGTCATCAATTTTATACACATCAGTGTATCCATGTCAATCCCAATCGCCCAATTCAGCACACCACCATCCCCGCCCCACCGCGGTTTTCCCCCCTTGGTGTCCATACATCTGTTCTCTACATCTGTGTCTCAACTTCTTCCCTGCAAACTGGCTCTTCTGTACCATTTTTCTAGGTTCCACATACATGAGTTAATATACAATATTTGTTTTTCTCTTTCTGACTAACTTTACTCTGTATGACAGTCTCTAGATCTGTCCACGTCTCAACAAATGACTCAATTTCCTTCCTTTTTATGGCTGAATAATATTCCATTGTATATATATACCACATCTTCTTTATCCATTCGTCTGTCGGTGGGCATTTAGGTTGCTTCCGTGACCTGGATATTGTAAAGAGTGCTGCAATGAACACTGGGGTGCATGTGTCTTTTTCAATTATGTTTTTCCCTGGGTATATGCCCAGTAGTGGGATTGTTGGATCATATGGTAATTCTATTTTTAGTTTTTTAAGGAACCTCCATACTATCCTCCATAGTGGCTGTATCAATTTACATTCCCACCAACAGTGCAGGAGGGTTCCCTTTTCTCTGCACCCTTTCCAGCATTTGTTGTTTGTAGAGTTTCTGATGATGCCCATTCTAACTGGTGTGAGGTGATACCTCATTGTAGTTTTGATTTGCATTTCTCTAATAATTAGTGATGTTGAGCAGCTTTCAATGTGCTTCTTGGCCATCTGTATATCTTCTTTGGAGAAATATCTATTTAGATCTTCTGCCCAGTTTTGGATTGGGTTGTTTCTTTAATATTGAGCTGCATGAGCTGTTTATATATTTTGGGTATTAAACCTTTGTCCGTTGATTCGTTTGCAAATATTTTCTCACATTCTGAGGGTTGTCTTTTGATCTTGTTTATGGTTTCCTTTGCTATGCAAAAGCTTTGAAGTTTCATTAGGTCCCATTAGTTTATTTTTTTTTTTAATTTTCATTACTCTAGGAAGTGGGTCAAAAAGATCTTGCTGTCACTTATGTCAAAGAGTGTTCTTCCTATGTTTTCCTCTAAGAGTTTCATAGTGTCCGGTCTTATATTTAGGTCTCAAATCCGTTTTGAGTTTATTTTTGTGTATGGTGTTAGGGAGTGTTCTAATTTCGTACTTCTACATGTACCTGTCCAGTTTTCCCAGCACCACTTATTGAAGAGGCTGTCTTTTCTCCACTGTAAATTCTCGCCTCCTTTATCAAAGACAAGGTGACCATATGTGCATGGGTGTATCTTTGGGCTTTCTATCCTGTTCCATTGATCTATATTTCTGTTTTTGTGCCAGTACCATACTGTCTTGATTACTGTAGCTTTGTAGTATAGTCTGAAGTCAGGGAGTCTGATTCCTCCAGCTCCGTTTTTCGTTCTCAAGATTGCTTTGGCTATTCGGGGTGTTTTGTATTTCCATACAAATTGTGAAATTTTTTGTTCTAGTTCTGTGAAAAATGCCAGTGGTAGTTTGACAGGGATGCATTGAATCTGTAGATTGCTTTGGGTAGTAGAGTCATTTTCACAATGTTGATTCTTCCAATCCAAGAACATGGTATATCTCTCCATCTATTTGTATTATCTTTAACTTCTTTCATCAGTGTCTTATAATTTTCTGCATACAGGTCTTTTGTCTCCTTAGGTAGGTTTATTCCTAGATATTTTATTCTTTTTGTTGCAGTGGTAAATGGGAGTGTTTTCTTGATTTCACTTTCAGATTTTTCATCATTAGTGTATAGGAATGCCAGAGATTTCTGTGCATTAATTTTGTATGCTGCTACTTTACCAAATTCATTGATTAGCTTTAGTAGTTTGCTGGTAGCATCTTTAGGATTCTCTAGGTATAGTATCATGTCATCTGCAAAGAGTGACAGCTTAAATGCTTATTTTCCGATTTGGATTCCTTTTATTTCTTTTTCTTCTCTGATTGCTGTGGCTAAAACTTCCAAAACTATGTTGAATAAGAGTGATGAGAGTGGGCAACCATGTCTTGTTCCTGATCTTAGAGGAAATGCTTTCAGTTTTTCACCATTGAGGACGATGTAGGCTGTGGGTTTGTCATATATGGCCTTTATTATGTTGAGGAAAGTTCCCTCTATGCCTACTTTCTGCAGGGTTTTTATCATAAATGGGTGTTGAATTTTGTCGAAAGCTTTCTCTGCATCTATTGCGATGATCATGTGTTTTTTCTCCTTCAATTTTTTAATATGGTGTATCACGTTGATTGATTTATGTATATCAAAGAATCCTTGCATTCCTGGACTAAACCCCACTTGATCATGGTGTACGATCCTTTTAATATGCTGTTGGATTCTGTTTGCTAGTATTTTGTTGAGGATTTTTGCATCTATGTTCATCAGTGATACTCGCCTGTAGTTTTCTTTCTTTTGACACCTTTGTCTGGTTTTGGTATCAGGGTGATGGTGGCCTTGTAGAATGAGTTTGGGAGTGTTCCTCCCTGTGCTATATCTTGGAAGAGTTTGAGAAAGATAGGTGTTAGCTCTTCTCTAAATGTTTGATAGAATTCGCTTCTGAAGCCATCTGGTCCTGGGCTTTTGTTTGTTGGAAGATTTTTAATCACAGTTTCAATTTCAGTGCTTGTGATTGGTCTGTTCATATTTTCTATTTCTTCCTGGTTCAGTCTTGGCAGGTTGTGCATTTATAAGAAGTTGTCCCTTTCTTTCAGGTTGTACATTTTATTGGCATATAGTTGCTTGTAGTAATCTCTCATGATCCTTTGTATTTCTGCAGTGTCAGTTGTTATTTCTCCTGTTTCATTTCTAATTCTATTGATTTGAGTCTTCTCCCTTTTTTTCTTCATGAGTGTGGCTAATGGTTTATCAATTTTGTTTATCTTCTGAAAGAACCACCTTTTAGTTTTATTGATCTTTGCTATGTTTCCTTCATTTCTTTTTCATTTATTTTGGATCTGATCTTTATGATTTCTTTTCTTCTGCTAACATTGGGTTTTTTTTGTTCTTCTTTCTCTAATTGCTTTAGGTTCAAGATCAGCTTGTTTATTTGAGATGTTTCTTTTTTCTTAAGGTAGGATTGTATTGCTATAAACTTTCCTCTTAGAACTGCTTTTGCTGCATCCCATAGGTTTTGGGTCATCGTGTCTCCATTGTCATTTGTTTCTAGGTATTTTTTGATTTCCTCTTTGATTTCTTCAGTGATCACTTCGTTATTAAGTAGTGTATTGTTTAGCCTCCATGTGTTTGTGTTTTTTTACAGATCTTTTCCTGTAATTTATATCTAGTCTCATAGTGTTGTGGTCGGAAAAGATACTTGACATGATATCAATTTTCTTAAATTTACCAAGGCTTGATTTGTCACCCAAGATATGATCTATGTTGGAGAATGTTCCATGAGCACTTGAGAAGAATGTGTATTCTGTTGTCTTTGGATGGAATGTTCTATAAATATCAATTAAGTCCATCTTGTTTAATGTGTCATTTCAAGCTTGTGTTTCCTTATTTATTTTCATTTTGGATGATCAGTCCATTGGTGAAAGTGGGGTGTTAAATTCCCCTACTATGATTGTGTTACTGTCAATTTCCCCTTTTATGGCTGTTAGTATTTACCTTATGTATTGAGGTGCCCCTATGTTGGGTGCATAAATATTTACAATTGTTATTTCTTCTTGGATCGATCCCTTGATCATTATGTAGTGTCCTTCTTTGTCTCTTGTAATAGTCTTTGTTTTAAAGTCTATTTTCTCTGATATGAGAATTGCTACTCCAGCTTTCTTTTGATTTCCATTTGCATGGAATATCTTTTTCCATCCCTTCACTTTCAGTCTGTATGTGTCCCTGGGTCTGAAGTGGGTCTCTTGTAGACAGCATATATATGGGTCTTGTTTTTGTATCCATTCAGCAAGCCTGTGTCTTTTGGTTGGAGCATTTAATCCATTCACGTTTAACGTAATTATCAATATGTATGCTCCTATGACCATTTTCTTAATTGTTTTGGGTTTGTTTTTGTAGGTCCTTTTCTTCTCTTGTGATTTCACTTAGAGAAGTTCCTTTAGCATTTGTTGTAGAGCTGGTTTGGTGGTGCTGAATTCTCTTAGCTTTTGCTTGTCTGTAAAGCTTTTGATTTCTCCATCGAATCTGAATGAGATCCTGCCGGGTAGAGTAATCTTGCTTGTAGTTTCTTCCCTTTCATCACTTTAAGTATATCATGCCACTCCCTTCTGGCTTGTAGAATTTCTGCTGAGAAATCAGCTGTTAACCTTATGGGAGTTCCCTTGTATGTTATTTATCATTTTTCCCTTGCTGCTTTCAATAATTTTTCTTTGTCTTTAATTTTTGTCAATTTGATTACTATGTGTATCAGTGTGTTTATCCTGTGGGGCTCGCTGTGCTTCCTGGAATTGGGTGGCTATTTCCTTTCCCATGTTAGGGAAGTTTTCACCTATAGTCTCTTCAAATATTCTCTCTGGTCCTTTCTCTCTCACTTCTCCTTCTGGGACCCCTATAATGCAAATGTTGTTGCGTTTAATGTTGTCCCAGAGGTCGCTTAGGCTGTCTTCATTTCTTTTCATTCTTTTTTCTTTATTCTGTTCTGTGGCAGTGAATTCCACAATTCTGTCTTCCAGGTCACCTATCCATTCTTCTATCTCAGTTATTCTGCTATTGATTCATTCTAGTATAATTTTCATTTCAGTTATTGTATTGTTCATCTCTGTTTGTTTGTTATTTAATTCTTCTAGGTCTTTGTTAAACATTTCTTGCATCTTCTTTATCTTTGCCTCCATTCTTTTTCCGAGTTCCTGGGTCATCTTCACTATCATTATTCTGAATTCTTTTTCTGGAAGGTTGCCTATCTTCCCTCCCTATTGGTTGTTTGTCCTGAGGCAACCCAACACTGGAGCCTACCTGGACTCTTTGGTGGGTCTAATGACAGACTCTGGGAGGGCTCATGCCAAGGAGTACTTCCCAGAACTTCTGCTGCCAGTGTCCTTGTCTCCACAGTGAAACAGAGCCACACCCCGCCTCTGCAGCAGACCCTCCAACACTAGCATGTAAGTCTGGTTCAGTCTCCCCTGGGGCCACTGCTCCTTCCCCTGGGTCTTGATGCACACACTACTTTGTGTGTGACCTCCAAAAATGGAGTCTCTGTTTCCCCCAGTCCTGTCGAAGTCCTGCAATCAATTCCCACTAGGCTTCAAAGTCTGATTCTCTAGGAATTCCTCCTCCTGTTGTTGGACCCCCAGGTTTAAAGCCTGATATGGGGCTCAGAACCTTCACTCCAGTGGGGACTTCTGTGGCATAAGTGTTTGCCAGTCTGTGAGTTTCCCACCCTCCAGTTTTAGGATTTGATTTTACTGTGATTGCCCCCCTCCTATGGTCTCATTGTGGCTTCTCCTTTGTCTCTGAATGTGGGGTATATTTTTTGATGAGTTCCAGTGTCTTCCTGTTGATGATTGTCCAGCAGCTAGTTGTGATTCTGGTGTTCTCGCAAGAGGGAGTGAGAGCATGTCCTCTACTCCACCATCTTGGTTCCTCCTCCAAAGCATGTATCTTTTCAACTTAGAGCTTTCATCTTTTCTGGATATATGCCCAAGAGTGGAATTGCTGGATCATATGGTAGCTCTAATTTTAGTTTTTTTAAGGAAACTCCATACCATTCTCCATAATGGCTGTACGAATTTACATTCCTATCAACAGTGTAGAAGGGCTCCCTTTTCTCCATCCTCTCTCTAGCATTTATTGTTTGTAGACTTTTTGTTGATGGCCTTTCTGACCAATGTGAAGTGATACCTCTTTGTAGTTTTAATTTGCATTTCTCTAATAATTAGCGATGTTGAGCATTTTTTCCTGTGTTTTTTGGTGATCTGTATGTCATCTTTGGAGAAATCTCTATTTAGATCTTCCTCCCAATTTTTTTGATTGGGTTGTTTGTTTTTTTTGATATTGAGTTGCATGAGCTGTTTGTATATTTTGGAGATTAATCACTTGTTGGTAGCATCATTTGCAAATATTTTCTCCCATTCTTTCAGGTTGTCTTTTCATTTTATTTATGGTTTCCTTTGCTGTGCAAAAGCTTTTAAGTTTCATTAGGTCCCATTTGTTTATTTTTATTTTCATTACTCTAGGAGGTGGATCCAAAAAGCTATTACTGTAATTTATGTCAAAGAGTGTTCTGCCTATGTTTTGCTGTAGGTGTTTTATAGTATCTGGCCTTACATTTAGGTCTTTAATCCATCTTGAGTTTATTTTCATGTATGATGTTAGACAATGTTCTAATTTCATTTTTTTTTACATTAGCTGTCCAGTTTTCCCAGCACCATTTAGTGAAGAGACTGTTTTTTTCTCCATTTTATGTTCTTGCTTCCTTTGTCATAAATTAATTGACCATATGTGCATGGGTTTATTTCTGGGATTTCTATTCCATTGATGTATAAGTCTGTCTTTGTGCCAGTACCATACTCTTTTGATTACTGTAGCTTAATATACAGTCTGAAGTCAGGGAGCGTGGTTTCTCCAGCTCTGTTTTTCTTTCTCAAGATTGCTTTGGCTATTCAGGGTCTTTTGTATTTCCATACCAATTTTAAGATTTTTTATTCTAGTTCTGTGAAAAATGCTATTGGTAATTTGATAGGGATTGCATTGAACCTGTAAATTGCTTTGGGTAGTATAGTCATTTTGAAAATATTGAGTCTTCCAATCCAAGAACTTGGTATATCTTTCCATCTGTTTTTGCCATCTTTGATTCCTTTCATCAGCATCTGATAGTTTTCGGAGTACAGGTCTTTTGCCTCCATAGGTAGATTTATTTCTAGGTATTTTACTCTTTTTGATGTGATGGTAATCATTGATTCTTTTTAAACTAGTTTTTATTTATCTGCTGAGACTTACAATATTTTCATCATTTAGCATAGTAAAAATTGCTGCTTTAAAGTAATTTTCTAATTATCTAAACATCTTTGCCTTGAGATTGGTTTTTGTTGATTTTCTTTTCCCTTGAGAATGAGTCATATTTTCCTGTTTCTTCATATACCAAGAGATTTTGAGTTGTGTCCCAGATATTGTGATTCTTATGTTGTGGAGGCTGGATTTGTTGTATTCCCAAAGAGTTTTAAATTTTTGCTTTAACAAACAATTAACTTGGTTGGACTCAAACTGTAAACT
Source organism: Leucopleurus acutus (assembly GCF_964270905.1). Lineage (NCBI taxonomy): Eukaryota > Metazoa > Chordata > Mammalia > Artiodactyla > Delphinidae > Leucopleurus > Leucopleurus acutus. Next base: position 28,190,179 of record NC_139155.1, read on the forward strand.
CTGTTTTTTGGGGAGCCATCTCTAATTTCAGTTCAGTTGTCTTATCCTTAGCTGGGCTGCTTAAATTCTGTCCTGTATGTGGGTGATTAGGGGTCAGGCAGAAAATTGGGCAGAGTTTACACATGAAATTTGAAACTTCTCTCTGTTTCTCTCCTTTCCGCCTAATTCTCCAGCAGCTATGGTTGCCATAAACTCTGTTCCCTGGTTCTTCAGATCAGAAGGACTGTGGGTTTTCTACCAGGTTTAGCCACCCCTCAGGATATTGACTGTAGCTTGCTTTCAGGCTAAGTCATTAAAAACAGGAGACTCACCTCATATGATTCCCTTCTTCCAAGTATCACTTTCCCTCTGCCTGCTTTGTATATTCTCCAGGGTCTTCAGGTAGGCTTTTTTGTTTTTGCTATTTTTTTTTTTGGTTCAGAGTTTATAGTTGTTGTCTTTACTAACGTTGGTATAGTAAGAGCTTACTCATCTTAGCAGAAGTGGAACTCAGTCCAGAAACTGAATTCTTAACCACTGAGATGTACTGACTATCACTTAGTAAAATGCTATTCTGGCCTCATCTAACATTCTATAAAGGGTCATTGATTTGAGAAATATCTTGAATGGTGGGTTTTCAGACACTGTATAAAACTGGTGATGTCTTTTGAAGAGGAGGAATTTTTTAATCAATGCTTTTCATCTTGAAATGCCCATTGCACCTATAGACAAGGGCTTTTTTTTCTAAAGAGAAAGTAATGACCATGTACACAAACAGGAGATGCTGACTCATCTTGGCTAAGCCAGCCCCTGAGAATGACTCACTATGCCTTAAGAGACTGGGGAAAATGGCCAAGTGGACAGGCCATCTGCTAATGCTTGGTTCTGACTTGACTAGATTTAGACCAAGTTAATTCTGATTTGGGAAAGGTATAAACTTGATGTTCCAGGTCATTAGGCAACTTCTTCTGTTCACTTTTATTTACCATCATGAGGACATGAGATCCTAGGATGTGATTAGAAATGAGTAAGCAAGTGCAATTGTACTAAGTCATTCAGTCACGCAGGGCAGGCATGAGGTAGAAGGGGAGGGTAGGTGCTAGGACCATGTGGGGAGAGGTTAGTGGCATCAGGAACTACTGGGCCCTGCTTATCCTCTCCCTTCCTTGGAAAAATGGGGTGTTTATTGGGAAGGACCTGAGTCTCAAAGAGCAGTGCCATCATTTGTTATAACTTTGGTCCTCTGTGACTCCCTTTTCTCCTCTGTAAAACCATGGTCATGGATTAAATGTACCTGAAGGAACCTTCTGATTCCATGAATCACCATGGAAGGGCCTCTCCTCCTTATAGGAACTTACCAGAGGGGGAATTATGGGAACAGAAGTCAAGACAGGAGAGGTTGGGAGCAGGAGTAGTAAACACTGCAGGGGAGGTGCCAGGGCCAAAGACACCCTCACTTTCCATTAACCCTTCACCAGATCCACCGTAGAGCTGAGGGTGGGAGTGGGCAGGACCTGGAACTGCACAGCGAGGGTGAGAGAGGCCAGTTCTCTCTGCCCTGGGCACTACCCTCACTTCCCAGGGAACCTTTGAAAGGCATAGGTGCCAAAGTCCTCCCCTGGAAACCAAACCTGAAAAAAACAACTAGTTCTTTTCACTCGGCTAAGTTCAGCTTCAGCAGCTAGCAGTGACCTTGGGAAGAGAATGCATGGCCTTTGCACTTCCTATTCTCTCCTGGGGTGGGACTCCAGGTGGATTAAAACAATCAGAGGAGAGGAGGAAGGGGGTTAAAGTAGGGGAGTAAAACCGAAAGAGAAGATAGAGGGTGTATAGCTAAATGTCACCAGTTCTAGGTTGCAGATTTCACTCAGCTCAGGGCCATCTTTTCCCTTGTACCACCCACCCCTCCACATCTGGGTAGGTCCTCTGCGTGCAGTCTCTTCTCATTAACTGTGAAGTTTTTACACACCAGCACCCTCCATCAGATTTAAAAAAGCAGGAGGAGGATGCTTTGGAGTTGATTCACTCCTTCTTTTTAAATTTTTCACCTATCTGATTTCCCCACAAACATTTCCCCCTCCTTCCAAAGAGCTCTCAACATTCTCCCTTCTGGGAGGCTCTCCCTGCTCAGAGCAATGGACTCAGAGTTCTCTGATGGTGTTAGGCCTCAGCTCGCCGCCACTCCTGTCCACAGCCTGAGACATCCCTGCTCTGGGACATGAGGGGTCCCTACCTGATTCCTGGATGGCATGAGGGACGCAGCTTTCCCCCAGGCAGAAAAGGCAATGTAGGAGGGTGGAAAGTCAAGATCCGAGGGTGAGGGGCTTGTATTTGTCAAGAGGACCTCCAATGACAAAGTGCAGCTACTGCTCAATGAAATATCTTACCAGCTTTTGTTTTCATTCTTAAATATTAGTTTTTCCTCCCCAGTCATCAGGGTGCTGCATGCCCACTGCAGAAATTATGAAAAGTACAGAAAATGATAAAGAGATTGAAGAAAATAATCTGTAAATTTACTACCCACTGGGAATATTTGGGATGTTCTCTTTCAGTTATTTCTTTTTAACCTCCATTTTTTCTTTATATACTTGAGATCAAATAGTATATATTCTTTGCTATACTGCTTTAAAAACTTAACCCTACACAAATAGGATTTTCCTATGACACAAAAATTTGTAAGCATCATTTTATTTTATTAAAAAAAATTTTTTTAACATCCTTATTGGGGTATAATTGCTTTACAATGGTGTGTTAGTTTCTGCTTTATAACAAAGTTATACATATACATGTGTCCCCATATCTCTTCTCTCTTGCGTCTCCCTCCCTCCCACCCTCCCTATCCCACCCCACTAGGTGGTCAAAAATCACCGAGCTGATCTCCCTGTGCTATGCGGCTGCTTCCCACTAGCTATCTATTTTACGTTTGGTAGTGTATATATGTCCATGCCACTCTCTCACTTTGTCACAGCTTACCCTTCCCCCTCCCATATCCACAAGTCCATTCTCTAGTAGGTCGGTGATTATATTCCCGTCTTGCTCCTAGGTTCTTCATGACCATTTTTTTTAGATTCCATATATATGTGTTAGCATACGGTATTTCTTTTTCTCTTTCTGACTTACTGCACTCTGTATGACAGACTCTAGGTCCATCCACATCAGTATAAGTAACTCAATTTCGTTTCTTTTTATGGCTGAGTAATATTCCATTGTATATATGTGCCACATCTTCTTTATCCATTCATCTATTGATGGACACTTAGGTTGCCACCATGTCCTGGCTATTGTAAATAGAGCTGCAATGAACATTGTGGTACATGACTCTTTTTGAATTATGGTTTTCTCAGGGTATATGCCCAGCAGTGGGATTGCTGGGTCATATGATAGTTCTATTTTTAGTTTCTTAAGGACCCTCCACAATGTTCTCCATAGTGGCTGTATCAATTTATATTCATACCAACAGTGCAAGAGGGTTCCCTTTTCTCCACACCCTCTCCAGCATTTACTGTTTGTAGGTTTTATTTTATTTTATTTTATTTTATTTTTGTACGCGGGCCTCTGCACTGTTGTGGCCTCTCCCGTTGCGGAGCACAGGCTCCGGACGCGCAGGCTCAACGGCCATGGCTCACGGGCCCAGCCGCTCCGCGGCATGTGGGATCCTCCAGGACTGGGGCACGAACCCGTGTCCCCTGCATCGGCAGGCGGACTCCCAACCACTGCACCACCAGGGAAGCCCTGTTTGTAGATTTTTTGATGATGGCCATTCTGACCTGTGTGAGATGATATCTCATTGCAGTTTTTATTTTCAGTTCTCTGATGACTAATGATTTTGAACATTCTTTCATGTGTTTGTTGGCAATCTGTATATCTTCTTTGGAGAAATGTATATTTAAGTCTTCTGCCCACTTTTGACTGGGTTGTTTGTTTTTTGGATATTGAGCTGCATGAGCTGCCTGTAAATTTTGGAGATTAATCCTTTGTCAGTTGCTTCATTTGCAAATATTTTTCTCCCATTCTGAGGGCTGTCTTTTCGTATTGTTTATGGTTTCCTTTGCTGTGCAAAAGCTTTGAAGTTTCATTAGGTCCCATTTGTTTATTTTTGTTTTTATTTCCATTTCTCTAGGAGGTGGGCCAAAAAGGATCTTGCTGTGATTTATGTCAAAGAGTGTTATGCCTATATTTTCCTCTAAGGGTATGATAGTGTCAGGCCTTACATTTAGGTTTTTAATCCATTTTGAGTTTCTCTTTGTGTATGGTGTTAGGGAGTGTTCTAATTTCATTCCTTTGCATGTAGCTGTCCAGTTTTCCCAGCACCATTTAGTGAAGAGGCTGTCTTTTCTCTACTGTATATTCTTTCCTCCTTTATCAAGGATAAGGTGACCATATGTGCGTGGGTTTATCTTTGGGCTTTGTATCCTGTTCCATTGATCTATATTTCTGTTTTTGTGCCAGTACCATACTGTCTTGATTACTGTAGCTTTGTAGTATAGTCTGAAGTCATGGAGCCTGATTCCTCCAGCTCCATTTTTCGTTCTCAAGATTGCTTTGGCTATTCGGGGTCTTTTGTGTTTCCATACACATTGTGAAATTTTTTGTTCTAGTTCTGTGAAAAATGCCAGTGGTAGTTTGATAGGGATTGCATTGAATCTGTAGATTGCTTTGGGTAGTAGAGTCATTTTCACAATGTTGATTCTTCCAATCCTAGAACATGGTGTATTTCTCCAGCTATTTGTATAATCTTTAATTTCTTTCATCACTGTCTTATAATTTTCTGCATACAGGTCTTTTGTCTCCTTAGGTAAGTTTATTCCTAGTTATTTTATTCTTTTTGTTGCAATGGTAAATGGGACTGTTAATTTCACTTTCAGATTTTTCATCATTAGTGTATAGGAATGCAAGAGATTTCTGTGCATTAATTTTGTATGCTGCTACTTTACCAAATTCATTGATTAGCTCTAGTAGTTTTCTGGTAGCATCTTTAGGATTCTCTATGTAGAGTATCGTGTCATCTGCAAACAGTGACAGTTTTACTTCTTTTCCAATTTGGATTCCTTTTATTTCTTTTTCTTCTCTGATTGCTGTGGCTAAAACTTCCAAAACTATGTTGAATAAGAGTGGTGAGAGTGGGCAACCTTGTCTTGTTCCTGATCTTAGTGGAAATGGTTTGAGTTTTTCACCATTGAGGATGATGTTGGCTGTGGGTTTGCCATATATGGCCTTTATTATATTGAAGAAAGTTCCCTCTATGCTTACTTTCTGGAGGGTTTTTTTTTAAATCATAAATGGGTGTTGAATTTTGTTGAAAGCTTTCTCTGCATCTGTTGAGATGGTCATATGGTTTTTCTCCTTCAATATGTTAATATGGTGTATCACATTGATTGATTTGCATATATTGAAGAATCCTTGCATTCCTGGGATAAACCCCACTTGATCATGATGTATGATCCTGTTAATGTGCTGTTGGATTCTGTTTGTTAGTATATTGTTGAGGATTTTTGCATCTATGTTCATCAGTGATATTGGCCTGTAGTTTTCTTTCTTTGTGACATCTTTGTCTGGTTTTGGTATCAGAGTGATGGTGGCCTTGTAAAATGAGTTTGTGAGTGTTCCTCCCTCTGCTATATTTTGGAAGAGTTTGAGAAGGATAGGTGTTAGCTCTTCTCTAAATGTTTGATAGAATTCGCCAAGGCTTGATTTGTGACCCAGGATATGATCTATCCTGGAGAATGTTCCATGAGCACTTGAGAAGAATGTGTATTCTGTTGTTTTTGGATGGAATGTCCTATAAATATCAACTAGGTCCGTCTTGTTTAATGTATCATTTAAAGCTGTGTTTCCTTATTTATTTTCATTTTGGATGGTCTGTTCATTGGTGAAAGTGGGGTGTTAAAGTCCCCTACTATGGTTGTGTTACTGTCAATTTCCCCTTTTATGGATGTTAGTATTTGCCTTTTGTATTGAGGTGCTCCTAATTTTGGTGCATAAATATTTACAATTGTTATATCTTCTTCTTGGATTGATCCCTTGATCATTATGTAGTGTCCTTGTCTCTTGTAATAGTCTTTGTTTTAAAGCCTATTTTGTCTGATATGAGAATTGCTACTCCAGCTTTCTTTTGATTTCCATTTGCATGGAATATCTTTTTCCATCCCCTCACTTTCAGTCTGTATGTGTCCCTAGGCCTGAAGTGGGTCTCTTGTAGATAGCATATATATAGGTCTTGTTTTTGTATCCATTCAGCCAGTCTATATCTCTAGGTTGGAGCATTTAATCCATTTACATTTAAAGTAATTATTGATATGTATATTCTTATTCCCATTTTCTTAATTGTTTTTGGTTTCGTATTGTAGGTCTTTTCCTTCTCTTGTGTCTCCTGCCTAGAGAAGTTCCTTTAGAATTTGTTGTAAACCTGGTTTGGTGGTGCTGAATTCTCTTAGCTTTTGCTTGTCTGTAAAGGTTTTAATTTCTCCATCAAACCTAAATGAGATCCTTGCTGTGTAGAGTAATCTTGGTTGTAGGTTTTTCTCCTTCATCACTTTAAATATGTCCTGCCACTCCCTTCTGGCTTGCAGAGTTTCTGCTGATAGGTCAGCTGTTAAGCTTATGGGAATTCCCTTGTGTGTTATTTGTTGTTTTTCCCTTGCTGCTTTTAACACTTTTTCTATGTATTTAATTTTTGCTAGTTTGATTAATATGTGTCTTGACATGTTTCTCCTTGGAGTTATCCTTTATGGGACTCTGTGCTTCCTGGACTTGATTAACTATTTCCTTTCCCATGTTAGGGAATTTTTCAACTATAATCTCTTCAAATATTTTCTCAGTCCCTTTCTTTTTCTCTTCTTCTTCTGGGACCCCCATAATTTGAATGTTGTTTCATTTAATGCTGTTTCAGAGGTCTCTGAGACTGTCCACAATTCTTTTCATTCTTTTTTCTTTATTCTGCTCTGCAGTAGTTATTTCCACTATTTTATCGTCCAGGTCACTTATCTGTTCTTCTGCCTCAGTTATTCTGCTACTGATCCCTTCTAGAGAATTTTTAATTTCATTTATTGTGTTGTTCATCACCATTTGTTTGCTCTTTAGTTCCTCTAGGTCCTTGTTAAAGGTTTCTTGTATTTTCTCCATTCTATTTCCAAGATTTTGGATCATGTTTGCTATCATTATTCTGAATTCTTTTTCAGGTAGACTGCCTAGTTCCTCTTCATTTGTTAGGTCTGGTGGGTTTTTGCCTTGCTCCTTCATCTGCTATTTTTCTGTCTTCTCATTTTGTTTAACTTACTGTGTTTGGGGTCTCCTTTTCACAGGCTGCAGGTTTGTAGTTCCCATTGTTTTTGGTGTCTGTCTGTAGTGGCTAAGGTTGGTTCAGTGGGTTGTGTAGGCTTCCTGGTGGAGGAGACTAGTGCCTGTATTCTGGTGGATGAGGCTGGATCTTGTCTTTCTGGTGGGCAGGTCCACGTCTGGTAGTGTGTTTTGGGGTGTCTGTGGCCTTATTATTTTAGGCAGCCTCTCTGCTAATGGGTGTGGTCGTGGTCCTGTCTTGCTAGTTGTTTGGCATAGGGTGTCCAGCACTGTAGCTGGCTGGTCGTTGAGTGGAGCTGGGTCTTGGCGTTGAGATGGCGATCTCTGGGAGATTTTCACTGTTTGATATTATGTGGAGCTGGGAGGTCTTTTATAGACAAGTGTCCTGAACTTGGGTCTTCCAACTCAGAGCCACAGCCGTGATGCCTGGCTGGAGCACCTAGAGCCTGTCATCCACACGTCTTAGAATAAAAGGGAGAAAAAGAAAGAAAGAAAGAAAGAAAGAAAGAAAGAAAGAAAGAAGAAAGAAAGGAAGGAAGGAGAAAGAAAGAAAGAAAGAAGATAAAATAATATAAAAAAGTTATTAAAATAAAAAATAGTTATTAAAATTTTTTTAAAGTAATAAAAAAAAGAAAGAAAGAAGAGAGCAAGCAAAGTGAAAAACAAATCCACCAATGATAATAAGCTCTAAAATCTATACTAAAAAAGAACTCCAAAAAACAAAAAACAGACCAAACCCTAGGACAAATGGTAAAAGCACAGCTATAGAGACAAAATCACACACAGAAGCATACACATACACACTCACAAAAAGAGAAAAAGGGGAAAAAATTATATATCTTTGCTCCCAAAGTCCAGCTCCTCATTTTGGGATGATTCGTTGTCTATTCAGGTATTCCACAGATGCAGGGTATATCAAGTTGACTGTGGAGATTTAATCCACTGCTCCTGAGGCTGCTGAGAGAGATTTCCCTTTCTCTTCTTTGTTCGCACAGCTCCTGGGGCTCAGCTTTGGATTGGGCCACGCCTCTGCGTGTAGGTCGCCTGAGAGCGTCTCTTCTTTGCTCAGACATGACGGGGTTAAAGGAGCAGCTGATTCGGGGGCTCTGGCTCACTCAAGCTGGGGGGAGGGAGGGGCACGATTCAGGGCGAGCCTGCGGTGGCGGACGCCGGCGTGAAGTTGCACCAGCCTGAGGCACGCCATGCGTTCTCCCGGCAAGTTGTCCCTGCATCACGGGACCCTGGCAGTGGTGGGCTGCACAGGCTCCCGGGAGGGGAGGTGTGGATAGTGACCTGTGCTTGCACACAGGCTTCTTGGTGGCTGCAGCAGCAGCCTTAGCGTCTCATGCCCGTCTCTGGGGTCCGTGCTGATAGTCGCGGCTCGCGCCCGTCTCTGGAGTTCCTTTGAGTGGCGCTCTTAATCCCCTCTCCTCGCGCACCAGGAAACAAAGAGTCAAGAAAAAGTCTCTTGCCTCTTTGGCAGCTCCAGACTTTTTCCCGGACTCCCTCCCAGCTAGCCGTGGTGCACTAGCCCCCTTCAGGCTGTGTTCATGCCGCCAACCCCAGTCCTCTCCCTGGGATCTGACCGAAGCCCGAGCCTCAGGTCCCAGTTCCCGCCCGCCCTGGCGGGTGAGCAGACAAGCCTCTTGGGCTGGTGAGTGCCAGTCGGCACCGATCCTCTGTGCGAGAATCTCCCCGCTTTGCCCTCTGCACCCCTGTGGCTGCACTCTCCTCCGCGGTTCCGAAGCTCCCCCCTCCCACCTTCCCCGTCTCCACCAGTGAAGGGGTTTCCTAGTGTGTGGAAACGTTTCTTCCTTCACAGCTCCCTCCCACTGGTGCAGGTCCCATCCCTATTCTTTTGTCTCTGTTTTTTTTGTTTGTTTGTTTTTCTTTTGCCTTACCCAGGTACATGGGGAAGTTTCTTGGCTTTTGGGAAGTCTGAGGTCTTCTGCCAGCGTTCAGTGGGTGTTCTGTAGGAGTTGTTCCACATGCAGATGTATTTCTGATGTACTTGTGGGGAGGAAGGTGATCTCCACGTCTTACTCTTCCGCCATCTTGAAGCTCCTCCTGTAAGCATCATGTTATATGGCTGCATAACATCCTGTCAAAAGTATATGCCTATTTTAGTCAACAAATGGGCCTGTTTTTTGGATATTTGAAGTGTTTCCACTTTTTTTTTTTAATTTTTTTTTTTTTTTTTGCGGTACGCGGGCCTCTCACTGCTGTGGCCTCTCCCGTTGCAGGGCACAGTCTCCGGACGCGCAGGCTCAGCAGCCATGGCTCACGGGCCCAGCCGCTCCGTGGCATGTGGGATCTTCCCGGACCAGGGCACGAACCCGTGTCCCCTGCATCGGCAGGCGGACTCTCAACCACTGCGCCACCAGGGAAGCCCTCCACTTTTAAGTTATTATAAATAGGTCTAAAATGAACATGTTGGTGCACAAGTCCTTTGGGACAGATTCTTAGGAGTGGGACTACCAGAAAGGACCAGTTTCCCTTAATCGTAGGCAGGCTAGGCTTACGAGCTTCAGGCCCATTCTTTAGTCATATACTATATTGCACCTCATTACGTTCCCAAAGTTCATACCAGATCACACTTCCAACAGCACTTGATGGAAATCCAGGTTATTTTGAGAGGTCATTTGCAAGCTGGAAAAACCCTTATATTTCTTTGCTCACAAGGAAAGTTACACATCCTGATTTACCCATCATGGCCAGTGCCACGAGCCTGTCCCCAAATGATGACAATATTAACTATCACAAGAGAATCAGCAACTCTTTATTTTAGTAAGTGCCAACTTTGTTCTGAATGTTCCGTATTTATAATCAAATTCTCACAACAACGCTGATAGCAACAGTCCCATTATATAGATGAAGAAGCAGAGTTTCAGAGAAGATAAGGAATGCACCCAGGGACACAGGTAGTGAGAGGCAGAGGGAGGTGTATTGTCTGGCCCGTAACACCCATGCTCTTGCCACACACTACAGGGCATCAGAGAAATGGGGAGAGATCACGCTGTTGAATGCTGAGGCTATGCTTTCTAAGGGTTTGGGAGTCAGGGGTGAGCATGGGGTGGGGTTGCTTTGATTTTGGTTTCTGGTGTGATTTTGACCTCACCACTTGGGTCACCTGACTCTGGGATCAAGGCCAGCTGGTGGCTGAAGAGTGTCTGCTCAAGGCTGTGTCCCTGAAAGCACAGATCTTATCAAAGTTCTTTTTTCCCCTGCAACTTTATTGAGATATAATTGACATATAACATTGTGCAAGTTTAAGGTGTACAACATAGTAATTTTATATACGTATATATTGCAAAATGGTTACCACAATAAGGTTGATTAACATATCCATCACCTCATTATTTTTTTTTTTTTTGTGCGAGAACATTTAAAATCTACTCTCTTGGCAACCTTCAGATATACAACACAATATTGTTAAATGTAGTCACCAGGCTGTACATTACAACTCCATGACTTATTTATCTTATAACTGGTAGTTTATACCTTTTGATCACCTTTACCTATTTCCCCCACTCATTTCTGGTAGCCGTCAATCTACTTTCTGTTTCTCTGAATTTTGTTTTTTAAGATTCCACATATAAGTGAGAACATACAGTATTTGTCTTTCTCTGTCTGACTTATGTCACTTAGTATAATGCCCTCAAGATTCATTCATGTTATTGAAAATGGCAGGATTTCCTTCGTTTTTGTGGTTGGATAATATTTCATTTTATATATACACCACATTTTCTTTATCAGTTCATCCGTCAATGGACACTTAGGTTGGTTCCATATGTTGGCTATTGCGACTAATGCTGCAATGGATGTAGGGATGCAGATGTTTCTTCGAGATAGTGATTTCATTTCCTTCAGATATATACCCAGCTGGATCATATGGTGGTTCTATTTTAAAATGTTTGAGGAACCTCCATGCTATTTCCATAGTGCCTGCACCAATTTACATTCCCACCAATAGTGCATGAGGGTTCCCTTTTCTCCGCATCCTCGCCAACACTGGATATCTCTTGTCTTTTTGGTAATGGCCATTCTAACAGACTTGAGGTGGTATCTCACTGTGATTTTTGATTTGCCAGTTCTTGTTGTAATTGCAATGCAGGGAGAGACTTTGTAAAACTGCTGCTTCCGTCCCACAGCCCAGGCTGCAGGGTCCTGGTGACTGCTCTAGTGCTTTGAAAAAAAAAAAAAACTTTTAATTTACATCCTTGGACATCTAACCTCTTGCAAACACAGATTTAATAGCTGAAAAAATATTATTTATATATATATATATATATATGCTTATCTGTGTGCAGTTTTTCCCCCATTTTTCTTGGTCAGTTTGCTCTTCTTTCCCCCTTTCCTCCCTTCCCCCTTCCACATCAGTGTCCTGCACCCACAGTCAGGTAACCCATGTTTATAGCTACTATTCATCACCCTGCCATATTTCTTCATATTATGGAATGACATATACGTGTGTGTATATAATATATATGTAAAAATACATGCATATTCTTATATATACATACATTCAAACACAAACAATTACATATACAGCATTTTTGTTCTAATTTATTAAAAGGAATCAAGTTATGACCAATTGACTGCTCGGTTTTATTACCTAACCATGCTTTCTTTTCTTCTTTCTTTTTTTTTTTAATTGAGGTATAGTTGGTTTACAATATTATATAAGGTTCAGGTGTATAACATTGTGATTCACAACCTTTAAAGGTTATACTCCATTTATGGTTATTGTAAAATATTGGCTATATTCCCTGTGCTGTACAATATATCCTTGTATCTTGTTTATTTTATACATAGTAGTTTGTACCTTTTAATCCCGTTCTCCTATCTTTCCCCTCCCTTCTTTCCTCTCCCCACTGGTAACTACTAATTTGTTCTCTATATCTGTGAGTTTGTTTCTTTTTTGTTATATTCACTCATTGTTTATTTCATTTTTTAATAAAACGTTTTTTATTGAATGAAAGATATTTTAAATTCTATAGCACTTCACAATTTACAGAAGTTTCACACACATGATTTCATATAATCCCATAACAACATTTTATTTTAATCCCCTACCCCTATTGCACCCCTCCCCCTTCCCTCTTCACACTGGTAACCACTATTTTGTTCTCTATATCTGTGAGTCTGTTACTTTTTTATTTTATTGACTAGTTTGTTTTTTTAGATTCCATGTATAAGTGATATCATACAGTATTTGCCTTTCTCTGTCTGACTTATTTCACTTAGCATAATACCCTCAAAGTCCAACCACATTGCTGCAAATGGCAAAATTTCATTCTTTTTTATGGCTGAGTGGTATTCCATTGTATGTATGTATGCATGTGTGTGTGTGTGTGTGTATACACACACATATATATAATTATATATATGTGTGTGTGTATATATATACATCACCTCTTCATTATCCATTTATCTGTTGATGGACACTTAGGTTGCTTCCATATCTTGGCTATTGTAAGTAATGCTGCTATGAACATTAGAGTGCTTATGTCTCTTTGAATTAATATTTTTGTTTTCTTCAGATATATACCCAGGAGTGGAATTCCTGGATTATATTGTATTTCTATTTTTAGTTATTTGAGGATGTCCATACTGTTTTCCACAGTGGCTGCACCAATTTACATTCCCACCCACAGTATACAAGGGTTTCCTTTTCTCCACATCCTCATCAACACTTGTTATTTGTGATCTTTTTCATGACAGCCATTCTGGCAGGTGTGAAGTAATATCTCTTTGTGGTTTTGATTTGCATTTCTCTGATAATTACTAGTACTGAGCATCTTTTCATGTGCCTGTTGGCCATCTGTATATCTTCTTTGAAAAAAATGTCTATTCATGTCTTCTGCCCATTTTTTAATTGGGTTGTTTGTTTTTTAGATGTTGAGCTGCATGAGCTATTTATATTTTGGGGGTATTAACCCCTTATCAGTCATATCATTTGCAAATATTTTCTCCCATTCTGTGGGCTGTCTTTTTGGTTTGTTTATGGTGTCCTTTGCTGTGGAAAAGCTTGTAAGTCTAATTAGGTCCATTTGTTTATTTTTGTTTTTATTTTCATTACTCTAGGAGGTGGATCCAAAAAGCTATTGCTGCAATTTATGTCAAGGAGTGTTCTGCCTATGTTTTCCTCTAGGAGTTTTATAGTATCTGGTCTTACATTTAGGTCTTTAATCCATTTTGAATTTATTTTTGTGTATGATGTTAAAGAATGTTTTAATTTCATTTTTTTTACATGTAGCTGTCCAGTTTTCCCAGCATGATTTACTGAAGAGACTGTCTTTTGTCCATTGTATGTTCTTGCCTCCTTTGTCATAGATTAATTGACCATAGGTGTGTGGGTTTATTTCTGGGATTTCTATCCTGTTCCTTTGGTCTATAAGTCTGTCTTTGTGCCTGTATCATACTGTTTTGATTACTGTAGCTTTATAGTATAGTCTGAAGTCAGGAAGCCTGATTCCTCCAGCTCTGTTTTTCTTTTTCTTTCTCAAGATTGCTTTGGCTATCAGGGGTCTTTTATGTTTCCATACAGATTTTAAAATTATTTATTCTAGTTCTGTGAAAAATGCCATTGGTATTTTGATAGGGATTACATTGAATCTGTCGATATGTAGACAATGCATAGATTGCATTGTCATTTTAGCAATATTATTTCTTCCAGTCCATGAACACAGTGTATCTTTCCAACTGTTCATGTCATCTTCAATTTCTTTCATCAGTGTCTTATAGTTTTCTGAGTACAAACATTAGTTATATTTATTCCTAGGTATTTTATTCTTTTTGATGGGATTGTAAATGGAATTGCTTCCTTAATTTCACTTTCTGATAGTTCATTATTAGTGTATAGAAATGCAACAGATTAATGTATATTAATGCATATTAATTTTGTATCCTGCAAATTTACCAAATTCATTGATGAGCTCTACTAGTTTTCTGGTGGTGTCTTTAGGATTTTCTGTGTATAGTAAGAGTGACAATTTTACAATATGAATTCCTTTACTCTCTCTCTCTCTCTTTTTTTTTTTTTTTCCATGCTGCGCAGCTTGCGGGATCTTAGTTCCCTGACCAGGGATTGAACCTGGGCCCATGACAGTGAAAGTGTGGAGTCCTAACCACTGGACTGCCAGGGAATTCCCTCCTTTTATTTCTTTTTCTTGTCTGATTGATGTGGCTGGGACTTCCAATACTATGCTAAGTAAAAGTGGCAAGAGTGTTCATCCTTGTCTTGTTCCTGGTCTTAGAGGAAATACTTTCAGCTTTTCACCATTGAGTATGATGTTAGCTGCGGGTTTGTCATACATGGCCTTTATTATGTTGAGGTATGTTCCCTCTATGCCCACTTTCTGGAGAGTTTTTTTCATAAATGGATGTTGAATTTTGTCAAAAGCTTTTTAGTTTTTTCTGCATCTATTGAGATGATCATATGGTTTTTATTCTTCAGTTTGTTAACATGGTGTATCACGTTGATTGATTTGCAAATATTGAAAAGTCCTTGCATCCCTGTGATAAATCCAACTTGATTATGGTGTGTGATCCACTTAATGTATTGTTGGGTTCGGTTTGCTAATATTTTGTTGAGGATTTTAGCATCTATGTTCGTCAGTGATATTGGCCTGTAATTTTCTTTTTTGTGAAACCTTTGTCTAGTTTTGGTATTAGGGTGGTGCTGGCCTCATAGGAGGAGTTTGAAAGCATTCCTTCCTCTGTAATTTTTGGGAATAGTTTGAGAAGGATAGGTGTTAACTCTTACCTACATATTTGGTAGAATTCACCTGTGAGGCCATCTCTTCCTGGACTTTGTTTTGGGGAGTTTTTTTTTTTAATTAGTGATTCACTTTCTTTACTGGTAATTGTTCTGTTGATATTTCCTATTTCTTCTTGGTTCAGTCTTTGGAGATTGTAGGTTCTAGGAATTTGTCCATTTCTTCCAGGTTGTCCATTTTATTGGCATATAGTTGTTTGTCATAGTCTGATGATTCTTTGTATTTCTGTGGTGTCAGTTGTAACTTCTCCTTTTTCATTTCTGAGTTTATTGATTTGGGCCCTCTCTCTTTTTATCTTGATGAATCTGGCTAAAGGTTTATCAATTTTGTTTATCTTCTCAAAAATCAACTCTTAGTGGGACTTCCCTGGTCATGCAGTGGTTAAGACTCCACACTCCCAATGCAGGGGACCCAGGTTCAATCCCTGGTCAGGGAACTAGATCCCACATGCATGCCACAACTAAGAGTTCACATTCCACAACTAAGGAGCTGGTGAATCACAACTAAGGAGCCTGCCTGCTGCAAGTAAGATCTGGTGCAACCAAATAAATAAATAAATAAATAATATGTTTAAAAAATCAGCTCTTATTTTACTGATATTTTTATTTTTTTAAATCTCTATTTTATTTATTTCTGTTCTGATCTTTATGATTTCTTTCCTTCTACTAAATTTGGGTTTTGTTTGTTCTTTTTCTAGTTCTTTTATTTTACCTTTATGTTGTTTATTTGATATTTTTTTTGTTTTCTGAGGTAGGCTTGTATCACTATAAAACTTCTGTCTTAGAACTGCTTTTGCTGAATCCCGTAGATTTATTTTTTAATATATATATATATATTTATTTATTTATGGCTGCATTGGGTCTTTGTTGCCATGTGTGGGCTTTCTCTAATTGCGTTGAGTGGGGGCTACTCTTTGCTGTGGTGTGTGGGCTTCTTATTGCAGTGGCTTCTTTTGTTGCAGAGCACGAGCTCCAGTAGTTGTGGCATGTGGACTCAGTAGTTGTGGTACATGGGCTTCAGTAGTGTGGCTCACGAGCTCTAGAGCGCAGGCTCAGTAGTTGTGGTGCACAGGCTTAGTTGCTCTGCGGTATGTGGGATCTTCCTGGACCAGGGCTGAAACCATGTCCCCTGCATTGGCAGGTGGATTCTTAACCACTGCACTACCAGGGAAGTCCCTGAATCCCATAGATTTTTGGATCATTGTGTTTTCATTTCCATTTGTCTCTAGGTATTTTTAAAAGTTTAATTTCTTCAGTGAGCCACTGGTTGTTCAGTAGCATATTGTTTAACTTCCACATGTTTCTGTTTTTTTGTAGTTTTCTTTTCCTTGTAGTTAATTTCCAGTCTTGTGGTTGGAAAAGTTGCTTGATATCATTTTAATTTTCTTAAGTTTAGAGTTTATTGAGACTTGTTTTGTGGCCTGTCATGTAATCTATCCTGGAGACTGTTCTATGTGCAGTGGAATATGGAAATGAAAGGAATGTGTATTTTGCTGCTTTTTCATGGACTGTTCTATCATCTTTCATCTATCTATCTATCTATCTATCTATCTATCTATCTATCTATCTATCTATCTATCAAGTCTATCTGGTCTAATGTGTCATTTAAGGCCAGTGTTCTTATTGATTTTCTTTCTGGATGATCTATCCATTGATGTAAGTGGGGTGTTAAAGTCTCCCACTATTGTTGTGTTACCATCAATTTCTCCTTTTATGTCTGTTAATATTTGCTTTGTGTATTTAGGTGCTCCTATGTTGGGTGCATATGTATTTATAATTGTTATATCTTCTTTTTGGATTGATCCCCTGATCAGTATGTAATGTCCTTCTTTGTCTCTTGTAATAGTCTTTGTTTTAAAGTCTGTTTTGTCACATATAAGAATTGCTAACCCTCTTTCTTTTGATTTCCATTTGCATGAAATACCTTTTTCCACCCCCTCACTTTCAGTTGTATGTGTCTTTTAATCTGAAGTGAGTCTCTTATAGGCAGCATATATATGGGTCTTATTTTTGTATCCATTCAGCCACTCTATGTCTTTTGACTGGAACATTTTACATTTAAAGTAATTATTGATATTTATGTTCTTATTGTCACTTTGTTAATTGGTTTTTGATTATTTTTGTAGTTCTTTCATCTTCCTTTTTTCTTCTTCTGTTATCTTCCCTTGTGATTTGATGACTATCTTTAGTGTTATGTTTCACTTCTTTTTGGTTTTTTTTTCTGTGTGTATCTATTACAGATTTTTGTTTTGTGGTTACCATGACATTTATATATAGCAATCTCTCTATATATGTGATTGTTTTAAGTTGCTGATCTCTTAATTTCAATTGCATTTTAACAGCCCTGCATTTGTACTCTCCTGCTCTCATGATTACTGTTTTTGATGTCATGTTTTACATCTAATTGTTTTGTGTTTCAACTGTTTATTGTGGATAGATGATTTTACTACTTTTTTCTTTTAACTTTTCTGCTAGCTTTGTGCATGGATGATTGACTACCTTTATTGTATATTTGCCTTTACTGATGAGCTTTTTCCTTTTGCAATTTTCTAATTATGGGTGTTTTTTTGGTTTTTTTCTTAGAGAAGTTCCTTTAACATATCTTGCTAAGCTGGTTTGGTGTCGCTAAATTATTTTATCTTTTGCTTGTCTGTAAAACTTTTGAGCTCTCCCTCCAATCCAAATGAGAGCCTTGCTGTGTAGAGTATTCTTGGTTGTAGGTTTTTCCTTTCATCACTTTAAATATATTGTGCCACTTCCTTCTTGCCTGCAGTTTCTGCTGAAAAGTCAGCTTATAGCTGTATGGGAGTTCCCTTGTATGTAACTTGTTGCTTTTCCCCTGCTGCTTTGAATATTCTCTCTTTATCTTTAATTTTTGCCATTTTAATTTACAGTGTGTCTTTGTGTGGTTCTCTTTGTGTTGATCCTCTTTGGGACTCTCTTTGCTTTCTGGATTTGGATGTCTCTTCCTTTCTCATATTAGGGAAGTTTCCAGCTATTGTGTTTCCAAATATGTTCTCAGCACCTTTCTCTCTCTCTTCTCCTGGGATCCCTATAATGTGAATATTAATGTGCTAGAAGTTGTTCCAGACATCTCTTAAACTTTCCTTATTTCTTTCCATTCTTTTTTCTTTTTTTCTGTTCAACATCAGTGATTTCCACTACTCTGTCTTCCAGCTTGCTTGTCCATTTCTCTGTATCATTTAGTTTACTGCTGATTTCTTCTAGTGTAATTTTTATTTCAGTTACTGTATTCTTCATTTCTGTCTGGTTGTTCTTTCTATTTTCTAACTCTTTGTTAAAAACATCTAACTCCTCACTCTGTGGTCCATTCTTCTCCTGAGTTCTTTGATCATCTTTACAATCATTACCCTATACTCTTTCTTGGGTAGATTGCCTATCTCTCCTTCACTTAGTTCTTCTTCTGTGGCTTTGTCTTGTTCTTTCATTTGGAACGTGTTCCTCTGTCACCTCATTTTGCCTAACTTGCTGTTTTTATTTTTATGTATCTGGTAGGTTGGTTATGTTTCCCAACCTTGTAGAAGTGGCCTTTTGTAGGGGATGTCCTATGCATCCCAGGAGTTCACTCCCCTCTCATCACCAGATCTATTCTCCCTATGTGGGTTGTGTGGGTCCTTTTGTTGTGGTGGGCTGACTACTGTGGGCAGTCTGGTAGGCTTAGTTAGCCCTCAGTCTATTTGATTCCATTTTCTTTTCCACTGTGAACAATGCTGCAACAAATGCCCTAGAATATATGTCCTTATGTCTAGTGATTTTATTTCTATAGGATGGATTTCCAGAAGTGGGATTGTTAGGTCAAAGAGCATAAGCGTTTTCAATTTTAGTGATAGCACTAGATGGCTATCAAAAATTGTTGTGATACTTTACATTTCAACCAGCAATGTAGGAGAATACTGTTTCTCTATGTCCATATCAGGAGTAAGAGTTTCAGCTTTTGATTTTTTTGCTCATCAGAAAGGGATACAGTGATTTTTAGTTATTATGTAACATTTATTTCCATGCCTGATAGTGAGTTTGGACATCTTATCATGTTGCTGGCCATTTGGATTTGCTCCTCTGTGGATTTTTTAAATTAATTTGATTTGTCCACTTTTCTGTGATGACTGTCATTTTCTTATGACATTTGTGAGCTCTGTTTCCATATTTTGAGTATTAATTTTATATGATACACATTAGAAATATTTTTCCTTGGGCTATTGTTTACTATTTTTTTTTGTGGGATCTTTTACTGTTCAAATAGCTCATGTTTTTTTTGCAATTTTTCATGACCATATATACCTATTTTTTCTTTTATAGCTTCTATATCCTCAATCTTAGATAAGAATGTGTTCTTTGTCCTTATTCAATATATATTGTGTTTTAATATGCTCAGGCTGCCACAACAAAATACCATAGACTGGATGGCTTAAACAACAGAAATTTATTTCTCATGGCTCTGGAAGCTAGGAAGTCCAAGATCAAGGTGCCAGCAAATTTAATTTCTGGTTAGGGCTTTCTTCCTGGCTTGTAAACTTTATTATCCAATTAAAATTTTAATTATCTAATTAAAAATTAATTATCCAATTAAACAATAACCATTGGTATTCAAAATGGAACTACATGAGCTTTATATATTGATTTTTGGAGAAGTGGTACTTTTATGAAATCAACCCTTTATTTATTTTATATTTCCCTTCTTATTTCTTGTGCTTTCTTATGAAATGTACCTTTTAAAAACCTGTTAATCCTTAAATCCTCTGATATAGTACTGCAGTCTCTTGTCTGCAAAAATTCTTCTTATCCCTGCATCATAGAGACACCCCTATTAAGAGATGGTATTGGTTATGTGGCTTGCGTTTACCCATAGAATATGGTGGAAGTGACACACTGTGACTGCCAACCTTAAACTTTAGGAGCCCTGTCAACTTCTGCTTTTTCTCCTTTGGAAGCCAGCTGCCATTTAAAGGAGCTTGGGCTGGACCACAGAGGGACAAAGACCATGTAAACAGAGGGAGGCTTAGTCAGACCCCAGCCTTGCCAGCTATTCCAGTTAGGGCACCAGACATATGAGTGAAGCTGTTTTACTAATTTTTTTTTTTTTTTTTTGGTACGCGGGCCTCTCACTGCTGTGACCTCTCTCGCTGCGGAGCACAGGCTCCGGACGCGCAGGCTCAGCGGCCATGCCTCACGGGCCCAGCCGCTCCGCGGCATGTGGGATCTTCCCGGACCGGGGCACGAACCCGTGTCTCCTGCATCGGCAGGTGGACTCTCAACCACTGCGCCACCAGGGAAGCCCTTCTTGTACTTTTTGTGTTCTGTATGGTTAAGATTTTTTTTTTCCTTTTTATGTGCTTCATTTTTTATGTATTTGTCACTAATTGAAACCAAACCCACCCTGTCCCCCTTGGTGAATATCTGATCTCCATGTATTCAACAACATTCTTGTTCCAAAAATCCCATTATCTGGACAATATCTTTCCAGTTGTCTTCCGTCCTGCTCTAACTGGGACTGGTTGCTTGCCTAGCTGTGTCTACACCTGCTGTCTTGATAGCTTCCCTCCAGTTACCTAGCAGTTTCCCTTGACTTTTTGCCTGGGTCCCATGTCTTCTCTTTCTCACATCAATCAATCCTTTGTGCTCTTGGCTCATATTTCTCAGCAATTATTGCAGAAAGGGTACACAAAGGGTAAATTATTTTCAGATTTTTGCATATAAAATATCTTTGTTTTACTTTCACATTTAGTTATTATGACTTAAAAAAGAGAATTTTAGGTTGAAGTCATTTTCTTTCAGAATTTTGAGGGAACTCCTCCATTGTCTTTAGCTTTTAGCTGAGAATCCCGATGACATTCTGATTGTTATTACTTTGTAAGTAACTCGTTTCCCACCTCCCCACCCCCACCCCAAGCATCTTCTCTTTGTCCTCAGTGTCCTGAATTTTGTGCCTTATTGTGGCTCTATTATCATGTATTACTCTGGGTGTTTGGTAGGCCCATTCAGTCTAGAAAATATATTCTTCACTTCTGGGAAATTTTCTTGACTCTTTTCATTGATAATTTTCTGTTTATCAGAATAAACTGGAATTCCTTTACATGGATATCAGCTTCCTAAACTCATCTTCTAATTTTATTATCTTTCTCTGCTGTTTTCCATCTTTGTCATTTTGCTTTACTTTCTGGAAGAGTTCTTCAACAATATCTTCCAAACTTAATATTCAAATTTTCAATTCTACAGTTATATTTTTAATACCCAGAAACATTTTATTGTTCCCCCCAAATTACTTTTTGTAGTTTCCTGTTCTTACTTCATGATTACTCTAACTTTAAAAAACCTCTTGGGACTTCCCTGGTGGCCCAGTGGGTAAGATTCTGTGCTCCCAATGCAGGGGGCCCGGGTTTGATCTGTGGTTTGGGAACAGATCCCACATGCATGCCTCAACTAAGAGCCTGCATGCCGCAACTAAGAAGCCCACATACTGCAACTAAAGATCCCACACGCCGCAACAAAGATCCCAGGTACCGCAACTAAGACCAAATGCAGCCGAAATTAAAAAAAAAAAAAAAAAAGTCTCTCTGAGGTTATCAATGATAGCATTATGTTTCAAGTGTTTTTCTCCCTGCATAGCTTTCTGTTTCTTCCACATTGCTTTTTAAGAAAATCTGTTTGTTTTAGTCTGTCTTTCATAATAGGTGATTTCCTAAAAAATCTAGTGATGCTTGGTTGTCTGCTGGATTAAACAGGGAATTTAAAGCCCCACTGTGTGGGTAGGACTTGCTAACTTTGGTTTTCACTATAGGATAATATGAGTGGACTGTTGCACTGCCAGTGTCTTTAGATATTTCCTCTTGGGTTGAGGATATTCTTCAGAAAAGTATCCTATGGTCTCTTTCTTGGGGATATAGGCCTGTATCCTAGTTTTCTTAATTCAGTGCTTCTCAACTTTTTTTAAGTCACAACATACATAATTTTCTATCATAAACTGGTGAAAAATCAATGAAGCTGTTGTACGTGGAGTGACTGCTCTGGGGGCTGTAGCTGCCCAGACCCCCTGTGGCCATTCCATGTGCCTGTGAGCTTATTAAGAATTCTTTCTCTCTCTTTTTAAAAAAATGTATTCCCCCCCCCCCGCCCCCCAACTCCATCTAGAGCCAAGGCCCAGGCAGGCACATAACTGTCCTGGCTCATCCAGGAGGGTGTCATCCTTTTATGCAGGCATGTCTAATATGACCCCCACCCTGCTTTTCCCCCAGGCTTTCATCCCCCTCTTCCCCTTGACCCCCATGTGCCTTAGGCCCCAGGGATCGGCAGATATCTGATAAACCCCAGCTCCAGTGCTTTCTTAACCCTCTGGATATGCCTTTTCTAATCCTTCTAGTCTCTGGGGAATTCTCTTCCTTTCCCACCAGCTCGGATGGATGCATCGTTTAAAAATCCACCCTTTTTAATGATATGCTGTATGGAGATATTTTGCTGAGTATCTTGTTGGCCATGTGGCTGGAAAAAGAATTCCTGACCACCAGTTGACATTGAGGTTTGGAGATGACAGTCACCTCTCTCAGGGTCACACAGTGGGATCCTGCAGGAAAAGGGCTGCTTATTTTGATGTGACCAACTTTTGTTCGTTTCTCTAAGTCTGCTATACTCAACAGATGCTGTGGGACACAAAGGTAGGTACAATCAATCAGTCTCTTTTTTCAAGGAAGCTTGCACTCTAACAAGTGAGAAAACTGGGGTGCAGGAAGAGATGTGTAGAAGGATGTGCTGAGTGGAAGAGTTCGGCTCTAAATTGCTCCAGCAAGTTGAGGTATGGATGGCTGTCTCTCAGGAGATGGCTTTGCCTGTGTCTGGGCAATTCTCAGTGTGAGGGAGGCTTTCCTTTATCTGAGCTGAAATCTGCTTCCCCTGATCCCAGCTCTGCCCTCAGGGCCATGTTGAATAAACCTAGCCTTGCAGACTTTGAAGATATTTATAGTTAGCCTGTGGTGGTTTGTTTTTGGCTGCCTCTCAGTCTCTTCTCTGGGAGAATTCCCCAGGTTGTGGGACTTAGTGGGAGACTGGGAGTTAGGGGAAGTTTCTTTCTTTCCCAACATGGTATCTGAAATGTGCCAAGTCCTCTCCAGGACCTTGGCAGCTCTAGATCAGTCTGTGACCAAGGCTGGGTTAGTTGGAGGATCTCACTCTGGACTGTGACCCTGGAGGGAGTGCTGCAATATGCAGCAATGAGTCATTGATTACTGAGCAATTGTAGTGGAGGTAAGAGTTCAGAGAAGGCAGCAGTGGAACCAGTAGTGCCAACATTGCTGTCCCAACTAGACTGTCCCCTGGGGCTGCATTTGAGACAGGAAAGGGGCAAGGGCACAACCTTTAAAAGAATGACATAGCCGTGGAGGACACAACATAAACTGGTTAGAACTGACTAGGTCCAAGATGGCGGACGAATTGACTTCCACTAGACCTTGAGCCTCAGTATACGCTCAAGCTAAGTGACATCAGCAAGCTAAATAACACACTCACTGGTGCCATGACAGTTCCGAGGAACTGTCATAAAAGGCCAAAAAGTGGGTGGAGGGCCCAATTCCTGGACATCCGCACCCCTTCCCCAAAATAGTTGGAATAACCCGCTCACTTGTTAGCCTATGAAATTACCCAACCCTATAAAAACTGACAATCCCATCCCCTGGGGCATCTTGCCTTCCGAGATGGCCCACACTGTCTATGGAGTGTGCATTTCCCTGAATAAGCCTTTCACTTTACTATGGCTTGCTCTTGAATTCTTTCCTGCATGAAGCCAAGAACCGACACTTGGTGGCAGTCCCAGGGACTCACCTGAGACCTGGAATGTGACCATCTTCTCCAGTCCCACTTTCTTTCCTGCAGCACGTTGGCTGCATCACTTGCTGCCCAGTCTCTCTGTTTCAGTCTCTTTTCCAAGCCTAGTTCCCAAGCCTTCCAGTCATTTCTGTTGTTTACCAATAGGTTCTTTCTTGCCTAACCCAGAGTTGATTTTTATTATTGCCAAGAACTAAGGCTGATACAAAAACTGTCTTATTCCCCACATCCTCCTTACCACCCCCAAGTCTTCTGTTTTCTAAACCCAACAGTTACTTTCTAGATCCTTCACTATTTAAGTGGTGTCCCTGTAAGCAGGGTTAGAGCTGAGCACTGCTCCAAATGGGGTCTGATCAGGAGCTGGTACATGGGGGACTCTCAGTAACCTTGATCTTTGTACAATAGTGACATGGTCTACTCTACATCCTGAAATGTCACCAATAGGATTGCTATTTCTTCTTCTTAGGGGAAGCCTGAGAAAGTGTGGGCAGGGGGGTATGAAGGTGCTCTTCCTTCTGCATAATGGTATGATTTGAATTTTCACAACTGAAATGCAAGACTTCACATTAAATTTTCTCTTGTTCATTTCAGTCCATTGTTCCATCTGTGAAATAACTTTGAATTGTCTTTCATCTTTACATCTCCCAAGTTCTGCACTGTGGCCGCCATGCAGTGGCAGGAATGAATGACTTGTTAGACATTAACTATTTGAGGAGAACATCTAGATTGTTTATGCCCACTCTGTCTTCCTTCCACAAGGTTCCTGAGAGAAATGTCCCTGCAAGGAACACTTGCAAATGACAATAAATGCACTTCATCATTGTCTGGACCTGTGCCCAACACCAGCTACACTTTCTCCCTGAAGTGTGGCATTCTGATACAGGAATATTGGATCATGAGTCTTAGGTAACAAATCATCCTATAATTTTGCAGGCAGTCAAATGAAACTAAAAGGTCTGTAGTTTCGGAACTTTCCTTGTTTATGGGTCAGCCCAAACTGGGGAAGCCCTCCTAGGCAAGTCCTCTTTTAATTCCTTGGTTGTAATGAATGGGAATTTTGAGAACCCAAGTATCTGAGGTTGGTCAAGGGGTTTCACTTACTAACTAAAATTAACACTTTCCCTGTTAGTTTTAATGCCTGGTGTTGCTGCCCTGTCCTTCTCCCCTTCCCTGGGGCTTGCCAGCAATCGGAATGCACTCTCAGGTTTAAAAAGAGCTCACTCCATAGTGAAGGAGAGGACAGAGGCTTGTCCAGGGCCTGCCCTGAAGCCAGTGTTGTCCCTTGACTGACTATTCCTGGGGGAAGGGGTGAGAATGTTTTGAATTCTTTTATTATGGCCCTCAGGGCAGACGTTAGGGGTTGAAGATGACATCCAAACACAACCTTCTTTTATTTTTATTTGAAACACTGATAGACAAGTTTTCCATGATTTCTTTTTAGAAACATAGCCAGCATGACTTCTAAACAAAAGGGACACTGAGTGGTAGGTTTGCAGATGCTTCATGCTTTCTGTCTCACTGCACATGTGCAATCGGTTTTTTGGAAGGGTCACAGTGGCCTTGGTGGACCTTATGGAAGAACAATAGACAATGACAACCATTGATCTAAATTTACTTCCCTGGAGAAGGAGAAGACTTTTGCGTGAAGTGTCAGGGGGAATCAGGCTCAGTGTTGGGGATTTTCCAGAGGGTCTTTCAAAATACAACTTGTTTCACTTAAGGAAATATGTCTCCGTTTGGCATGTGTTTTATTTTCTGTAATTTATCAATCATTATTTCTGGTGAATCTGATGACACTCTGGACATTTATTCTAAAATTATAAGGTGCAAAATATTTGATCCTAAAGAGAAACTCAGGTAGAGTAGTAGGAGCTTTCTGGCTCTCTTCTATTATGTGTTTATGGACCTAGGCTGTTTGTTGGCACTGGAGATATCATCCGGGTACCTGGCCACAGGCAAGGGCTCATGATTTGGGCTAATTGTCATGACAAGGCTTGTCATGACAAAGGCTAATTGTGGAACCCACATTCTTGGAAACAGTGATTGGTTTCATCTGTGAGGACTGAAGTATGGTCAGAGCCTGGGATTTGTCTATGGACACTGGGAGAGAGAAATCTTCTCTCTCCTTGAGGTTGCTCGGCTGGGGGGAGGGGAGGTGTGATAAAGCCTCTGGTGGTCACCGTCCTTGTCATGTGGAGAGGGTCTTTGAATAATGAAGGCTAGAGGCTGTCTATTTTTTTTAACATCTTTATTGGAGTATAATTGCTTTACATTGTTGTGTTAGTTTCTGCTGTATAACAAAGTGAATCAGCTGTACGTATACATATATCCCCATATCCTCTACCTCTTGCGTCTCCCTCTCACCCTCCCTATAGCACTCTTCTAGGTGGTCGCAAAGCACAGAGCTAATCTCCCTGTGCTATGTAGCTGCTTCCCACTAGCTGTCCATGCCACTCTCTCACTTTGTCCAAGCTTATGCTTCCCCCTCCCTGTGTCCTCAAGTCCATTCTCTACGTCTGCATCTTTATTCCTATCCTGACCCTGGGTTCTTCAGAACCATTTTTTTTTCTTTTTAGATTCCATATATATGTGTTATCATACGGTATTTGTTTTACTCTTTCTGACTTACTTCACTCTGTATGACAGACTCTAGGTCCATCCACCTCACTACAAATAATTCAATTTCGTTTCTTTTTATGGTTGAGTAATATTCCATTGTATATATGTGCCACATTTTCTTTATCCATTCATCTGTTGATGGACATTTAGGTTGCTTCCACATCTTGGCTGTTCTAAATAGAGCTCAATGGACATTGTGGTACATGACTCTTTTGAATTATGGTTTTCTCAGGGTATATGCCCAGTAGTGAGATCACTGGGTCATATGGTAGTTCTATTTTTAGTTTCTTAGGGAACCTCCATATTGTTCTCCTTAGTGGCTGTATTAATTTACATTCCCACCAACAGTGCAAGAGGGTTCCCTTTTCTCCACACCCTCTCCAGCATTTATGGTTTGTAGATTTTTTGATGATGGCCATTCTGACTGGTGTGAGGTGATACCTTTGCATTTCTATAATGATTAGTGATATTGCGCATCCTTTCATGTGTTTGTTGGCAATCTGTATATGTTCTCTGGAGAAATGTCTATTTAGGTCTTCTGTCCATTTTTGGATTGGGTTGTTTGTTTGTTTTTTTGATATTGAGCTGCATGAACTGCTTGTATATTTTGGAGATTAATCCTTTGTCAGTTGCTTCATTTGAAAATATTTTTTCCTATTCTAAGTGTTGTGTTTTTGTCTTGCTTAAGGTTTCCTTTGCTGTGCAAAAGCTTTTAAGTTTCATTACGTCCCATTTTTTAATTTTTGTTTTTATTTCCATTTCTCTAAGAGGTGGGTCAAAAAAGATCTTGCTGTGATTTATGTCAAAGAGTGTTCTGCCTATATTTTCCTCTAAGGGTTTTACAGTGTCTGGCCTTACATTTAGGTCTTTAATCCATTTTGAGTTTATTTTTGTGTATAGTGTTAGGGAGTGTTCTAATTTCATTCTTTTCCATGTAGCTGTCCAGTTTTCCCAGCACCACTTATTGAGCAGGCTGTCTTTTCTCCATTGTATGCTCTTACCTCCTTTATCAAAGATAGGTGATCATATGTGCATGGGTTTATCTCTGGACTTTCTATCCTGTTCCACTGATCTATATTTCTATTTTTGTGCCAGTACCATACTATCTTGATTACTGTAGCTTTGTAGTATAGTCTGAAGTCATGGAGCCTGATTCCTCCAGCTCTGTTTTTCGTTCTCAAGATTGCTTTGGCTATTCAGGGTGTTTTGTGTTTCCATGCAGATTGTGAAATTTTTTATTCTAGTTCTGTGAAAAATGCCAATGGTAGTTTGATAGGGATTGCACTGAATCTGTAGATTGCTTTGGGTAGTAGAGTCATTTTCACAATGTTGATTCTTCCAGTCCAAGAACATGGTATATATCTCCATCTGTTGGTATCATCTTTAATTTCTTTCATCAGTGTCTTATAGTTTTCTGTATACAGGATTTTTTGTCTCCTTAGGTAGGTTTATTCCTAGGTATTTTATTCTTTTTGTTGTAATGGTAAATGGGAGTGTTTCCTTAATTACTCTTTCAGATTTTTCATCATTAGTGTATAAGAGTGCAAGAGATTTCTGTGCATTACTTTTGTATCCTGCTACATTACCACATTCATTGTTTAGCTCTAGTAAACATCATTAGGATTCTCTATGTGTAGTTTCATGTCATCTGCAAACAGTGACAGTTTTACTTCTTATTTTCTGATTTGGATTCCTTTTATTTCTTTTTCTTCTCTGATTGCTGTGGCTAAAACTTCCAAACTATGTTGAATAATAGCAATGAGAATGGACAACCTTGTCTTGTTTCTGATATTAGAGGGAATGGTTTCAATTTTTCACCATTGACAATGTTGGCTGTGGGTTTGTCATATATGGTCTTTATTATGTTGAGGTAAGTTCCCTCTATGCCTACTTTCTGGAGGGTTTTTATCACAAATGGGTGTTGAATTTTGTCAGAAGATTTTTCTACATCTATTGAGATTATCATATGGTTTTTATCCTTCAGTTTGTTAATATGGTGTATCATATTGATTGATTTGCATATATTGAAGAAACCTTGCATTCCTGGGATAAAACCCACTTCCTCATGCGGTATTATCCATTTAATCTGCTGTTGGATTCTGTTTGTTAGTATTTTGTTGAGGATTATTGCATCTATGTTCATCAGAGATATTGGTAGTTCTCTCTTTCTGTGACATCTTTGTTGGTATCAGGGTGATGGTGGCCTTGTAGAATGAGTTTAGGAGTGTTCCTTCCTTTGCTATATTTTGGAAGGGTTTGAGAGGAATAGGTGTTAGCTCTTCTCTAAATGTTTGATAGAATTCTTCTGTGAAGCCATCTGGTCCTGGGCTTTTGTTAGTTGGAAGTTGTTTAATCACAGTCTCAATTTCAGTGTTTGTGATTGGTTTGTTTATATTTTCTATTTCTTCCAGGTTCAGGCTCAGAAGGTTGTGCTTTTCAAAGAATTTGTCCATTTCTTCCAGGTTATCCATTTTATTGGCATATAGTTGCTTGTAGTAATCTCTCATGATCCTTTGTATTTCTGCAGTGTCGGTTGCTACTTCTCCTTTTTCATTTCTAATTCTATTGATTTGAGTTTTCTCCCTTTTTTTCTTGATGAGTCTGGCTAATGGTTTATCAATTTTGTTTATCTTCTGAAAGAACTAGCTTTTAGTTTTATTGATCTTTGCTATGTTTCCTTCATTTCTTTTTCATTTATTTATGATCTGATTTTTATGATTTCTTTCCTTCTGCTAACTTTGGGGTTTTTTTGTTCTTTTTTCTCTAATTGCTTTAGGTTTAAAGTTAGGTTGTTAATTTGAGATGTTTCTTGTTTCTTGAAGTAGGATTGTATTGCTATAAACTTCCCTCTTAGAACTGCTTTTGCTGCATCCCATAGGTTTTGGGTCGTCGTGTTTTCGTTGTCATTTGTTTCTAGGTATTTTTTGATTTCCTCTTTCATTTCTTCAGTGATCTATTGGTTATTAAGTAGTGTATTGTTTAGCCTCCATGTGTTTGTATTTTTTACTGTTCTCTTCCTGTAATTGATATCTAGTCTCATAGTGTTGTGTTCGGAAAAGATACTTGATATGACTTCAATTTTCTTAAATTTACCAAGACTTGATTTGTGACCCAAGATATGATGTATACTATAGAATGTTCCATGAGAACTTGAGAAGAAAGTGTATTCTGTTGTTTTGGATGGAATGTCGTATAAATATCAATTAAGTCCATCATGTTTAATGTGTCATTTAAAGCTTGTGTTTCCTTATTTATTTTCATTTTGGATGATCTCTCCATTGGTGAATGTGAGGTGTTAATGTCTCCTACTATGATTGTGTTACTGTCAATTTCCCCTTTTATGGCTGTTAGCATTTGCCTTATGTATTGAGGTGCTCCTATGTTGGGTGCATAAATATTTACAATTGTTTTATCTTCTTCTTGGATTGATATCTTGATCATTATGTAGTTTCCTTTTTGTCTCTTGTAACATTCTCTATTTTAAAGTCTATTTTTTCTGATATGAGAATTGCTACTCCAGCTTTCTTTTGTTTTCCATTTGCATGGAATATCTTTTTCCATCCCCTCACTTTCAGTCTGTATGTTTCCCTAGGTCTGAAGTAGGTCTCTTGTAGGTAGCATATATACTGGTCTTGTTTTTGTATCCATTCATACAGTCTATGTCTTTTGGTTGGAGCATTTAATCCATTTACATTTAAGGTAGTTATCGATATGTATGTTTGTATTACCATTTTCTTAATTGATTTGTGTTTGTTATTGTAGGTCTTTTCCTTCTCTTGTGTTTTCTGCCTAGAAAAGTTCCTTTAGCATTTGTTGTAAAGCTGATTTGGTGGTGCTGAATTCTCTTAGCTTTTGTTTGTCTGTAAAGATTTAAATTTCTCCATCAAATCTGAATGAGATCCCTGCTGGGTGGAGTAATCTTGGTTGTAGGTTTTTCCCTTTCATCAGTTTAAATATGTCCTGCCACTCCCTTCTGGCTTGCAGAGTTTCTGCTGAAAGATCAGCTGTTAACCTTATGGGGATTCCCTTGTATGTTATTTGTTGTTTTTCCCTTGCTGCTTTTAATATTTTTTCTTTGTATTTAATTTTTGATAGTTTGATTAATATGTGTCTTGGCATGTTTTCCTTGGATTTATCCTGTATGGGACTCTCTGAGCTTCCTGTACTTGATTGACTATTTCCTTTCCCATATTAGGGACGTTTTCAACTATAATTTCTTCAAATATTTTCTCAGTTCCTTTCTTTTTCTCTTCTTTTTCTGGGACCCCCACCCCCACAATTCAAATGTTGGTGCGTTTAATATTGTCCCAGAAGTCTCTGAGACTCTCCTCAAGTCTTTTCATTACTTTTTCTTTATTCTGCTCTGCAGTAGTTATTTCCACTATTTTATCTTCCAGGTCACTTATCCATTTTTCTCCCTCAGTTTTTCTGCTATTGATTACTTCTAGAGAATTTTTAATTTCATTTATTGTGTTGTTCATCATTGTTTGTTTGCTCTTTAGTTCTTCTAGGTCCTTGTTAAATGTTTCTTGTATTTTCTCCATTCTGTTTCCAAGATTTTGGATCATCTTTACCCTCATTACTCTGAATTGTTTTTCAGGTAGACTGCCTGTTTCCTCTCATTTGTTTGGTCTTGTGGGCTTTTACTTTGCTCTTTCATCTGCTGTGTATTCCTCTGTCTTCTCATTTTGCTTAACTTACTGTATTTGACATCTCCTTTTCTCAGGCTGCATGCTCGTAGTTACTGGGTTTTTTTGTGTCTGCCCCCAGTTGGTAAGTTTGGTTGAGTGGGTTGTGTTGGCTTCCGGTTGGAGGGGACTGATGCCTGTATTCCACTGGATGAGGCTGGATCTTGTCTTTCTGGTGGTCAGGACCACATCCGGTGGTGTGTTTTGTGGTGTCTGTGAACTTATTATGATTTTAGGTACCCTCTCTGCTAATGTGTTCCTGTCTTGCTAGTTGTTTGGTGTGGAGTGTCCAGTACTGGATCTTCTTGCTCGTTGGGTGGAGCTGCATCTTAGCGTTGAGAGGGAGATCTATGGGAGAGCTCTCGCTGATTAATATTATGTTAGGCTGGGAGGTCTCTGGTGGTCGAATGTCCTGAACTCAGCTCTCCCACCTCAGAGGCTCAGGCCTGACATTGGCTTGAGCACCAAGACCCTGTCAGCCACATGGCTTGTGGCAGGTAAAGTAATGGTCCCCCAAAGACACGGACATCCAAATCCCTGGAGCTGCTTGGCTGATGTGCAGTGATGGGGACCCGGGGCCGCTGGAGGCTCAGGGCGGTAGCCTGCAGCACACAGGGTGGCCTGGTGTCCTCAGGGTCAGAGCCGGGAAATCTGTGCCACCTGCAATGCCCAGCGTGCCAGGGACTCTGCCTCCTAGAGGCTGTCTTGATGAGACAGATCAAGAGAGAGCAAAAGTGAGGGAAAGGACAAAACAGAGGGAAGTAATAAGATGGAGACAGATAGGCAAGTCCTGGCTGTTTATTATCATTAATTTCAAAACATATATATATTTATATATTATATGTATATTATGAAAGTAATATTTGTTTATTATAACAAACATGAAAATCCAGAAAATCCAAAAGAGAAAAATAACAAAATAATAAAACAATGTAATCCCTGCATCATAGAAAAATACTGTTAATGTATGTTTATTTGGGCTTGTCATTTTTTCTATACATATTTATGTATCCACGTATGTATCTTAAAATCCATCTATGTATTTTAAAGTCCACTTTCAACATTAGGAGAGAAATCACCATCTCATGAGTTTTCTGTCACTTTCATGGCCTCAGCTAGTTCTTTCTTTGTACTCAGACAGAAGTACTGAGAAGCCACACCACTTTTTTTTTTGTAATTAATTTTTATTGGAGAAGAGTTGATTTACAATGTTGTGTTAGTTTCTGCTGTACAGCAAAGTGAATCAGTTATACACATACATATATCTGAAACCGTGCACCTCAGATTGGAACTTGAACCCATGCACCCGGGACTTGAACCTGGCCAAAACCCAGATTGGGACTTGAATCCACACAGCTGGGACTCGAATCCAGCCCAAACCCATGGTCTTCCAACTGAGATCACACACCTGAGTGGGAAAATCAGGAAGCAGACAGGTTGGAGGCAGGCAATAGACAAGGTCCTGGTCTCAGGACTTAATGAAGCTCAGGTTCTTGATGTCTCATCACAGAAAGAATTCAGTGAGAGAATAAGTGACAGGTAAGAAGTGGATTTATTTAGAGAGAAATACACTCCACAGAGAGCATGGGCCATCTCAGAAGGTGAGAAAGGCACCAGGGTATGGGGTTGTCAGTTTTTATAGGGGAGGGTAATTTCATAGGCTAATGAGTGGGAGGAGTATTCCAGCTATTTTAGGAAGGGGCGGGGATTTCCAGGAATTGGGCCACCGTCCACTTTTTGATCCTTATGGTTGGTCTTGGAACTGTCATGGCACCTATAGGTGTGTCATTTAGCTTGCTGATATGAGTGTATACTTGGGCTCAAGGTCTCATGGAAGTCGACTTGTCTGCCATCTTGGACCCATTTGGTTCTATTCAGTTTATGTCGTGTCCTTGGGCTCTGTCATTCTTTCAAAAGTTGTGCCTGGCTTCCTTCCCTCCTGTTTCATAACCACTCTTTTTTATTTATTTTATTTATTTATTTTTGGCTGTGTTGGGTCTTCATTGCTGCATGTGGGCTTTCTCTAGTTGTGGCGAGAGGGGGCTACTCTTCATTGCAGTGTGTGGACTTCTCATTGCAGTGGTTTCTCTCGTTGTGGAGCACAGGCTTTAGGTGCGTGGGCTTCAGTAGTTGCAGCACATGGGCTCAATAGCTGTGGCTCATGGGCTCTAGAGCACAGGCTCAGTAGTTGTGGCACACGGGCTTAGTTGCTCCGCAGCATGTGAGATCTTCCCGGACCAGGGATCAAATCCATGTGCCCTGCATTGGCAGGCAGATTCTCAATGACTGCACCACCAGGGAAGCCCTCCACTCTTTTTTAGATTCTTTTACCATATAGGTCATTACAGAGTATGTTGCCACACCACTTTTACTTGTTAATATTTCTCTTTCCTAACTTAAAATTGTCAGAGAGATAAGGCAATACTCAGCAGCACGTGATTGCTTATGGAGGCTCCTCCCGTATCCCCACCAGCCAGCTTGCTGCATCTGGCTCTATGATGTCTATTAGGGGAGGAAATTCCAGGCCCTTCCCTTGATCTGGCCGTGTGCCTGCGTGTTTGCCTGCGTGCGTGCCTGTGTGTATGAGTGCGCGTCTGACACTCCATTTACCCTGCCTGAACTGCCAGACCTCCTATAGGTTTCAATCTGCGTGCATACTTCTGTCCTCTTCGGTGCCACTTCCTGTTCCCCCTGCTTAGGAGTTATGGCTGCAGCCCTTGGGGTGGAACAGATCTGAATTTAAATACTGTTTTTGCCACTAAACTATGTGACTTAGCTTTGGAACTGCTATTGCTCATCTGAGGAATGAATTGATCTAGAAGAATCAGAGTTGGGCTTCTGTGAAGGAGGTGATAATGCTGTTTCCTCAGGAATCCCAGGGAGGTCCCCCACCCAACCCCATACAAACACCACACAAAATCCCACATTCTCTGTGCCCCAGAGCCTGAAATAAATTTTGTGGAGGACAAACTGTTTTTTCTTCTATAACCAGAGATAAGAGACTCTAGCCCTCTGGAGCCACAGGCTACACTAGCCTGAGGGTCGGTGACTGATAGCAAATCTCATGAAAGTGTGCTTCGATAAGAAGAGAGAGAGAGAGAGGGAGAGAGAGGGAGAGAGAGAGAGAGGGAGATACCTTGAGGGCTATGAGGCCTGAAAAGAGAGCAGGAGTGGGAAAATCCGGAAGTGGACAGATTGGAGGCAGGCAATAGACAGGGTCCTCCTGGCTTTGCATGTGCTGATGGGTGTTTCATCCTCTTCTGTTTCTGGACTTGTTTACTGAGCCAGATGCCTTGAGGCATGGGCTTGCCCTGCCTACATTTGTTGTCTTGAGCAGTTTCACTGGCCACCCTTTGTACACATTAAAATGGGTGGTGTTAAGTTCTGCGAAGCAATTAGATTTTAAGGAGATGGCCCTGAATGAGATATGCATAAAAAGATGTTCAATGGATCTGGGCCCACAGGGCACCTATCATTTACTCAAAAGTCCTCCAGAAGAGGGTGGAACTCTCAGGGCCTGGGGCTCCACCCTGGTGACACGCTGGGGGCTGGGAGGTCGGGCTGAGCTGCTGGGAGTCACAAAAGGCCTATAGTGGATGAAATGGATGGATACCGTTTCCCAGCACCTGCCACCTGCCTGCTCAGTGAGGGTTAAGGGCCGGCACTGCTCTTTCCTGAAACCTGCAGGATGACACCAGGCGTCAGCTTTGATGAGTATTGAGAGTGGGCTGGGTGTGAGGAGCTGAGTGAATTGAGGAGGATGAGTAACTGGGTAAGAGAGGCAACCTTCCTTTTCTGAAGATTCGGGTTGAGGAAAAAAGCAGGGCAGGTGAAATCAGGAAAAGAACCATCAGCCAGGCTGACTTCTTTCTTTATTCTGAGCAGAGGACTTTGCTGCCAAACAGGTAGGATAGGATTCAAGGATGGCCAGTGTTCATTCATTTATCCAACAAATAATTACCCATCAGGCACATACTGATGTGTTGAGGATACAGAGAAGATGCAGTCTCTGCTCTCAAGTAACTTGTTGCGCATTTCTACCTCTGTGCCTTTGCTCACACCATTTTCTCTGCTCGGCCTTCTCTCCCTCCTCTCTCCATCTTTTCCAGGGTTTCTCAAATTCAGCACTATTGACATTTTGGGCTGGGTAATTCTTTGTTGCAGGGGCTGTGTTGTGCACTGTAGAACTTTTTAGCAGCATCCTTGGCTTTTTCCCACTAGATGCCAGCCCCTGCCATTGGTTGTGATATCCAGATTGTCTCTAGACATTGCCAGATACCCCTTGGGGGACAATGGAACCACGGATCCATTTGGGGTTTAGTCATCTTTTGTGACCTCCCTCAAGTCCCACCTTCTCCCTGAACCTTGCTCTGGCTCCTGCTGCTTCTGAGGACTTCTCCTTTCTTTGGTCTCCTGTACCAGTGATTGGTGCTGCTGAGCAATTTAACACATCATCCTCTACTCCTCTCTGGCCCTGGAGATGTAGATGTCATTCAAGCACCGAGACAAACCTATTACATCTCCGAGAATGAGCTGCTTCAGTTCTGCCAGGGAGCCCCCACTTTCCTCAATTGTCAAATCAAACTCGGTGAAAGACCAGAAGATGGTTTAACAGATGTGAAAGAACCTGGATTATAAATTTGCTATAAAGCAGTGATTAAGCAACTATTGGAAATTTATAGCATGAAGAACATTAAACTCTCAATAATTAGAGACTAATAAGAACCAAAAGTCATTCTCTGAGCCCTTGGGTAGCTGGTACCAGGATTCAAGTCATCCATTCCCTCATACGTGCAATGTTTACTGAGATGTACTATGTGCCTGGCATTGGGTCAGGCACTGGGTGTGCAGAAATAAAGTTTCTGCCGACACCCAGCTCAGTTTGCTGGGGATGAAGGATGTCATAGTCATCAACAGTTGCAGCCACAGCCTGTGGTGAGCCCTGAGGGAACTCAGGAAGGAAAAGGATACCTGCCATCTAGCAGCCATCAGACTGCGGCCACTACCCACAGCGAGTGCTGAGGAAACTCAGGACAGGAGAACACAGGATACTGGCCCCAAATAGCTGAGGTACATATCAAAGGAATGATTTCAGTGAGCCCAGACTCTTGCCTCTTCCCATACATAGAAAAGCACTAAATTCCTTAATTTGAGCGATCTGGTTTTCTTTAATTAACAATAATCCTTTGCCGTTCAGACTACCTGCCCTTTGCTGCAGAACTCCTATGTATCCTGGCTCCCCCCTCACCTCCTGGAGCAGTTCTCTCAGGGTTACTTGAGATGCAGCCTCCCAGGCTTGAAGACCTAAAAATTCCCGCCAAATAAAACATAACTCTCATCTTTTAAGTTGTGAATAATTTTTCAGTGACAGAGACCAGATAAAGGTGGCAAGTGATGTAACAGAGATATTTCTAAAGTGCTGAAAGAGCACAGAGGGGAGGCACCTGACCTGGAAAGGGAGGTATTAGGAGGCCTTCTTAGAAGAGGTGACCACTAAAACAGTCTTGAAGGACAAATAGGAGATGGAAGAAAAAGGCTGTTTCAGAAGAAGGAAGAGCACATGTAAAAAGCACGGAGTTTCAAAGAGCAAGTGTGCTTAAGGAAATTTTTAGCAGTTTTATGCATCTGAGGAGGTCTGTTGACTTAAGGGACTGGGCAGTCTCGTCAGTACTAGACTAGTGAGGGCCTTAAGTGGCCTTATTTCAGTTTTTAAAAAGGTCCTTAAAGAAGGCAACGTTTGAACCTAAGAAAATGCATTTAAGCCGTCGGGTTTTCAGCCAGCACGGCGGCAGGCGATTCCCTACACCGCCGAGAAAAGCGGTCTTTGCAGACGGTGACCACCCGGGCTGGCAGGACGGTCGAGAACCCCGCGCTCGAGGCCCCGCTGCCGCCTCCGCCGCTCCCGGTGCCGCCCCGTCCGCCGCGGGCTCGCACCGCCGAGCGCCGGCCGCAGGCTCCGGGGGTCTTGAGTCCTTGGTCGCAAGAGCGACTTTGCAGAGGGGGCTGGGCATGGCGGGGACGGGCCTCGGCAGCCCGAGCGCCCTTCCTTCCCGCCCGCTGCCCGCCCCGTGGTTCCTCCCCGCCGGGGTCCGCACCTGCCGGCCTCCCAGCCCCCAGCGAGGGCAGCATCCTTCCCCAGAGCGGTTTCTCCAGCTGGCGGAGTTCTCGGAGTGTTACAGCTTGGAGCGCGGTCCCGTGTCTGTCCTGATGTCCTCAGTCCACGACAGGCTTAAGCAACTAATATTATTGGTTATATTATGAACAAATGACTGAACGGTGTCATCCCCGTTCTCTTTAACCAGAAAGTATTTATCATGTGTCTGCCATTTACATTGCCCTTTGCTAGGCATGTGGCAGCGCGCACTTCCTCTCCTCCGGGAACTTAATGTCGGGAGACAGTTACCGCTGGCAGAGTTCGCCCTCCTTTCTACTGCATCTTCTCGGAGGTGTCTCCAGGAGCTACACAAACCAAACACATGTTGCCATCTGCAGTGTGAGTGTTGGAAGGAAAGGTCACTTAAGTGCGCAACAGAGGCTTCAGAGAGGAGGTGAGGCTTGTAGCGGACTTCGGAGGAACAGGCAGCCCTTAGCTGGGTGGACAGAAGGAGGACTCTTCCCGGTTGGGAGTAGAGTAGGAGGCGAGCGAGTTGAGGGATAATGAGGTATGACCAAGGCGGGGGTGGGGGGATTCTCTCGTTGGGGGGAAGTGTGTGCTGGCCTGTGAGACCTCCTCTCCTCCAGCAGATACGGTGCTGCCTTTAAATTTCAAGTGACCTCAGTAAGACCACAGGGTGTGACACCTGAGACCTAGAACAAAGACTGAGCCACTGGGGAAATGGCACCTGCCCTGGGTGGGCACAGGAAGTCCAAACTGGGAAGCAGGAAGCTGTCTGGGGTTTTATGGGCAGCTGCATAATAGGAGTGTGACATTTGTCTTCCAGGGTGATCCTTTTTATTAAGAAGGCCTGTTTAGACACCATTAATGGCTTATTCAAATGCCAGTTATGCAGGGCTGAAGGAAATCTCAGTTTCAATGGGTTCTTAGTTAATAATCAGAGCAGGGCTGGAAGAGAGAGGCTTCCCAGGGAAGGACTGATGTTTCAGAGATGCTTTGAAAAATACTTATATATACCAATGTTTTATTTATCCTAACAGACTTTCTCCCTGAAAAGAACACCCCAACTTTAAAGGAAAGGAGGTGTCAAGTCATTTTAAAAAACACGTTATTTATTTATTTATTTAATTTTTAGCTGCGTTGGGTCTTCGTTGCTGTGCACAGGCTTTCTCTAGTTGCGGCGAGCAGGGGGCTACTCTTTGTTGCAGTGCGCGGGCTTCTCATTGTGGTGGCTTCTCTCGTTGCAGAGCATGGGCTCTAGGAGTGTGGGCTTCAGTAGTTGTGGTATATAGGCTTAGTTGCTTGGTAGCATGTGGGATCTTCCCAGGCCAGGGCTCGAACCTGTATCCCTTGCATTGGCAGGAGGACTCTTAACCACTGCACCACCAGGGAAGTCCCTGAGTCATATTTAGATTTAGAAGGTAGCAAGTATTAATGAGAACCTACTGCTGGGGGTGGGGGCTGGGAGTAAGTATCTTCTCACAGCTGGTGTAAAATTGATGGTCTTCTGGTTCGTGTAGGAGGCTATGGCCAGAAGATGGAGAAGACACACCAGGGAGATTGCTGATTGTTCAAGCGCTCTCCTCCCAAACCTCCCCAAAAGATGCCGTTTGAATTTACCTCTTTCTAGTCTCCAACTTGGAGTCTCTTTGGGGTTGCCAAAGTCTTCCTTTAAAGTACAAACACCTGGAACACTCCTTAAAGGAGAGAGGGAAAGGATGACAGGAGATTGGGAAAGGGAGGTAAGAGGGATGGAGATAAGAAGGATTCTGAGGTGTGGGGCATCTTGAAGGAGGGGGATCTGGGAGGGTGTCTGCAGGGAGATACTTGGGTGTGGCAGTAGAGGGGCACTGGATCTTGAGTGACAAGGAGCATTGACATTGACATTGAGCATTGACAAGGAGCTGGGAAGGCGCTAGACACAAACTTTGCCTAGTGTGCAGTCAGTGATTATAAAAAA
Organism: Leucopleurus acutus; assembly: GCF_964270905.1. Lineage (NCBI taxonomy): Eukaryota > Metazoa > Chordata > Mammalia > Artiodactyla > Delphinidae > Leucopleurus > Leucopleurus acutus. Next base: position 28,229,445 of record NC_139155.1, read on the forward strand.
ACAGCATTAGTGGGCTTCCCTGGTGGCGCAGTGGTTGAGAGTCCGCCTGCTGATGCAGGGGATATGGGTTCGTGCCCTGGTCCGGGAAGACCCCACATGTTGCAGAGCGGCTGGGCCCGTGAGCCATGGCCGCTGAGCCTACGTGTCCTGTGCTCTGCAACAGGAGAGGCCACAAAAGTGAGAGGCCCGTGTACTGCCAAAAAAAAAAAAAAATGTAACCTATAAAAACTATTTACAGATTAGCAAACATTTTCCAACTCACTGTCTCTACTTCCTGTCCCCCACTCTCCCCTAAATCCAAGGCTCTCCAACTTTTGCTCCCACCATGCCAAGCTCTTCCTCCTAAGGTCATCAGGGACCTCCTTGTTGTGGAATCACATGGACAACCTCTCAGAAACAGAAACCACTATTAGCACTCCCTTCTTTAAATCTGTTTCGCTTTGGATTCTGCAGTGCCCTCTCTTCTGGTTCTCCTCCCACCTCTCTGGTTACTGCTTCTTGGCCTCTCTAATGCCTTTTTTCTTCTGTTTCAGCTTAAAGGCTGGTTTTCTCTGGGGTCGCTTGTTCATCTTCTCACTCCTTGAGGTCATTTTATTGATTCATGGTTTGAGTCATCACCTGCAGTCCAAATCACTTTCCTAAGGCCCAGACGCTATGGCCAGCTGCCTCCTGGAAGTCTCTACTAGGATTTGGCTGCAACTTGCTTCTCTTTTGTGTTTCGCTTTTCAGTGAGTGTCACCATCACCTCAGTTGTCCAGGACAGTCATCCTTGACGACTTCCTTTGTCTTATTCCCCACATGAAATCGATCACTAAGTCTTAATTCTATCTCCCAAAGTGCTTTATTTTTTAAAATTTATTTATTTTTAATTAAGTTGAGGTTTAGTCAGAATTATTTACCTGCTGTCTTCACTGATTCTTCTACCTCCCTCTATTCCGCAAACAGAAACAACCCCAGGGACTCGCCAGCTCCCTTTTTCCTCTCCGCTCTCTCCATTTGGATCATTTGCACTTTTCCAGCTTTTTTCGTTCTTTTCCATTATGGTTTGTTACAGGATATCAAATATAGTTCACTGGGCTATACGGTAGGACCCTGTTGTTTATCCATCCTATATATAATAATTTGCATCTGCTAATCCCAACTCCCAATCTACCCCTCCCGCCACTTAGCAACCACAAGTCTGTTCTGTACCTCTGTGAGTCTGTTTCTGTTTCATAAATAAGTTCATTTGTGTCATATTTTAGATTCCACATATAAGTGATATCATATGGTATTTGTCTTTCTCTTTCTGACTTACTTCACTTAGGATGATATTCTCCAGGTCCAACAATGTTGCTACAAATGGCATTATTTCATTCTTTTTTATGACTGAGTAGTATTCCATCATATATATATATATATATATATATGTATGTATACATGTATTATATATACACACACATGTGTATATATATACATGTATACATATATATATGCTACATTTTCTTTATCTATTCATCTGTCCATGGACATTTAGTTTGCTTCTATGTCTTGGCTATTGTAAATAGTGTTGCTATGAACATTGGGGTGCATGTATCTTTTTGAATTATAGTTTTGTCTGAATATATGCCTAGGAGTGGGATTGCTGGATCATATGGTAGCTCTATTTTTAGTTTTTTGAGGGACCTCTGTACTGTTTTCCATAGTGGCTGCACCAATTTACATTCCCACCAACAGTGTTGGATCACAGGTGTTATAGCTAGATTTAGACAGGGTTTCCCTGCCCTGACACTATTCACACTTTGGGCTTGTACGATTCTCCAGGGTGTGCTGTTGTATAACATTTGGCAGCATCCCTAGCCTGTACTCTCTAGATGCCAGTGGCACCCCTCCACTCCCCCCAACCCGGCTGTGACACTCAAAATTGTCTCCACACATTGCCTATTGTTCTCAGGGGGGAAATGCCATTCATTGACAACTGCTGATCTAGAACAGTCACCTGAGAACAGGAGCTTCCCTTGGGAATGACAGAAGGGGCCTGGGTCCCCGAGCAGTTGGGGGCACACAGCTGTGGACAGCTTACCTCTAGACTTATCCACGAGGAGACAGAAATATCCCTCCAGTCAAAATTAATTCTAATTAAGTCAATTATCTATTTTCTTTTGAAATACAAACTATTGAAAATAAAGCTCAATAAAATTTATTTGGTTGGCAAGGACAGACAAACAGAATGAAGAAGTATTGTAAAAGGTCATGGTTTAAGAAAGTTCAACTCAAATGTTCGGGTTGGTTGATTAGTTGGGAGTCTTAGGTGAAAGAGACTGTTATACTTTTTACACGAGCTTAAGCAGAAAAGGTGAGGAAGCTCACAGAATCAAAAGGTGAGGAAGACACGCAGGAGTCAGTGAATTTATAGGGACATCAGGGACTTGAGCCTTCTAGGGCATACTCTGTGTCTCTCTCTACCTGTTCCTCGGTCTCTCCTACTCCCAGGGGACTTTCTCCACACAGCAGGGAACGTGGCTACTGACAGCCTTGAACTCACATTTCAGCAGCTGCATCATCGTGAAAGAAAGGAGTTCTTTCTCACCGACTCCAGCAACTGCTGTCATATGACCTCCTGAATCAATCACTGTGGTAAAGTGCAGTGATTGTCCTAACCTGGCTCATGGGCCTCCCTCAGTGACCAGGGGTTCAAGGTCTGTAACCAGAGGGTCAGGGTTGGGAGGTGGGCACAGACTGGACAAAGATGACAGTCACTTTGCCACTCAGCTCACACACCCTCTTCTTCCCATATACACAATTCCAAAAATGTCCCTGCTTAAGAGAAAACTGCGTTGCTCCGACCTCCTTCCCATGGGAGACATCCAGAAGTCTATTGAATACCCTTCCCCCTCAGGTCTGGATGTACTCCTCGTGACCTCGCGAAGGGATAAATGTGCCACCCACAACACAGCCAATATGTAGCCATTATGGGGAGGAGCAGGAGAACAATAAAAACGTCCACTTAAAAAAGGGGTGGGCTTCCCTGGTGGCGCAGTGGTTGAGAGTCCGCCTGCCGATGCAGGGGACACGGGTTCGTGCCCCGGTCCGGGAAGGTCCCACATGCCGCGGAGCGGCTGGGCCCGTGAGCCATGGCCGCTGAGCCTGTGCGTCCGGAGCCTGTGCTCCGCAACGGGAGAAGGCACAGCAGTGAGAGGCCCGCGTACCGCAAAAAAAAAAAAAAAAAAAAAAAAAGGGGAACAGGAGATGATGGCTGCTGGCTGGTGAGTAAGTGGGTACACGTTTGTGGACTCACTGCCCTGGCCACGGGTGAGTCCTCCGTCAGCCAATGTGGTCTCCCTGCACTCTGCTTGCTGGACCCTCCATCCAGGGCTCACCTCGGCCACACCTGAGGGACACTGGGCAGGTGTTGCTGCTGGGGCTAGCCTGCCTTGAGGCCCACTCCCTCCTGGCATGGGCTCTGGGGCCTGAGTTTGCCTTAAGCTTCTGCTTGTCCAGTCTGCAGTGTCTCTGGCAATAAAGCTTAATGAAACTCTCACTGGTTACATTTGAGGGAGCATCATTGACTGGTGAGTCATGATATTTGAGTCTGGCTCCAGCCTTGCATTACTGTCTCTTAGCCCATACCCCCAGTCCTCAGTTTAATGGCTTTGTCTGGCCTTTGCCTTGGATCCAGGGACAATTTACTTTCTGTCAGGCCATCCCCTAACATTTGTGGGGTTGGAGCAAGAACGCCGTGGTCCCCCCACTTTTTCTTTCCACTCAGCTCTGCTCTGCCTCATGCCCTCATGTGGTCAATTCAGTGAGCACATCCAAGCTCTGTTTGCCCCTACCCTTCATCAGCCATCTCTCAGCAGCAAGGGATCAAGGGGTGTGTAACTTGGGAGCGTAGGATCTACTCAGAAGAATAACGTAAGGAAGCGGCCTTCACGGGCGCAGGAAGCAGGCTGTAGGACACTTGGGAAGGACGTTCTGTGATCTGAGGTGCTTGAAGCATGGTCTAGAAGAGGGTCCCAGGCTCCAGGTGGACATATCCCCTGGGCCAGTGTTATTAGTCCCATGGAGAAGGACGTGGCCAGAGGAAGGTCAGATTAGGACACTTTAAAGCATGGGGTGGGGGTGGGGGGGAATCAGGACAGGACCTTTCTTGCTCAGGTCTATAGCCAGTACGGCCTCTGTCCCCAGGTGGCTCCCTAGTTGTTGACACTCAATCATGGCTAGGAATTCCTAAGCTTTTTTGGCAAAGGATGAATTTATAATAGAAGGTATTTAGCCTGGGGATCAGACTTCCCCATTTCTCTTCATCGTCCCAGATAGCTGTTTGCTACTCAGGACATTAATTTCAGCACAAGGACAGAACTCAGCTAAGGAAGGGACCTCCCAGGGAGCCTGCTGGGTCAGATTTTGGGGAGTGACAAGAAACTGGAGACTGCTGATGAAAATAGCGAATCCCTCTCCCTTCATCTTGTCTCCCAGTCTCCCTCTGATCTACTTCATCAGTAGAAATCAACAGGCAAGGGAGAAATGGGGGTTGCAGAGTCCCAGCCCTGGCATCACAGAGCAGAGTGCAGAAGGGTGCATTTGGAGCTGAGAACCAATAGCTCAATAACGTGTACAGGAGGAGGGCACAGTTATTCAACCCCAAGGATCTGTTGCATTTGCTAAAGGCAGAAAGACAATCTCAACAGGCCCATGCATCCTGCTTTAATGTAAACCCCCAAAAGTAGCCAGAGTACTCCAATGTGCTAATGTTTTTCTGCCAAAGCCTTTTCTAAAGCTTTCACCATGGGGACAGATGGTTTGGGTCACGACATACATCAGTTAATAGTTTAAGCATGTATCAGATTATCAGATTCCCAGCCTGGGATGGGGATCTATGGGGGTGAGGGTCCTCCCTCAGCTCCCCACCCCATCTTAGCTTATTTCTTCTTCTAGGTATGTCGCTTGCAATATTCTGTATCAGTTTTGGTTGTTGGTTGCAACAACAGAAACAGATTCTGACTCACCGAAGTACCAAGTGATTTTAATGGAAAGATATGGGGATAGTTCACTATGTGAAAGTAATAGTAACCTGGCCTCAGGGGGTTGGCTGCGGGGAGAAGCCATGGTGACTCTGAGTATTTCAGAGCCTTTCTCCAGATCACTGTTGTCAGACCCAGCTCCAATTTCCTTCTATCCTGGATGTCTGCTCAGATTTCAAATTCCTGCAGTGCAGAATCTGATTGCCTCAGCTTGGGTCAGGTGGCTATTCCCTGGGCCAATCCCTGTGGCCAGGGGATTGGAGTATATGATAAACCAGGTCTGAGTCCTTTGACTTTCCTGTGCCTGGGAGCAGGGTGTCGAGGCTGGCAGCCCCAAGAGAATCCCATGGATGGGGAATAAACAGATTTCCTAAAGAAAGGGAGGTGCTGTTACCAGAAGAAGGTGGGAAGTATGTTGGGGAGATGAAAACATCAAATGGCTTTTAGGGCAGGCAAGCTGGGATTTCAAGGTGATCCCTTGAAGAGGGAGTAGGAGAAGAGGAAGTAACCACGTTCTAAATGGCATGGAGGAGGAAAGCTGCTTCTTAACCCACGTGGACCCCATACACTGCCCTGCTGGCATAGGCACACACCTGATTAAACTCCCTGGTCCTCGCCTATTGCCTTTTCTCTCTTTTGTTTTCTACTACCTTTTCTCTTCATGGAGATGTGCTCAATGGGGAATGTGTTTTAATCATGCATTGTCCTTGCTTCCTTTTTATTTGTCTCTCCTCCTCTTTCCCTCCCTTTACATGATCACCGTCTTAGTTCTGGATGACCACCTTCTTGGATTTCCCATCAAAACTAATCTGTCTAGGGCTTCCCTGGTGGTGCAATGGTTGAGAGTCCGCCTGCCAATGCAGGGGACACGGGTTCGTGCCCCGGTCCGGGAAGATCCCACATGCCGCGGAGCGGCTGGGCCCGTGAGCCATGACCACTGAGCCTGAGCGTCCGGAGCCTGTGCTCCGCAACGGGAGAGGCCACAACAGTGAGAGGCCCGCGTACCGCAAAAATAAATAAATAAAAATAAAATAAAAACATTATCCACTGGTCTGGTAAGGGTATTGATCCATCAGATCCAGGATGCTGAGGAAGGGGCTCCTCAGGCCGCAGTGGGCCTGTGTCTTGGGGCCTTTGAGGGCCCTGTAATGAGCAGTGGTGGGCGGGGCTGCAGGTGATTGGATGAGGAAAGGAAGGTCAGAGGCGGGACACGTGGGACAGGTGTGGATGTTGAGGGAGGTCCCCAGTAGAAGGAGAGAGAAGCACAAGCCTTCCTCACACAATGAGTGGAGAGGTAGAGGCAGGGGGAGGGGCAGGGCCTGGCGAATCACAATGTCAGCCTTCTTCTCTTGGCTTTTTTTGTGTCTATGTAAAATCTGGTTGGCTATTTCTAGCTCATTCTTACAGATGAAAAGCAGTAGCCCATTAGGGTGGGCAAGATGAACTCTGTGCCATCACCTTGGCTAAGGGTAAGAGCGAGACGGGAATGATGGTCAATATGGGCTGACTTGGCGCATGTAAGTTTTGTGCACCTAAAGGAAATAGATTCTCCACTACAGGCACTTCCTTTTGCCCCTGACCACCTTCTATATAAACTGTCTACACTGTCAATCTCAGGGCCCATCAAAACATGGCCCCTTGGTAAGAGCATCATTTTCTGGGACCCTAGCAGTTTTTCTGGAAAGGTTGGTAGTCAGGGGATCCAGGAGGAACTCAAATGAGCTTCCAAGACCAAGTCCAGGTGAGTCAGGGAGGGAATGTGTCAGAAAAAGAGCAGAGTCACACCTCCTCCAGGAAGCCATCCTTAATGACTCCAGCTTCCATGGATCTCTGAGTTTTCTGAGTTTGCAGTCACTTTTACATAGGAAGGCACACTAGAAACAACTGTAGAGTCACTAAAGATTCAGTAGGTCCAGGATGGGATGGGAACAATTGCATTTTTCAAAGACTATTATGCATAATTCTGATAAATGCCCTTGGTTGAGAAGCATTGTAGAGCATTTATAAGAGGTGCCTAGGAACAGAACTTGTAAAATGGAGCCCATTAGAAGAAATTTAGCTGCCAAATGAGATTTGTTTGCCTAGCACAGTGTTAAAAAAATCTGACTGTGAATGCTTTTAGGTTGGGGGGGGTGCAATCTTCAATTTGCCAGTCTCCCACTATTCCTTAGTGTGCCACTCTTTTCATTGCCTGTGACCGATGGGTACTAGTACATCTGGGTGATGGCATCCTTACATGGGCACATTGGGAGGCACCCCACTTCTTCCAGCGGTGCTGCCCTAGCTCTGAGTGTTTCTGAGGTTCCTTTTCAGGCACTAACTTCAGAATAACTTCATACCACACACAAGAAAATCAGTCTCCTCATTCTGTAGCTATATAATAATTATTTTAAAAAATGACACACTTGCTGTGCACAGGGTAGTCCTGGAAATGTATAAAATTTTACCTGAAATTGACATTTATAGTCTTTGAACTCGCAGATTTGTGATAAAGACTCCAGAATTAGCTAGCAATGTAATAGAGGAAAGGCTTTTTACCCATTCATTCTTTCAAAGGGAAGAATGAATTCTCCGGAAGTGAGTTCTGACAACTCAGTGCCATTTGAGTTGCCATGGAGGCTTTATAAACCATTAAGAACCCAGGGCTTGGGCATGGTCTAGCCCAGCATTGCCCAATAGAAATATAACGTGAGTCACAAATGCAAGTCATATATATGATTTAAAATTTTCTAGTGGCCACATTAAAAAATTTTTTAAAGGTAAAATTAATAATATATTTTATTTAACCCATTGTATCCAAAGTATTGTCATCTCTACTTTTAATCAATATAAAAAAATTATTGAGGGACTTCTCTGGTGGTCCAGTGGTAAAGAATTACCTTACAATGCAGGGGACACTTTTTTTTTTTAATAATTATTTATTATTTACGGTTATAGGAAACAAATTTTAAACAAATTTGCGTACATGTTTTGTTGCTGTGATATATGAGAGAGTGATCAATAAAAGACTGTCAAGCATAAAAATATCAACGTATTACATCAGGATAAAATTCTGTGGGAGAAGTGAAATGGAAATATAGTTTCAAGGAGTAAAAGGAATGATGTAAAATGTCTGATTGTTAAAGAGCTTGTCTTGTACTTTTAAAATGGATGATGGTGGCTGTCGCATCATAATGATTTTTTTTTCAACATCTTTATTGGAGTATAATTGCTCTACAATGGCGCGTTAACTTCTGCTGTATAACAAAGTGAATCAGCCATACGTATACACGTATCTCCATATCCCCTCCCTCTTGTGTCTACCTCCCACCCTCCCTGTCCCACCCCTCTAAGTGGTCACAAAGCACCGAGCTGATCTCCATGTGCTATGCAGCTGCTTCCCACCAGCCATCCATTCTACATTAGGTAGTGTATATATGTCCATGCCATTCTCTCACCTCGTCCCAGCCCACCCCTCCCCCTCCCCATGTCCTCAAGTCCACTCTCCACGTCTGCGTCTTTATCCCTGTCCTGCCCCTAGGTTCTTCAGAACCATTTTTTTTTTTTTTTTAGATTCCATATATATGTGTTAGCATATGGTATTTGTTTTTCGGGGATGCGGGTTTGATCCTTGGTCAGGGAACTAAGATCCCACATGCTGCAGGGTGACTAAGCCTGCGTGCCACAACTACGGAGCTCACGAGCCTCAACTAAAGCCCGTGTGCCACAAACTACAGAGCCCATGCGCTCTGGAACCCACACACCACAGCTACAGAGCCCACGTGCCCTGGAGCCTGCGCGCCACAACTAGAGAAGAGAAAACCCACACGTCGCAACTAGAGAGAAGCCTGCGGACCACAACAAAGAGCTTGTGTGCTGCAACGAAAGATCCTGCACGCCTCAATGAAGATCCTGTGTGCCGCAACTAAGACCCGACGCAGCCAAAAATAAATATAAATAAAAAATCGTAAAAAAAAATTATCGAGATATTTTACATGTTTTTTGTCCTTCATGTTTGAATCCAGTGTGTACTTTATACTTAAAGCCCACCTCAATTTGGGCTAGCTTTATTTCAAGTGCTGTGTGTGGCTAGTTGCTGTCACAGATCTAGCCTCTTGCTGAGAGGACAACCTGGGGTCTCAGAATGTAGAAAGTCCTCCTTGTTGGATTGGCTCCTCCTGTGGCCCCCGTGTTGTTGCCCTAAGATGTGCTTGCTCTTGGGTCACTAACTCATGTCCTGGCTGCTATTGTTTCCTTGGTCTGATGGGCTTAATTTTAACCAGGTTTCCTGGTATTGTGCCAACTTTCCTCTGTGCTTCATTTCTATCCCTTCAAGTCCTTGCATGTCACTGAGCTATAATTCAAAGCTTCTATGGGCTAGGATCCCACGGACCCAACCCAAACAGGAAAAAACTGGCTTTCTCATTGTTTATTTGGAACCAAGAAGTAGAAAACGTTGGACATTTGTTTTCAGTGTTTCATTGAGCTGGAACTGAACTGAAACTCAGCTGTTTCCAAAAGGGCCTTCCAACGTGGAATGATTTACAGGATTCAACTGTTGGATTAAGAGGGCTGATTAGAACATGAATGGACCCTAAGTTTCCTTGCTTTGATCATTATCACTGGTTGTCTCACCCTTTGTTTAGAAGCCTATTAGTCAGAGGCTATAAAACCTTGTATGAGGCTGGGGTAGCTAAAGTACTGTGGGAATATTTCAGTAAGTATTCAACAAAGTATCACTGTGTAAAAGGTAATAGTTTAGGTGTCTGTCCCAAATCCTTGTGAATCCCAAAATAGACAGTCTTGTCTGTCACCATGGCCTCTCTCCAGTGTGGTCTGGGCACAAAGGTACTGTATGCTCTATAGTGGTACCATATACCAACGAGGCAGGCATGTTGGCACCTGTCCAGTAGCCATTCCTCTTGCTTTTGCTGCAATATGGCAGAGCTCACTTGCAATAACAAGTGTCCTGCAAATAATAGAAGTGTGCCAGATAGATGCTTTCCCAGACTCCTTTGTAGCCAGGAATGGCCATACGACCCAGTTCTGCCAAAAGGACTCAAGGGAAAGTACTTTTATTTTTTTAATAAACTATTTTATTTTATTTTATTTATTTTTGGCTGCGTTGGGTCTTAGTTGCTGCACGTGGGCTCTTGTTGCTGCGTGTGGTGAGTGGGTGCGTGGGCTTCTCATTTTGGTGGCTTCTCTTGTTGCGGAGCACAGGCTCTAGTCGAGTGGGCTTCAGTAGTTGCCCACTGAATGGGGGCTCTCCAGGAGGTAGCTCATGGGCTCTAGAGTGCAGGCTCAGTAGTTGTGGTGCATGGGCTTAGTTGCTCCACAGCATGTGGGATCTTCCTGGACCAGGGATCAAACCTGTATCCCCTGCATTGGCAGGTGGATTCTTAACCACTATGCCACCAGGGAAGTCCCAGGGAAAGTATTTTTGGAAAGCTTCTGGGAAAGATTTTTCTCCCTGAGAAGAAGACAGAAACGTTAGAGAATGACTCTCTTGAAGCTCTGGTTTCCTCCTTCTTCCTGATGTGGTTGTGATGTTTGCAAATAAGGCAGCTGTTTTGGAACCATGAGCTAACAAACCTGAGGATGAAAGTGAAGCCATCTGAGGATGCTGAGAATGATGATGGGTGGAAAGAGGTCACATCCTTGATGACATTGTTGGACAGCTACATCGAACTTGGAACAGAACTTCCTACTTCTAGGATGCTGTTTAAACCACTTTTTGTCAGGTATTCTGTTGCTGGCAGCCAAAAGCATCCTGACTGGTATGCATGCCTGATATTTAATGATATGTTCCTGTTTCTTGTTTCTTGGAAAGAAGAGGTTAGTGGAATACTCTTCCCTCAAACTTGTCACTTGGCATTTCTCATCCTCATCACCACACTCCTCCATCTACTCATTCACTTGTCAGCTCACCTCATAAGGCTCTTGTTGAGGGAAGAAATTTTGACTGGTGCACTACTGTAGTCCTGGTTCCTATTATGTAATAGTCATTCAATAAATATTTGCCAATTGATGAATGAATGGGTCTGTCCAGGAAGTAGAATCCCTAGAATGTGGCTGTCGCCTAGAGGTGAGGGAATGAGTCAGGGCTGGCACAGTGTTTCTGGCTTGTGTGGTTGGCTGGAGGGTGCTGCCTCCACCATGAGCCACCATGGGAGGGAGCAGAATAGTTGAAGGAGTTGGGTTTTGTCCTAGATGTGTTGAAACTGAGGGGACATTTTTGGCATGGTCCCTGTAGACAGTTGGACATAGGGTCTGTGTTGGAGCTTGAGAAAGATGGGTTTGTGGAGCATGGGAAGAGAATGACCCTCTATTCCCATGGACTTCTCTCCATCCCCCCCTGCCACCACTGGAGTCCAATCCAACCTCCTCTCTTCCGCACTATTGCAGTGGCCTTCTAACTGGTTTTCTTAGTTCACTCTGATGCTTTTTCCCTTCATCATGCTCTAGCCACACTGATCTTCTTTCTCTCCTTGACAGCACAAATCTTCTTCCCATCTCAAGGCTTAAAGGCCACGAGGACTTCTTCCACCAATAACTCTGCTCCCTCTATCCTCTACCTTCCTCCACCTGCGCAACTCCAGTCTATTTTTTAGGTCTCAGCCTAAATGTCATGTCCTCAGGGAGGCCTTCCCTGACTACCCCCAACCCCACCCACCTTTGTAGCCTCAAAAATTTAAATTTGTTGGAACACCATGGGTGATTTGCTTTTTGGTGACATATAACGTCAAATAAAACTTGTAAAGACTTATGTATCTGAATTAAATTATTAATTAAAATGAGAAATGTAACTATCGAGGATCAGGAACTCATGAGTGTGGACAAGTACATTTTTCCTCTGGAAGACAAATCTACACAGGAAGCCAGGTAGCTTGTGCATACGGGATTATATAAGAGGCATTTGCTGCTTGATTAAATGATCATTAGCTAAACCGTGATACCCCAGTGCATCGTTTTCCACCACAGAGATCTCCCTTGACACCTGTTCTTGGACCACCACCCCCTGTGCTGAAGACCCCTGCGTATGTTTGCCTCCAAATCCTAAGTTTCAGTGGTTGACCTGCTACTGCATCAGATGTAAGCTTGCTTCAGCTATGTTAATACCTACCTGGTTAATAATAAGGTTAAGGTCAGATCTGGAAGTATTCTTTTCTTTTAGATGACTTTGCATATGTCTGCTCTGACCTATTATATGTATTTCATAGTTCAATTTTAAGAGCTGTGAAAGCAGACTATTATAGGACTTATATTCACTTCTTTAAGAGTCTTTCATTCACTGTATTTGTTTAGATTCCTTCAAGATCTGCACTGCAGATTTTTTTAGCAAACAGAACTCTGTAGCTGTGAATCTACAAGTCTTCTAATGGTCTGGGGGGTTGTCAATGCACGTTCAAGAAGGATATTTAACTCTAAAGATTAAAGCTTTTTGGAAGGAAGTTGTTAGATAAGGGGGAGGCTGAACACAGTCACTTATGTAAAATCTCGTTCTGTACTTAACAAGCTTGAAAATATTCTTGCAAGCTTGTTTGTAAGAAGCCCCCTTGGAAATTCCTGATCTCCTGGAGCTTAACCTTCCAATCTCAACATATTCCACAGTAATCAAGTGTCTGGGTAGCAAGAAAATTGGCACCTGTAACTCAGAAATTATATAGTGTCTGGAGTCTTTAGCAAAAAGGGCTCAAAACCTTCTCGCTGTTTTCTACCTCATACCAAAGGAGGCAGATCACTCTTGTAAAATTTATTATCTTGAAACGATAGGTGGGAGTGGTTTTGTTTTGACAGAGAGCACTCCAAGGGTCCAAGTCATTGTGGCTTCCTTTTGCTTCCTGTTTGGGCAGCTTTTTGAAACTGGTTGGACTAACTTTCCATTTTTAGTGTGTTTTCTTTCAAATATGCTAACCATGGGTTAAAGGAGGCAGAGACAAGTACTGGCCTTCACCCTCGGGGGATGACATTCTGAACAGTAGTTTGTCCTAGAACACTGACCCCTGAGGCAGGTCATGGCCCAGGGTCAGTCCTGATGGGTACCCAGGGCCTGTCTGGGAATGCATGGAAGCTGGCTCTCAGGATATTCTTCTCCAAGTGTTAGGAGAGTGCCCTGAACATCTGTAACTGTCCTCAGTAATGCATGTTAATTCTTGAGTGAGGAGACCAATGGATAGTTGAGGGGATAACCAAGGGGATGGGCTCATAAATCTGAAATTGAACAGGGTTTTCTCAACTACGCATCTGGTGTGACTATGAAGTATAAGAAAGGAATAAGGATTCTAGTACATTGAAATATAAGCAATACATACCTATGCGTGTCATTGTTAATGTACACAATGGCTATAAAAGGCATATATGACTTCTAAACAAAATTTACACAAAACTGAGCTGTGTGTATAATTTATTCATATTCTTACATAGAAATTTGTCATACAGGCAATAGAAAAGAATATAAGCACTCCTTAGGAAAATCAATAAAATATTCACTAAAATTATTAGGATAATACTTAGCAACAAAAATAGCTTGAGAAAATGAATACTATTTAAATTAGACAATGTACAAGGTTTTAAAATGTTCCTATTTACAAGTCTGTGTGAGCACGTGGGAAAAGGGCATATGGTCAGCCCGCTAGGGCTTCCCTGTGAACACGGACTTGGAGACACTGAGAGGCTCTGGTTCCCTCAACCTTGCCCCAGGGTCTCCAGTCCTGGTGATCTTTGGTCTGCTTGCATTTTTGTCCCCCCCCCCCCCCACCAACTCTTATTTTACAAATTCCCTAACAAGGGAGATTTCAGTTCCAACACTGAAAATTTAGTTTTTCCACAGGAATATACATGACTCTATGACAGCTGCAAAGTCATGGTTTCAAAAGGCTTTGGTCACAAGGTTTTTAAATTGGAACAGTGTTTCCCTGAGAAAATGAAGAAGTGAACTTTTCCCTAAAATATTTGTAGGTTTACTTCCCTTCTTCTGTTTGTTCATTCAGCAAACTGTATAGTTTGCACTGAGTACTTCAAACCCAAATAGAAAAACACCTTTAGGATTCCAGTGTCATTTTCCAATTCTCCAAAATTTCGGAGCTTCCCACTGCCGTCTTCAGCATGTTTGGTTATAGAATCTTTATAGGATTGATAACTTACACAAACAAAGCAAAACAGGAGACTCCTTTACCTGTATTTCTCTTTTTTTAAAAAATAAATTTATTTTATTTTTATTTATTTTTGGCTGCGTTGGGTCTTTGATGCTGCACGTGGGCTTTCTCTAGTTGCGGTCAGTGGGGGCTACTCTTCGTTTTAGTGCGTGGGCTTATTGCGGTGGCTTCTCTTGTTGTGGCTCTAGGTGTGCAGGCTTTAGTAGTTGTGGCACATGGGCTCAGTAGTTATGGCGCACAGGCTTAGTTGCTCCACGGCATGTGGGATCTTCCCAGGCCAATGCTTGAACCCGTGTCCCCTGCATTGGCAGGTGGATTCTTAACCACTGTGCCACCAGGGAAGCCCCCTACCTGTGTTTCTTTTTGATGGTTCAAATACCATTGGTTTCTGAGTGAGAATATTGTAAGCGTGCAGAAAATAGTGATTTTTTTTAAGTAAGAATTAAACAACTTCTAAACACCCAGAAGCAATCTGGCATTAACCTTCAGTCTTTATAATATATAACATCCTTAAATGAATTGAAAATGTGACTTTAAAGGGCCCTTGGATGTTGATGATTTGGTATTCGATTCTCTGCTTTTGTGGCATTTACAAAATCAGTTTAGGTAGATTAAAGTAAAAATAGCTATGCTGAGTATTTTAGAAAAATGTAACTTTTTCTTTTTAATACCTAGGAACTGGTAAAGCCAGGAACTTCTCTTATTTTACCTCATTGAAAACAAATCTATCCTCCTAAAAAAAAGATAATAAACTACTTAAAAAATCCTTTGCAATATCCAAGAAAAGTGACAATACAGAATAATTTTGAAGGATGGGATCCCATTCTCCCTCCTGCAGCTCTGCCAGCCTGAAACAAACCGACCGTCTCCTGTAAGAGAATGTCACACACATGGGACAGCATGGAGGCGGTTCTGCTGAGGAGCTGGGGAAAGAGCTCAGTGATGAGCCCTGCGACATTGACCACTCCTGTAATGTGTAACTTGCATTGATTTTAAATAAGCCAGATGGCTTATCTGAGAATTCTGGGTTGACTTTGATTTTGTGACTCTGAATTCCATTCACTTAAGGCTTAGTTGGTTTATAGAGATTAATTTTTTAATACTGTTAACATCATGTGCAACCAAGCACCAAGAATATCAATAAATATCAATAATTAGCTTTGGTCTTCCTTCCTCTTTCTGGTGGACCATTCTGACTTTGTAAATACAGTACAGTCTCAGTGCCAATGCCCCACTGGGGTTTAAATTCCATAGCCAGAGCACATCACCTTGATGTGTCTTGTCACTTGTTTGGGCATGTTTTGGAGTCTGAAAGAAAAATACAAAATGGGAAAAAGAACAGATCACCGATGGCTTAGTATGAAATTTGTTAGTAGTAAAAACAACAGTTTTGAGACCCTCGAAGTCAACTGGGGTAGTTAGTCAGAAATGACTTGTGACCATGGCTGTGGATGGGGGTTGCATTCACAAAGGGCTTTCAACCAGCCTTTTCTTGGCTTGTAGGTAGAAGATGCGGTTTTCTTCAGGATAAGTGACTTTACTGAGGGGCATCTTATAGATGTTGGGGTTTTTCGTGGTCAGCAGGAGGAACAGTAGTGTCGCCAAACAGAAGGGCCAGGTACAAGATGGCAATCCGACCTGGAGCAAAAGAGACAAGTCACACATTTCTTTGAGATCCTGTCAGAGGATCTCAAAGGAACCATGCTTCACTCCACTGTCGTTCAGCTCAGGGGATGACTTGCTGGGGGCACTGCTCTGGACTCTGCTTGTCCCTGTGGAGACTGAGTCTAAGATCTCAGGGCATTCTGCCGCTGAAATGTCAGCATGCATTCCTTAGTGTTGATGTATGTCTTTCCCTCCCTCTCATGCAGTCAGACTTCCTACACTGGATGAGCAAACATGACACCTTGCTCCCAGAGATGACACTTCACCAACCACCAATGGCTCCTGACCACTCATCAGGTCCACAGAGCCATTTTTGATTAGTTCAGCCCTCTCTCCCCTTGACCTCTACCCAGACTAGGTCTTGGACTCTACTTGCTTTACTGCTTTTTGTTCCATCTCTCAAAAAGACTGTAAGCTCCTTGATGGTAGCTCTTCCTTCTGTGCGTCCATGGCAACTCACACAATTCTGAGCACACACCACGTACTTGGTTAGGTTTGGCCTTATACATGGACCCCCAGGGTATGATAGTACACAAACCTGACTTCACATCACATCTGGAAGAGTTTAAAAAAACACAGATGCCTAGGCATCATACAAGATCTACTCTACCAGAAATGCCAAGGGACAGGGTCTGAGGATCTGCATTTTTCAAAATCTCCCTAGGTGACTCTGTTTCGCAGCCTGTCCAATTCTGGCCCACAGGCCAAGGTCTGTGAACCTTTGTTGGGATGTGAAGGGCCCCACAAGCTCTAAGACATCCCATCATGCCTGTAACAGGGCTTTGACATTCCACCATAAAGATACTGTGTCTCCAGAAGGACCCTCCCAGGTAAGTTCTCGAAGCTGCTGTTGAGAGGGCTAGATGCTGTCCTAACCCAGTGGCAGCCATGACCACATCTACATGGATAGAGTTATCATGAACCGGTCCTGCATCATCTGCAGTGGTCGGTGAGGAAGGGCACTGAGAGGTGGGGGACCCCAGAATACTCTGGGGATACTGGGCTCCTCAGGGGAGGGGGAAGGACAAAGTCAAAGGAAGGAGAGAGTAGCAGCAGGCTCTTAATGGGCAACCATTTTGGCTACTAAATAATTCAGCCAGGGACTTGCATCTGCCAGTGCAGGGGACACAGGTTTGAGTCCTGGTCCAGGAAGATCCCACATGCTGTGGAGCAACTAAGCCGGTGCACCATAACTATTGAGCCTGTGCTCTAGAGCCCACGAGCCACAACTACTGAAGCCTGTGCACCTAGACCCCGTGCTCCGCAACAAGAGAAGCCACCACAATGAGAAGCCTGCACGCTGCAACTAGAGAAATCCCGCACACAGCAATGAAGACCCAATGCAGCCAAAAATAAAAAAAAAATTCAGCCAGGACATGGATCTAAAAAAGTCTTACTGATGACTGATTGGGGATTAAAAAAATATAAGGGGTATGAAAAACTGTTGGCTTAATTTAAAAAAAATCTGGGTCTTTAACCAACTATCCTTTTCCTCCCTTTTCTGATTTATCAACTAATACATAGCCCCAGTTTTCTGTTTAAGTGAAAGATATTCTAAAGTCAACTTCTTGACACTCAGAGTTAAAGTATGAACTTGATAATATATTATACACCCTAAATTTCACTCCTTTAAATCAAACAATCTGATATTTTTAGCAAGCCTGGTGATTGTAGTTTGGACTAAGGTTTACTGTGATGCTGGTGGGTAAGTGAGGACAGGTAGGTCTGGCAGATGGAAAGTAGTGGCTATCTGTCATGGATTCTGCCCCGGGATGCCACGAAAGTGGACTTCAGGAGGGCTTCCATATCGTTGAAAACTGATCGATCACACTGATGAGAAAATGAGATTAAAGCAAACTCACCACAGCCATCAGGTTGGACATGCTGGCTCCAACGTAGGCAGTGAACAGGGCTGCAAAAAAAAAAAAAAAAAGGAAAGAAGAATGCTTTTTGGTGCACTTTTCATTACAGGAAAGACTGCCTTTAGGTATAAATCCCTGGAATGTAAACTTGTGCGTTTCACCAGCGAGCCCAGCATCCTGGTTACAAGTATGAGCTTAGAGTCAGCGGCTCTGGGTTCAAATCCAGACTCCACCCTGTACGAGCTCGGTGCCGCCTCTCGAAGTCCCATTTCCTCATCTGTACAAGGAGGTAATAGGAATCTCTCTCTCACGGGTTGGTGTGAGTGTGAAGAAGATAATGCTTGGGCTTAGCACACAGTAAGTACTCAATAAAGGTAGCTTTTCTGTGGTACTATTTTGTTGCTATTATTGATAACACTTAAGGAAAAGGCCTTCCATGGTAAATAAACTTCCCCATTATTTTATCCAAGCATAATAATTAAAATTATGTTCCTTGAGACAGCATACAATCTCATGGCATCTGGGATTCTCAGATCAATGGTTAGAATTCACAGTTCCAAATATCATAGTGTATATATATATATATGTAGTAACTCAGAAATTGGCAGAAACTGAACACAGACCTGGGATTCCTCCCCATAATAACATTTTCCCAAATACCATTAAGGTTGGCATACAGGTCAATGAATTAATTAACATCCTGTTTTTATTTACTTTGAGCACAAATTAGAGTAGGTAATTTGAGTTATATGTATGACTTTCAATGTAAAACAACAAAATCAAAGATCTCAACTAGCTAACTCAATTCCTGGCCCCAAGGGGGCTCGCAGAAGCCCTTAGGTTTCACAGAGGCGGCCTGAAGAATAATCTTCTTATAATGGCCACATGGTCACTTGGGCCAGCAACACTCAGTGTTAGACACACTCATCATCTGATCCTCAAGTCCATCGAGAAATCACATCTGCTACTCTGGGGAGTTGGGCAGCGGTGGTGGGAGGGACCTTATGATCCTCCTTTACTTTACTATAGACTTCCATCCTTTTATCAATATTTTATATTTTTATCCTGATAGTTTTTGTTCAACAGTATACCTAATTCTTTCACATCTGAATTGTCTCATGCTAATGGGAAAGGCTGATCTTTGGAAATGATCTGGGCTTCAAATCCCAGTTCTGCAATTTTGTTTGCTGTGCAACAAATCACTGAACTAGGAATCTAGTTTCATCATCTGTAAAAAGGCAACTTGAAGAGGTTTTTTACAGGGAGGTAATGAATCTCAAATGAAATCATATATTTTCACAAACAGTAGCTATAAACTCATCTCTGTCACCATGGGTTGGAAGTACTGCTCTGAGGAGAAGGGTTAGAAGATTTTCTTTTCCCCCCATTTAGTTCATTCATTCATTCACTCATTCAAGAAATATTCACTGGCCATTGGCTAAGTAGAGGGGACACTCTGTCCCTTCTCTCCTGAGTACCAGCTTCTCTATGACACTCCCTTGAGCACGTGAGACCTTATTTCTCTCCTAGAAGTGCAATAGCTTAATACCTATTAACGTACTTTTGGTGCTCGAGTCTCATATTGTAATGCTCTTTCAATTCCCTGTTGCTTTTCTTTCTATAGTAAGAGTATCAGATTGTCTAACAGTTGCTGCCCATCACTTAAGACTAGCTGGGTTGGGCTAGGAAAGCCTTATATTAGAGGTGAAGTTCTGTACACCATGGTTTGGAGGTGATGACCCTGACAGCGTTCTGAGTAGCTGAGGGAGAGAAAAGGCCCTTGAGTGTGGAAGGGAGGACTGGATCCTAGTCCTTCATAGACAACATCCCTCCCCACAGACCACCATGTGTGAGTCCTACTATGATAACCCAACTGTAAGAAGAGATACAAAATGTGTTTACAGTTTGCACTGATAAAATAACAAAATTGAGGAGTTCCCTGGCCATGCAGTTTCTGGCTTAGGGACACAGGGAAGGCAGCTTTACCAGGCTCTATCAGTGACTCCGAAGTCCTCTTTCCGATAAAGCCATAGGAGCTAATAAAAGAGCACCTCTGTGATAAATGCCTGTTATTTATTTACCTTGGCTGACAAGGTTTACCTTTTGTTTGGCAGTATCGGGGTGATATGGGCAAGCATAAACTTGCTGTGAGATTTGCTTTTTAAGAGGGACTAGAGGTCTGTCTCAAAACTTTATGTCCAAAGATGAAAAAGACAGTGCCCAGTGTGGGTAAAACAGGCACTCTCATATACTGTCAGTGGCAGGGGAAATTGGTACGGCCTTTGTGGGCTGCATTTGACATCTCTTGAAATTAAAATAGGCAGAGCTGGGATTTGGGCATGAGGGAGGGTCTGGGCTCTTAACTAGTTCAATATACTGACTTAACCAGTATGCTCTACTAATAATGAAAATCTGATCTATCCAAAGGAAGGGAGATGTGATAGGCAGAATAAAGGCCCCCAAAGACGTCCATGTCCTGATTCCCAGAACTTGTGAATATGTTATCTTACGTGGCAAAAGGGACTTGGCAGTTGTGATTAAGTTAAAGATCTTGAGATGGAGGTTTATCCTGGATTAGCCAGGTTGATCCAATGTGATCACAGGGTCCTTATAAGAAGGAGGCAAGAAAGTTCTGTCTAGGGAGTAGGATGGAGTGTTTTCATTCTCTGCTTTATACTCTTCTGTATTGATTGAATTTTTGTTTGTTTTGTTTGGTAGAATAGGCCTGTACAACTATAGAAGTATAGAAAGAAAATAATGATGATATCACAGCTTTGGGTAACACACATCTGTAAACATCTTTGGCTTTTCCTTTCCCATAGTCTGTGAAGAGACCTTCACAGACCTTATCAACAACACCCGTGACCAAGACAGTTTCTGCTTATCTTTAAGGATGTGCTCAGACTGTCCCTATGCTGGCCCAGACCATGCTTTCTACCAACTGGAATTCCTCCTCTTACTTTTTAGGACTTACAGAAAAGCCACCCTTTCTAGGAGGTGCTTTTTGGTGATTCTGAACTATAATGTTCCCCCAGGGACTCACTCTGCACTGTAGGTGTTTCCTAGCTCTGCATCTTGTGGTCTCTGTGGGCTTCTCTCTCTTACTCACCTGGCTTCTGTTTTCTGTACAGAAAACCATCTGGGATCTAAAGCTTCTGAACCTCTAGCTCTTCCTAGTACTGTCTCGGTTGTACCATGAGTGTTTAATACATATTTGCTGCTACTGCCAATACAGAAAAAATAAAGGTTTGAAACCTCAAACCAACCTCAGAATAAAGAGTCTAACCCAGGTGAGCTCAGGAGGCCACATAATCTGTTTCTACCCTTCTCCTTTGCCCTAAGCTTTAAACAAGTATGGAAAAATGAGCAAAAATTTTGACAAGACTATTAGGTGAAATAGTTATGTAACTATAAAGAAATTGACAAAATGACATGTGAATGGCAACACCACAGCAACCTGAGTTTTGTTAATCTTCCTAGAGCATCAGACAATCAAAATTGGATTAGGCCTTAGAAATCTTTGGTTCCATCCCATGTCCTGCCCAATGCAGGAACTCACTCTAAATCCTGCCTGACATGTAGCCCACCACTTTAATAATGGCTGGATTGATTAATCTGGTGATAAAATGACTCTAGACAAATGTTTCCATGAGATTACAAAAGTTTCTGCATGTTCCAATATCCCTCCACCCCTTTGTCCCCAAGGAAGTGTCATTTCCTTCATTCTAGCACATTATCTTACACACTTTTATTTGTGTTGAATTAGGGATGCCAGAAGCTATAAGTGAATAAGCTCCCCTTCCAATGGCCAGAGAAATCCATGGTAGCTTTTCATATCCAAAGCACTTGAGGTCTGTTTTCACCTAAGTGCCTGAATGGTACTAAAGGGAAGGAGAGTAGTGTAGTGGGCGTAACTCTGGAAGTTGTTAGCAAATGTGGATTCTGGACTTATATTTACCCCTAATGGATGCCTTTCCGTGTGTCACTTTCTCTCTCTGCCCTTATGTAGAACCCCAACAGTAAAATGAGAAGGATGGAGTGGAGATCTCCAGAACCCTTTCTAGCTCCCATAGGCTGAGTCTGGCTAGAAAACAGAGGTTAGAAAGGATTAATATAGCAGTTCTCAAAATGTGGTCCCCAGAGCTACAGCATCAGCACCACCCGGCACCTTGTTAAAAATGCAAACTCCTCCCCCTACCTCTAACAATGAGTCAGGGACTGGGGGTGAGACCCAGCAATCTGGGTTTTAACAAGGCTTCCAGGTGATTCTGATGTTTGCTCCATTTTTGAGAACAGCTGGATTAAGGTGATTCTCTAAGGGCCCTTTAATACCACCTGATTCACCAGGAGAACCGACTCTATGCTTAGCTTGTTTCCTTTTAGTTTCTTGGGTCAAACAATTAGTATGAAGAACATAGGACAAGTTAAGTTTCTATCCCTCAACATACACATATTGTAAAATGGTTCTCTCATCTTCAAAATGAGTAATGAGGTAGACAGAGCAGACCCAAACCCTCCCAGAGAGGGGAGGCCAGTTGCCCTGGTCCCATCCTCAGCAGATAGCAGGGGGCTCAAACTAGAACTCCTGCTCTAGTTTCTCACACAGTCCTTTCTGACTGTTTGTTCTTGATGTTGATCCCATAATCATAAGCAACCATGTCCCAGATGCACAGGATACTCACCGCAGGCAAGAGCCAGGAGGTGGGTTTGCCAAGTGAGTGCCATGAACATTCCTCCAATTGCAATGCAGGTTAGAGAGCTGTTGAAACCCCAGAGTCCAACGTAGATGTTCTCAAATGGAGCTGAAAGACTGAGTCCTATTAGGCAAGACAGGAGGAGTCAGAACTTCGGACTAAATGCAGGATGCTCTGGAAGGAGTCTTGGGGTGGGGAAGTTATCCGAGAACTCCCACTGGTCCCTTGGAAGCAGACCTTCAAGAAAGGTCTGGGGTATAGAAGATGCCTGAGACAATGGATGGAGCAGAGGAGGTGCTCAGTATCTGGTAACAAGTCTTACACTCACCTGCTGCCATCCCCAGCAACGACCCGATCGCAGCATGTAGGCACATGAGTGGGGAGGAGAGGAAGATGGCGCCTAGGAAGATGCCCCCTGTCCACGGATTATCACAGCCATATATCTGACCAACACCCACAGGCAGGGACTTCAGTAACTGCAGAAACAATTTAGAAAATGCGGTCATTAAAACTACTGTACAGAAACTCATAGGGCACCCACAAACACAATGCGATGTCATTTTAGATTTAACGTATCTTATCTTTCAAGATCAGTGCTACTAATTTTTAAAATTCTCTCTCTCTATGGAAAAATCTCAGTCATTCTTCTGCTTTATCCCCAGAGATACACCAGCCCTTCCCTGCTGCGTGCTGAGCATGCCTTTCCCAGACCCTTCACTCACTGGCTCTACTGCTTGCACTGTCACCTGGCTTTGGTCACTGATAAGCTCCCAGTGCTGTGTCACTGCTCCTCACTGATCCTGTGAGGATCGGCCATGCCTCCCAGTGAGGATGGCAGGGACCACAGCTCACACTTCTATTGCTTTCAACTCTCTATCAGATCTGAGGCCAATAAATCAATGCATCTCTATGGTCAATAGAAGTATTATTACTCCCACGTAATTTAGTTATTAGTGCTAAGGCCAGAGACCCAAAGTTGGGTTATCTTATCCACAACTCCGAAGCAATTATTGGCAGGTTCATGAGTCAGGACCATATTTACACTTCTGTTGTTAATGAGAACATGTATTAGTTAATTAATTTTACTTTATTTTTTAAAATTTATATTTATTTATTTACTTTTTATGTTTTTTATTAGTTTTTATTAAAATTTTTTTAATTAAAAATTCTTTTTATTTTTCATTATATATACATTTTTAGAGAGCTTGTATTAAATTTAAACCAAGATATCCTTAGCTTATTCCAGTTATCAACAACTGCCAGTCCTCAGAACACAAAAATCCATGTAAATATCACAATTCTAGCTTTCTGGCTGAGTTCTGAACTCAGGTAATATGTTCACAGAGTGGCAGTTCCTAGGAACAAGGTACAGGGTTTGATTCAAGCTAACAAATGATAATTCCTTATAACAACACTTCTGGTAGGGCTAGGATAGGCATAATTAATTGTATTAGTTCTGTTTTGACCAAGGCTATCACTGAAAGGGATCCTCCCTACCTCCCATCTCACTCCTTCCACCTTTTGGCAAGGACCTTTGGGAGGCAGTGACTCTGATGCAAGGAGGCCAGCTTTGGCACAAGGAAGTGTCCGCTCCTTCCATGAATTAGGCTGGATCCAATGTTGGTTTCTGATGCTAGTCTGGTCCTTGCCCAGGGCACAGGATCATACTGTGAGTTTGATTCTAACCTAAGATGGGCCTAAATTCTTCCAGCCCATGCTGGATCTTCACGTCTGCACAGGATCATTTCCTGTTTCTTCTAGACCAGGGAACTTGACACAGGCAGACTGTGTGGTCTTTTATCACAGAACTGGACAGCAGAACTATCCCTCAGGTATCCCTCCCCAGGGAAATGGGGAGTTGATGAGATGGGAAATAAGTATGCTGATGTTGGAGAGGTAGTTCAGAGTGAGGAGAAGGACAAGACTCCCCTTCCCCATGTCAGCACTGTCCACTAGCACTTTCTGTGGTGATGGAATATTCTGTATCTGTGCTGTCCAATATGTGCAGTTATTGAGCACCTGAAATGTGGCTAGTGAGGCTAAAGAACTAAATTTTAAATTTTATTTAATGTTAATTAACTTTACATTCAAATTAAAATAGCTACTGTATTAGACAGGGCAGTTTTAGACAGTTAAACTAATGCTATTTTTTCATGGGCAGTTCTGATACATTTTTAATTTTCCTTCTGAGTTATTTCCAAATGCTCCCATTCATTTTCTGGGCAAGAAGCTAAAGAAAAGGCTACTTGAACTCCTCACATGTTTTGACTGCTCAGCAAAGAAGACAGCAAAAGGTATTTTATAACCTGATAGCGGAAAAATCAGTCTCTTGCACCCTAAAAAAGGTAAGGTTGGTTTTCTTCTGATTTCAAGTGTTTTCTTTTTCTTTTTTTAAATAATCAAGAAACCTTAAACAGATTTATTAAATAAACACCAGTACAAAGAGCTGGAATTTGATTTGGGTTAACCAGCCTTTTAAAAATAGTGCTCTCTCTATGCACAACTGTAATGAAATACACAGCATACATCCTAGGATAGTGGTTCTCAAACTCTGGCCCACGTCACTATTATTTGGGGAGCTTGTTAATACAGGCTCCTAGGGTCCACCCCAATGATTATGATTTAGGGAGTCGAGATGGAGCTTGTATTAGTATTTTAAAAACAGTGATTCTTATGCCTCAGAAGCCTGAGAAATCTGAATTACTGTACATATTCTATGAGATCCACCATAAGAAAAAGCAGAATAGAGAGCTTCTGCAACAGGATCTAACAGTAAGCAGCCAGTTCTTTTGATTGGAGGAGGTAGGTCAGGGACGACTTAACACCAGGCTGGAGGCCCCTGCCTCAAGGGCTGGCCTCCATCATACCCCACAAATAAGGGCCAAGTTTGAAATAGAGTGTCTAAATTTCAGTGGAGATATATTCTGGAGTTAGCACTGCAGATTTTAGGAAAAGAGGAAGAAAAATTAGCTTTGACCAAATAGTCATTTAAAAAATCCCTTAGAGCCCAAAGCTTTGGAGTAGAACAAATAAGCATTTAGACGGCAAGAGGAAGGCGTTAAAGGACTTCCTGGTGGTCCAGTGGTTAAGACTCTGCTCTCCCAGTGCAGGCGGCCTGGGTTTGATCCCTGGTAAGGGAACTAGACGCCGCATGCGGCAACGAAGATCCCGCGTGCGGCGACTAAGACCTGGCGCAGCCAAATACGTATTTTAAAAAAAATTCTTAAAAAAAAAAGGGGAAGGTGGCAAGGTCCCCCCAGTGCTGAGTCTCTATAAGCTTCTGATGCCATGAATAATTAACCAGGAGGACACGGGGTGTCTTCCAGAGCCAGTGGTGGGGGTGGGGTTGGGGGGAGGGGTTGGGGGGGTGGGGGTGTAAGAAGATAGTGTATCTTACCTGCAGGGCACTAAGGTCAGACCAGGTGACATTGGGAACTGAGGTTACAGGTGTGAACAACTTGCTTGGGAAAAATGGATTGTAATGTCCCGTGGCAGAAAGGTACATTGACAACGCCATGTTGAAGGGCAGAGTGAAGACAGGGAGGTCCCATTTGCAGAACACGGAGTTCAACGCACTTGAGAAAACTGGACTAAAAACAACAACAGAACAGAATGGAAGAATACGCATGTGAAGCCTTCCAAACTCCCAATGCCCTGGAATGGAAGCCAGGTTGACAAACTGAATCTCTGTACTATGGAGGGGCTTTGTTTCATTGGCAAATATGTCCCTAAAGTGTGTTGCCAAACTTTTCACAGAAAAAAAAAACAAAAATAAAAACAAACCCAAACCCATACACACCTGGAATAAATCCTGTCATAGAATAATTCTTACATACAGTCAAAAATAAACTCTCAGCTTATTTGGCTTGTGGAAAATTATGCTCTGGGTTTGCTCACAGTGAGTTATAAATCTAGGTTTTAAAAATATTTTTGAAGTATTTAAGACATCTGAAAAGAATATTGTCTAAACAGTTAAAGCCCCTTCTGTAACCTACTTGATCATATGCACCTCCC
Source organism: Leucopleurus acutus (assembly GCF_964270905.1). Lineage (NCBI taxonomy): Eukaryota > Metazoa > Chordata > Mammalia > Artiodactyla > Delphinidae > Leucopleurus > Leucopleurus acutus. The sequence goes on from NC_139155.1 coordinate 28,255,820, forward strand.
TCCCCACCAGAGGCAAACTTGATCTTGAACTTGTATACCATCTCCACGAGTCTTAGTATATTTAGTCTTGAAAAAGAAAAAACAATGGTCCCAGGAAGGATGCAGGTGGTGTGGACTGGAGGAAAGAGATCTTAAACTCAGGAGGGCAGAGTTCTAAGTCCTTGAGCAGTTGAACTGTGTGGCCGAGGGCAGGGAGGTACTTTCAGTTCCCTCATCTGTAAACTGGGAGATTGGATTATATGGTCTCTGGGCCCATTTTGTTCCCTCACTTGTTGATCCAATCAAGGAGCCATCACTTTAAGGTCAGAATCCCAGGTTTCCGGAATTGGGGGAGAGGGTGAGTGACCATGTGCAGGTGATGCCTCTTGCCCTTGAGCCTTATCTTCAGAATAGGTGGGAAGTCCCTCCTGAGCAGGTTGGCCGTGCCAGCAGGTTCTCCTCCACACATCTGTGCTGCATCCAGGGTGGGCACGCTGTCCATAGTGGGCTACACGTATCAGTTGTGTGGATACTAATATTTTATATTCTGAATATACCATGGTAAGAAGGAAATGTTTGTTTTCGAAAAAGGAAAAAAGTATTTAAGACAGTGTCAACATAGAAACTAGTTTGAAGGATTTAGGGTTAAAAAAGGAATCGAATTCAGTAAAGAATTATTTTGAAGGGGACAGGGGCAGGTGGTAAGGGGAGTTCATACAGGCACAGGGGTTCTCAGTGAGGTCCCTGGATCAGCCACAACAGCATCATCTGGGAAGTTGTTAGAGATGCAGATTCTGAGGCCCTGCCCCAGATGGACTGAATCAGGAAGCCTGGGGGAGGGAGCAGCAGTCCGTGTTTTAACAGGCCTTGCAGGTGAGGCCGATAGTGTCCATGTTTGAGGACCACTGATGTGGGGAGTGGTTCTCAACTTTGGTTGTACTTTAGACCCTCCTGGGAGCCTTCAAACTCCCAATACCCTGGAAACACCCCAGACCAATTACATCAGAATCTTATGGGGGGTTGGCTGTGAGGTGTGTGTGGAGGCCACACGCATCGGTGTATTTAAATGTTTCCAATAGACATATCCTGAATCTAAATTTAAAAATATATTTTTCTAAAGATTGTGTTATATACATAACATAAAATTTACCATTTAAACCATTTTAAAGCATTCAGTTTAGCGGCATTAAGTACATTCACATTGTTGTACAACTATTACTGCCATCCATTCACGGAACATTTTTCATTTTGCAAAACAGAAACTCTATACTCCCTAAATAATAACTTCCCCCATTGCCTTCTCCCCCTATACATTTTTCAAAAAGGCATTTCGAAAACCAGGTACAACTTACCAAGTCATGGACATAGCAGATACAGGGAATAATAGCCACCAGAAATAGTTTCCCTTGTCTGAAAAGACAGCCATGAGGATTCCCACCAGGGTGGCATTGTAGCCCTGGAGCCCTGCTGCAATGGCGGACCTGTGGGCAAAAGGCACAGCTTGGACAGCTTCCAGGAGGATGTTGGCTGGACGTGCACATAAATGACACTTGTAACTTCCAGATAATATTTACATTTGAAAATGAGATTATATTTAGGATTTTATTGCAAAGTCTGTAGAAGCCAAATACTAATAAAAGCATGAAAAAGTAAAATATACATGGATAAAATGCAAATGTGCACATAGAACAACCCCTATAGAGGTGTCATAGCTAAAGATAGAATTCCAGCATCTAGGGGAGGAAAGGGAAATCAGCAATCCAACCTATTCTGCTTCCTTTTACCCTTTTGTTCCAAAAGTTATTATTTCTTTTAAGTCATTAGGACCTCTGACTTGAATAGAGCTTTGATGTGAAACTGTTTCCTAAGTCTGATTTTCTTGGTGAGAGATGTAAGATTCTTAAAATGTAAATTTACTTCCATGGTGTCTTTGATCTTATAAACACAGATCTTCCAACTTAGCATATATTTTCATCTTCCTGTGCTTCCATTTTGTTGTCTCCAGATATACATTTCCAAGTTATTGCAAAGAAAAACAATTACTTTTACTTGGCAAATTACTCCATTTAATTATGTGCATATATAGCACCTAATTATTTCTTGGGTCCTTTTTGCTTCCCAGCATTTAACCTCACTTCTAAATGTTGTCCTGGGTAAGTTTCTACTCCTGGCCAAAATGGTTCCCATTTCATATTTGGGGACAAGAAGCTCCAAGTGAGAAATGGAATGATTTGTATAGAATAAGCCCCGGGGCTGACAAGCCAGGCCCCCCAGGGCTCTGAGAATTGGCACCTTGAAGGTACCCAGCATTCAAGGATGAAGTCTGTAGGAGTCACGGGTCTGCAGATGGTGAAGTGGGTGGGTGAGGTTGAACACAGGGCCTTAGGGGGAGGTGATATAGCAATGAGTCACGCTACAGGGCAGTACAGGATGGTGTGAAAGCTTCTCCCGGCCTGTTTGTCACTGGAGCAGGAGGCACCAGTTCAACAGCAGGGTGATATTCATCTGGGCAAGAGTATTAGAGGTGAGACTCCATGCTTAAAAGCCCTTTGTCTCCCTTAAACAATCCTTCAGGATATGTGGCAGGTGATGCGACTTGTATTGGTTTAACCCAGGAAATGATAATTGAGGCCATACCTGAGGGCAGTGGGGAGCTATGCAAGGCTTGTCCTCTCAGCAACTGACTTTTGGATTGAAGGCTTGAGTTTGATCAACAAAAAATTAACTGCAATGCCTACATGTTGTGCAATGCCACAGTTTCATCAACAGGAAGATGTGTATTCACTTAAAGCAGAATTACCTTTTTCATGTGCCCTTTAGGACCGAGGAGAGTAAAAGAGAGCTGAAAACTAACCCATGTAAATATGGCTGGTCTTTTAAACCATTGATCCCCAACATTTTTGGCACCAGGGACCGGTTTCATGGAAGGCACTTTTTCCACGGACTGGGTTGGCGGGGGGGATGGTTCAGGTGATGGGGAGTGGCAGACGAAGCTTTGCTTGCTAGCCTGCCACCCACCTCCTGCTGTGTGGTCCAGTTCCTAACAGGGGGTGTTGGGGACCCCTGTTTTAAACCATACGTGATAAGGACAATGGGTCAACTTCTACTGGGGCAAAACAATAAAGAAGATTTGATATGATACAATCCTGGACCACACCTCCAAACTGGACAGACTGTTTCTTGATGTGCATTAGAACAGAATTTGGCCTAAGGTACAAAATCACCCTCCATAGAGAACAAGTCAGGCTCCTTGGACCTGACGGGAAAGTGGAGCATTTTCGGACTCTCTCCCCGAGAAGCCCCTTAGGCAGTTTACAGTAAGTGTTACAGGAGCTTAGCTGTATAATGACCATCCACTGGGGGTGATGCATGGATCCTGGCCACCTAGAAGACCAGCAGCCTCCCTGAAGACACTGGTCAGGCAGGAGCCGTCTCCTCCCATGGTAGGAGTCAGCTCATCAATTCTTCAGTGGCAGATAGTTTATAAAGTACATGCTATGTTTAGCCTAACACATAGTTCAGAAGACACACTAACATTACTTAAGTCAGAACTTGCTTACTTGGAATTTATGTCAGTTTGTCTCTCTGGAAGCTGAGCTAATCTTTGCACTGTCCATGAAGAATGAATTTACTAAGCTAAGCATGGAAATAAGATATAATGGGATTAGTGGGATTTTTAAGCCACTAAAACTTTTCCTGAACCCATATTCATTTTTTGTAAATAAACAAAATGCTGATGATAAATAATTGATCAATCATTAAAGCAGATCCCTTTGGACTCTACCCTGGGAATTACTTATAGCTTTGTTCTGGTTACCATGTAGTGCCAGGAGCATCTGGCATCATTCAGACTGGCTGCTTATTCAGGAACCACGAATAAGAGGATATAAATGATTTCCTGACCTCTGACTAAAGGCACATATAAAGCATTCTGTTCAATAAAGGTTGTTTCTCCTGGGGAGGGTGGGGCTTTATCACTGTTGCCCAGAGTAACTGGTTGGCTCCTGTGTTCTAAGAAGCAAGAAGCAGAGGCTTGGAGGGACGCGCCTACCTGTCCTGACCGAGTAACAGGGCTGTCAGGGTGGAGACCACAGTTGCCACACAGCCACTGAGCGCCCACCAGGGGTTCTGGACCAGGAGTCCCACCAGAATCAGGATTCCGCTGATGGGGTTGCTGACAAACACCACTTGGGATATGCCCCGAAGGACCCAGTCGACGAACTGGAGTGCCTGGGGTTTGTCTGGAAGAGATGAGATGGGCAGAGCTAAGGAAACAGCGAGGCAAATGGGGCTCCTTCCCAAGTCCAGGGCCCACCCTGAGCAAAATCCCCTCTCATGAAGGTGAAGCTAATTTTTGATATTCCTTGAAGCTTTTTCTCTGAACCCTTTCCCCTTAGTGACCTTCAGATCCCTGAAAGCAACCAGTTTCTTTCCTCTCAATCCAACTGCCCCTACTAGAATCTCAGTTCCAGAAAGCATCAGATGAACTTATTTACCATGCTTAGAGGTTCAGATTCATACGGCAAAGGAATGAATTACCAATAGTAAAATTTCTCTTTTTAAGTACCGAAATTATAAGGAGGAACCAGGTGCCTTCCTCTGATATCAACTGGACTGCGGCCCTGACCACTATCTCCATTAAAAAAAATTTGAAGAAGTTTGCTGGTTATAAGATAAAAAGTTAAAAAAGGGAGAGGAAAGAGATAGATAGAAGGTAGGGGAGTATAACTAAAGATATGACTAGAAGAACCAGCAAACCATTTCCCCCAAAGCCACTGCTCCAAGGGATGGAAGCGTAAATACCTTTAAGCCAGTTGGCAAATTCTTTCATATCACCAGTTATGTAGCCAAGTGCCTTGGGGAGGCATCTTCTCTTGCGAACTGGTGGACCCTGATTTCCACCCTGGTCCAGTTTAACCACAGTGGGGCTGTCCTCCATGGATAGCTCTTCCTCTGGCTCCTTAAGGAAAGAACAGAGCTCATAAACATCCTAATGTAGAACACTTCGGACTGGCCAGTGTGGGACCTGGTCACAGTAGCCACAGAGGATGAGTTTAAAGGCACTTTATCTGGACCATGACATCCCATGGAACTAAGAAAACACCATTTTCCTCTTGAAATGTTGTCACGGAGATTATTACCAAGACCCAAACCCCATACTACTTTTGTTATCACTGTTTTCAATGCCATCACGAAAAAAGGTTCTGGTCTTTCATTTCATAAGGTTCAGTTTCTAGCTCAACAAATATTTATTTAGCACCTATATCCTACACTCAAAGGGCTCAGTCTAGTGGGAAAGACTGAAAAATAGTTAATTTCAATGTAAGGAGTCAGATAATGATATAGAAATAGCTAAGTACTTAAGCTTCTTGCTGCCAATGAAAGGAGCCAGATGTCAGGTTACAGACCAATCAGCTACTTTCCAAGACAAGCAGCCATTTTAAATTAAATTTTTATTTTACAAAAAAGTTTTGTTTTTAAAAGTTTGAAAGAGAAGAAATGTTTACAAAACAGTGTGTGTGTGTTAACACAGCCTAAGAAAACCGCCTCTTACTCACTCTCCAAGTCAAAGATTGCTTGACTATGTCATCACATCAGGCAACTGCCTCAGATATTCTTTATTTCTGGAATTTGTTATTTAAATGTTTAAAGACTGGAAAAATAATATTCCACAAAGGTGTAGAAAATGGGAAAGGTGGAGGCGGACCAAGCTGTTGAAAACCAAAGAATTACAATTTAAGAATTGTATGCTATGGGGCTTCCCTGGTGGTGCAGTGGTTGAGAGCCCGCCTGCCGATGCAGGGCACGCGGGTTCGTGCCCTGGTCCGGGAAGATCCCACATGCCGCGGAGCGGCTGGGCCCGTGAGCTATGGCCGCTGAGCCTGCGCGTCCGGAACCTGTGCTCCGCAACGGGAGAGGCCACAGCAGTGAGAGGCCCGCGTACCGCAAAAAAAAAAAAAAAAGAATTGTATGCTATAAGAATGTACAGGGCATACTTACAGTAAGCATGCCTCGGGGAAATACTAACAGTATAACCGCGACTGGTGCTCACTATGAGACTCTTCACTTCTCATGATAAGTGTTAATAGGACTAAGCACCAGCATCAACAGAATATGGTAGCCTGTAGACAAAAATGGATTTATGGTGCCGATGGTAGATATAAAAGAATACCAATGATGTCGTCCCAGAAACAGGCAAAGGGAGAAAGACAATGGCAAAACTACCTTGAGTTTGCAAGGAAGCAAGGAGCACAGCCAGGCCAGTGTGAAGCAGGGGAACACCAAAACCATCAGACCCCAGAAGGCACAAGTGTGGAATGTGGAAGCCACAGGCACGTGAGACATGACCAAGGAAATACCCCAAACTCGTGCAGTTAAACCAGCTCGTCTTCTCTCTGTGGCCAGGCTGTGAATAAGGGGTTCTCATGGCTATTTTTGGTCCCATCGTTGTTCCATTTACCATAGCCAACAAATGGCTATTAACAGATAATAAAAGTTATGGCTTCTTAAATTTTTATTTTTTGCAATCCAGATTTTAGTTTTGGCTTCTATTAATCCCAGTACAGAAATTAATGTAACATTTTTTATTGAGTCACAATTTCACTTCAATTGTATTATTTCATTGCCCAACTAACCATTCTGCTTTTGAACAATGGCCAACCATTCCACAAAGTAGAAGCTGTTCATGCAATGCATTGTAGACCAAGGTCATTTTGTCTTGGCAAAATAGTGATAGAAACCAGCATTTGTGAGACTTCCAATGAACATTTGCATTAAGAAATTCTTAAACTGAAAACTGCTGGAGGTCAGGAACCAAAACTAAGTCTATATGGAACTCAGCTGGCCCCAAAGTTAAACAAGGAAAACTGTTTGAATTATTAAGCAATTGTGAAAAATTGGATTTTATTTCATAATCTAAGTGATGACTATCATTTATTTTTATTTATCTCCCTCTTTAAACATCATAACTGAAAATATTGCTTGGAAGGCCCTTTCCTCAGCTACAGTGACCCCTTTCTCAAAGCCATGCATCTTATGAGAGGCATCAGGCTCCAGTCCAGGCAATGACAAGAAATTGCCTTGAGTTTCTGTGACTGAGTAGATCTGGCCCTACAGAGGCAGCACCGAATGAAAACATTAAAGTGGACATTTTCCATCAAGTACAGAAACAATTAGGTATATGGGTTATTCCAGGGTGAACAAATTCATGTTCTCAAAATTTCCAGCATTTATTTATTTATTTTAGAGGGTTTTAAATACATCATCACCTCAGAGATTTTAGAGATAACAAATATGAAACCTGATATTCTAACTGGCCAGATATGACTGAGAACCTGACTGGCCAGAGTTCCCTGCCTAGCCACCCGAAGCTGAATAAAGACTGAATCATTTATCTGAATCCACAGCCCAACGTATAGAAGGCTTGCTGTGCTTTGTCTTTCCAGTATCCACATATTGGGGTAGGTTGTGTGGTTGTCATGTCCTAGAGAGAGGGGTCTTCTCATGAGTTGAGCAGACAGTTGCTGCTGTGGCCGAACCCCCCAGGAACCATTTATTCTGAAATCCTGAATACTCTGGAGCCCTGGGAGCCCTGACTACTTGCTCCAGAACCTAGGCATGAGAATTGGTTATGAGAAACCAGTAACTTAAAGGTTGTGGTTCACCCTAGAATTTTATCATGCTAGACTGTTTGCATTTCTTTAGGGAAATTTAAGAATCCACACATCCTAATTAGAAAGGCAATGCAAGGTGACAAAGCAGGAACTTAAACTGATGCTCAAGCTTTTCAAATCTAAGTAGGTCATTAAATTTCAACTAAAAAGACAGGACCAGAAAACAAAAGGAAAAAACTTTATAAAATAGGAGGAGCACAAGTTAAAAATCCCAGACTACTTTTTCCTAGCTTTTCCATGGTTGCCAAAACTCTGCAGCACAAAGGTCCAGCATCCAACCCCAGGTAAGTGTCTTGTGACTTTCTTGACCAAGACCCCTGTGCATCTGGCTCAGCCCAAGCTGCACTGCTCAGCAGAGCATGAGGACCCACTTCCCAGGCTCTGTTCAGAAAAGACACAGCAGAGTCACAGAGAGAAGCTGCACAAAGGTAGCATACCTGTTCTGGTGGCCCATGGGCCAGGGCCAAGCTTAGCCAGGGGAAGCCTCTGCATGCTGCCTCACCAGCTTTTTTTTCCAAAAGGGTCCCTCCAAAGAGGACCAGGAGGGGCGTCACCAGCGGCGCCAATCAAAGACCGTCCATTCATCCTTCCTTTCTTTCCATACATGACAAAGGGCAAAAATAGATGAATCAGCAGGATTCGTGCCCTGGCTGTGGTGTGAAATGCAAGGTAGAGAGAGGCAGGAGCTCTCCCAGAGAGTTCCTGGGGAGAGGAGATATTAACAGAGAAGGCCAACTTCTCCATAAACAAGAGCTCCATCAGCAAAGAGAGATGATGAGCTGACTGCAGACATTGAATGTTCATTTTACTTCACTTAGAACAAAAGAAAAATATGGCAAATCATCCTGCACAGAGACCTATGCATAGGTTTTGTTCTGCTGCGTTTCTCCACTATCAGGAAGCTGACAGATCTGAAGCTTGTTCCAAAAGGAGGGGTGGGCTCAGGCTCTGAAACACTTCAGGCAAACTGTTAGGGCTCCATCTTGGGGGTCAAAGCCAATGCCACAAATTCCCTCAGCCTTGATCTTTACAAATGTGAGGAGAAGGCCTGGTATGGGTTCTATTTTCTGTGATAAGATGCTAGCCACACTTTGTATGCATAGCAAAAGCCCAGTCTAAGAAACTGCTAAATGGCATTTTCCCCCTCCTTGTATCTGATTAGGAATTGTTAAAAATTGGACATCGCCTTGTTTATAAGAAACAATTCTTAGTTGAATTCAACAAGTGTGGCAACTTTTTGTTTCCTTTTTTTTTTTATTAAAAAAAAAATTCCATCACATCCAAGGATAGTATTCTTCCTTCAGAGGTCCCAGGAAAGTCGTATGTGTGGTATTTCTTTATTTTTTTTCTTCCTCTTTTATTTAATTTTTACTTTCTTCTACGGGCTTGGTTTGAAATCTGAAAATTTACACTCTACTAGAGTGACTCAGAAAAATCCACAACCGTGGAAAATATTACTGACATTTCTTAGGAAAAAACTGTGTATGTGTATGTTTATCCATGGTTAAACAATCTGGCAAATACCTGACCAGTGGGTTGCATTATGTATATTTTTGTTTGATAAAGAACAACATGCAGAAACCCAACTGTAGGGCACTCATACACAACTTTAAAAAAAAGAAAGAATGAATGAAATAAAAAGGAGAGAAAGAGGGCTTCCCTGGTGGCACAGTGGTTGAGAGTCCGCTTGCTGATGCAGGGGACACGGGTTCGTGCCCTGGTCTGGGAAGATCCCACATGCCGCGGAGCGGCTGGGCCCGTGAGCCATGGCCGCTGAGCCTGCGCGTCTGGAGCCTGCGCTCCGCAACGGGAGAGGCCACAACAGTGAGAGGCCTGCGTACCGCAAAAAAAAACAAAAACAAAAACAAAACAAACAAAAAAAGGAGAGAAAGAGACAGGTAGGACTGTTACATTCCCCTTTTACATTTCCCCACCACCAAAATCACCACGTCTTGGAGAATGACAACCTTGAGCTCAACAACGATATTTCCTTAGCCGAGAGAGAGAGAGAAAAAGTTGAGAGAGCATATAATTTGAGGCTTCATTTTATAGAAGGGAAAACTGGGGTCCAGAGTGGGGACCATCCACGTTCACTCAGCAGGGTCAGCCTTATGGAATAGGTAAGCCCTGGTGGCTCTTCGTCTTCCGGGCTGGAGCCACACACATTGATGCCCCCAAGATTCTATTCAAGTCAACACACAGTGAAGGAGCAGCTTCTGAATGCTGGGATGCAAGGGGCATTAGGGCTCAGTGACACACTAGACACAGCCTGTCTTCGTGGCCTCCCTGACATAACCGTGGGGAGGGAGTGTTGCACAGCAGCAAAGGGCTCTGCTACGTCTGGTTTCACCCCATGCCCTTGCCCGAAGCAGTGACTCTCCTGACAAACATCTCACTGTGCCTCAAAGTAAGCCTCACTCTCCTGCATCGCTGACATATCTACAACAAGGCCTATATGTGCTGAAGGTAACATCCCAAGAATGTTCTGGAAGCTGCACCCGATGAGCTTACAGCAGGAGTTAGAAAGCACTTTTCATAGCCCAGATCACTAGTACAACAAAGCAGTACTCATCATTCTGAAAAATCAAGATTTCAGCTCAACTACATTCCTTGTTTTATTACAGGAAGTACAGCTCATTCTATTGTCAACATACATTAGAAATTTGTGCAATTAGAGAGCCCTGAAAGTTGTTAATTTTCTATGCCTCAAGTATCACTTTTACAAATAATACAAAGTTTTGGATATAGATATAGAAGAAAGCATATAAAGATTCATGCTCTATCATACATAAGAGAATTTTCAGCATTGACATTTATCTGATACTTACAGTAATCTTTATTTTAGGTAGTTTTTGATTCTAAGCGGTGGGAGGTGCTCAGGTTTCTCTAAAGCTGTAATCAGAAACAAAGAAACTGCTGTCAGCTATCCTGTCTCCTGATTAAAACACTTCTCTCTTCAGAACACACTCCCCTAGAAGCCTTGAGGTCTGAATTCCACATCAGAAAGGGTAGCTGCAAAGAAGCTGCCAGATTCGTGCCTGTAGTGGGACTGATTCTTTCTCCCAATGGGTGTTCCAGCACCCTCCCTCCAGCACGACAGCACATAAAACCATAGTTGGAAAGGGCCATTCCCAGTACCCACTTTTTTTTTTGAGTCGGATTGATACATCTCCAGTTTTACTTATTTCAAAAACACAGCCTGAAACTCCTATAGAGCGTCGGTGAGCTGAGTCCTTTAGCACCTCAAGTGGACTCCTTGCTGAAACCCTCTTCCACACGAACTCCGGTGGAAGAAACCATGCTGTAGTTTGATCCACCTGCTGTAGAAACCATGAACCAAGACGCTGCTTGCAAGCGTCCAGGAAGAAGCCCATGGTTTGGGTAAATGGCTTCCTAGTATACCAGAACTCTGTCTTTGCTGCTTTTACTCAGTTCCAATCATCTGAATATATTTCTCCATTAAAAAAAGAAAAGCGAAAAAGAGCAAAAATTAGAGAGGTCTAAGAAGACAACCCCCCGACAAGGAACAGTTAGAAATGAACAGAGATGAGAGTACTCACACTGCAGCTGGCTTCCTGGGCAGAAGGCACTGGCTGATAAAGCCCTGCTGGGCTCTATTAAAAGGGAGGTGCTTAGGAGGAGGGTGCTGGGGGAGGCACCCAGCACTTTGATACTCAGAACCCACTCTGCGTATCTGTGCTGCTTTTTTTCTCCTCCCACTTCAGGCACCAGGGCCAAAGTACTGCCAAGCAAATGGCCCCCTGTCCCGTGCCTTCTGTCTGTCTGTCTCTGTTCTTGATTGGGTGCCAGCAGCTTTGCCATCGTTTCTGCGGGTTCCCAGGTCTTTGTCCAGCAGCAATCCTGCTCAAGCTCATTGTTGTCTTCCCGGTGCTGTTTCCTCTACCCTGAGATATTCTGGGGAAGATTTGTAACTGAAAAGGATCAACAAGTGTCACTCAAACTAAAAACTGAGAGACACGTTGCTACACAGTAGACTCTGGAGCTAAGTATCAGCTCCCGGGGTGGAATGTTCTCTCAGACTTGACGTGGCTTCTGCACAGGTTGTAGGAATCCAGCAAAGCCTTGCAGAGTGTGGTGCGAACGTGGGGGAGAACCGGGGTCCACAAGTTGTTTTCTGGAAACCAACCTGCCCTTGTCCCCAGTGAGGAGGAAAACAAAAATATAAATGTTTCTCTGGAATTGTCCCCCTTTCCAGGTGAGAATCCCAGGACAAACTCTGCTGCCTTTAAAAGTCAGGAGGCAAACACTCCACAGCAGAGGAATCTAAAATTCAAGTGAGAAATCCCTTTCTTCCCCATTTTTCTTAAATTTCATTTTTGTGGCTTGTTCTGTGATGACAGAAATCACGGGAACTCTGGTTCACTTCTATGAGCACAGAATTTTAAAAACCAATAAAACACACAGAAAGCTGTGCAGGTGTCAGCGGGGCCTCCCGCCCACCTGGACGAGCTGATAATCCTCATCAGGGAGGCGGCCAGCAAGTCTCTGGCTCCACCCCCTGGACACCAGCCAAACCACAGGGCTCCATGCGGTGGGGGGTGGGGGGGATTCCCTCCCTCCAAGTGTCCCCCTGCAGCTCAGGGTATGTGTGTCTGGGGCCTGGGAGGGAGACCACAGGTCCAGGTTTATGACCAGAATTTTGAGGTTCAGGCAAATCTCCCTTCAACATTTTCTTCCTGGTAAAATAAGGAGAAAATAAATTCCTCAGGTTACCCTGAAGGAGAAAAATGAATCACAAGAGGATAGTCTGAGGGCCTGGTATAGGAATGAAAGGAATCACACTAGTGTTTCCATGAGTTCCTTATGCAAATGGGCTACAATCCCTCGTGGTAATAATAGTAATAGTGGTAGTAATGATAATGATTGGAATTGCACAAATGGTTGGGCATTCACTCTATGTGCTGGGCTCTGCACTTTGGGGCTAAGCACTTTGTATGCATTAGTCATTTAACCATCACTAAAATCCTCTGAGGTGAATGCCATTATCCCCTTTTTGCAGAGGAGGAAACAGGCTCACAGAATTTAAATAACTTGCCCCAAGTCTAACACTGAGGTTTGTACTTGGATGTACTCTAGTATCATCCAGTATTTCCAACTTCTGCCTATTGTTTGTCTTTCATTAATTCATTAATTAACTCAATGAGCTCAGCCATCAACATGTATCTCTAGAACTCATCCTAAAGCCACCTCCACATGGTACCCAAGCAGCCTTCTGCCTCAGTGGCCTGAGTGGGCTGCTCAGGGGTGGAGGGTGTGTACTGAGTCTTAAGTCTTCTTGCAGAGCAACTTCCTCCCCACCCACCCTCCCTCCCTGCCCTCTTCCCTGATCTTTGTAAAGGCACACCTTAAGTTGCTGATTACAAGATAGAGCCATACTATACGGTTTACTTAAAGTAATGCAAAGCACGTGGGATTCCAAGTCAGGCAGACCTGAGTTTGAATCCTGGCAGACCTGAGTTTGAATCCTGGCAGACCTGAGTTTGAATCCTGGCTTTGTCCCTTACTAGTTGTGTGACCTGAGATATGTTACTGTCTCTGGACCTCAGATTTCTCATTGTAAAGCTGGGTAAGTTGACTTACTTTGTAAGGTTGTGATGAAGTTTTGTAACTATGTATGTAAATCTCTACCTGACACATGGAGGTGTCACCATTCGGATGTCTGCTCTTCTCAGTTTGGGTTGGTTTGTCCTTGGGGATTCCTGAAAGAGTCCCTCTTCCCTGCCTGAACCAGGGGAAAAGACTTCTTGGCTCTGACATCCAAAGTGGTGTAGTTATGAGTGTGGAAGAACCCTGAAGTGGATAGGTGGGAGTCAAGTTCTCACACTGCAAGACCCCAAGATGCCAGGGTCTGCCCTTGCCCAGTGGCTGTGGCTTTGGAGAGAACACTGAGCTGGACATTAGAGGGAAAATTTGGCACCCAATAACAAGTGCATACATAGGTTCTTAGGTGCTTTTAAACAGCTCTAATTACACAATTCAATGACTTTTTTTCAGCCTCTCCTGGTATCATTTATTGAGAGTTTGAGCACCGACATTGTTTTCCTTCCCGAGTTGTTCCCAGGCCTCCTCATGGTGGAGGTGCCCCCCTCTCCTCGTTCTTGGAACTCATCTGTCACCCTCTCTCTGCCTCAATCACAATGAACATATGAGGAGGTTTCCCTCCTCTGACTTTCTCCATAGAGTTCCTGCCCCTAGAAAGTTCTTTCTCTCCTCTCTCCCCACCCACTTTGCATAAGCATCCACACCCAGCTTTCTTCCTCCGCCGGTCCACACTATGCTCCTGGGAAATGAAAGCAATTATGTCCATGTTCCTCACTGGAGAAGTGACTATCCCCCTGGACCCTGCGACAGCTCTGCTATTGTCTCTTATTTAAAAAAATACTTTATGGTGTGCAGTCCCACCTGGGCTGGAGGATACTAATTGTTCTTTTTATTGATAACAGATCTCTTTCTTTCCAGAAAGGTTTTGAGGAAGTTCATAAAAATATATGTGAGAGGAAGTAAGAACTAGATAAATAAATGGGGAAGAAAGGAGGAAAAAACTATGGATAATGATGTGATTTAAGTATTTTTCCTACAATGTCTTGCATTTGTAGGTTTTTATAAGAGATACTTTTATTTTTTTATAATTTATTTATTTGTTTTTATTTTTGGCTGTGTTGGGTCTTTGTTGCTGTGTGCAGGCTTTCTCTAGTTGTGGTGAGTGGGGTGTGCGCAGACTTCTCATTGTCGTGGCTTCTCTTGTTGGGGAGCATGGGCTCCAGGTGCGTGGGTTTCAGTAGTTGTGGCACGCAGGCTCAGTAGTTGTGACTCGTGGGCTCTAGAGTGTAGGCTCAGTAGTTGTGGTGCATGGGCTTAGTTGCTCTGCAGCATGTGGGATCTTCCCGGGCCAGGAATTAAACCTGTGTCCCCTGCATTGGCAGGCGGATTCTTAACCACTGCGCCACCAGGGAAGCCCCCATTTGTAGGTATTTTAAAATATGTATTGTTTGACTCAGAAATTATCCCAACATTATTTCATTTTGGTTGCTGCTTGATATTGATGTTTCTATAGGCAATTTAACTTTACAAATAATTTGCACCACAGCATAACAGGACAGTGTCCACACTCAGGAATTCTGCAGAAGAGGAACAAGCAAGCAGAGGGCTATTCTGCATCCTGAGCAGGGCTTTTCTAAATGGGAGAGAGAGCATTAAAGAAAAAGCAGCCTCAGTCTTCTTCTCCTGTCCTCCTGCCCCCCACAGAGAAAAGCACATGGAGTACAGAGTGTCCCTCTGCACTGTGTTCTGGGACCACAGTGTTTGGTTTGGTAAACAGTCAGACAAAGAGGCTCCAGACAAGGGCCAAAACCCCCATTGGCCCAGAACACCACTCTGGGTACCCTTTGTGGTAGGCATTCCCTAGATGTGGAGCCAAGAGGCAGGCAGGCGCTAAGTGCACACATCTCTCTACCTGGCCAGGGGAGCATGGGGATGGGAGATGGTAGGAAGCACTGAGGCACCTACATTTTTAGCTCTTAAATGCACTTGTGCAATTATTCAGCCCCATTGAGTATCTGGTTGTTTGTCCTTCTGCACACAGCAGAAGGGTGAGAAAACCTCCATCCATATCTATGACTTCTATCAGATTCCTTCTTTCCATGCATCACCTTCTTTCCAGCTCTTAAATTAAACTCAGGCGAGTTTCAGGCCCATCATGTAGGTATCTGGTGTCCTCAGCCAGTACCTAAGGGTGTGCACTGCAAAAATGCACCATGGCTAAAGGGGCAGCTTTAATATCCTAGACATTTATGTATTTATTGCAACAAAACTCCTATAGATGGTGCTAAAATGTCTTGATGAAAGGGGTGCTGGGGTGCCTTTGAATGAAAGGGTCATACTGGCTAACAATGGTCCTGCTGGTGCTTTTGTTTATTCAGGATTAAAAATAATAATTTCCTGGGCTTCCCTGGTGGTGCAGTGGTTGAGAGTCCGCCTGCCGATGCAGGGCACACGGGTTCGTGCCCCGGTCCGGGAGGATCCCACATGCCGCGGAGTGGCTGGGCCCGTGAGCCGTGGCCGCTGGGGCTGCGCGTCCGGAGCCTGTGCTCCGCAACGGGAGAGGCCACAGCAGTGAGGGGCCCGCGTACAGCCAAAAAAAAAGGATCATACACCATGATCAAGTGGGATTTATCCCAGGGATGAAAGGATTCTTCAATATACGCTTTTGACAAAATTCAACACCCATTTATGATAAAAATCTCTCCAGAAAGTGGGCATAGAAGGAACCTACCTCAACATAATAAAGGCCATATACGACAAACTCACAGCAAATAACATTCTCAATGGTGAAAAACTGAAAGCATTTCCTCTAAGACCAGGAACAAGACAAGGATGTCCACTCTCGCCACTATTATTCAACAAAGTTTCATATCGCAAAAAAAATAAATAAAAATAATAATAATAATTTCCCAATGAGGGACAATAGGGAAAAGCGTAGGAGGAGAGTTTTTGTAATCTATATAGTCTAGGTTGAAAGAAGAGATTGGAGTGTAGAGGAAAATGAGTGTTGGGGACTGGCATGGCCCTGTTTACCTGTAATATTCCTAAACTTAGGAAGTCGAGATTTATTTTATAATTGGGCCAGGAAGAGAAGGGGGATGGCCTAGCACAAGCATTGCGAATGAGGCTCTCTGAGCCAGTGGGCTGGCCAACGGTTACAGGCTCTTGGCAAAGACGTCAGCCACTGGAGGTTGAGTAGGATGGGCTGAGGCTCTCTCCTAGCCAGGCACATGAATCGGGGTTACTCACTAGGGGGCCTCTTGGAGAGAGCTGGCATTAATGCAGCCAAGAAGCTGCAAAGGCCAGGGTAGATATGTTAAACTAAGGTTGCTTTCGGGAGCTAAGGAGGTGGCAGTTGGCTCAGCGTCCTCACAGTTGCCCTAACTAGAGGCTTAATGTCTGCTGGTTGCACAGTGTTGCCAGCTCCGCCTGATTTAAAGATCAGAAATGCTCCCTATTATCATCTCCCTGCCTCACACCAATTGGCTGCCAAGATTTACAGAAGGATTCAGAGTCTCTTGGCTCTCACTCCTCCTCCCATTCCCCTTGCCTCTTCTTTCTCTACTGTCGGCACCTGCCAAGGCTGGGGTGGGGACCAAAGGCAGAGGGACATTGAGAGGACATTATTCAACTACATGTCTGGTCAATTGGCTTAAAGTTGGACTACACTGCACCCTCAACTTCTTGAGTTGGTAAATTGAGCTATTATGATTCAACTGGCCACAGATTTATAACAGAGCCTTAGTAATCTTATAATAACATTGGCTAAGGAAATGCAGTTGTGTGGGGTTATTATGACAGACATGGAGGAGAATTCCCATGGAGCTCTGATATTGCATTCTATTCTTAAAGAATAAACTTGATTCCATGTTTTATTCAAAACAAAAATTAAACCCGGTCTATAAAAATATGCACCCGGATATTGGTTCAAGATGGTGGAATAGAAGGACGGGCACTCACTCCCTCTGTGAGAGGACTGGAATCATGACTAACTGCTGAAAAATCAACAGGAAGACACTGGAACTGACCAAAAAAACCCTCCACATCCAAAGACAAAGGAGAACCACAATGAGATGGTAGGAGGGGAGCAACCACAATAAAACCTAATCCCATAACTGCTGGGTGGGTGACTCACAAACTGGAGAACAATTATACCACAGAGGTCCACCCACTGGAGTGAAGGTTCTGAGTCCCACGTCAGGCTTCCCAACCTTGGGATCTGGCAATGGGAGGAGGAATTCCCAGGAATCAGACTTTGAAGGCTAGCAGGATTTGATTGCAGGACTTCGACAGGACTGGGGAAAACAGAGACTCCATTCTTGGATGGCACACACAAAGTAGTGTGCTCATCAGGACCCAGGGGGAGGGAGCAGGGACCCCATAGGAGACTGAACCAGACCTACCTGTTAGTGTTGAAGGGTCTCCTGCAGAGATGGCGGGCAGCTGTGGCTCACAAGGACAAAGGCAGCAGAAGTTCTGAGAAGTACTCCTTGGCATGAGCCCTCCTGGAGCCCACCATTAGCCTCAACAAAGGGCCTGTAAGCTCCAGAGCTAGGTTGCCTCAGGCCAAACAACCAACAGGGAGGAAATACATCAGTAAGTGGATTAAAGTTTTACTGAGCTCTGCCCAAAGACCAACACTCAGCTGTACCCACCACCAGTCCCTCCCATCAGGAAGCTTCAACAAACCTCTTAGATAGCCTCATCCACTAGAGGGAAGACAGCAGAAGCAAGAAGAACTACAATCTTGCAGCCTGTGGAATGAAAACCATGTTCACAGAGAGATAGACAAAATGAAAAGGCAGAGGACTATGTACCAGATGAAGGAACAAGATAAAACCCTAGAAAAACAACTGAATGAAGTGGAGATAGGCAACCTTCCAGAAAAAGAATTCAGAATAATGATAGTGAAGATGATCCAGGACCTCAGAAAAAAGAATGGAGGCAAAGATCGAGAAGATGCAAGAAATGGTTAAGAAAGACCTAGAAGAATGAAAGATCAAACACCTAGAAGAATTAAAGAACAAACAAACAGAGATGAACAATACAATAACTGAAACGAAAAATACACTAGAAGCAATCAGTAGCAGAATAACTGAGGCAGAAGAACAGACAAGTGACCTGGAAGACAGAATGGTGGAATTCACTGCTGCAGAACAGAATAAAGAAAAAAGAATGAAAAGAAATGAAGGCAGCCTGAGAGGCCTCTGGGTCAACATTAAATGCACCAACATTAGCATTTTGGGGTCCCAGAAGGAGAAGAGAGAGAGAAAGGACCCAAGAAAATATTTGAAGAGATTATAGTTGAAAACTTTCCTAACGTGGGAAAGGAAATAGCCACCCAAGTACAGGAAGCCCAGAGAGTCCCAGGCAGTATAAACCCAAGGAGAAACAAGCTGAGACACATAGTAATAAAACTGACAAAAATTAAAGACAAAGAAAAACTATTAAAAGCAACAAGGGAAAAATGACAAATAACGTACAAGAGAACTCCTATAAGGTTAATAGCCGATTTCTCAGCAGAAACTCTACAAGCCAGAAGGGAGTGTCATGATATATTTAAAGTGATGAAAGGGAAGAACCTACAAACAAGATTACTCTACCCAGCAGGGATCTCATTCAGATTTGACAGAGAAATCAAAAGCTTTACAGACAAACAAAAGCTAAGAGAATTCAGCACCACCAAACCAGCTCTACAACAAATGCTAAAGGAATTCTCTAGTGGGAAACACAAGAGAAGAAAAGGACCTACAAAAGCAAGACCAAAATAATTAAGAAAATGGTAATAGGAACAAACATATTGATAATTACCTTAAATGTGAATGGGTTAAATGCTCCAAACGAAAGATGCAAGCTTGTTGAATGGATACAAAAACAAGACCCATATATATGCTGTCTACAAGAGACCCACTTCAGACCTGGGGACACATACAGACTGAAAGTGAGGGGATGAAAAAAAATATTCCCTGCAAATGGAAATTAAAAGAAAGCTGGAGTATCAATACTCATATGAGATAAAATAGACTTTAAAATAAAGACTGTTACAAGAGACAAGGAAAGACACTACATAATGATCAAGGGATCAATCCAAGAAGAAGATATAACAATTATAAGTATATATGCACCCAACATAGGAGCACCTCAATACATAAGGCAAATGCTAACAGCTATAAAACAGGACATCAACAGTAACACAAAAAATAGTGGAGGACTTTAACACCTCACTTACACAAATGGACATATCATCCAGACAGAAAATTAATAAGGAAACACAAGCTTTAAATGACACAAAAGACTAGATAGACATAACTGATATTCATAGGACATTCCATCCAAAACCAGCAGATTACAATTTCTTCTCAAGTGCACACGGAATATTCTCCAGGATAGATTACATCCTGGGTCACAAAACAAGCCTTGGTAAATTTAAGAAAATTGTAATCATATGAAGCGTCTTTTCCAACTACAATTATATGAGATTAGAAACAATTTACAGGGAAAATAACGTAAAAACCACAAACACACAGAGGCTAAACAATAAGCAGCTAAATAACCAAGAGATCACTGAAGAAATCAAAGAGAAAATCAAAAAATACCTAAAGACAAATGACAACAAAAACTCAATGACACAAAATCTATGGGATGCAGCAAAAGCAGTTGTAAGAGGGAAGTTTATAGCAATAAAATCCTACCTGAAGAAGCAAGAAAAATATCAAATAAACAATCTAACCTTACACCTAAAGGAACTAGAGAAAGAAGAACAAAATCCAAAGTGAGTAGAAGGAAATAAATCATAAAGATCAGAGCAGAAATAAATGAAATAGAAACAAAGAAAACAATAGCAAAGATCAATAAGCCTAAAAGCTCATTATTTGAGAAGACAAACCTTTAGCTAGAGTCATTAAGAAAAAGAGGGAGAGGACTCAAATCAATAAAATTAGAAATGAAAAAGGAGATGTTACAACAGACACCACAGAAATACAAAGCAATGTAAGAAACTACTACAAGCAACTTTACGCCAATAAAATGGACAACCTGGAAGAAATGGACAAATTCTTAGAAAGGTATAAACTTCCAAGACTGAACCAGGAAGAAATAGAAAATATAAACAGACCAATCACAAGTAATGAAATTGAAAGTGTGATGAAACATCTTCCAACAACAAAAGTCCAGGACCATATGGCTTCACAGGTGAATTCTATCAAACATTTAGAGAAGAGCTAACACCCAGCCTTGTCAAACTCTTCAAAAAATTGCAGAGGAAGGAACACTCCCAAACTCATTCTATGAGGCCACCATCACCCTGATACCAAAGCCAGAAAAAGATACTACAAAAATAAGAAATTACAGACCAATATCACTGATGAATATAGATGTAAAAATCCTGAACAAAATACTAGCAAACAGAATCCAACAACACATTAAAAGGATCATACATCATGTTCAAGTGAGATTTATCCCAGGGATGCAAGGATTTTTCAATATATGCAAATCAATCAATGTGATACACCATATTAACAAATTGAAGAATAAAAACCATATGATCATCTCAATAGATGCAGAAAAAGCTTTTGACAAAGTTCAACACTGATTTATGATAAAAACTCTCCAGAAAGTGGGAATAGAGGGAACCTACTACAATGTAATAAAGGCCATACATGACAAACCCACAGCAAACATCATTCTCAATGGTGAAAAACTGAAGGCATTTCCTCTAAGATCAGGAACAAGACAAGGATATCCACTCTCGCCACTATTATTCAACATAATTTTGGAAGTCCTAGCCATGGCAACCAGAGAAGAAAAAGACATAAAACAAATACAGATTGGAAAAGTAGAAGTAAAACTGTCACTGTTTGCAGATGACATGATACTATATATAGATAATCCTAAAGATGTCATCAGAGAACTACTAGAGTTAATCAATGAATTTTGTAAAGTTGCAGGATACAAGAGTAATGCATAGAAGTCTCTTGAATTCCTATACACTAACAACGAAAGATCAGAAAGAGAAATTAAAGAAACAATCCCATTCACCATTTCAACAAAAAGAATAAAATACCTAGGAATAAACCTACTTAAGGAGGTAAAAGACCTGTACTCAGAAAACTATAAGACATTGATGAAGTAAACCAAGACGACACAAACAGATGAAGAGATATACCATGTTCTTAGATTGGAAGAATCAATATTGTGAAAATGACTGTACTACCCAAAGCAATCTACAGATTCAATGCAATGTCTATTGAATTACTAGTGCCATTTTATACAGAACTAGAACAAAAAATCTTAAAATTTGTATGGAGATACAAAAGACCCTGAATAGCTAAAGCAATCTTGAGGGGAAAAAACGAAGCTGGAAGAGTCAGAATCCCTGATTTCAGACTATATTACAAAGCTACAGTAATCAAGACAGTATGGTACTGGCACAAAAACAGAAATATAGATAAGTGGAACAGGATAGAAAGTGCAGAGATAAACCCATGCACCTATGGTCAACTAATCTATGACAAAGGAGGCAAGGATATACAATGAGAAAAGACAGTCTCTTCAATAAGTGTTGCTGAGAAAACTGGACATCTACATGTAAAAGAATGAAATTAGAGCACTCCCTAACACCATACCCAAAAATGAACTCAAAATGGATTAAAGACTTAAATATAAGACCGGACACTATAAAACTCTTAGAGGAAAACCTAGGCAGAACACTCTTTGACATAAATTACAGCAAGATCTTTTTTGACCCACCTCCCAGAGTAATGGAAAGAAAAAGAATAATAAACAAATCGGACGTAATGAATCTTAAAAGTTTTTGCACAGTAAAGGAAACTATAAACAAGATGAAAAGACAACCTTCAGAATGGGAGAAAATATTTGCAAACGAATCAATGGACAAAGGATTAATCTCCAAAATATATAACAGCTCATGCAGCTCAATATTAGAAAAACAAACAAGCCAATCAAAAAATGGGCAGAAGACCTAAATAGACATTTCTCCAAAGAAGACATACAGATGGCCAAGAGGCACATGAAAAGCTGCTCAACTTCACCAATTATTAGAGAAATGCAAATCAAAACTACAATGAGGTACCACCTCATACTGGTTAGAATAGGCAGCATCAGAAAATCTACAAACACAAACGCTGGAGAGGGTGTGGAGAAAAGGGAACCCTGTTGCACTGCTGGTGGGAATGTAAATCGATACAGCCACTATGGAGAACAGTATGGAGGTTCCTTAAAAAACTGAAAATAGAATTACTTATGACCCAGTAATCCCCCACTGGACATATACCCAGTGAAAACCATAATTCAAAAAGACACATGCACCCCAATGTTCATTGCAGCGCTATTTACAATAGCCAGTACTTGGAAGGAACCTCAATGCCCATTGACAGACTAATGGATAAAGATGATGTGGTACATATATACAGTGGAATATTACTTAGCCATAAAAAGGAACAAAATTGGGTCATTTGTAGAGATGTGGATGGATCTAGAGACTGTCATACAGAGTGAAGTAAGTCAGAAAGAGAAAAATAAATATCATATAATAATGCATGTATGTGGAATCTAGAAAAATAGTACAGATGAACCAGTTCAGAAGGCAAGAATAGATACACAGATGTAGAGAACAAATGTATGGACAGCAACGGGGGAAAGCAGGGGGTGTGATGGTGTTGGTGGTGGAATGAATTGGGAGATTAGGATTGACATATATACACTAATATGTATAAAATAGATAAGTAATAAGAACGTGCTGTATTAAAAAAAAAGTAAACCTGGTGGAGAAGGACTTAGATATTTTTTGATGCAACCATTTTTATTAGAACTTAAAAAATTCAGCTGAACATTATAGCAAGCACCATTATTCTCTGCAGATAGTTATTTGAAATAAAAATTAATTTATTAATATTATGATGCAAAAATAGTGATAGAACTAGAAACATTCATAATTAATCACGAACACTTTTTTAAAAAATAAAATATAGCAATTCTCAACACTGTTTTTATCCTTTTTTATTTTTTGGCTGAACTGTGCGGTTTGCAGGATCTTATTTCCTCGACCAGGGCCTGAACCTAGGCCCCTGGCAGTGAAAGCATGGAGTTCTAACCACTGGACAGCCAGAGAATTTCCCTGTTGTTATCCTTAGTTGGAGAAATGACTTGCTTCACTTTGTTTCTAAATGGAAGAAGCCAGGTTAGAACTCAGCTTCTAGGAGCTAGTGGTGCCTTCTCCCAATTAAAGGGTAACTCTGGGACTGGGAGAAATATTAATATGGGAAGAAGTAGGGTACAGACAGGGAAGAGCAGATTTTCCACTGCTTTATCCACTTCCCTTGCCTACAGCCTTTTCTCTCTCAGCCCAGGTTGTTGTTTATTTTCTCCCAATACCTGGATCAAGGGACATATTTGAATAGAGAGCTAACATTTAATTATGTCAGGTGGCCTTGGCGGTTAGGATGTGCTGATGTGAGTGAAGTCACAGAAGTTATGAGTAGTTTTATGAGAGTCCTGAGTAGGTTACCTAAGCTCTCTGGCCCCCCAATGCACTGGCCAGCCATACCCACGTGTCAGCTGAGGTCACAGAGTGGGCCAGGGACAGTGGATGGATGAGGAAAAGTCCTTCCTCCTTACAGAAGAATGCTTAGGACACAGCTCAAGGGATGCCATCTTTGAAGACAAGGGTCTGTGGGCTCATGATTGAACCCAGATATGACATGGATGATGAGTTAAACACTGTTGAGTGAGGGGGAAAATCCAGTAAGAAATTTAAAGGAACATACTGATAAGTGATGAGCAAAACAATATCCGCATGTGGATTCTTAATACACAGCATCATTTAGATTTTTGGCTCCTCCTGGCTCACATTTTTGCAGAATCTGGGGTTTACAGACCTCAGAAAGAGTCAACGGCCATGTTAATCTGACAACCAATTTCTCAATAGCTTCTCATGCCCAACAACTTACAAGAAGAAACTAGCTTTAAATTAATATCCATTACAGCCTTGAAGGGAGAAAAAAGTTACCTAAAGGCAGCCTGGGGGGCAGGTGGAGGACCCAGAGCTTTGTTCAGTGTAGAATCTGAGATTTTTATTTGTGGAGGTGGTGGGAAGCCTCAGCCTTTTACCTTGATTATGGCAAGAGATGAAGCACTGAAATCCCTAGAAGAGCCTCAAGCCTCTTTTGCTTCAAACACATTGTCCACTTATTTTCCACTTGGTGCATTTCATCCTATCATAAAAAATAATCCAAGTCCTAAAAATAAAATCCCCAAACATGGTTTCCTGATAGTGACCCTTCACATTTACATTAGTCGCTTCATCCCAGGTAAAGTCCTTTTGTTCTATCATTATCCCTTTCCTCAATTCCAGTGTGGCTCCCATTTCTCTACTCAACTTAACTTCTAGACTTTCTTGCCCATTGGACGCACCCTGTCCTTCTTGTTCCCTCCATTCACTCATCCATCGTCTAACGTATGCTAAGTAGAGGACTCATGGATGAATTTGATGTTGTTCTAACTTCAAGGATTTCCGTTTGGTGAGCTTTTCTATCTTTCTGAATCTTTCCCTCATCTCTTAAATGTGAAATGCCTCTTGTTCACTAAAATTCTCTGTTCTTCTCTCTGTATATTCCTTTGGCAAGCACCTCCATCCTACTTCCTCTCCCGCTCTACTTCAACCCACTACATAATTTTTGTTTAGCTGGTTTATTGGAAAGAGTCCTGGAGTAGGAATTGAGAGGTGCTACTTCTGACAAGATTGGCACTTCATCCATCACTTCTCAACTGCCTCACTTATCAGAAGAGGAGTTGGACTAACTCATTGATTCTCAGTCTTGTCTGCACGTTGGAATTACCTGAAGGGCTTTTAAAAATGTTGATAGTGGCTCCTTCTCCTAAAGAGTCTGATGTCATTGGTTTGGGGTGGGGCAGCTTTAAAAGTCCTCTTGATGATTCTAACATGAAGGCAAGGTTGGGAACCACTGGACTGAATCTAATTCTAATTCCTTACCTTCCAAAACGAGGAAGCGTGTCATTGTGGGATCAGATGGGTTTTGGAGTTTGACAGACCAGGTTCAAATTTCAGCCAGATATAACACCCTAGGGGAAATTACTTTACCTCTCCAAGACTTTATTCCATTATGAAATTAATAAAGATTACTAATATCTACCTTGCCAAACATACAGATAAAACAAGATCATGGCACATGACAGGCATTCAAGCAAAGGTAACCTTTATTATTATTTCCCCCTAAAATAGTTCCTACCTCTGACTTCCTTACTTCTGCCACTGGTGCCATCATTATCCCAGTCCTCAGGCTCAACTAATACTTGCTGAATGAGTAATAGTTGGTAGATCTGACCATACTCACTCATGAAGGAGAGGGGAAGGTTCACTTTCATTCACTCTTATTAAGGTTCTCAAGTCTTCAATGTGTGATTCCCTGGGAACTTGTTTAGAATCAAGGAATCTCCACCTCTCTCAGAACTTCATAATCAGAATCTGCATTTTAACCAGGTCCCCCGGGGATTTGCATGCACTGTAAAGTTTGGGAAGCACCACTCACAAGCCTCCCTGTCCTTGGGATTAAGTGAAAAGGGATGGACTCAAGCTCCTGGAGTGGTGACAGCTTACAGAGTCCAATGTCTTGGTTGGAGATGCCATGGTGAGCCCAAGTGAGTCATGGTTGCATTCCAACTTGCAGTGGGGAGCATGCTGTCACACGCTGGGCCATGCCGCTAGAAGGCAGGACTCTAGGCGAAGCCTCTCCAATCTCATTAGACTCCATCAAGCCACTCTGTCAGGTCCCACCCTCTGCCTGGTACTAATTGCTTCACATGGGCTTGGTGAGTGCCTCACAGCTCCCAGTCACCATGACAGATTATCACAGGTCACGGGAGGGTGATGCATGCCTAACTGGACTGCTCCTGTTCCTGTGTCCAGCCAGAGGCCTCGGCATCCTGCCCACTCACAGGACTGATACTCCCTGCACTGCATGAGCAGCCCCTGGCCCCAGGCTCTGGGGATCTTTTCTAGCATTTTCCTTGGTGGTCCCCATCCCTCAATCCTCCATCTTGGATTCCTTGGCCTTTTTACACTAGAGTCCCTTCAGTGATTTCTCCCCATCCCACTCTGGTATACAACTCCTTTGGCCAAAAGGCAAAAATCTGTGTGTGGAATTGTACTTTTTACAGCCTACATTACAACAGTAGGTATGTTAAATACACCTTTCACACCACACATGTTACCCCATGAAGACTCACTATCTGAGGGAAGGTGACACTTCAGGGCAGGGCTGGAACCACTGGACACACCTCCCAGAGTGTTTCTCTTTTCTCTCACAGTGTTGACCATTGTTCGTAATTACATGGTTTTGTGAGTATTTGTTTCATTGAATTTGCCCACTGGACTGCAAGCTTCCTGGGCAGAGTCGGGCTGGTCTTTTTCATGCTGTGGCTCCAGTTCTGGGCTCCGTGTCTGGCTCACAGAGATCCTCGTAAGCTATTAGTTGAGCACATAGGTGAATGAGTGGGTGAATGACTCTGTGACTCTGGGAACTTGAAGGGTAAGGCAAGTTCTTGCACAGTACTGTACTGAGATGCGCATGTATGTCTTTGGTGTGGCAAAGGGGTCGGTGTAGATCTGTCCCAAATACAGTCCTCAGAGCAGGGTACAGCATTATGGCTGGAACACGTAGCTCATGGGGCAGAGCCCCTGCCATCTGGACACACACGGGTGGCCCTTGCTCTCATTCTGCTGCCACAAGCCAATCAACCTAAGGCACCAGGCACCCAGCACTCCAGTTTTCAGGTCAACCTCTGTGATTAGAGGCTTTGAATTTCCTCTAAGACTTTCCTAAAACTGGGGAGGACCAAGCTCTGGCTCCAGGTGTGTAGACTGGCCAGTTCTTGAAGCACCTGAGTCATCTTGAAGGTGGATAAGCAGACAGGAAGCTGCATTTTCAGGGCCTCCTTGGTAGAGATCAATGTGGATGGTACAAGACAGTTCCAACCCCAGCTGCCAAAACCTGGCTCAATCCAAACCCAGGAAGCCTGGGCTCTCCAAAGACTGGGTGCGGATCATGGCTGGCTCCTCCTCCCTTTACATCCTAGGTCCTAGGCTATAAATTCATGATGTCTTGGCCGGTTCACTTCCTTCCAGCTGTCCTAGGACTTAGCATCTTCTCTCAGGCTATAGGCCATGCTCTGAGCCACTGCCCCTCCACTAACCATCATTTGTTCATCCCTGGTTCCCCATCCTACTGTGGATAAAGGTAAATCCTCGGGACCCTAGGGCATGGTGTGAAGTGTAGTTCTCGAATCCTGGTGCAGCAACAAGACACAAAGGAACTTTAGTGTCAGGGTCAAGGCTGTGTCTGATCACTGGTCATTCTATGGGCAGAATAGTACTTTTTTCTTAGCACAGAAGGGATCTATAATATCATTGGCCTATGAGGGAGCCCATCATGCAGTCTTCCAGGGAGGGACAG
The DNA here is from genome assembly GCF_964270905.1 of Leucopleurus acutus. Lineage (NCBI taxonomy): Eukaryota > Metazoa > Chordata > Mammalia > Artiodactyla > Delphinidae > Leucopleurus > Leucopleurus acutus. The sequence goes on from NC_139155.1 coordinate 28,283,523, forward strand.
AATGCCTGTCAAGTTTAATTGAGAACTGACAGATTTTAAGGCTCTCTAAAATGATATGAGATGATGTGCAATTAAGTGCTAAACTGTGAGCAGACACAGTTTAGAGCTAAAAGAGTTTGGGTAATATCGGTGGCGTCTGGAATAGGCAGAGGGAGTTTTACGGAAGATATGGGCCTCATAAGGCCCTTAACATTTTTTTTTAAATAACTTTATTTATTTATTTATATTTTTGGCTGTGTTGGATATGGGCCTCATAAAGCCCTTAACATTTAAAAAAAATTAATTAATTTATATTTTTGGCTGCGTTTATATTTATCTTTGCTGCTGTGTGCGGGCTTTCTCTAGTTGTGGCAAGCAGCGGCTACTCTTTGTTGTGGTGTGCAGGCTTCTTATTGTGGTGGCTTCTCTTGTTGCAGAGCACTGGCTCTAGGTGTGCAGGCTTCAGTAGTTGTGGCTCTCGGGCTCTAGAGTGCAGGCTCAGTTGTTGTGGCGCATGGGCTTAGTTGCTCTGTGGCATGTGAGATCTTCCCGAGCCAGGGATTGAACCCGTGTCCCCTGCATTGGCAGGCAGATTCTTAACCACTGTACCACCAGGGAAGTCCAAGGCCCTTAACATTTGAGTAGCACTTAGTGAAGGCAGGAAAAGAGGGAACAGCCTTTCAGGAAGAAAGAGATAGGATTGGGGTGAAGGATGGATGAATCAAAAATGGCATTAAGCGTAAGGGAGTGGAGCAACCAGGACTCACACATGGTGCCAGAGGAGACACACATGGACACAACCACCTTAGAAAACTGCCTGGCAGCATCTACGGGAGTGGATAGCTGCACATCCACAGTCCAAATGTTCATTCCTAGGAACATGCACAAAAGAAATGTGTATACATGATCACGTCAAAAGACAAGCACCACAAAGTTCAACACAGCACTACTCCTAACAGCCAAAAAAGGGAAACACGTCAATTGCCCATCAACAGTAGAGTAGATAATGATTTATTTGCACAGAAAGAGAATTAATGACCTACAGCTCCATGCAATGCTATGAATGCATCTCACAACGTTGAACAAAAGAAGCCAGGCACAAAACAATACAGGCTGTGTGATTCTATTTACCCAAAGTTCAAACACAGGCTAAGCTGAGAGAAGTCAGGGTATCAATCACCATTGGAAGGGGGCACAAGGGGAACTTCTGGGGTGCTGACAATGTTCTGTGTCTTGACCCATCACTGGCTACCTGGATGTGTTAGTTTGTGAGAAGTCATCAAGCTGTATACTTATGATATCTGCCCTTTAATATCTATTATTATACTTTAATAAAAGTTTTTGAAATGACAGTATAAAGTAAAGACAATTGAAAGCCCATTTTGTGACAATGAGCTTGAGATGGTTGGACAGGCAAGTGGAAATGCCCAGGATGCAGTTGGAGATGGGGAACTCTGGTCTGGGCAAGAACCCAGGCCTGGAGACATTTAATTTGGGGGCTGTTTACTCAGAAGAGACAGGAAGATGAGAGTGTGGGCAAGTTTTTGGGACAATAGGGGAGCAGTTAAAACAACAGTCAGCTAGAAGAGCAGTAGGTCCCATTAGAAGGAGGAAAAAGGGTGAGGAGTGAGCAGGGCCATTTATCAGAAGCCTATTCAGCACTTCCCTCCACTAAGACCCTCTGCTTTGCTCTGTGAGCCCTGATTCTGTCTTTTGGCACTTCTATTTTGATGGGGTGGAGGAAAGATGTTCATTCATCCCTTCAGGTGCCATCATCTTCCCCTAAAAGCTGAAGAAACAGAGGACTGGCTGGCAAGGTGAATGGTTCACGCTGGTGAGGGTGGAGTGAGCCACCAGCCCAGCCGTCCACCTGCAAGACATGTGATGCCTTTGACCCTGCGGCTGCTGACAGCAGAGGGCATCAAGGCATCTGGGCAGGTGGGCAGGCCCCACAGAAGGGTCTTGAAGGTTAGCCTGAGAGAGAGTAGGCAATGAGCTGCCTGGTTCTCCTCCTTGGAATACAGGGGCCTCTTGAGATAAAGGAGGAGTGTGCTGGAATCCGTGCACACAAAGAGAGGTGACACAGGCTTGTTGTCCCACTGCTTCATGTGGGCTCCTGGGCTGGTGCTTTCCCTGTAAGCACGGTAGGTCAGAAGGTCAGGGTGCCATCGCAAACACCTGCGTGGTGCTGGGGGCCAAGGCAATATATCCATAACAGAGCCAGTACATTTCCTCTAATGGAAAATACCAGGGCAGTAGGGACTACTAAACACACCCACATAAAACATCAAGGCATCTGCAGAAATGCAGAAGAAAAATACATATCAAGATACACACACACATGCCCCAAAGTCCCCACCATGAATTCTTAACCATTACACATGGGATGGCAGGAGTGGCAAAGTAGCTGGTTGGGGGTGAGTGGTAGAAGCCCTCCATCAAAGCTCCTCTACCTGTTTTTAGGACCCTCCCTCTGTAGTGGGGTGCTTCCCACCCCTCCATCACTAACTCTCATTGCTCCTCAATGGGAGGTCAGAAGGGTGTGTCAGTTCCTCAGTGTACAAGTGCCCCAGGACTAATGGTCCTCATTTCCACCCCATACCTTTGCTAGGCTGTTCCTCCTAGAAAGATGTTCTTGAGAGTCAGAGGGATGGAAATCCTGGTTCTGGGGCTCCTGAGCATGATAATATGAAGATGTGGGGCAAGTCCTGTGCACTCTACTCAGTCTCCTTGTCTTTAAGGTGGGGATGCCCCCTCTCCCCCAGTGGTACGGCTGAGGTAGCATCCGGGAAGCCCCTGGTAGAGAGAAAACAAATAGTAGTTGTTCTCCATCTCACTTCCATTAACCTCTACCTGGAATGTCCTGATAGTCAACATGACCTTGTGTTTCAAGTGGTTTCACTAATTAGATAGTGTACCTGCCTCCCCTGATTCTGGCTCAGCTCCCAGGGTCAGGAGCACCCACTGTGCAGCCCAGGTTGGCTAAGGGCTTTGGTGTTGCTCTGGAAAGGAACACAGTGTCTCCAGATCCTCTGAGTGACTTCCTCAGGGACATTTGTTTTCTGTAATTTCTAAAATGTCTTTGAAAAGCTAGTAACTACTTGCATATTTGAATTTGATAGCTCATTTAAAAAATCATAAGTTTCAAGAGTTAATTGCATTTTATTTATTTGCTTATTTTATTTTATTTATTTTTGGCTACGTTGGGTCTTCATTGCTGCATGTGGGCTTTCTCTAGCTGCGGAGAGGATGGGTTACTCTTCCTTGTGGTGCATGGGCTTCTCATTGCGGTGGCTTCTCTTGTTGTGGAGCATGGGCTCTAGGCTCACGGTCTTCAGTAGTTGTGACATGCAGGCTCAGTAGTTATGGCTCACAGGCTCTAAAGCACAGGCTCAGTAGTTGTGGCGCATGGGCTTAGTTGCTCTGCGGCATGTAAGATCTTCCTGGACCAGGGCTTAAACCTGTGTCCGCTGCGTTGGCAGGCGGATTCTTAACCGCTGTGCCACCAGGGAAGTCCCAAGAGTTAATTGCATTTTACAGTACAATTGTGGAAGGGCTTCTGGATGCTGGTGATACTGTTTCTTGACCTGGTGCTGGTTACATGAGTATGTTCATTAATTGGAAATTTATTTATGTTCACTTATTACTTTTTCACTCTTCTGGATATATGTTAAAAATGGATTTGTTACAGGTTTTCTGAGCTCTGCCGCTTGACTTCATAGTAGGCATTCAAGACTGTAACGGAGTGCATGCTGGCTCAGCCTGAGGGCACTGGGTCAAAGGTCTTGGATCAGTCTAAAGGGGTCCTTGGAGAGGTCATTTTAAGGCTACCTCTGTTGGGCAAGGAGACCCCATCAGCCTGTTACAAGGCAGATCAAAAATGTTAGACTGGAGGTATGCAAAAAATACCACGAGCGTGTCAAGGCAGGAAACAACTTTGCCTTGAGAGTCAGGGAACCCCTCATAAAAGATGCCAGTGACATTTGAACTGGGTATTGAAGGCTGAATAAGACTGTTTCTGGTGGGAAGAATGGGATGACAAGAATAGTACAAAGACAGAATAAAATTAAGGTGCATTGGGTCTGAGGCTCATAACATATCTAATGTGGCAGAGCTTAGTGAGTGTGTGTGTGTGTGGTTGGTGAGAAGTGAGGCTAAAGAAGTAAGCAGCAGCTGGCTTGTGAAGCGCTTTGGCTGCTAAGCTCAGGAGTTTGGGATTTATCCTTCAGGTGGAATCTCTGAAGGCTGCTAAGTAGGAGAGTCCACAGCCGCTTCTACCACCACCACCCTCTCTCCATCACCAACTTCAGCAGCTCCATAACCACCAACTTCACCGTCACCTCTACCTTCTTCACCACCTCCACCTCCACTACTCTCCTCACTTCCACCTCCACCACTAGAGCACCTATTGCAATAGCTGCCTCCACAAAATGAACTATCATAATGTTAATTATAGCACAATTATTTAGGGAACAACACTTAGATGACATCTATTTGTTACTACCTAGCATGGCCTGGGGAAGAACTCTGTGAGTGTGGAGCCTGGAGCTGAGCCCCTTGGTGGGAATGGAGGCACTGCTTTGCTAACCTGCATTTCTGCTCACCACTGGTGTCATGAACTGTGCTGCAAGCAAAATGATAAGGTCCAGACCAAAAATTATCGAAGAGGCAGAAAAGCTTCTGAATATAGGGATGAAAGACAGCCAAGACAGAACTTGGATTTGTTTATAATTTGTTGATAATACAATTTTTTTTTTTTTTTTTTTTTTTTTAGCGGTACGCGGGCCTCTCACTGTTGTGGCCTCTCCCGTTGCGGAGCACAGGCTCCGGACGTGCAGGCTCAGCAGCCATGGCTCACGGGCCCAGCCGCTCCGCGGCACGTGGGATCTTCCCGGACCGGGGCACGAACCCGTGTGCCCTGCATCGGCAGGCGGACTTTCAACCACTGCGCCACCAGGGAAGCCCGATAATACAATTTTTAAAACTGTTTTTGCAATTCAAGTTTTCTGGTTTTCTAGCAGTGCAAATCACCGCCTATGGTAGAATAATAATATCCAGGAGCTGATCAAGGAGCATTAATTTTATTATCTCAATGAACTGTTAAAAGAACTACGATAATAGGTTCGTATTTTTCCTTAAGATGAGAAACATGGGCTTAGAGGCATTAGGCAAATTCCTCAGAGCCTCACAACTAATATGAGGTTTTTAAAAAACAGCTGTGCACTCTTGTGTGATGTAATATCATTTTGGGAATCAGTGAGGTCGGGGACAGGCCTGAGATTGGGAGATTGGACTCTGGCTGGAGAGCTTGTAGTGCAAAAGGAGAGTGGAGAGGAAGGCAAGACTTGCGTGGCTTTCGGAGATGCTCTGGCGTCCTCTGGTGACAACATGAAGGTATCAGAAACCAAGGAGTGCTTTGTGTGCCTGAGTTCAGTGATGGTATGTGTACACAGGATACATGCATATACACATGCAAAAGGGCACAAAGTGGGCAGTGGAGATGGGGAAGGAAAGGAAGAAGTACAGGAAGAGCCATCCTGGTCCTACTTACCTGTCAGCCTCTGCCCACGCTCCCTCACCCCCGCCCCCCATCTTGCTACAGACTACTTGGCTCTCTCCATTGATCCAAGGTTGAGCAGTAGTTCTCAAGCTTTGGTGTGCACAGGAATCAACAGAGCGCCTGAGAGCGCAGCATCTGGGCTCCAGCTTGAGAGTTTCTGATTATTAGGTCAGAAAGAAATCTGCATTTTAAAACCACATCCAGGTGATTCTGATGCAGATGGTTCTTGTACCACACTATAAATAAAACACGCTGCTTAATATTTAGTTTTAAAAATGGATACCTCACTAGTAAACCAAAAATATGCATCCTAAACCAGTTACCAAAAAGATCCAGAGGAATTCACAGATTACTGTCTTATTTCTGCTACCACCTGGTTAAAAATAAAAGATACAACTCTACAAAACCCCCAGCCACGCTCGTGGCTTAATTCTCAAAAAGTTAAAATATTTTAAGAGCGTTCAAATGAATAAGTTTATTAAAAGAGTGGATCCCAAACTTGAGTTTCTTGGAAGTGTGTGTCTTCTTTTTTTTTCCCCCTGCTGACCAGAACTTATTTATGTGTCAATGATAAGCTGCAGGGATCATTCTGGGAGGTGATTTGCCCTGTTAATTTCTTTTTAAAAAAAAAATTATTGGAGTATAATTGCTTTACAATGTTGTGTTAGTTTCTACTGTACAACAAAGTGAATCAGCTATATCTATGCATATATCTCCTCTTTTTTGAATTTCCTTGCCATTTAGGTCACCACAGAGCACTGAGTAGAGTTCCATGTGCTATACTGTAGGTTCTGATTAGTTATCTATTTTATACATAGTATCAATAATGTATATATGTCAATCCCAATCTTCCAATTCATCCCACCCCAACTTCCCCCTTGGTATCCATATATTTGTTCTCGTTTGTTCTCTAAGTCTGTGTTTTTATTTCTGCTATGTAAATAAAATAATCTATACCAATTTTTTCAGATTCCACATATATGTGTTAATATACAATATTTATTTTTCTCTTTCTGACTTACTTCACTCTGTATGACAATCTCTAGGTCCATCCACATCTCTACAAATGACCGAATTTCATTCCTTTTTATGGCTGAGTAATATTCCATTGTATATATGTACCACATCTTCTTTAGCCATTCCTTTGTTGATGGACATTTTGTTGTTTCCATGTCCTGGTTATTGTAAATAGTGCTGCAGTGAACATTGGGGTGCATGTGTCTTTTTGAATTATGATTTTCTCTGGGCAAATACCCAGGAGTGGGATTGCTAGGTCACATGGTAATACTATTTTTAGCTTTTAAAGGAACGCCCATACTGTTCTCCACAGTGGTTGTATCAATATTCCCACCAACAGTGCAAGAGGATTCCCTTTTCTCCACACCCTCTCCAGCATTTATTGTTTGTAGATTTTTTGGTGATGGCCATTCTGACTGGTGTGAGGTGATACCTCATTGTAGTTTTGATTTGCATTTCTCTAATAAATTAGTGATGTTGAGCATTTTTTCATGTTTGTTGGCCATCTGTATGTCTTCTTTGGAGAAATGTCTAGGTGTTCCATCCATTTTTGGATTAGCTTGTTTGTGTTTTTGATGTTGATCTGCATGAGCTCTTTGTATATTTTGGAGATTAATCCTTCGTCAGTTGCTTCATTTGCAAATATTTTCTCCTATTCTGAGGGTTGTCTTTTCGTCTTGTTTATGGTTTCCTTTGCTGTGTGAAAGCTTTTAAGTTTAATTACATCCCATTTGTTTATTTTTGTTTTTATTCTAATTACTCTAGGGTCAAAAAAGATCTTGCTGTGAACACTATGTCAAAGAGTGTTCTGCCTATGTTTTCCCCTAAGAGTTTTATAGTGTCTGGCCTTACATTTAGGGTTTCAATCCACTTTATTTTTGTGTATGGTGTTAGGGAGTGTTCTAGAAGTGTGCTTCTAGAGATGTTAATATGCGGCCACATAAAAAGCCTTCACTGATGAAGTAAGGGTGAGAGATCCATCAAAGCATGCTGGCACTAAAGTCTTCGAGAAGCCTAGAATAAAGGGAGATGTTTAGTTTTATTTAGCTTAATGTACCTGGAACTTGTTGGATCATGTGACTTTTTTCCCTTTTTTCTATTAACATGTTTATTAAAGTTCTCAACAGACCACCTTGGGAAATACTACCCTAGAATAATAAGAATGCAAATTAAAGATTTTTCTGAGTTCTGAAAGAAAACTCCAATAAGTGGGAAAGAGTGGCCTTTAATAAATGGTGCTGAGACAAGTAGATATTCACCTGTAAAATACTGAGACTCCTACCTCACACTGCATACCAAAATTAGCTCAAAATGGATCAGAGACCTAAATATAAGTGCTAAAACTGTCAAACTCTTAGAAGAAGAGTATTCACGACCTTGGATTAGGCAATGGTTTCTTAGATATGACACCAAAAGCACAAGAAACAAAAGAAAAAAACAAATTGGAATTCATCAAAATTAAAATCTTTGGCGTTTCAAAGGACACCATCAAGAAAGTGAAAAGACAACTAATAGAGTGGTAGAAAATATTTGCCAGTCCTATATCTCATAAGGAACTTGTATTCAGAATATATAAAGAACCCTTACACGTCAATAATAAAAAGGCAACCTAATTTTAAAAATAAGCAAAAGATATGAACAGATATATCATCAAAGAAGATAATTCAAATGGCCATTAAGAACATGAAAAGACACTCAACATTATTAGTCCTCAAGAAAATGCAAATCAAAACCATAATGGGATACCACTTCACACCCACTAGGATAGCTACAATTAAAGACAGATAATATAACTGTGGAGCAAGTGGAAGAACTTGGAACTCTAATACATTCCTGTTGGTGAAAATGTAAAATGGTGCAGCCATTTTGGAAAATAGTCTGACAGCCCCTCAAAAGGTTAAACAAATAGTTACCATATACCTGAGTAATTCCTCTCCTACGGATGTACGAAAATGAAATTAAATCACACAAAAATTTGTACATGAATGTACATAGCAGCATAATTCATAACAGCCAAAAGTGGAAACAACCAAAATATTTTTTAACTGATGAATGGATAAACAAAAAGTGGTATAGCAACACAATGGAACATATTCAGCCATAAAAGGAAGGAAGTACTGATCCCTGCTACAGTGTGATGACCTTGAAAACCTTACTTCTGCTAAGTAAAAGAAACCAGTCACAAAAGATCATATATTCTATTGTTTCATATATGTGAAACATTCAGACTAGGCAAATCTATAGAGACAGAGAGCAGATAAGTGTTGACCTAGGGCTCGAGGGGCTGGGGAGAAAAGGGGAATGATTGCCAATGAGTACAGAGTTTCTTTTTGGGGTGAAGAAAATGTTCTAAAATTGATGGTGGTGATACTTGAACAAGTCTGTGGATATTATAAGCTTTCAGTGGGTGAATTGGATGATATGTGAATTATATCTCAATAAAGGTGTTATAATAAATCCTATAAGTTTCCTCTTCCATAGAGGCAATGGAAAGTCCTTGAGAATTATGTATGAAAAGGAATATTTATTTTAAAACTGAGTTTCTAGTCTATCTTGCCACCTTCAACAACAGCTGCTGCCTGCCTGAGCTGAAATGATAATAAGGACATAAAGTTAAAAAAAATATATTCCTAAGGGTGGTGGAGACAAGATGGTGGAGTAGAAGGAGGTGAGCTCACCCCCTCTCATGAAAACACTAAAATCACAGCTAACTGGTGAACAACCATCAATGAAAAAAATACTGGAACCTACCAGAAAACATATCCTACATCCACAAAGAAGAAGCCACAACAAGATGGGAGGAGGAGTGCATTCATGATGAAAATCAAATCCCATGTGGGCAACCCACAAACTGGAAAATAATTATGTCACAGAGGTTCTCCCACAGGAGTGAAAGTTCTGAGCCCCACATCAGTCTCCCCAACCTGGGGGTCTGGCCTCAGGAGGAGGAGCCCCCAGAACATCCAGCTTTGAAGGTCAGTGGGGTTTGATTGTAGGAATTCCACAGGACTGGGGGAGACAGAAACTCCACTCTGGGAGGGTGTATACAAGGTCTCCTGCACACCAGGAACCAGAGGAAAAAGCAGTGACCACATAGAAGCCTGGGCCAGACCTACCTGCTGGTATTGGAGGGCTTTCTGCAGAGGTCGGGGGGGGGGAGGCTGTGGCTCACTTTGGGGACAAAGACACTGGTGGGAGTACTTCTGGGGAGTACTTATTGGCATGAGCCCTCTTGGAGGCCACCATTTTCTCACCAAGATCTGACCCTACCCAAGAGCCAGTAGGATCCAGTGCTGGGATGCCTCAGGCCAAACAATGAACAGGGCGGGAGCACAGCCCCACCAATCAGCAGACAGGCTGCATAAAGTCTTCCTGATCCCACAGCTGCCCACTAAATACACCCCTTGACACGGCCCTGCTCACCAGAGGGACAAGACCTGGTTGCACCCACCACTGTAAAGGACCAGTCCCTCCCACCAGGAAGCCTGCACAGGCCTCTTAGACCAGCTTCATCCACCAGGAGACAGACAGCAGAAACAAGAAGAACTAAAACCTTGAAGCCTGTGGAACAGAAACCACAATCATAGAAAATTAGACAAAGTGAGATGGCAGAAGAATATGTCTCAGATGAAGGAACAAGATAAAACCCTGGAAGTAGAACTAAGTGAAGTGGAGATAGGCACTCTACCTGAAAAAGAATTCAGAGTAATGATAGTAAAGATGATCCAAGATTTCAGAAAAAGAATGGAGGCACAGACCAAGAAGATACAAGAAACATATAACAAAGAATGAGAAGTTCTAAAGAACAAACAAAGAGAGATGAACAATACAATAACTGAAATGAAAAATACACTAGAAGGAATCAGTAGCAGAATAAAAGAGGCAGAAGAATGGATAAGTGAGCTGGAAGACAGAATGGTGGAAATCACTGCCACAGAACAGAATAAAGAAAAAAGAAAGAAAAAAATGAGGATAGTCTAAGAGACCTCTGAGACAATATTAAATGCACCAACATTTCCACTAAAGGGGTCCCAGAAGGAGAAGAGAGAGAGAAAGGACCTCAGAAAATACTTGAAGAGATAATAGCTGAAAACTTCCCTAACATGGGAAAGAAAACAGTTTCTCAAGTCCAGGAAGCACAGAGAGTCCCAGGTAGGATAAGCCCAAGGAGGAACATACTGAGAGACATAGTAATCAACTGACAAAAATTAAAGACAAAGACAAAATATTAAAAGCAACAAGGAGACTAGGGGAAGATGGCGGAAGAGTAAGACACGGAGATCACCTTCCTCCCCACAGATACACCAGAAATACATCTACACGTGGAACAACTCCTACAGAACACCTACTGAACGCTGGCAGAAGACTTCAGACCTCCCAAAAGGCAAGAAACTCCCCACGTACCTGGGTAGGGCAAAAGAAAAAAGAATAAACAGAGACAAAAGGATACGGACGGGACCTGAACCAGTTGGAGGGAGCCATGAAGGAGGAAAGGTTTCCACACACTAGAAGTCCCTTCGTGGGTGGAGACTGCGGGTGGCGGAGGGGGAAAGCTTCAGAGCCGCGGAGGAGAGCACAGCAACAGGGGTGCGGAGGGCAAAGCGGAGAGATTCCAGCACAGAGGATCGGTGCCGACGGGCACTCACCAGCCCGAGAGGCTTGTCTGCTCACGCGTCAGGGCAGGCGGGGCTGGGAGCTGAGGCTCGGGCTTCGGTCGGCTTCCAGGGAGAGGACTGGGGTTGGCGGCATGAACACAGCGTGCAGGGGGTTAGTGCACCACAGCTAGCCGGGAGAGAGTCCGGGGAAAAGTCTGGACCTGCCTAAGGGACAAGAGACTTTTTCTTCCCTCTTTGTTTCCTGGTGCGCGAGGAGAGGGGATTAAGAGCGCTGCTTAAAGTACCTCCAGAGACGGGCGCGAGCTGCGGCTAAAAGTGTGGACCCCAGAGACGGGCATGAGATGCTAAGGCCGCTGCCGCCGCCACCAAGAAGCCTGTGTGCGAGCACAGGTCACTATCCACACACCCCTTCTGGGGAGCCTGTGCAGCCCGCCACTGCCAGGGTCCCGGGATCCAGGGACAACTCCCCCGGGAGAACGCACGGCACACCTCAGGCTGGTGCAACGTCACGCTGGCCTCTGCCGCCGCAGGCTTTCCCTGCACTCCGTACCCCTCCCTCCCCCTGGCCTGAGTGAGCCAGAGCTCCCAAATCAGCTGCTCCTTTAACCCAGTCCTGTCTGAGCGAAGAACAGACGCCCTCCAGCGATCTACACGCAGAGGTGGGGCCAAATCCAAAGCTGAGCCCCTGGGAGCTGTGAGAACAAAGAAGAGAAAGGGAAATCTCTCCCAGCAGCCTCAGAAACAGCGGATTAAAGCTCCACAATCAACTTGATATACCCTGCATCTGTGGAATACCTGAATAGACAACGAATCATCCTGAATTGAGGAGGTGGACTTTGAGAGCAAGATTTATGATTTTTTCCCCTTTTCCTCTTTTTGTGAGTGTGTATGTGTATGCTTCTGTGTGAGATTTTGTCTGTATAGCTTTGCTTCCACCATTTGTCCTAGGGTTCTATCCATCCATTTTTTTTTTGATTTTTAAATTTTTTTCTTAATTATTTGTTATTTTAATAACTTTAGTATATTTTATCTTACTTTATTTTATTTTACTTTATCTTCTTTCTTTCTTTTTTCCTTCCTTCCCTCCTTCCTTCCTTCCTCCCTCCCTCCTTCCTTTCTTTCTTTCTACTTCTACTAATTCTTTCTTTCTAATTTTTCTCCCTTTTATTCTGAGCAGTGTGGATGAAAGGCTCTTGGTGCTGCAGCCAGAAGTCAGTGCTGTGCCTCTGAGGTGGGAGAGCCAACTTCAGGACACTGGTCCACAAGAGACCTCCTAGCTCCACATAATATCAAACAGTGAAAATCTCCCAGAGATCTCCATCTGAACACCAGCACCCAGCTTCACTCAATGACCAGCAAGATACAGTACTGGACACCCTATGCCAAACAACTAGCAAGATGGGAACACAACCCCACCCATTAGCAGAGTGGCTGCCTAAAATCATAATAAGTCCACAGACACCCCAAAACACACCACCAGACGTGGACCTGCCCACCAGAAAGACAAGATCCAGCCTCATACACCAGAACACAGGCACTAGTCCCCGCCACCAGGAAGCCTACACAACCCACTGAACCAACCTTAGCCACTACAGACAGACACCAAAAACAACGGGAACTACGAACCTGCAGCCTGCAAAAAGGAGACCCCAAACACAGTAAGATAAGCAAAATGAGAAGACAGAAAAGCACACAGCAGATGAAGGAACAAGATAAAAACCCACCAGACCTAACAAATGAAGAGGAAATAGGCCAGTCTACCTGAAAAAGAATTCAGAATAATGATAATAAAGGTGATCCAAAATCTTGGAAATAGAATAGAAAAAATGCAAGAAACATTTAACAAGGACCTAGAAGAACTAAAGATGAAACAAACAATGATGAACAACACAATAAGTGAAATGAAAAATACTCTAGATGGGATCAATAGCAGAATAACTGAGGCAGAAGAACGGATAAGTGACCTGGAAGATAAAATAGTGGAAATAACTACTGCAGGGCAGAATAAAGAAAAAAGAATGAAAAGAACTGAGGACAGTCTCAGAGACCTCTGGGACAAAATTAAATGCACCAACATTCGAAGTATAGGGGTCCCAGAAGAAGAAGAGAAAAAGAAAGGGACTGAGAAAATATTTGAAGAGATTATAGTTGAAAACTTCCCTAATATGGGAAAGGAAATAGTTAATCAAGTCCAGGAAACACAAAGAGTCCCATACAGGATAAATCCAAGAGAAATACGCCAAGACACATATTAATCAAACTGTCAAAAGTTAAATACAAAGAAACCATATTAAAAGCAGCAAGGGGAAAAGCAACAAATAACACACAAGGGAATCCCCATAAGGTTAACAGCTGAACTTTCAGCAGAAACCCTGCAAGCCAGAAGGGACTGGCAGGACATATTTAAAGTGATGAAGGAGAAAAACCTGCAACCAAGATTACTCTACCCAGCAAGGATCTCATTCAGATTTGATGGAGAAATTAAAACCTTTACAGACAAGCAAAAGCTGAGAGAGTTCAGCACCACCAAACCAGTTTTACAACAAATGCTAAAGGAACTTCTCTAGGCAAGAAACACAAGAGAAGGAAAAGACCTACAATAACGAACCCAAAACAATTAAGAAAATGGGAATAGGAACATACATATCGACAATTACCTTAAATGTAATTGGACTAAATGCTCCCACCAAAAGACACAGATTGGCTGAATGGATACAAAAACAAGACCCATATATATGCTGTCTACAAGAGACCCACTTCAGACCTAGAGAAACATACAGACTGAAAGTAAGGGGATGAAAAAAGATATTCCATGCAAATGGAAACCAAAAGAAAGCTGGAGTAGCAATTCTCATATCAGACAAAATAGACTTTAAAATAAAGACTATTAGAAGCGACAAAGAAGGACACTACATAATGATCAAGGGATCGATCCAAGAAGAAGATATAACAATTGTAAATATTTATGCACACAACAAAGGAGCACCTCAATACATAAGGCAAATACTAACAGCCATAAAAGGGGAAACTGACAGTAGCACATTCATAGTAGGGGACTTTAACACCCCACTTTCACCAATGGACAGATCATCCAAAATGAAAATAAAAGGGAAACACAAGCTTTAAATGATACATTAAACAAGATGGACTTAATTGATATTTATAGGACATTCCATCCAAAAACAACAGAATACACATTTTTCTCAAGTGCTCATGGAACATTCTCCAGGATAGATCATATCTTGGGTCACAAATCAAGCCTTGGTTAATTTTACAAAAACTGTAATTGTATCAAGTATCTTTTCTGACCACAACGCTATGAGACTAGATATCAATTATAGGAAAAGATCTGTATAAAATACAAACACATGGAGGCTAAACAATACACTACTGAATAACGAAGTGATCACTGAAGAAATCAAAGAGGAAATCAAAAAATACCTAGAAACAAATGACAATGGAGACATGACGACCCAAAACCTATGGGATGCTGCAAAAGCAGTACTAAGAGGGAAGTTTATAGCAATGCAATCCTACCTTAAGAAACAGGAAACATCTCGAATAAACAACCTAACCTTGCACCTAAAGCAATTAGAGAAAGAAGAACAAAAACCCATCAAAGTTAGCAGAAGGAAAGAAATCATAAAGCTCAGATCACAAATAAATGAAAAAGAAATGAAGGAAATGATAACAAAGATCAATAAAACTAAAAGCTGGTTCTTTGAGAAGATAAACAAAATTGATAAACCATTAGCCAGACTCATCAAGAAAAAAAGGGAGAAGACTCAAATCAATAGGATTAGAAAGGAAAAAGGAGAAGTAACAACTGATGCTGCAGAAATACAAAAGATCATGAGAGATTACTACAAGCAACTCTATGCCAATAAAATGGACAACCTGGAAGAAATGGACAAATTCTTAGAAATGCACAACCTGCCAAGACTGAATCAGGGAGAAATAGAAAATATGAACAGACCAATCACAAGCACTGAAATTGCAACTGTGATTAAAAATCTTCCAACAAACAAAAACCCAGGACCAGATGGCTTCACAGGCGAATTCTATCAAACATTTAGAGAAGAGCTAAAACCTATCCTTCTCAAACTCTTCCAAAATATAGCAGAGGGAGGAACACTCCCAAACTCATTCTACAAGGCCACCATCACCTTGATACCAATACCAGACAAGGATGTCACAAAGAAAGAAAACTACAGGTCAATATCACGGATGAACATAGATGCAAAAATCCTCAACAAAATACTAGCAAACAGAATCCAACAGCACATTAAAAGGATCATACACCATGATCAAGTGGGGTTTTTTCCGGGAATGCAAGGATTCTTCAATATATGCAAATCAGTCAACGTGATAAACCATATTAACAAATTGAAGGAGAAAAACCATATGATCATCTCAATAGATGCAGAGAAAGCTTTGGACAAACTTCAACACTGATTTATAATAAAAACCCTGCAGAAAGTAGGCATAGAGTGTACTTTCCTCAACATAATAAAGGCCATATATGACAAACCAACATCATATATGACAGCCAACATCATCCTCAATGGTGAAAAACTGAAAGCATTTCCACTAAGATCAGGAACAAGACAAGTTTGCCCACTCTCAACACTCTTATTCAACATAGTTTTGGAAGTTTTAGCCACAGCAATCAGAGAAGAAAAGGAAATAAAAGGAATCCAAATCAGAAAAGAAGAAGTAAAGCTGTCACTGTTTGCAGATGACATGATACTATACATAGAGAATCCTAAAGATGCTACCAGAAAACTACTAGAGGTAATCAATGAATTTGGTAAAGTAGCAGGATACAAAATTAATGCACAGAAATCTCTGGCATTCCTATACACTAATGATGAAAAATCTGAAAGTGAAATCAAGAAAACACTCCCATTTACCATTGCAACAAAAAGAATAAAATATCTAGGAATAAACCTACCTAAGGAGACAAAAGACCTGTAAACAGAAAATTATAAGACACTGATGAAAGAAATTAAATATGATACAAACAGATGGAGAGATATACCATGTTCTTGGATTGGAAGAATCAACATTGTGAAAATGACTCTGCTACCTAAAGTCATCCACAGAGTCAATGCAATCCTTATCAAACTACCACTGGCATTTTTCACAGAACTAGAACAAAAATTTTCACAATTTGTATGGAAACACAAAAGATGCCGAATAACCAAAGCAATCTTGAGAACGAAAAACAGAACTGGAGGAATCAGGCTCCCTCACTTCTGACTATACTACAAAGCTACAGTAATCAAGACAGTATGGTACTGGCACAAAAACCAAAATATAGATAAATGGAACAGGATAGAAAGCCCAGAGATAAACCCACACACATATGGTCACCTTATCTTTGATAAAGGAGGCAGGAATATACAGTGGAGAAAGGACAGCCTCTTCAATAAGTGGTGCTGGGAAAACTGGACAGGTACATGTAAAAGCATGAGTTTAGATCACTCCCTAACACCATACACAAAAATAAGTTCAAAATGGATTAAAGACCTAAATGTAAGGCCAGACACTATCAAACTCTTAGAGGAAAACATAGGCAGAACACTCTATGACATAAATCACAGCAAGATCCTTTTTGACTCACCTCCTAGAGAAATGGAAATAAAAACAAAAATAAACAAATGGGACCTAATGAAACTTCAAAGCTTTTGCACAACAAAGGAAACCATAAACAAGACCAAAAGACAACCTTCAGAATGGGAGAAAATATTTGCAATGAAGCAACTGGCAAAGGATTAATATCCAAAATTTATAAGCAGCTCATGCAGCTCAATAACAAAAAAACAAACAACTCAATCCAAAAATGGGCAGAAGACCTAAATAGCCATTTCTCCAAAGAAGTTATACAGACTGCCAACAAACACGTGAAAGAATGCTCAACATCATTAATCATTAGAGAAATGCAAAATCAAAACTGCAATGAGATATCATCTCACACCAATCAGAATGGCCATCATCAAAATATCTAGAAACAACAAATGCTGGAGAGGGTGTAGAGAAAAGGGAACACTCTTGCAATGCTGGTGGGAATGTGAATTGGTACAGCCACTATAAAGAACAGTATGGAGGTTCCTTAAAAAACTACAAATAGAACTACCATATGACCCAGCAATCACACTACTGGGCATATACCCTGAGAAAACCATAATTCAAAAAGAGTCATGTACCAAAATATTCATTGCAGCTCTATTTACAATAGCCCAGAGATGGAAACAACCTAAGTGTCCATCATCAGATGAATGGATAAAGAAGATGTGGCACATATATACAATGGAATATTACTCAGCCCTAAAAATAAATGAAATTGAGCTATTTGTAATGAGGTGGATAGACCTAGAGTCTTTACAGAGTGAAGTAAGTCAGAAAGAGAAAGACAAATACTGTATGCTATCACATATACATGGAATTTAAGAAAAAAAGTCATGAAAAACATAGGGGTAAGAAAGGAATAAAGACACAGACCTACTAGAAAATGGACTTGAGGCTATGGGGAGGGGGAAGGGTAAGTTGTGACAAAGTGAGAGAGAGGCATGGACATATATACACTACCAAATGTAAGGTAGATAGCTAGTGGGAAGCACCCGCATAGCACAAGGAGATCAGCTCGGTGCTGTGACCTCCTGGAGGGGTGGGATAGGGAGGTTGGGAGGGAGGGAGATGCAGGACGGAAGAGATATGGGAACATATGTATATGTATAACTGATTCACTTTGTTATAAAGCAGAAACTAACAGACCATTGTAAAGCAATTATACTACAATAAAGATGTAAAAAATAAATAAATAAATAAAAGCAACAAGGAAAAAGCAACAGATAACATACCAGGGAATTCCCATAAGGTTATCAGCTGATTTTTCAGCAGGAACTCTGAAAGCCAGAAAGGAGTGGCAAGGTATATTTAAAGTGATGAAAGGGAAGAACATACAACCAAGAATACTCTACCTAGCAAGGCTCTCTTTAAGATTTGATGGAAAGATAAAAAGATTTACAGACAAGAAAAAGCTAAAAGAATTCAGCACCACCAGACCAGCTTTGCAACAAATGCTAAAGGAACTCTCTAGGAGGAAAAGAAAAGGCCACCTCTAGAAACAAGAAAATTACGAATGGAAAAGCTCATCTGTAAAGGCAAACATACAGTAAATGTAGGGAATCAACCACACACAAATATGGTATCAAAATGAGTAATCGTGAGAAGAGGAGAGTACAAATGCAGGAAATTGGAAATGCATTTGAAATTAAAAGATGAGCAAATTGAAACAATCTTATTTATATACAGATTGCTATATCAAAACCTCATGATAACTGAAAACTGAAAATCTACAATAGATACACATAAAAAAGAAAAAGGAATCCAAACACAACACTAAAGTTAGTCATCAAATCACAAGAGAATAAAACAAAAGAGGAAGGGGAGAAAAAAGACCTACAAAAACAAATCCAAAACAATTAACACAATGGCAATAAAAAGATACATATTGATAATTACCTTAAATGTAAATGGATTAAATCCTTCAACCAAAAGACATAGACTGACTGAATGGATACAAAAAAAAAAGACCCGTATATGTGCTGTCTACAAGAGACCCACATCAGTGATAGCAACACATACAGACTGAAAATGAGGGGATGGGAAAAGCTATTCCATGCAAATGGAAATCAAAAGAAAGCTGGAGTAGCAATAGTCATATCAGACAAAATAACCTTTAAAATAAAGACTGTTACAAGAGACAAAGAAGGAGACTACATAATGATCAAGGGATTAATCCAAGGAGAATATATAGCAATTGTAAATATGTATGCACCCATCATAGGAGCACCTCAATATATAAGGCAAATATTAACAGCCATAAAAAGAAATTGACAGTAACACAATAAGAGTGGGGGACTTTAACACCCCACTTTCATCAATGGACAGATCATCTAGACAGAAATGCAATAAGGAAACACAGGCCTTAGATGACACATTAGACCAGAGGGACTTAATTTATATTTATAGAGCATTCCATCAAAAGAAGCAGAACACACATTCTTCTCAAGTGCACACGGAATATTCTCCAGGATTGATCACATGCTGGGCCACAAAGTGGGCCTCAGCAAATTGAAATCATATCAAACATCTTTTCCAACAACAGTGCTATGGGATTAGAAAGCAACTACAAGAAAAAATCTGTAAAAAAACACAAACATGAGGAGGCTAAATGTCTTGCTACTAAACAACCAATGGATCTCTGAAGAAATCAAAGAGGAAACAAAAAAATAACTAGATACAAAGGAAAACAAAACACAATGATCCAAAACCTATGGGACACAGCAAAAAAAAGTTCTAAGAGTAAACTTTATAGCAATACAATCTTACACCAGGAAACAAGAAAAATCTCAAATAAACAACCTAACTTTACAGTGAAAGCAACTAGAGAAAGAAGAACAAACAAAATCCAATGTTAGTAGAAAGAAAGAAATCATAAAGATCAAAGAAGAAATAAATGAAATAGAGACAAAAAGTAGAAAAGATCAATGAAAATAAAAGCTGGTTCTTTGAAAAGGTAACCCAAATTGATAAACCTTTAGCCAGACTCATCAAGAAAAAAATGGAGAGGGCTCAAATCAATGAAATTAAAAATGAAAAAGGAGAAGTTACAACTGACACCACTGAAATACAAAGGATCATTAGAGACTACTGCAAGCAACTCTATGTCAATAAAATGGACAACCTAGAAGAAATGGACAAATTCTTAGAAAGGTACAAGCTTCCAAGACTGAACCAGGAAGAAATAGAAAATATGAACAGTCCAGTCACAAGTACTGAAATTGAAACAGTGATTAAGAAACTTCCAACAAACAAAAATCCAGGACCAGATGGCTTCACAGGTGAATTCTATCAAATATTTAGAGAAAACACCTACCCTTCTGAAACTCTTCCCAAAAATTGAAGAGTAATGAGCACTCTTAAACTCATTCTATGAGGCCACCATCACCGTGGTACAAAAACCAGACAAAGATACCACAAAAAAACCCCGGAAATTACAGGCCAATATCACTGATGAACATAGACTCAAAAATCCTCAACAAAATACTGGCAAACCAAATCTAACAATACATTAAAAGGATAATACACCATGAACAAGTGGGATTTATCCCAGG
The DNA here is from genome assembly GCF_964270905.1 of Leucopleurus acutus. Classification (NCBI taxonomy): domain Eukaryota; kingdom Metazoa; phylum Chordata; class Mammalia; order Artiodactyla; family Delphinidae; genus Leucopleurus; species Leucopleurus acutus. The sequence continues at coordinate 28,303,877 of NC_139155.1, forward strand.
GATGCAAGGATTTTTCAATATCCACAAATCAGTCACTATGATACACCACATTAACAAATGAAGAATAAAAACCACATATGATGATCTCAATAGATGGAGAAAAACACTTTTGACAAAATTTAACACCCATTTATGATACAAACTCTCCAGAAAGTGGGCACAGAGGGAACATACCTCAAAATAATAAAGGCCATATATGACAAAGCTACAGCTAACATCATACTCAACTGTGAAAAGCTGAAAGCATTTCCTTTAAGATCAAAAACAAGACAAGGATGTCCACTCTTGCCACTTTTATTCAACATAGTTATGGAAGTCCTAGCCAGAGCAGTCAGAGACAAAAAAAAGAAATAAAAGGAATCCAAATTGGAAAAGAAGAAATAAAACCATCACTGTTTGCAGATGATATGATACTATACACAGAAAATCCTAAAGGTGCTACAAGAAAATTAACAGAGCTCATCAATAAATTTTGTAAAGTTTTAGGATACAAAATTAATACGCAGTAATCTGTTGTATTCCTATGCACTAACAATGAAAGATCTGAAAGAGAAATTCAAGAAACAATCCCATTTACTATTGCATTAAAAAGAATAAAATACCTAGGAATAAACCTACATAAGGAGGCAAAATACCTATACTCTGAAAACTATAAGATGCTGATGAAAAAAATTGAAGATGACACAAACAGATGAAAATATGTACCATGTTCTTAGATTGCAAGAATCAATATTGTCAAAATGACTATACTACCCAAGACAATCTACAGATTCAATGCAATCTCTATCCAATTACCAATGTCATTTTTCACAGAATTAGAACAAAAAATTTTACAATATATGGAAACACAAAAGACCCCGAATAGCCAAAACAATCTTGAGAAAGAAAAACGGAGCTGGACGAATCAGGCTCCTTGACTGCAGACTATAGTACAAAGTACAGTTATCAAAACAGTAAGGTACTGGCACAAAAAGAGAAATATAGAACAATGGAATAGGATAGAAAGTCCAGAAATAAACTCGCACACCTATGATAAATTAATCTATGACAAAGGAAGCAAGAACATACAATGGAGGAAAGATAATCTCTTCAATAAATGGTACTGGGAAAAATGGACAGCTACATGTAAAGGAATGAAATTAGAACATTGACACCATACAGAAAAATAAACTCAAAATGGAATAAAGACCTAAATATAAGACCAGATACTATAAAACTCTTAACAAAAAACATAGACAGAACACTCTTTGATATAAATCACAGCAATATCTTTTTCAATCCATCTCCTAGAGTAATGGAAATAAAAACAAAAATAAACAAATGGGATCAATTAAACCCCAAAACTTTTGCACAACAAAGGAAACCATAAACAAGACAATGAGACAGCACACAGGATGGGATAAAAGACTTGCGAATGATGAGACCCACAAGGGGTTAATCTCCAAAATTTACAAACAACTCAGGCAGCTCAATATCAAAAAACCACCCAATCAAAAAATGAATAGAAGACCTAACTAGACATTTCTCTAAAGGAGACATACATATGGGCAAGAGGCACATGAAAAAATGCTCAATATCACTAATTATTAGAGAAATGCAGATCAAAACTACAAGAAAATATCATCTCACATCAGTCAGAATGGCCATCATCAAAATATCTACAAACAATAAATGCTGGAGAAGATGTGGAGAAAAAGGAACCCTCTACACTGTTGTTGGGAATGTAAGTTGGTATAGCCACTATGGAGAACAATATGGAAGTTCCTTAAAAAACTAAAACTGGGGCTACCATATGATCCAGCCATCCCACTCCTTGGCATATATCTGGAGAAAACCATGGTTTGAAAGGATACATGCACCCCAATGTTCACTGCAGCGCTATTTACAATAGTCAAGATAAGGAATCAACCTAAATGTATATCAACAGATGAATGGATAAATAAGATGTGGTACATATATACAATGGACTATTACTCAACCATAAGAAATAACAAAATGAGATTCGTTCAAAGTGGTGGAGTAGAATGATGTGCGTTCACTCCCTCTTGCAAAACCACTGGAATCACAACTAACTGCTGAACAGTCATCTACAGGAAGCTACTGGAGCTAACCAAAAAAGATATCCCACATCTAAAGACAAAGGAGAAGCCTCAATGAGATGGTAGGAAGGGCCCCATCACAATAAAATCAAATCCCATAACTGCTGGATGGGTGACTTACAAACTTGAAAACAATTATACCACAGAAGCCCACCCACTGGAGTGAAGGTTCTGAACTCCACATCAGGTTTCCCAACCTTGGGGTCCAGCAACAGTAGGGAGAATTCCCAGAAAATCAACTTTGAAGGCTAGTGGGATTTGATTGCAGGACTTTGACAGGACTGAGGGAAACAGAGACTCCACTCTTGGAGGGCACACATAAAGTAGTGTGTGCATCAGGACCCACAGGGAAGGAGCAGTGACCCCATAGCAGACTGAACCAGATGTACCTGCTACTGCTGGAGGGTCTCCTGCTGAGGCAGGGGCTGGCTGTGGCTCATTGTGGGGACAAGGACACTGGCAGCACAAGTTTTGAGACGTATTCATTAGTGTGAACCCTCCCAGAGTCTGCCATTAGCCTCAACAAAGGGCCTGTAGGCTCCAGTACTGGGTTGCTTCAGGCCAAACAACCAACAGGGAGGGAACTCAGCCCCACCCATCAGCAGACAAGTGGATTAAAGTTTTACTGAGCTCTGCCCACCATAGCAACCTCCAGTTGTACCCACCACCAGTCCCTCCCATCAGGAAACTTGCACAAGCCTCTTAGATAGCCTCATCCACCAGAGGGCAGACAGCAGAAGCAAGAAGACATACAATCCTGCAGCCTGCGGAACAAAAACCACATTCACAGAGAGATAGACAAAATGAAAAGGCAGAGAACTATGTACCAGATGAAGAAACAAGATAAAACCCCAGAAAAACAACTAAATGAAGTGGAGATAGGCAGCCTTCCAGAAAAAGAATTCAGAATAATGAGAGTGAAGATGATTGAGGACCTCGGAAAAAGAGTAAAGGCAAAGATCGAGAAGATGAAATAAATGTTTAACAAAGACCTAGAAGAATTAAAGAACAAAAAAACAGAGATGAACAATACAATAACTGAAGTGAAAAATGCAGTAGAAGCAATCAGTAGCAGAATAAATGAGGCAGAAGAACAGATAAGTGACCTGGAAAACAGAATGGTAGAATTCACTGACATGGAACAGAATAAAGAAAAAAGAAAGAAAAGAAATAAATACAGACTGAGAGACCTCTGGGACAACATTAAATGCACCAACATTAACATTTTGGGGTCCCAGAAGTAGAAGAGAGAGAGAAAGGACCTGAGAAAATATTTGAAGAGATTATAGTTGAAAACTTCCCTAACATGGGAAAGGAAATATCCATCGAAGTCCAGGAAGTTCAGAGAGTCCAGGCAGGATATACCCAAGGAGAAACAAGCTGAGACACATAGTAATGAAATTGACAAAAATTAAAGACAAAGAAAAATTATTAAAAGCAACAAGGGAAAAATGACAAATAACATACAAAGGAACTCCCATAAGGTTAACAGCTGATTTCTCAGCAGAAACTCTACAAGCCAGAAGGGAGTGGCACAATATATTTAAAGTGATGACCTACAACCAAAATTACTCTACCCAGCAAAGATCTCATTCATATTCGATGGAGAAATCAAAAGCTTTACACACAAGCAAAAGCCAACAGAATTCAGCACCACCAAACCAGCTCTACAACAAATGCTAAAGGAATTCTCTAGTGGGAAACAAAAGAGAAGAAAAGGACCTACAAAAACAAACTGAAAACAATTAAGAGAATGGTAATAGGAACAAGCATATTGATAATTACCTAAATGTGAATGGATTAAATGCTCCAACCAAAAGACACAAGCTTGCTGAATGGATATAAAAACAAGACCCATATATATGCTGTCTACAAGAGACCCACTTCAGACCTAGGGACACATACAGATTGAAAGTGAGGGGATGGAAAAAGATATTCCATGCAAATGGAAATCAAAAGAAAGCTGGAGTAGCAACACTCATGTCAGATAAAATAGACTTTAATATAAAGTATGTTACAAGGGACAAGGAAGGACACTACATAATGATCAAGGGATAAATCCAAGAAGAATATATAAAAATTATAAAAATATATGCACCCAAAATAGGAGCACCTCAATACATAAGGCAAATGCTAACAGCTATAAAAGAGGAAATCAACAGTAACACAATAATAGTGGGGGACTTTAACACCTCACTTACACCAATGGACAGATCATCCAAACAGAAAATTAACAAGGAAATACAATCTTTAAATGACACAATAGACCAGATAGATTTAATTGATATTTATAGGACATTCCATCCAAAAACAGCAGATTACACTTTCTTCTCAAGTGCACATGGAACATTCTCCAGGATAGATCACATCTTGGGTCACAAATCAAGTCTTGGTAAATTTAAGAAAATTGGAATCATATCAAGCATCTTTTCTGACCACAACTCTATGAGATTAGAAATCAGTTACAGGGTAAAAAAACGTAAAAATAGAAACACATGGAGACTAAACAATACATTACTCAATAACCAAGAGATCACAGAAGAAATCAAAGAGGAAATCAAAAAATACCTAGAGACAAATGACAATGAAAACACGATGATCTAAAACCTATGGGATGCAGCAAAAGCAGTTCTAAGAGGAAAGATTATAGCGATACAATCCTACCTCAAGAAACAAGAAAAACCTCAAATAAACAATATAACCTTACACATAGAGGAACAAGAGAAAGAAGAATAAAAAAAACCCAAAGTGAGTAGAAGGAAAGAAATCATAAAGATCAGAGCAGAAATAAATGAAATAGAAACAAAGAAAACAATAGCAAAGATCAATAAAACTAAAAGCTGTTTTTCGAAAAAATTTTATTTTATTTATTTACTTTTGGCTATGTTGGGTCTTCATTGCTGCTTGCAGTCTTTCTCTAGTTGTGGCAAACAAGGGCTACCCTTTTGCTTTTTTTTTTGCGGTTCACGGGCCTCTCACTGCTGTGGCCTCTCGCGTTGTGGAGCATAGGCTCCGGACGCACAGGCTCAGCAGCCATGCCTCATGGGCTTAGCCGCTCTGCGGCATGTGGGATCTTTTTGGACAGGGGCACGAACCCGTGTCCCCTGCATCGTCAGGTGGACTCTCAACCACTGCGCCACCAGGGAAGCCCAGGGGCTACTCTTGATTGCAGTGCGAGCGCTTCTCATTGTAGTGGCTTCTCTTGTTGCGGAGCATGGTCTCTAGGTGTGCGGGCTTCAGTCGTTAGGGCGTGTGGACTCGGTAGTTGTGGCTTTTGGACTCTAGTGCACAGGCTCAGTAGTTGTGATGCACGGGCTTAGTTGCTCCATGGCATGTAGGATCTTCCTGGACCAGGGCTCGAACCTGTGTCCCCTGCATTGACAGGCGGATTCTTAACCACTGCAGCACTAGGGAAGTCCTAAAATCTGTTTTTTTAAGAAGATAAACAAAATTGATAAACCTTTAGCCAGAGTCATCAAGAAAAAGAGGGAGAGGACTCAAATCAATAAAATCAGAAATGAAAAAGGGGACGTTACAACGGACACAGCAGAAATACAAAGCATCATAAGAGACTATTACAAGCAACTCTATGCCAATAAAATGGACAACCTGGAAGAAATGGACAAATTCTTAGAAAGGTATAACCTTCCAAGACTGAACCAGGAAGAAATAGAAAATATGAACAGACCAATTACAAGTAATGAAATTGAAAGTGTGATGGAAAATCTTCCAACAAACAAAAGTCCAGCACCCGATGGCTTCACAGGTGAATTCTATCAAACATTTAGAGAAGAGCTAACACCTATCCTTCTCAAACTCTTTCAAAAAATTGCAGAGGAAGGAACACTCCCAAACTCATTCTATGACACCACAATCACCCTGATACCAAAATCAGACAAAGATACTACAAAAAAAGAAAATTACAGACTAATATCACTGGTGAATATAGATGCAAAAATCCTCAACAAAACACTAACAAACAGAATCCAACAACACATTAAAAGGATCATACACCATGATCAAGTGGGATTTATCCCAGGGATGCAAGGATTTTTCAATATATGCAAATCAATCAATGTGATACACCATATTAACAAATTGAAGAATAAAAACCATATGATCATCTCAATAGATGCAGAAAAAGCTTTTGACAAAGTTCAACACCGGTTTATGATAAAAACTCTCCAGAAAGTGGGCATAGAGGGAACATACCTCAACATAATAAAGGCCATACATGACAAACCCACAGCAAACATCATTCTCAATGGTGAAAAACTGAAAGCATTTCCTCTAAGATTAGGAAAAAGACAAGGATGTCCACTCTCGCCACTATTATTCAACATTGTTTTGGAAGTCCTAGCAATAGCAGTCAGAGAAGAAGAAGAAATAAAAGGAATCCAAATTGGAAAAGAAATAAAACTGTCACTGTTTGCAGATGACATGATACTATGCATAGATAATCCTAAAGATGCCACCAGAGAACTACTAGAGCTAATCAGTGAATTTGGTAAAGTTGCAGGATACAAAATTAATGCACAGAAGTCTCTTGCATTCCTATACAGTAATAATGAAAGATCAGAAAGAGAAATTAAGGAAAACAATCCCATTCACCACTTCAACAGAAAGAATAAAATACCTAGGAATAAACCTACCCAATGAGGTAAAAGAGTTGTACTCAGAAAACTATAAGACAATGATGAAAGAAATCAAAGATGATGCAAACAGATGGAGATATATACCATGTTCTTGGACTGGAAGAATCAATATTTTGAAAATGACTATACTACCCAAGGTAATCTAGAGATTCACTGCAATCCCTATCAAATTACCGGTGGCATTTTTTTACAGAACTAGAACAAAAAAATCTTAAAATTTGTAATGAAACACAAAAGACCCTGAATAGCCAAAGCAATCTTGAGGGAAAAAAATGGAGTTGGAGGAATCAGACTCTCTGATTTCAGACTATACTACAAAGATATAGTAATCAAGACAATATGGTACTGGCACAAAGACAGAAATATAGATCAATGGAACAGGATAGAAAGTGCAGAGATAAATCCATGCACCTATGGTCAAATAATCTATGACAAAGGAGGCAAGGATATACAATGGAGAAAAGATAGTCTCTTCAATAAGTGGTGCTAGGAAAGCTGGACAGCTACACGTTAAAGAAGGAAATTGGAACGCCCCCTAACACCATACACAAAAATGAACTCAAAATGGATTAAAGACCTAAATGTAAGACTGGACACTATAAAACTCTTAGAGGAAAACATAGGCAGAACATTCTTTGACATAAATCACAGCAAGATCTTTTTTGACCCACCTCCCAGAGTAATGGAAATAAAAAGAAAAATAAACAAATGGGACCTAATGAAATTTAAGAGCTTTTGCACAGCAAAGGAAACTATACACAAGATGAAAAGACAACCCTCAAAATAGGAGAAAATATTTGCAAACCAGTCAACGGACAAAGGACTAATCTCCAAAATATATAAACAGCTCATGCAGCTCAATATTAAAAAAACAAACAACCCAATCAAAAGATGGGCAGAAGACCTAAATAGACATTCTTCCAAAGAAGACATACAGATGGCCAAGAGGAACATGAAAAGCTTCTCAACATCACTAATTATTAGAGAAGTGCAAATCAAAACTACATTGAGGTATCACCTCACACTGGTTAGAATGGGCATCATCAGAAAATCTACAAACAACAAATGCCAGAGAGGGTGTGAAGAAAAGGGAACCCTGTTGCACTGTTGGTGGGAATGTAAATCGATACAGCCGCTATGGAAAACAGTATGGAGGTTCCTTAGGAAACTGAAAATAGAATTACATATGACCCAGCAATCCCACTACTGGGCATATACCCAGCGAAAACCATAATTGAAAAAGACACTTGTACCCCAATTTTCATTGTAGAACTATTTACAATAGCCAGGTCATAGAAGCAACCTCAATGCCCATCGACAGACAAGTGGATAAAGAAGATGTGGTACATATATACAATGGAATATTACTTAGCCATAAAAAGGAACAAAATTGGGTTATTTGTAGAGACATGGATGGACCTAGAGACTGTCATACAGAGTGAAGTAATCAGAAAGAGAAAAACAAATATTGTATATTAATGCATATATTTGGAATCTAGAAAAATAGTACAGATGAACCAGTTTGAAAGGCAGAAATAGAGATAGAGATGCAGAGCACAAATGTATGGACACCAAAGGAAGAAAGCTGGGGGTGTGTTGTTGTTTTTGGTGGGATGAATTCGGAGATTGGGATCGACATGTATACACTAATACGTATAAAATAGATAACTAATAAAAAGCTGCTGTATAAAAAAATAAAATTCAAATTAAAAAAATAAAATTGTTACTCTTAAGCATTTTATTATATTTGCAAGTAGCTATCGAAGGAAAAAAAAAGAAAGCCAGAAAAGGCCTGGTCGGTGGGGTGTGGAGCTTAGGCATGGATGGAGTTTAGGTGGGGGACGGGGCCTATGCTTAATACCCACATTGCCCAAAAAGGCGGCCCTGGAGGGGGTAGGGGGTGGGGCTTAGGTTCAGTGCCACAAGAGGGGCCCAGGAGTGCCTCTGGCCTTGGAGGGCAGAGGACCAGTCCTAGGAGCCCAGCAGGCTTCCCGGGGTCCAATTGGGCAGGGGAAATGTTAGCTGTGCTCTCCCCTGTCCGTCTGATCTTCCAGGCCCCTGAGGGTCCCTCCAGGCATGGGAACCCCTCGCCTCTTCCAGCCACCACTCAGGGGCACAAGTCTTGTCTGGTCTTCACTTCTCCTTCCCCTCACTCCCCCCAACGTTCTACTCGGTCACTCGGGGGTTCCTCCCATCTCCTTGGGTGTCGAAGTCCCCACCAGCGTCTGGCCAGTGCCCTAGTTGTGGGGATATAAAAACTCCGCGTCTTCCCACCCCGCCATCTTGACCCCAAGGGTTCTTAAGTAGCCTTCACATGAACACTGCTCTGAGGCAGGTACAGCCCTCGTTTCATAGACAATGAGCTGCAGGCTCTGAGATAACCTCCCAGCCTGTAAGGACTGGATTCAAAACCAGGTTAGTTCACAGCTGGGACCTCTTCACACCTACCTTCTGACTCACCAACTAGGTTTGATGACTGTAGGAGGTGTTGTGAATTTATTATCTTTCTCGTAGGTTCATGATCTTTCTGAACTCAGTTTGTATCCTCAATTCCTACATCTTTCATTTTTAGAAATGTTCTTTCCCACCTTTCTGCAATCTCAACAGCAACAAAAATTTCCTCTTATTCCTACATTTCATCAGAGATTCTAAAACACTCTAAAAGAAGAAATAAAACATACATTCTTTACTATTGTTCTTCTAGGGGTTAAAATATGTTCAACTAATTTGGAGGTGAAGTGCAAAATCTTCACATCTATATCTATCTATCTATCATCTAACTATCTATCTATCTATTATCTATCATCTATATCTATCTATCATCTATCTATCCATCTACCTATCATCTATCTATTTATCATCTATCATCTATCTATCATCTAAGTATCTATCTATCATCTATCATCTCTCTATCATCTAAGTATCTATCATCTATCTATCTATCTATCTATCTATCTATCTATCTATCTATCTATCATCTATCTATCATCTATCTACCCATCTATCTATCATCTGTCTATCTAATACATATCTATCTATCTATGTATCATGTATCTGTCTATCCTCTATCTATTATCTATCTATCATCTATCTATTTATCTCTCATCTATCTGTCATCTATCATCTATGTATCTATCTGTCTATCTACCTATCTATCTATATCTATCTATCCATCTATTATCTATCTATGTATCTATCATCTACCTGTCTATCATCTATCTATTTACCCATCTATCTATCATCAGTCTATCTATTATCTATCTATCTATCATCTATTTACCTATCTATCTATGTATCTATGTATCTATCAAAGTATCTATCATCTATCTATCATCTATCTAAGTATCTATCTAAGTATCTATCTATCTATCTATCTATCTATCTATCTATCTATCTATCTATCTATCTATCTATTTATCATCTATCTATCTCAGTTTGTAGTGTGGCCAGAGTGCTTCCATATGCTAGTGGAGGTAGATGGGATGCTCTCAGGCTTTGCAGGTTGACCCCACCCAATTCTGCGTTCACTCTGAGGCTCTGACAGAGCTGAGCAGAGCACACACTATGCCCCACCCCTTTTATAATTTCTTCTGACCGAGGATTGAGTTAATCATGTGGCTTAGTCCCTCCATATTATCTTCTTGGTCTGTGCAAGCCCCTCTCTTGAATGTGTGAAGGTCTGTGTGTCTTTTCATTTCTATGCTCCTTTCTCTTTTCTCTCTCACATTCCAGTGTACCTCTTTTTTTGTTTGCATGCTTGCAAAATATCTATTATTTTGTGTGCGTGCATTTTAAATTTATGAATTGGTATGATTATAAATGTCATTTTCCTCTTTATGCCAGCACTATGTTTTTAAGATCTATCCTCATGGCTCTATGTGTGGTTCTGGGCTTCTACCTGCTGTGCTGGCTCCCTGGTGTGCAGCACCCCACTCAGCCTCTGCCCTCTCTCCAGCTTTCTGCAATGCAACCAAGGCCGTGGTGAACAGCCCCATCTGGAACTGTTTATACTCTGGCCAGGAATTTCTGGGCCACAAGGTGTGTAGATACTCAACATGACTGAATTCTGAGGACCTGCTCTCCAAAAGGCAACAGTGTTCAATTTCCCACCAGCATCTCATGAGGACCCCAAGCTTGCTCCATGAGTGCTTTAAAAGAACATCTGTTCTCTATTTGAGAACACATTTTTTGAGGGGTGTTGAGTGGGAGGGTTTGGAATCCTACATGTACATAAGAGCTCACACTTATTAATTGTAATGTTCATAGCCCTGATATCTCTGCTCAGTTTTGTTCTCATGATAGATCTGTTTCTGAGGTTTTGGTAAAATCTTAGCTACAATTATTAATTTGTTTGTTTCCCCCTGCAGTTCAGTCATTTGTTGCTTGATGTATTTTGAGACTGACTGTTTAGGTCACAAGTGTTGATGATGAGTGTGTGCTCTTGGCTTATTGTTCCCTTTACATCATTATTTGTCCTTTATTTTTGGGCTTTAATTTCACTTTTCAAGGTATTATGGCTGATACCCTAGCTTTCTTTCAGTCCGGATTTGTTTAGTATATCTTATTTCATCCTCTCGTATTCAAACATTTATGTCTTTCTGTTTTAAATGTTTATTGTAAATAGAAAATTGTTCAGTCTTTAAAAAAATGCAGCCTGAGAGTCTGTCTTTCAGTGGTGAATTTAATAGTTAACTTTTTTTTTGGGTCAATTAAGGTCATATTATGACTAATTTCTACCTTCTGCTTATTTTTTTGTGCTTATTTTTTTTTTGGAAGGGAGACTTTCTATAATATTTTACTCCTTTTTTACTTTCCATTGCAAAGAGAATTTTCCTCTGGTTTAAAATTTATAATTCTGATTTTGTTCTCATGGTGGTTGCCCTTATCACCCATGTTTATTCCTCCCTGTGGACCTTGTAAACGTATGAATTTTTGTACAAGCTAAATACTCTAATAGGCTCTCCTGCCTCTTCCCCCACCCACCCTGCCACCATCATTTGATATTCCAGTTGTAGGTCTATTTCTTCTGTTTTTCCCCTTTGGTCCTAATAAACAATAAACATGTTTGATCACCTTACACTTCTTGTGTCCTTTGCAGCATTTCCTGGTTTCATTTTTCTCCTTATTTGGATGCTTCCACTCAAAGTGTTTTCAGTACAGGCTTCTGTGGGTAAATCTTATGATTGAGAACACTTTTGTTATTCTCTCAGCTGCCTCCTGTATGTAGAGTGGCATCCATGTAGCATCGCTGGATTGAATATTTTGGTCCTAGTCTTGGAGTCTCTGGTTAGGAAGCCTACATTAGTTCCTTCTCACCAAACTGATGTGTCAGTGGTGTGCTGGTGAACTGGCCATCCGGGAAAACAAAGATCAGGTTTGTAATTTCTGGGGTGTAAATACTCCCACCCTCTCTGATTCCCAGCTACCAAGGTGATGTCACTAAGTGTGGCACTGGAGGGATATGCTCACTTGGGTAACCAGCTTTCAGGAGCTGGTTGGAGCTGTCTCCCCTCTCCACTGCTGACATGGAATTGAAGGGCTGGAGGAGAAATCCTTTGGTAACCTCTAGATGTCATACATTTCATAAATCAAATTCTTTTATCCCATCTATTTCCACCTTGCTTGGTATCCTGGGCCAACTCAACTTGCTTTATAGGTGAGGATATTGAAATACTTAGAAAAGCTGAATGGATTTGTTAGTGGTCAATAATCAGAATGGCATGCATGTGGAGGGTTTCCTGCTCTTAATAGAACCAGATTATAACACTTTGGTGGAAAATGCATGAAAAATGGTATTTTAATTGTTCTATGTCATCACTTAGAGGTTCTGGGGCAGCTGAGTGAGCTGTGAGCATAAACAGCCTTCTGGTGAAATTCTCGGATGCTTGATCCTCAGACAGCCATAACTCACTGGTCATGAAAATAGAGCCTGAGACTTTCTTGGCCTCAAGGTGTGATCACAAACTCAGAGGTAGCCTCTGGAGTGTGACTTGTTCCCATTTCCTATGTGGGGCATTTGTTTCCAGCGAGAAGTGTTCTGTTTTCCTGGAGAAGCCATAATTGGATAGATATAATCTGGAAGAGAAATAGGCAGCCAAGTATTTTTGGGCTGATGGAAGAGGGCTGGGATCTCAGGGCTGACAGAGGAAAGAAAATATAAACGTAGACACCAGCTTTTGCTAAATGATGGATTTATAGTTTGTCCGTTCCCCCTTGTTTCCTTCCCTCATCTCCCGCCTTATGTCCTCACCCCACAATGCTAACCTGGAAGGGTGCAGGGGGTGGGCACTGAGGCACTATAAGTGGTTCATCCCTGTCTTTTGGGGGAGGGGTGGGAAGGCTGAGCCACGTGGCTTCCCGCAAAGGGACCCTGTGTTTTAGGACCTCAATGCTATAACCACAGCAACTAAATAACAAGAGTTACTGGCCATTCAAGAAGGGCTGGATTAATAATTTTAGGGTGCAAGACTATCCCCTAAGAAATGAGATGGGTTGCAACAACTTGCACTTCAACTGAAACAGAAAACAATGACCATGGTCATTACTGTATAATTCCCTTTGTAAGCAAATCAAACCTTCTTCTGATAACTTTCAACCCACCCTCCTCTCTCTCTGTTTTTTTTTGGAAGAGGTATCTTTTATTGTTTTGGACTTTATGTAATACAGTCATTACAGTGAATACATAGCTGTTTCTTTTTCAGTGTTAAGACAGAATGGGTGGCAAGTGATTCTGTGGAAAGAGGTAAGAATGCATTTTATCTATTCATCCTCATCTCTTTTCAAACACATCCTTGACCGTGGAAAGCCCCTCAAATGAGCACGGTGTGGACAATGTAGCTGAGCCGCATTTTAAGAAAACCCTGACACCAACTTGCAACCTTAAACATTTAATGAGAGTATGCTTATGAATATTATAAAAGGAAACACATTTGTTTAAAATATGATTTAAATGTTGAAAAAGATCAATTTTCATCTGATGACATTTCTAGTAATAATTGTTACGTAAAGGAAGGCATGTTGGAATTTCCAGTGAACTTAGGTTCCTAATCCCAAGTCTGGAGAACATCTCATGACTCAAGAATAAATCTCCACACAACATTAAAATTGTCCTGCCTCTTCTCCAGATAGCCCTTTCATCTTTTACTTAAAGTAATTATTTATTGGTCATGCTGATTTTGTCAGTTTATAGGAAAGAGAAGAATCAATACTTCTGAGGTGGAAGGGACTGTAGGGCCCCTCCTCGTCATGAAACCAATAAGAAACTGAGGCTGAGGGGGGGATGGACCTACCCAAGTGGTTGGAGTTCACTCATGGCAGAGCTGGGGGTAGACCTGCCCTTTTGCCTTGTAGACTGATTTCCTGACACTACGTCACTGCATCAAATGACTGAGTTGGCTAACAATGTCACCCATCTCTGTCCCCTTCCTGGTGAATTCTCTTTAGGGGTGTGGCTTATTTTGCAAAAGAGAGAAAATTCCCCACAAAGAGAGCTCTTGTGGAGTGAGCTATAGGTATAAGGTCTAAATTAACCATGTTTTTGATACGTATTGTGCATCTTAGAACATAGAACTTCCTGAATAGGGACTGCATGCTTATTTCCCTGTTCTTGGGAATAACTGGGGTATAGGCTTGCTTGGGGGCAGAATCACAGAACCATCAGAAGGAGAATTTAAGTGGCCTTCAGCCTGGGGACCTGGACAGCCTGCTGAAGGCTGAATTTACAGTGACATGTTTTGGAAAGGGCAACTTAGGAGACATCGTAGGCCTGGTACTTTGTGATGGTCGATGCTCTTCTGTTTTTCTCCTGGGACAGGTAGTAGATGCGGTTGGCCTCTGGGTAGGTGACTTTGCTGAGCGGGAGCTTGTAGATGGCCGGGTTGTTGGTCGTCAGGAGCAGGAAGGTGAGTGCCGAGAGGCAGAAGGGCCAGGTGCAGGGCGGTAATCCAAACTGGGGGGAGGCGGATCACAAGAGAAGCCTTGGTTATATCAGATGCCTGTGCTCGTCTCATCGGCCCTTCACAATCACCTAGGGTCCTGGGTGGAGGAGGGGAGGCTTGGTGGGCACTGAGCAGAATAATACTTAATTCATGACCAACATAAATCAAATCGTTCCATTGGGGTCAGTCTGCATTGTAACAGGGGACACATATTCTTCAAAATGCAGCCGCTGGAACCCTCTTATAATATGCCTTTATGTGGAAGACATATTTTGTCTTGGGTGTCTGGCCAGGCTCTACCTCCCACTCTAGGACTTGTGGCCATTCCCCACCTTCTCCCAAAGCCCCTGTGGAAGGAACAGCATCGGCAGCCATTTTTCGTTCAAAACCTTTTTCTCTTTGGTCATGTCTGCTTGCACTAGAGATAAGCGCCTGACCCAAATGCAGCTTCCCATAGGCAGGCTACCTGGGAATAGAATCCCTGTCTTGAGAATTTGAGCTAAGAGATACAGAGACTGCGTCCAAAGACTCGATCTGAAAAAACTAGAGAGCCAACCAGTGCTGGGTGGATATTTGGGGGCCTCTGTGCAGCAGAAGAAACCCATCCCAGAGAGACACAGAAACAGAACAGACGTATGGAGAGAGGCAGAGATGTCACATCCTAGTCCCAGGGAGCTGGAGATCAGGAGTAGCTACCTCTCTCCTCAAGGGCTCTCCCATTCCCAACAGCCTTTCTCATGATGTTCCCCTGTTTTTTGTATCTTAAGATGCCCTGAGGCTTTTACATACCCTTCCCCATTCTTCATTTGAGATAACCTGGATAGCTTGTTAGCAAAGAGCCTACAAAGTCAACTATGAAGCCGAGCAAATCAATGCCCCTTCTCCCCCAAACATCCTTTTATCATAAGCAGTAAAAGCCTCAGGGAGTACCATTGAAGGAGTGATTCCACTTGGTGTGTGGTCAAAGATGGCCCTGTTGGGTGGGACTTTAGGAGGAGCAATGACAGCCTGGTACCAGAACTGTAGCCTTAAGGAACACCCATGACTGAAGAATTCCACTCCGTGAGTCTTACCAAAGCCCTGCTAAGACTGCATAGGGTGTTTTGGAAAGCATCTCCTTCAAGTCCTACAGTGAGAAGGATGTGGGCTGGGAGTTCCACAGACCCAAATCCAAATCTCAGCTCTGGTTACCTTGTTGGAGCCATTTCCTCTTTCTGACAACTATTTCCTCAACAGCAAAATAGGGATAAAGATATCTACTCAGAGTTGGTGCCTAGTGCATACTAAGCGCTCAGTAAATGGTCCTCAGTTTGTGGTCATTGTCGTGAGGCAGAGGGCAGTGCTGTTGAAGATACGGGGCTGCACATGCAGGAGCCGATTAGAAAGCAAATTGTGTGGCTCCTAAGTGCCCTCTTCTGTAGAGGCTTGAACGGTCTCATAAATGTCATTCAACATTTTTATATCCTGTTCCTCAAGGAGACTGGAAATTCCTTCAGAGTGAATTAATAGCTTGCACTTTTTTTTGTATCCCTGAGAGTGGGCAGTACAGTGTCTTAAACATAGTAGGTACACAGAAAATAAACATGATTTTGTTTTGAAAAATGTCTAGGTAGAGTGATATAACCTGTAACTTCTCTGCACAAGATGAAGGGGCCAGTTATCCTGTAAATTCCTATGATCAGGAACCAAAGTATCCCGTTTGCATCCCTTCTAGTACCTTGTCCAAGGAAGGCACGTGACACGTATTTACTGGATGGACAGTTGGGTGAAAGGATGGGGGCAAGAAGAGGTGGGAAAGCCTGGGGCAGGCAGGAACCTCAGAGGCCAGGCTCTGTCCTGTTTCTGATGGTCGGCTATCTAGCCCCAGCTCTAATGTATCCCATGGTGGGGACTCACTACCTTAGGGTTTCATTCATTCTGCATTTCTTGAGCACCTACAATGAGCTGGGCACTATAATAGGTACTAGAGATAAAGATAAGAATACAACCGGGCCCCTGTTCGAAGGAGCACAAGGGCTGAAGGTGGAAGAGGACTGGTGTGTACTAGACTTGTCACAATGTTGTCAAGCGTCGTAGCAGATATAAACACAAAACGTGATGTGGCCCAGAAGAGGGACTTAGTCCACTGGGGGACACAGGATGGTATTAGGGAAGTCGAATTCTATTGCTTACAAAATTCCTTCCTATGCTCTGTCCAAACCATGCAATTTCACTGAGGATGGAGGAGGGATTTAAACACGGGTTAGTGGAATGCCCATCTCCACCTCCACCTGCAGGACCAATGGGACTTTTCCTGGTTGCCTGTGTGAGCTGGGCCTTGAACCTTTATGGAGGGGGAGGCATCGACTGTAGGCTGAGCCCTGTGTGCTCTGCGATGGGGCCAGTGTCCCTCCTGTGTGTGTTGGGGGCTGGGCTGGCCATGTGGCTCCCCCAACCTCACACACAACCTGCACTGGGGCTCAGGCAGAGAAGGGCTCTCAGACTGCTGCACAGGCCCTCAGCCGCCAGCTCTGGCTTCCCTCGGGCTTGGCCTTGTCCTCCTGGAAGCCTTGCCTCGTGACTCCTGACTCCCTGGTAGTTGCTATGGGGTGAACAAAGAAGTACACTGGCCCACAAGCTACTTGGGTAGATGATCTAGAAACATAGGAAAAAAAATTAAATATGAAGATTTAAAACTAGTTGTAGAGGAGTTTGATTTACAAGAAATTTACAAGAAATGAGTCTGATTTACAAGATAATGCTCTTCAGACTGTCCTTCTATACGGAGCCCCACTGGCCCACTGACCACGGGATCTGATTGACCAGTGTTGACATTAACACTTTTGAGGCCCAGCTCTTTCTGTCTGCGGCTGTGGAGGAGGGAAGCGTGATTTGAGACATGAGGGATGGATTGCGAAGGGGTTCCTGGAGGAGAGGTTTGGGGAGCTGAGAGAATACAGAGGAGGGTGTAATGCACATTCCTAGCCCATGTTGACTCACCACAGATAATACGTTAGCCAGGGCAGCACCCAGGTAGGCTGCAAACAGAGCTGCGAAAGAACCAAGAAATAGTCAGGTGACTAAGAGTGCCTCGAGTTTACATATTCTCCCCCAATACGTTTCATGCCACAAATGCTATCTCTCAGGTTAAAAAAAATCGAGTTATGTTTCCGTTGCTTGGCAGCTTTGAAAAGTGTTAAATTCCATGCAAATTCCAGCACAACTAAGACAGCAGATGAACTTTGTTGAAAAGGACCAGAATTTAGCTGTTACAGTTCTCCTGGGTCCTACCACCTTGCATTCTAGCAAAGGAACATTTAGGAGCATAAACCATAAATGAACATTTTACTATACAGCCAAGGAACGTGAATCCCAGAACTCCCTGCTGTGATATTTCATCACAAGTTATTAACATAATATGGGTTTCCAGGGAGGAACAGCATTCTTTAAGCTTGAGGAAGACCAAATACACCTACTGCCTCATCTTCTGGGCTTTGTATGTGGAGGGTACCACTAGGCTGGCCACTGGGAAGACCCAAGTGCTGGTGAGAGGTGAGGTTCCGTGAAAACGGGCCACAGTAATTTGGCTTTACTTCTGAGCTCTCACTTTCTCCACTAAAACCATCCCAATGGTCCCTAGGATATTAACAACAGCAAATCTTTATCAGAGAGTTACTGAGTGCCCTGACCACATTCTTCAGCATTCCTACAAGCATTATTTGAAGGTTCTGTGGTTAATGTTTGGGTGCATAAGGTTAACTGCTGTATCTGATGTAAACTGCCCAATTCCACATATAAAGATTAATTTGCATAAGACTTGCTCTGTCGGAAAGTTCCAACCACCAGCACGGAAAGCAGTAACCACAGCAGACAGCCCATGGGCAACAACCGAACAACCTCCATGTGGCTGAACACTTAGTGTTCACTGAAAATAGTTTTCAATGTACTAATCACTAAAGGACCATTCAAAACAGCTTAAAATAAAAACACTTTTATAAAGCAAACACATCCTCCCATTTATCTTTGGAGGACCAGCAGAATTTCCGCGGGGCGGTTTCCCTGTGGGCATGGACGCCGGCATCATCGGAGGTGGAAAGGGAATCCCGCTGGCAGTACCCACCGCAGGCGACGGCGAGGAGGTGCGTCTGCCAGGTGATGACGTAGAACATGCCTCCTATGGCGATGCAGGCCAGCGTGCTATTGAAGCCACACAGCCCGAAGTAGATGGAGTCAAAGGGTGTCGCGAGAGTGAGGGCTGGGGGAGAAGACAGGCTGAGGGCTGTGCAGGTCGCGTGGGCCCACCCACCAGCCCCAAAGCCCTCCACAGTCCTCAACCCAGACCAGTTATCAACACCAAGGTATGTATAAAAAGGACTTCTGACTATTCAGTGAAAAAACATCTAAAGGAAACAAATGGCCTTGGTCACATGCATATCAGTGGTTAAGCTGGGATGGGTACAAGAGACCCTTTTGAGTAGTGATCTGAAGTCTGAGTGAGCAGTCCAGAGAAGGTCCCTTCCCTGCCAGAAAAAGGCGGGTTAACAGAACCTTAACGTTCTCTAATGGAGGACAAATGCTTCTTATCGTGATTAGAGATAAGACTTAAAATATAAACATGCCTGGAAGCAACTCCTCCCCAGCTTTTAATTTATACTGAGGTGGAAATGACTAACACCAGAGCCTTTCCTGAGGACAGCTTTTGCTCAGGGGGGTAGGAGGGCACCGGCACCCAAAATGGAAAGACAGGTGTAATGGAAGGAGGGAGAGTTTATAGGAATAAGCCGGTGGAGCATGGAAGACACATGGCACCATTTTCTTTGGAGCAGGCCCCAGATACAGCATCCTTATCGCCCATTAATAAGGGGCCCATTAATTAATAATGACACTAACCTGCTAACATCCCCATGGCGGATCCGATCGCAGCATGCAAGCAAATAAGAGGTGACGATATGAACAAAGCTATGAGGAAAATGCCTCCAGTCCAGGGGTTATCGCAGCCGTACACTTGGCCGATTCCAACAGGGATGGCTCTCAAAAGCTGCAGGTCCAACAAGAGCACATGCAATTATGGAGGCAAAAGAGACAACTTGAAGCTTGGCTGGAAAAGGTTTGGGGCCAAACCCTCCACACTAATATTTTGCAACAGTTTTCCAAGGTATTTTCAAATAGGTTCACTCTAAAAGGCACACAAGATTTATTGTTTTAATCTTAAGTTCTTAGAACAGTAAGGGGTTAAAATGTCATTTCCTTTATTTAGAAACATGAGTGTAAGGCACTAAACTCTCAGTGAAGAGAAACTGAATACTTCAAATGAGGGTGTTATTCATTAGAAAAGTAATAGATGTCTAACCAAAGTTGGGGTTGAATAACTCTTGTAACATTTTTTTAAAGCTAAAAACATGACTAGAAGGCTAAATATTAGATGGAAAAATGGTCCTTTTTGTTTCCAAGAACAGCATGTCTGGGCTGTGGTCACGTTTGTGCCATCGTCTGGGCGAGGAGCTGGACTCGTATCCACAGAGCAGCACCTGGGCAGGTGGTATCTTGGCATCTGCGGGTTTTATTGATAAACCTGTCACATGGCTGATGGAGGAGAACCCTGATGTGTTAGGCCTCCGTGTGTCTCAGGTAGCAGAACTGTGTGTGAATGAGACAGGAAGGCCAGGGTGCAATGTCGAGTGGGCACTTGCACACGTACTCTGGAGTTTGGGAAAAGGATCCAGGGCACATGGGCTTCCCCAGCAACTGAGACTGGGTCCTGTATTTTGGAAGGTTGGCCAAAGGCCCTTGAGCAAAGAAATGCTTACAGGAGGGGCTCTGGGCCCTGCTGGGATGCACTGGGGTCCGTCCTTCCCCTTGTGTATATTTCATGATGAGGCAGTTCTTCCCTCAGCCCAAGTCCTCTGAGGACTCCTCCTGGGGTGCAGGGGAGGGAGGTCCTGTAGCTCCAGGGCCCTCGCCCCACACGAGAGTGTGCAGGGACAGGGCTGCAGGGTAGTCTAATGGGCAACCCTCTGGGCTCCATCCCCCGTTATCCCAGGACAAAGAGCAAGACTGGGCTCCGGCATCGCCACGCGGGGGATGGCGGGACAGGCAGAGAGTTTGTTGCAGAGGCAGTGGTGCTGGTTCCTCTGGTCTTCAGCCGGTTGCACCCTCCAGCACGCTCTCCCCTCGCCAAAGAGCAGAGGAGCTTGTGGGGCCTCAAAATCATTGGGAGGTTTAGACCCTCTCTCTGACATCTACCACTTGTTTCCCCAAAACTCAAGGCTCTAGTTATAATTGTCAAAATGACAAAACGTACTCACTATTAGCATAATCCATTCAAAACTGGCCAGAAAGGTATTTCTTAAAGAATAACCACCGAACATTGAATTTGTCTTTCCTGGAAATTTGGGGGTTCTAAAGCATTTGTACAATATTTTCCATTTTTTTCATTTTTACAAAATTCCTGGTTATCTTTTCAATTAAAAATGTGGTTTGGAGCATGCAAAATATCTTAAACTTGCCTTTTCTACCATCATTTCCCCATAGCACGCCAATTAGAGCAATTTTGACTTCAAAAGATACTGATTGGTTTAATATTGTGAAAGGGAAGCCTGAGGGGCTGAACTGCTAACAGCACCTTTTCTCACCTTTGGCTCATGAAGGTACTCTCACACACACACACACACAGACACACACACACACACACACAGACACACACACACAGACACACAGACACACACACACACAGACATACACACACACACACACACACACACACACACACACACACCAACAAGGATGGGGCTAATGTGAATACGTCTCTTCCTAGATAATGCGTCTTGGACAAATGGAGGGCTCTTTCTGCCCTGCCATGCTGCTGTTTCCTTGAACTGTTCAGAGAAACTAGGCACCATTATTTCTGACACAAATTCCCTTCAACAAGCCCAGGTGGCTTTGTGGTTAGATGATGAATTGCCAATAACAAAGTTCAGAGTGAGCTCTAGCCTATGGAGTCATTTAGTGTAACAGAGAGTAGGGGGACCTCAGAGAAAACGTGCCCAGTTAGAAAAGAAGGCTGATGGGCATAGTTCTCCAGGCTGACTTAACGCTTTTAGAGTAGCTTCTTATTTAGTTTGGCAGACTTCCAGCGGCCAGCAGTATATACAGAATACTTGCCAAAAGCGTAAAAATCTCTGTTATATAGATATTTCTTAGTGGAGCAACACCTGTGCTTTACAGTGTGAGGATGCCCCAGAGAGCAAGGGGAAGCTGCTCCCCAGGCTGGAGCAGAGACTTGTCGAGCCAACAGATGGCAGTGTGTGTGATGTGCACATCTTCAATGATTCAATGACATTGAATGAGGAAAAAAATACACAGAGTCGCTTGGATTGAAACTGGAGTAAAGCATCAAAAAGGCTTTTTAAAAAAAAAAAAAAAAAAGATAAAAGAACCCAAGTCTAGGAGTCAGGAGGCGGGAGTTCTAGTCTTGACTTTGCTCCTTACTGATTAACCATGTGACCTCAGGCAGTCTCTTAACCTGTCTTTAGTCTCTCCCCCTGTGCTATGATAGGACATTGTGCGGCCAAAAATGGCCGTTTTAGCTCTTAAAAAGAGGAAAGAAAAAGCTGGTGTCTAATGACATATTGAGGTAGAGTGTCTCGCACTGTATAATTGGTAATAGTTGTTACTTATGGATGTTTGTTTCCTTTTTTTTTTTTTTTTTTTCGGTACGCGGGCCTTTCACTGCTGTGGCTTCTCCCGTTGCAGAGCACAGGCTCCGGACGCGCAGGCTCAGCGGCCGTAGCTCACGGGCCCAGCCGCTCTGCGGCATGCGGGATCTTCCCGGACCGGGGCACGAACCCGTGTCCCCTGCATTGGCAGGCGGACTCTCAACCACTGCGCCACCAGGAAAGCCCCTCATGGATGTTTCTGACATGCAAAATAAGTAAATGCCACTTTAACACTGAGTTTGGACAGACGCTGCCCTTCCACCTTCCACGATACCTACCAAGGGCACTTGGACCTCCGACCAGGTGATATTGGGCATGGAGGAGGAGGGCTGCAGCAGCTTCGTGGGGAAGAAGAGATTGTAGTGGCCCGTGGCCGCCAGGTACAAGGTCACTGCGATGTTGAAGGGCAGCGTGAAGACCGGGAGGTCCCACTTGCTGAAGATGGTGCCCAGGGCACTGGAGAGGATGGGGCTGAGGGCAGAAGCACAGGAGATGCTGTTCAAGATGCCCCCTGGCCCTGACACTAGCCTGAGTGGTTTTAGGGGGCCCCTGTGCCTTCCCAGGGAAAAGCAGCTGGCTGGCTCCCTCTCCCAGCCTGACTGGCCCTGGGCAGCTCCTCCCCTGGACCTCCTTCCTCTGCCCCTGCACAGCAACAGGGTGGACGGCCAGACTCAACTTCAGAAGGAGGGCTTTCAGGGGAGATCCTAAGGCGGGGAGCCACAGACCTTCCCTGAAGAGCCACATGGCTCCCTGCGCAGGCATGGGAAAGGGGCTGATGGTGAGGGGAATCACATTCATTCAATCATTCAGCAAATGTCTGTTGAGGCTGAGAGCACTCCTGGCCGGGGTGCCCTGTGGTTTCTGCAGGTGAGTAAGGACCTGGAGCCTGGCCGTATGAGGGCTCTGGGCAGGGCTGGGCCTGCAGCCCACACTGGGAGGTTGTCCCTGTCTGGTCAGGGTGCCCAAGGACAGGGTAGCACTGGGGGAGCAGGAGGGATGGGAAGATCTCCAGACACTGACAGGACCCCGTGGTATGGCTCTTAACCTCTGTGGGCCTCAGTTCTCTTCCCTGTGCTCTGCCGGGGTAGGACCAGGGGCTCTTTTAGATCTTACAAAAATGAAGAGTAAATGAGATACTGTGTACAGACCACCTAGCACAGTGGTGCTGTTGCTGTCTAACATCAGTAATTATTTCTAGTGGCTGTTTCTGATGTGCAAGCTAAGGAAATGCTTCTTTAAACTCCAGTTTGGACAGACAGTCACGGAGTTGGGGTAGAAAGGCTGGCAGCCCTTGATCTACACCCACAGCCTTGGAAGCAAACTTACCAAGACACGGACATTACGATGACGGGGAGTAGAAGCCACCAGTAATAGTCGCCTTTGTCCGAGAACACAGCCATCAGCAGCCCCACCAGCACCCCGTTGTAGCCGTGAAGTCCGGCTGCGATGGCGGACCTGGGGGGGAGGGCTGGTGAAGAAGGGGTTCCCCGAGGCCTGACGCAGGGCCCTGCCTTCTTGATTTTCCTTCTGAGTCAGGCTTTTCTCAGCTGGAGCCTGACCACACACCCCTTCAAACCATCAACCCTTCACAGTCCCCTAGACAATGTGTGGTTGTTAAAAGTAACCAGGGAATGGTTGTTTTGAGTGATTAGTGACCTTATTGTGAGGGGTTTCTGAGCCGGGAGCCAGGCAGTGAGGATGTGAGGCTGGTGAATGTCCCCACGGGGATCTACCTGTGGTCTCAGGCCTGGACCCTGGGTTTCCTGGGACTTACTTGTCCTGACTCAGGATGAGGGCTGTCAGGGTGGACACCACGGTGCCCAGGCAGCCCGAGATGGCCCACCAGGGGTTCTGGACGAAGAGGCCGAGGACGATGAGGATGCCACTGAGGGGATTGTTCACAAACATCACCTGGGATGTGCCCCGCAGCACCCAGTCGAGGAACTGGAACACTGGGGATTTGTCTGAAATAGAACCAGTCAAGGCTCAGCTGTTACACCTCTAGGCGAGGCCCCAGAGGGCGAGGGGTGAGGGAAGCTGGGCGTCAAGGTGGGTTCAGCTCCCTGCTGTCACCTGCCACAGAGGAGGGTACACCAAGAACCTGAGGGGGCATCTGACTGCCCAGAAAACCCTTCAGACCCACTGAGAGCTGGCTGTGGTCTTTAGGTTGTCATTCAGGCAGTGGGTACCCTGTGTGACCTGTGCCCCTGTGAGAGTGGCATGAATTTTCAAGAGGAGGGATCCAGAAAGAAAACTCTTGCAGCCCAGCAGGCATCAAACCCATGGCCTGAGGTCTGGAGGATTGCTAACGGGAACCTATTGGAATAGTAGACACGGCTCTCCCACGATCCATCTCTAGGGCAGGCATGTTTCTAGAATGCTGGCTCTAGAATCCCAGTCCTACAATGTGACATTCTTTATTTAAAAAAAAATTTTATTGGAGTATCGTTGCTTTGCAATGTTGTGTACAATGTGACATTCTGAGGCGATATTTGAAAGCACATGACTGTTATGTTCAGAACTGAGAGCTTGTATACCTACATGTAATGGCATTTACATCCTGAGAGACTGCGTGTCTGTCATAAGAGTGAAACTCCTATCCTACCCTACCCTATCCTATCCTATCCTATCCTATCCATGGAAATGGGACTCAGTCTCATCTACAGAGACCTGTGCAGCGTGTTTCCTGGGGACGACCAGAGAGGACATTTTTAGGGATAGGAGCAGGGGCTGCTCTCACGGAAACTTTACCTTTAAGCCCCTCTCCGCACTCCTTCATCTCTCCTGTGATGTACCCGAGGGCTTTGCGGACCCTCTTCCCGCTGGCAGCCAGGGAACTCTGAATCCAGGAAGTCTTGGAGATGTCTGTTTCTACCTTTATCTCGGAGCTCTCCTCCATGGTGTCCAGATCCTGTCCAGGGACAAGAGACGGGCAAGAAGCTCCCACATTCTGAGGCTCTCACACTGAGGAGTGACTTGTTTGCTTGGGGACAAGCTAAGATTTTCACTTGGTATTTAGTGAAACCGCTATTTAATCATTTTTGTTTCTGTAGACCAGAATATCTTTTGTTTTGTTTGATCTTTTACCTCAGTTAATATGGGCAACAGCCTTGCACAGTCAGCCATCTGTATCATCCATGGATTCAGCTAACTTCAGGTTAAAAATACTCAAAAACAATTTCTAGAAAGTTCCATAAAGCAAAACTTGAATTTGCTGCACACTGGCAACTTTTTACATAGCATTTACATTGTACTTACAACTATTTACATAGCATTTACATTGTATTAGGTATTGTAAGTAATCTAGAGATGATTTAAAGTATTCCAGAGGATGTGCGTAGGTTATATGCAAATACTATGCCATTTTATGTAAAGGATTTGAGCATCCACAGATTTTGGTACACATCAGGTGTCCTGGAACCAATCCCTCATGACTGTAGTATAACAAGACAACATCTTTATCCTCATTCTGTGGATGAGGTCTCAGGCATGGATGGAGAGGTTCTCATTTGTAAAAGTCAAGGTCAAATGATAGAATTTAGATTTACCCACCGATTTTTAGATTCTTTTTTTAAAACAAATATTACTTCTACTGTACCATACTCTTTCCAGAAGAAAGTATCCCCTCCCACCCTAGCATGTCTAGTCTTTAAAATTTAACTGTCCATAAAATTAAACAAGTAAATGTTCTGTTTTGAAAATTGGCACCAGCTTATTTCCTAAGTGCTTGAATGCTGGATTCAGAGGAAGATGGATAAGAAATAATCAAAATAAAAGAAACATGAAACTTTATAAAGTAAACTGAAAAGTAGACATCTTTATCCCACATAATTATGTTTCTGGAAATATGAACTCAAGAAAAGTTTGCCTAAATCAGAGGACGTCTTTTCTGGACCTCAGCTCTCTACCTTGCTGCGGACTATGTGATGTGGGCGCTGCCCCTGATTCGGGCCACTCTTTACTCACCAGCAACTCGACCGTGGGCTTCCGGTATTGGTGGGGAGAAGGGTCTTTGGTGCGCCTTTCCTGGTGTTCACCTTTTCCAAATACTGGAGTTGGCAGGGAGAACATCATCTGTTAGGACCTCTACCCTGGCACCTTAGCAGCAAATTTCCTTCAAGGCTCAAGTTGGAATACTCAGCACTTTCTACCCCAGTGAGGATGCCCCAGCCTCTGCGCCTGGGACAGGAGGACCCCCTCCTCTGCTACTGCACACACCCAATTGGGCAAGCTCTTCGGGGAAAAAAATTCACATCTTCATGTAAATTGGACATTTTACAAGAATTTAGGGAATTCAGAGACTCAGCTGACTTTTAGTTAAGAGGCTCTGATCTTGTTCAACTCCCCTATTTTTTAGGTGAGGAAACAAAGCTGTCTGTGAGCCCTGAACCCAGGGTTCTTTTTCCACATGAACACGAAGATTGGTATTTATGAGGCATTATTGCTCATAAAGCATTAAGCTGCCTGAACCATACGTCTGTGTTCAAATTATACTACAACTTTTTCCAACTGGATAACCTCAGCTGTTTTGCTATTTTTAGGATGTATGTCTTAGAATTTTAGGTATTTTAGCAGCAGCTTCTTGTTGGATTAAGACAAGTGATATCCGTGTTGTCACTTGACACAGATTTTGGCATGTCCTTGTAATTCTAGAAAACTGTTATTAAGTAGCTCTGAATGTATTTTTCATTATTACAAGATAATTTATTTGTAAAGGTGAGTAATTTCAGAAAGGTTTTAAGTAACATGAAAGAAGGCCCTTGGAGGTTTTGCTGTTTATGCTCTGGTGCCCTCTTGTGGTCCAGTGTGAGAATGGCTGTCTGGGCTCAGAATGCCCTGTATCTTCAATTGGCCATTCTGTCTGCATTCGTGAGATTTCAAGGCAACTAAACACTAGAAGAGACACGTCAATGGCTCTGAGCTCCCCCATCTGAAGGAGCAGGGACTGCAAATACCAGTGTGGTTGGGAAGTTACACTATGTAAGAGAAACAAATTAAGGAAGTTTGAAAGGAAGAGTAGGAAGCAAAGAGGATGACTCTAGACTGTGAGGCTAGTGTGTTTGATATCCTGATGGATTCTCTGCTTCTGTCTGAAGCGCCAGCTCTTCAGCAGCTTCTGCTAACCCGCCTCCCAGGCTCCTTTGCGTGGGGCTCTCTGCTAGGCCCTCTTTCACCCCAGCCCCCAGCCACTATCCTAAGAATATGTTTGCAGGGAGATTGTTAACTTTTTGAGGCAAACTATGCTTTCTTCCTGAGGATGCCCTGGGGCCTCTGTGAAACACAAACTCCTGGGCTAAAGGGGTCCTTGATTTAATTTGGTGCCCTCTCCCCAGTGTATGAGGTATTCCCCAGACCACCCCAGGCCATTTCTCTGGCTGGCTACTTTGGCTATAAAACAAGGAGGCTCAGACAAACTGGGGCAAGAAAGTCACATGCTTCTGGGAAGCATGTGATACTGTAAAAGGACGCTAACCCAGGAATCAGTTTTATCCCTGCCATGCCCTCACCAGCTGTGTGACCCTGGGCAAGTCGCCTTCCTTCTCTGGAGGGCAAAGTTAGATTGCCCCTCTGCCCTGGGTCTTCATGACGCTGCTCCCACCGTGCATCTGACTGGGGAGACCCCCACTTGACCCCACACCCCTCCCCCACTGCCAGTTCTTCCCTGTTTGACACAACATGTCCTCAGCGTCCAAATTCAAGTTTCTGGCTTCCCCGCTTTGGCTGCCCTCTAGACCCTCCTCTTGACCTTGGGAGCCCCTCCCCTCCAGGGCTCTCCATCTGTTCCCTTGTCTAGACATCACCACTGTCTAGCATCAGGACCAGCATCAGCATCAGGACCAGTAGCATCAGGATCAGTGGTTGTGACTTGGCAGCACATTAGAATCTCATGGAGAGCTTTTTTTGGGGTCATTTTAAAAGTGCAAAGTTTTATTTATTTTTATTTTATTTTTTGTATTTTGGCTGTGCTGCACGGCATATGGGATGGTTCCCTGACCAGGGATCAAACCCAGGCCTCTGCAGTGAACGGGCCAAATCCTAACCATTAGGCCACCAGGGAACTCCCTCATGGAGAGCTTTTAAAGCTCCTTCTGCCACCCAGGCTTCTTCCCAGGTGAATTGGATTAGCACTTCCGGGAATGAGATGCAGGTGGTTCCAATGTGCAGTGAAGTTTGCAACCTCCTGGCCTAGACTGACAGAGTCAGCTGCTTGTCGTGGCTCCAGTCTCCCTGCCCCAGGGCGTCTAGACCCTGGAACCCGTGGCTGTGGTCAGAGGTCGAGGGTGATGAGACTGAACCTCACCCTTGTGGCTCTCCCCACTACCTTGTGATGGAGGTGTTGCCATGGTCCCCATTTTAGAGGTGAGCAGATCAAGGACCCGGGAGCGGGGTCAGGGGTGGGGGGTAGTGGGAAGCGCACACCTTTGCTCCTTCTGCGAATGGATGACCATTCGATGTGGAACACGTTCCTGGGCTTGGGGTGCACAGCCTCCGAGCCCTCATCTGCCTTTGGGCTCGTCGTGGGCGGCGGCCCCCCAGCGCTGCCTGGCCGGGGGCAAAACAAGACAGGTCAGTGTCCCACCCTGGACCACCCCCCGAGAGACAAGCAGAGAGTGCAGAGAAATCATGTGCAGAGCCAGAGGAGCAGCGTGGCGTGAGCTGCAGCAGTGAGTGCACCAGTATCTGCGGAAAAATCCCTCTTTTCCATTCCTCCCGATGAAACTTCCTTTCCTCACAGAAACTGCATCCCAGACACCTATCAGTGTCAAGATATGGACAGGCCAGCCTGCCTTGTTTCCCCAGTAATACACTGCTCTAAGACCTCCTTCACTTGGTCTCGGACTGGCGTGGATGGTGGGCCCGAGCTGACTGCCCGTTCCCGTCCTTCAGCCGGTGGCCTGGCCTCCGCCTGCAGTAGGGAGTTTGTGTGTGTGGGTCCTCAGTGCTCGCTGCACATCAGAATCACCTGGGTGCTTAAAAAAATGCCTGACCCCTACCCCAGACCCATTTTAAAAATTGGAGTTTTTAATGCCCAAGATGTTTTAGGAGGTGGCCCTAAGGTGCAGTTTGGGCTGAGAACCTCTCATCTAGGGTTTTGCTGCTCAAAGTGTAGTCCCTGGACCGGCAGCCTCCTCTGGGAGCTTGTTAGAAATACAGAATCTCAGTTTCCACCCAGGCTGATGGAATCAGAATCTACAGTTCAACAAGGTTCCCCAGGTGATTTCTGTGCACATTGCTTTGCTCTGTGGGGAACTAAGAAGCTGCAATCAGCTACAAGAAACATTTCTATCCTTGTGGAGAACAGAGTAGCTTACCACGTGGCACAGAGTTTCTCAAACTGGGTCTGAGAATTGACAGTGTCAGGTCACCTGACGGCTTGTCATGATGCGTGCCCCAAACCCTACTACACCCGGCCCACACTGACTAATTGGAGTACGTGGTGGTCCCCAAGACAGACACTTCTGACACTTTCTGCTTGTGGTTCCAGTGAAGTCTAGAGTTAGATGATCAAGTGGCTGCCTGGAGAGCTTTCACACTGTTACTACATTTGCACACTTCTGTAAGTTAACTCACTTGGGCATTGTTATCACCAAAAGATGGAAAATTGAGGCTCAGATGATTTCTGAAGCATCCTACAAACAGTGAGCCATGTGGCTCTCAGCCCTCAGTCTTCTTTGCAGCTTTGTTTCTCAGCGTTTGGTTTGTGGACCAGCTTCATGGACATCCAAGGGAGCTTGTTAGAAATGCAGACTCTCAGGTCCCATCTCAGACCCACTGAATTGGAATAAGTTTTTTGTTTTTTCTTTTTAAATGAGATCTCCAACTGACTTGTGTGCACATTAAAGTTTGAAAAAACTGGTCTAGTTCACACTACTCATGTAGAAACAACTTTAGCAAAGCTGAGAATATAGCAGGACCAACAACCGGAGTATGTGGGACATGTGTGAGCAAAGAAGGTATTCTGTCTATACTCTCAGACTGAAAGGTCACACATGTGACTGTGTCCCTTCCCTCTAGGCTCGGAATGGGAAAAAAGCTCCTTTTTCACTCATCACCCTGCCCGTGGGTCACCATGGAGCCATAACTCCAGAGGCTGGAGAAGCCCCCTTGACCCTGTGCTTAAGACACACGTGGAAGGTCAGCCTTCCGTAGGGCACCTCTGCAGATAGGTTCTGGGCAGGGGAGTGAGGACCGAGGGGGTATTATTGCATCATCTGGCAAAGCAGGGCATTCTCCCATAGCCAGTCCACAGTGTACACCTCCCAGGCTGGAAGGGCACCTCTGCTGGCTCAATGCTTCTCATTTCTCACGTGCCAATGGTCAGCCACCCTAGCCACGCCCTGCGCAGAGCCATATTTTGACCTTAGCATCATAGGTTCAGACTTGCATGGATCTTCAAGATCACAGTCTACCTCCCATATCCAGAGAAATCACCTCGCCCCACCCGAGTCACATAGCTTATTAATTATGGCACAGCCAGGAGCTGCACCCAGGTCTCCAGACTCCCAGTTCGCTGCTCTATGGATGGCCACAGAAGACCTGGCTCCCGTTTCCTGCCCTGGCCCTTCGCTTTCAGCACTTAGATTGTGCTGCTTGCTCAGAGCCCAGGAAAGTGGGTCAGGGTCCACAGTACTACGTGTTCCCAGAATCGATGTCCCAGCCACAGAAACAAAAATGAAGAGTATCTTTCTTTTCCTTGAACACATTTTTTTTTCTTATTTGGGGTGATTGCGGAGGTAGCCCCAAATGTGGTCTGACATCGTGTTGCTCCTGGACCTCCCGTGGGCAGGACGGGAGTGCTGAGCTGTAGACCAACCACCCAGGGAGGGCGATGGCCCCTCCAGATGTGCCGGCTAAGCGGTGAGGATGACAGGTGGGACGGATGCCACAAGGAAGATTGGAGAGAAAGTAACACATTTCCTGAGGCTGTGAAAATACTTAAAGCTAAGATGATAGCAACTTACCACTACCTTTGGGACAGATTTTCAGGGCTTTCATAATGGATAAAGGCAATTTCAAAAATATCATGAACACATCTATCAAATGTTCTAGAAATAAATGTTCCATTGGTGTGGTGGGGAAAAAAGAAAACAACGATAACACTGGCCGGGAACCAGCATCGCTCATTCTGCACGGCATTTTGCAAGTCAAGTAATTTCATCGACAGTTTCCCTCATTGCAAGCACGGCGCTCAGAAGGAGATATACAGACCCCGTAGAGCTGACCTTGCAAACCCAACCTATAGAATGATGACAGATATTTCGGAGGGTACCTGCTATTTCGTTCTCATATTGTTATGAAGATGAAATTAATGCTTGCAAAATGTTGGGGAAAATAATTTTGCAGAGCTCATGTCAGTATCTCCTCAGGGAGGCCATGTCTCTGGAACAGCCTGTGCTCTGGGCAGGGTGGGTCCTTAAGTCAGGGCAGGCCTGGCATTTTATACCTATCATCACCCACTCCTACTTCGTGTTCCTGTCTGTCACCTTCACAGGACGCTGGGATCCTTGACAGCCTGGGTTACAGAGGTTTATATTGGCACTTCCAGCACCTAGCATGAGCCTGGCCTATTGTAGGCACTCAGAAGTATTTGTTGAATACATTAATGAGGGATAATTATCCTACACATTTTAATTTCTGAATAGTAAAATGAACAACCGTTGGCTATTTTGGGGTATGAACTATTAAAAAAATAATATATCTCGTTGTAAATGTTAAATGCTTGATAAATATTGAAATAAAAGTGAGCCTTTCATAGGTTAACGATGGTAATAGCTGAGTTGTGTAGGGATTTAGAAGTTTCAGGGCAAGAGCTGATTATCTCCAGCAGTACCTGGAGAAAAGAAGGGAAGTTTATAGATGTGATAAAGTGATTGGCCATCTATGACCAACCAACCAGAAACCCAGAAATCCTTCATGAGTGGATAGAAGAACCCAGTTAATGAGAGAGAATAAAACAGGCCACTGAAGACAGAGATCTTGCTTGATGGGATTTGCTTTGGTTAACAAGAGATTACACCAGGTGGTTGAAAACCCCAAAGCTTCTTGGAAGAGGGCAGCTGGGTGTTCTGAAGCCCAAGAACAAATTTTTTTTTTGACAATAACTCACCCTGGGGAGTTCTTTCCAGCTTCCCCTTCCCCCTGCCCCCCAGCATCATGGCACACATAAAAATAATACTGTGTGGCATGGTGCAGAAAACAGATGATGATGTTTACGGCCTGGGCCTGAGGACTCTGGCCTCACCAGCCCACCTCTGTCTGCTTCGAGGACCAAGGGCTTTGCTCTCGTGGCTTAGCTACATACGTGCTGAGAAGCTCTGTCCTTGAGAACCTGCAGGTAAACCTTAGCAGCTGAGTAACTCCTCGGCTTTCCCACCTGGTGTAGGAACTGCTGCCCCCTCCTTCTCTAACAAGCCTTTCAAGTGTCCCAATGTGTGTAGCTTCACACTGGGGCTGTTCAGGACCATTTCAGGGGCATGGTCCCTGCCCTTGAGGATTGCCACCATCCTGTGTTTTAACAGGCAAGAGTCCAGTGATGCTTTCCTCCCATTGACTCAGAGAAGAAAAGAATAGTCATGAGCCATAATGATTTGTTCAGAAGCACTTTTTTTTTTTTTTCCTGGAGAGTAGTATCCCATAGTACCCACACCTCTACTGACTGCTAACATACAGAAAATGCAATCCGTTCAAATATCCTGGGTAAAAAACATTTTACAGAAGAGCCCACCTGTCAAATACAAGTTTGAAGCTTACTGCAATTTCTTTGAAAGGAAAAAAACAAACCCAAACCATATATGACATCCTTTCAGAAGAAAAATGATCTAGTCTATTTTACTAAAATCAACCTTTACTCAAGCCTTTACCTATACTCCTTCTACAAGCTGTCTTTCTCAGGTTTTGAACAGGTTTTCCTGTCTCCTGGAGGTGGACCAATACTGTCCATCTATCACTAGCAATGCCCAACATATAGAGGATCTGGAACCTACTATCAAGACCCTTTTGTCATCCCTCCCCAGATCACTGGGTCTCTTATTCCTCCAACTTACTGTGGCAGACACAACCACACACCAGGAGGTAATTTCCTAGCTACTATGCCAGCAGGATTTTTTGAAGTGACAATAGTACATAACTTGATTTCTTCCTACACCCAGTTCTACAGGATAACACTTTGGCCGCAATTTAGGCATATGTTTCCCCATGTGGAAGTTGAGCTTTGCACTGTGATGTGTAATTTTCAAGGCTACTCTGTGTGTGTGTATGTGTGTGTGTGATATAGATACCTGTGGGTGGTAAACGAGGTGCTATCTTTTTCTGTGAAGTTGTGTTTAGCTGACATTTTCAAAGATCATTCTATAAACTATCAGAGGCATCGAACGTTAGAATTGGAAAAGGCTTTAGAGATTATCCAGTCCAGCCCTCTCATACAGTCCCCCCCCCCACCGAGTACCCGCCCCCTCATAGAGGAGGAAATGAAGGCTTGGAGTATTGGGGGGACTTTGGTGTCTCTGTCTCATGCCGTGAAGATATTAATTAGCCTATATGAGTTGGTCCTCATTTACAACCTCATGAATGAGGCTGAAGAGAGTGCAAAGGTCAGAGTGCCCATTCTGTCACTGGGGTAACACCTGACTGACCTTCCTTTAGAGTGAGTTTTCACTCTCCTTCCCCTATTTACACCGAGCTCACACCTCAGCATTACCTGTGTACATTGTCAGTTTCCCTCCTTTCAATCCATTCTGTGCTTCAACTGTTAGACCATATCATTACATGACTCTGTTACTCAACAGTCTACATGGCTCCCTATTGCCAAGAGTACAATAATGCTCAAACTCCTCTGCCATGCTTTCCAGGTATTCCACAATACAGCTGACTTCATCAACCTGCTCAGCCTTCTCTGCCCAACACACACCCTGCCTTGGTATTCTGGCCTTATCTCTGGCCCTCTGTGCCTCTTCTTGCCTAGTTTCTATGCACCCTTCAGTGTCTGCTTTATGTTCTACTTCCTCCGTGAAGCCATCCTTGGCTTATTTGGCCACATGGATCATTCCATTATTTGCAGAAGGTACCCTAGATCCATCTTTTGGAGTTAGGGCCATGGTGGACTTTTATAGTTACAATCCACATGAAAATTTTCCAATCAAATGAAATTACTTGAAATTATCAATCCTTTATAACCAAGTGAACTTTAGGTCTAGGCATTAGCAGAAAAAAACTGAGGCCCAAAGAGAAGTAGCTTCCTTGAGGCTATACAGCTAATTATTCATGGAGCTAGATTTTGACATCCTGGTTTTGATTCTTTTCCCATGTAGTGTAGGTGTTTTACAG
Organism: Leucopleurus acutus; assembly: GCF_964270905.1. NCBI lineage: Eukaryota > Metazoa > Chordata > Mammalia > Artiodactyla > Delphinidae > Leucopleurus > Leucopleurus acutus. The sequence continues at coordinate 28,338,586 of NC_139155.1, forward strand.
ATAGCTGGAGCCTTCGCAAATGATACCAATGGACTTGTGACTTTTTTATTTAAAAAAAAATTATGAAGTATATCATACCCTAAAAGGAGTAACAAAAGTCACCAAAAACAAATAAAAAGAACCCACCTGTGTACCATTGCATTTGTGCCATCCAATGAAAGCCCAAGGAAATTCTGGGCCATTGTATACCAGCTTCTTCTCTTGTGGCAATGTTTCCATACACCCTTTCCCCACATCCTCTTCCCTGCCACCCTTTCTTTGCATTACCAATGGCAAACATAGCTAACTGATCATAGCACTCTTTCCCAATAAGTTTCAATACAGCCTCAGAATCCTTCTTAACACAAAGCTCCAGACAACCAATAGCAGTTAGTCACAGTTGACACTTGAGAGTAAACTTATTTTTCCCCTCTAATCTTAAATGAGGGTGTGGATGCTATACAAGTCGGAGAGAAGGGGTATGTGACAGTAGGCAGAGGCCTGGCCATGGGCTTTCCAAGACTCACAGGATGGCCTAACTTCAGCAAGTTCACCAAGGCTCATATCCTTTGGGGCCAGTTTTTGAGGAGATCCCATTCTCTGATCAGATAACTTCAATGTCCTGGAATGTTGTTCCTCATGGCATGGCTATCTGTTTCCTTCTGGATGTTTCTACATCCACTCTCTGTAGCTACACACAACATGTCTAAAGTAATCTAAGATGGCCATGTAAGAGAGGGCCATTGAGGAGATGGGCTGTTAAGCTGGGATGTTAAGATATTTGTGGTTCCTGAGATGCTCTACTTCTATTGGCTTGTCTGTGGAAGGTGTACAGGACCTGAGGAGAAAGGCTAAGGAGCCTGGACCAGGTGCCTCCACCCTGGAAGCAGCAGGTAAGGAAGGACTCCTGGGAAGAAGGTTTTCAAATCTACCTCATTAGCATCCCACAGTCAGCTCAACAAGGGGCTGCCCTGGGAACCATACTGATGTCAGAGCTGTGGGTTACAGAGTTGTGGAAAGGATGATAAATAATATGAAGGCTCATCCAGTGGGCAGGAAGGTGGTAAGGGGATTTGAGGGCTGATGGGTTAACTTGGATCCATCACTAGATAAGCAAGAAGAGCTCAGAGTTGTGAGTTGGAACACCTGGGCATTTGTCCAGGCTCATTTATCACCTGGGCAGGTTCCTGGACAAGCAGGTTTCCTCATCTAAAAGTAAAGGGTTTGAACTATAACTATTTAAGAGCCCTTCCAGCTTCAAGCTTCCAGGATCTGAACTCTCTCTGGAGTTCTTAATAAGGTCCCCCACCCCAGGATTGCCCTCCTGCAGCTCAGCAGAAGAAAGGAATGGAAAAAGATTGGCCTACCTTTTTTCTCTTCCTTTGAAAAGTCAGATAGATGGTCCTGTTGGCTAGGGCTCTATCTGATTCATTTCTCTCCCCCAGGACCTCTTACCTGAGCTCTTTTTGATTTTCTGCACAGGGCTGGAGGAATCTAGACCACCAGGATTTGGGAAGAAGCTCCTTTCCAATTGGGCGGCGTCTCTGGTCCTCAACTCAGGCGCTGGACTTCTCCCTAAAGCCGAACCCCTTCGGTTCCCAGAGCCCGCAGCTCATCCTCTTACTGGCTTTCTGTAAATTCCCTTTGTGTCTCCTAACCCTATGCCTTGTGCACGCCTTCCACTTGAGGAAGGGTACCATGGAGGAAGAGGGAGAGGAAAGACAACGTTCTTCCTGCAGCTTGCTCACTCTCCGACCTTCCTAAACTCCCCGGGGAAGACTGGTTTGGCTACCATGGTTCCTCCAAACTGGTTTGATCAGGCAGGTTTCCTTTAAAGGGCCAGAGCCTGGACTGCCTGATAATAGCTTCCCTGTCCTCCCTCAAGCATCACCTCCCAGTTACTCCTCTCCTTAGAATTCTTGCTCCAGTATTTGCCTTTAAAGCAATTACCTAAGTGTTGTCTCCTCAGGGTGCCAATTTGCCTTCCCACCTCAATGAACTCCCTTAACTCCCCCCACCACAGGCAGGGCACAGGCTGGGGAACAGTATTGCCATCAGCGTCTTGATGGTTATTTCTGCACAGCCTAATACTAGATGCTGTCTTTCTGGTTTTGTGGAAATTTTTAGACCTTTCCTCCTTCTGACTTCTGCTGACTGGGTCCTGGGGTCTGTCTCAGAGCAAGAAGGGCATGACCTAACGCCCGCATCCAGAAAGGACTCTGAGCTCTATATATTAGGGAAGCGGCCCTCCCAAGTCCCATGAGGCCTTTGGGGGGGCGGGGCTCTGGTGGGCTGGAGTCTGGGGATGAGGCCCAATCCAAACATGTTTTGTTTGGCTTTGTGAGTATGATGGGTCAAGCATCAACTGTATACCCACCCCCACCCCTGCACATGTATACCCCCAACCCCCCTCAGTGACAGGGTGTGAGGTGGCTACCCAAGTTCAGAAACAGAACCTCACACTGAGGATATTAGCTACACCTGAGTAGACAAACTCCCCACTGACGTCAAAGGCCCCCTTCTCACCAGGCCAGGTGTTTTGGAACTGCAGAGGAGGGGTCCTGATTACGGAGGGCCTCATGAAGAAGGAAAGCAAACAAAAGAGTGAGGGAGGAGCCCCGGAGGGACCCACATTCCAGGGAGGGGTGGGGAACTGACAAGAGGTCAGCTTCCTGCACAGGGGGCCTTCTTTTGGTGTTGCAAGTTCAAGGCCCATGGCTGTCTGCTGAGGACACGTTCCTTGTCCCCCCAGCTGGCTGGTCTCTTGGCTCAGCTCTGGAGGCCCATCTCTTGACCTCTTACTCTAGCCTCTCCTTGAAGGCTCCTGAACTTCCTGTGGTGTGTTCACTCCAGCCCTTAAGCATCTAAAAGTGACAGGGAGATGCTACCCACGTACAACATGTAAACAGTTTGAAAAGACAAGAAATGATCACCTGGGAGGGAGGAGCCATCCAGGAAATTCTCACACGTTCCATGAGCCAAATGGAGCTGTGTACTCAGAAGTGTGGTGAGTATCTGTCACGCACACTAGATTAGGGAGGGGCAGTCGAGTGCTCCTGGAAAGCAGAAGACTGAGGTGGACCCTTGTCCCCTGAGGGTCTTACCAGAGGCCACAGCTCAGATTCTGCGGCATCCCCAAGATAATCTATGCATACAGATTATCTCCTGGAGGGCTTGGTCATCAGAATTTACTTCAGAACTAAGTCTTCTTCATAATGCTCATGGCTTCAACTCTGCATTTCCAACTTCGTAGGGGGAGGAGCCTGCATTGACCTCCAGGAGCCAAACTTGGGGAGGTCAGATTCCTCCAGGGGAAAAGCCTAGAGTTCCTGTGGAATAAATGAAAGCCAAGCTAGAAGTTCCCCGGAGAGTTACTTCCTTTACTTCATTCTGTTCCAGCAGCCTGTGTAGCTGTAGGAGGGGCTGGCAACTCCTAGTTATCAGTTCACAGAGAATAAGGACTTATTTAGCAATGCCCCCTGCCTCCCTCCTTGGGGCCTTGGAATTCTAGTTCCATTAGGGACAGAAGTGTTCTCTATGGATTCTTCTATCTTCTCTGAATGGCAAGAGGCAGGGAAGCCCAGGCAAGTTGAAAAATCTCACATTAAAAAGTGAATACCTTTTAAAGTTGTCAGGTGAGACTGTGGTTTATCGGGTGGAAATCATACCCACACTGAAACTGCCAGCTCCTAGCTGGTTTTAGGTAATAGTTGTCCCCAGGCCCTCACAGCATTTATGACCTGAGGAGACAAAGCTCAGACTCATACAGGAAGCACAAACAAACTGGGGCACACAGGTTTGATGTAGCCACAGAAGTAGGCCAGGAAGATTAAGTTTTTTGATGGGCAGATCTTAGAGGGTTGACCAGAAGAAGAATCCCTGGAGAGGGGAGAGTGATGAAGAGGAGAAAGTCAAGGACAAGGCACAGTTGAGTGATGCTGGCCCCTCAGTTTGCATTCACACAAGCAGCCATGTTGAGCATTTTGGTAGACTGACCAAATGGCTAACTAGTCAAGCTCTAGGAAAAGCTATAATGGCAGCAATGGTATACTTTTGATATATTTATCTCCATGTTCTTACCTTTTTGCCACCTTAATGATACCTCCCCCTTATTCTTCTGTAGGAACTCAGGGCTATAGAATCACTGAAACTTGGAGCTGGAAGAGAGGCTGCAGTTGTCAGCTGGTCTACATCCACCCAAAGCAAGCATCTCCAACAGGCCCCCAGCCCTGTTCCTGAGCTCAGGGTCTCAGAGGACAACCATTTTTTAGGCAACTTCCACTGTGAAAAAGCACTCCTCTCCACTGATTCAATATCTGCTTGCTTAACACTCCCATGTAGTAGTCCGTATTCCATGCTCTGAAGTATTGTTGAGTAAACTGACTTCTTCTTCCACATGTGTTACCTCATACTACGGACAGTCATGGCCCCAGACGTTTCTTCTCCAAGCCGAATACGACAGTTTCATCATCATTCCTGATGAAACAAAGGGGCCTCCAGACCTCATTCACCCAGCCCAGCCCCATGTCAGCATGCCCTCCCTTGCCAAAGATGCTCTCAGAATGTGCTACCCATTTTTTCCTTTGTACTCTCCCCTCTTTTTTCATCCAACCTATTCTCAGAAATGACTCCTTCAAACTAAGATGCAAGTGATTGATCATGTTTACTGTGTTACCTTCCCAGGACTGTTTACATTTTAACAGGTTCAAAGACTTGAACTGAAGGGATGGCTGGGAATGTTTGGGCAGCAGATAATGGCAAGATAGAGGACAAGAGCAGAAGAGGCATAGAAATTTTCCTTAAACCCTTAATATCATGCTTGATACTTTTCCTAAACAGAAGACTAACTCGACAAGATAAGTCACTCAAAATCATGAAACTGGTGCTGTGACCTTATGTGGCACAGGTAGTCTGTGGTGACAGCCTCACCTTTACTTCAGGTGAGACTAATCACCTGCTCAGGCAAATCCGCATAAAGTGAATTCCTTGAAGGCAGGAACTGGTCTGATTCTTTCCTGGTTTGTTGTCAGGGGGGCCTGAGTAACATATTAATAGATCCCCATACAATATCTTCTGGATGAATGAGTGAATGAAGTCAGAAAAACAGTTAAAAGGAAATGATAAAGTTAAAAGGAAATGATAAAGTTTAAAATAAAGGGATAAGAATACACCAGAAAAAAAAAAAAAAAGAAAATACCAGAAAGAAAGTATGGCAACATAAATGTCAGCTGAGCTGGAATTTGGTTAAAGGCACTAATGAGTATAAAAATGGGTACTTTGTAATAGTAAAAGATAAAATTTAAGAAGAAAAAATGACAGTCATAGTCCATAGGCACCAAACAATGTAGCTGCTAATTATATGAGACAAATATTTCAGAAATATAAAGAGAGTTTAATAAAACTATACAATTATAGTTGAATTTTAATAAACACTTCAGAATTAAGATTCATAGACAAAAAATAAATAAGTGCATAGAAGAGTTGAATGATGCAATTAATAAATGAATTTAATATGTATTTCCTTCAAATCAAAAATCTGCATTTTGTATGTTCAAAATCAATCAAATACTTGGCCACACAGAAAAATGCATAACATTTTAAAATAGAGATTGAACAGACCATATTCTTTGCTCATAATCCAATAAAGCTAGATATAAGAAGTTAAAAAATATCAAAAAGTTTAAAGTGCTAGAAATTAAAAAGACACATTCTTAAATAATCCTTGCGTCAAAGAGAAATAAAAAGTAAAGTTATGAACTGTTTAAAACTGATGAAAGTAGAATATTCCAAAACCTACAGTACACAGCTAAAGCTGTACTCAGAGGGAAATTAATAGCCTTAAAATGCCTTTGTTGTTAAAAGAGAAAGATCTAAAATAAAGGAACTTTATATGAATTTTAAAACATTAGGAAGAAAACCATTTAAATAAACCATGAGAAAATAGGAAAAAGACATAGAAAAAAAAACCAAAATGAGTAGAAAAGGACAAATAAATTCTAAACTGTTTCTTTGAAACAAACCAATAAAATGGATGAAGCCCTCACAAGCCTGATTAAGCAAAAGAGAGCAAAATTACATAAGATTAGAAATGAAAAAGGAGACAAAGCAACAGATAACAGGAGAGATAGAGATTATCATGAGAATATTATGAGTAATAGTATGGCAACAAAATTTTACAATTAAAGAAAATGGATTATTCTCTAGCAAACTCCCAAGTTTGACCAAGAAGAAGTAAAAAAATTTATTATGTCAATTATCATAGAAGAAGAAGACAGGAGAGATGATTTAATATTATTTAAAAATACAGCAAAAAAATAGAACAAAAAATAGAATTTTTTGTTCTAAAAATAGAACAAAACTATTTCACAGTGATAGTAGAACTCATCAGTGTTGTAGGAGAGAAGATGAAAATGGGAGGGTGAGATGGCCAGGTCAGAGGGAAGAGACAGTGGAGAGAGGGAGAAAGGGGTATGTTGGGGAAAGATAGTTTAAGACAGTGCCTCCTCTAAAGCCCCCTTATCCCCAACCCCACACATACATTCCTACTCTCTTTAATGACTGCTTATTTCTGTTCATCCATAAATACTTATGTTCAACTATCATTTGTATACCCAAGGGCTGCTGCTGGTAGTTTGGGGTGATAGTAGGAAAACAGCTATGATATGCTCCCTGAAGCCCTTCTCCTTCCCTCCTGGGGGCCTGCTCCCAAGCAACCCCATGTTGGTGGTGAGAATCTGTAAGGTTAGGGCTCGTGACATACTCATTCAAGGGGACAGTAGTTGGCAAAGCTCTGGTGAAGGTGGGACAAGATCACTCCAGGGAGCTAGCTCTCAGGTCCCGAAAGGCTATTTGGGCTACTTCAGAGGACATCTGGGCCTGTGGGAAGAGTGCCCTGCACTGGGCAGAGTTTTCTTAGAGGGGTGGGGATTTTCACTTCTACCCCACCCTCATCCATACTTGAGAGAGAGAGATGCCGCTTCTGCCCACCAGCCTGGCTTAATGAGAATTGTTCTGCCTCTGGAAGGAGATTGTTTGACCAAATTTGAAAAATTACCATCAATTTTCGGCCTCTTAGCCCCCAAAGATTTTTTTTTTTTAAACATTTTATCACTCCTGTACAACTTCTCTTGGCCAGAGAATTCAGTGATTAATAATACTTGGCCCCGGCGGTTCTTTCTTACATCACACTAGCAGATAATGTGTTTTTTTATTTGTACATATATAACCTGGCCATCTTGATCACAGTGCGTTATAGAGTTTCTGGGGTCCTGTGGCTTTTCCAGACTTGCTGGACATACTTTTTCCTTTCTCTGAATAACTTAGCTTTTATCCATTTTTTTCCAAATGAGTTTGGCAGCTTGTATTACCGTTAACTTTTAATTCCTGTGGGGGTTAAAGGGGGAACTTGGGAGGGAAAAACAACCCAGATACCAGTGACCAAAGTGGTACCTTGTAAATGACAAACTATGAAGTGGTGTGGGGAGAGAAGGGAGGGGGAGAGATAATCTTGTCCAGTTGAGCTGAAAGCATTTTTCATATCCAAATAGTTTTCCTCTCCTGAAAATCCAATAGAAAGCATGGTTGAAGGACTGTTCCCATCAGATCCAGTGCTTTGGATGGAGATTCTCAAGGGCTTAACAGCGAGAAGAGGGGATTTCCTATGACAATTTGCCCATAATGAATGAATAGGGTTTCTGGTTCTATCTCTTGTTAGAATAGCCGGAGTGGGGGTGGGGTGTCTCCCTCTGTTTTGGGTGATTGAGCCCCAGAAGCCTTCATCCTCCATATGGAGGGGATCACTCATCACGGGATGGTGGGACAACCTGGCCTGCATGCTCCCTTATAACCCTGAGATTCCAGAGCCCCCCTCCTCTTCCTGCCTAGAAACCCCTGCACTGAAGGGCCTGAGTTTTCTTCTTCCTCTCGTGGTGGTGTACCTGCTGGCAGAGGGGAAAGAGAGCGAGGGGCCGGAGAGGGTGAGCCTTGGGGTGGTTCCCAGACGTGTGTGGAAGGAAGTCCCCGTGTAAAACTGCGCCTCTTGGTGCTCGTCACTGGGCCTGTCAGTCTCTGAAAGAGCCTCAGGGCAGATTTTCCTGCTTCCGGTCACACTGATCACTGTTTCTTGAGTGCCCTCCATTTCCTAAGGATCTTCACACTATCACCCAGCATGGAAATGCCTTGTGGCTTTATCTGGTGTAAAGAACATGGTGGTGTCCTCTGGGTCTGCCCACTTCCCACCAGCTCCTATAACTGTTATGTGGATCTCCAGCTCCTAAGCATTGCTATATTGATCATCTACATCAGGGACTAGCCGACTATGGCTTGTGGGCCCAATCTAGCTGCTTGCTTAATACAGTCTTATTGGAACACAGCTACCATCATTCATTTACATGTTGTCTAAGACTGCTTTGCTCTACAATGACAGAGTTGAGTGTTTGTAAGAGACTGTATAGCCCCCAGAGCCAAAAATATTTACTATTGGACACTTTCTGGGAAAAAGTTGACAACCCCTGATCTATATATAAATAAAGATTGAATGTAAGCTAATGCCTGTAATTGGGAAGGCAAATTATGAAATTCATGGATAAGTTTTGTTCTTCTACTCAAGCTTAACCCTTTGTTTAAAGTATCATAAATCTCATAAAGCTTCCAACACCCACAAGCAGACAGGAAAATGAAATAAATTTCCCCAGCCTCTCACATACTGAGCTCAGGTACTTTCCTCAACTGAATTCCCTGCTCAAAGTTGCTGGCTTGACCTACACTGAGAAATGCTTATCCTTCATCATGAGTCATATAGGATTCTAACTTACTGATTCCTTCCTGCTACGGAATACCCTCTTGTCCTTTACTTTGACCCCTGAACATTCAAGACTCCCTATCTAGACACTTTCAGTGCCCTAGCTGTCCCTGTTTTTACTTTAAAACTACCTGTGTGAAATTCCTCTCTTTAATGGAAAGCTGTATGTGCCCATCAGCCATTAGCTCTGTGCACCGTGGTGCCTGCATCCCCCGAATTTCCACCCACTCAGGAACCACTCAGCAAGTTCAGTTTCACAGCATCTATTATTTAGTTAAACATGCCAAAAGATCATCTCTTAATCACCTTTCCAAAAGACTTAAGCCAATGACATTGAAAACACATCCCTTACTATTAGTGCCAGCAAGCTCCTCACCAACTTCCTCTAACGATGCACAATGGTTAGTTAAGGTGATCTGGGCAGGAAGAGAAAATCAGCACCAGGGAAAGGGAGTTACAGGTGTGTTTGGTTCCACACGGGTACAAAGAGAAGCAAAGAAAGTGAGTGCTGCAGCTGATTGACCCAGAGTTGAGATTACAGGGAGCAGACCCAGGTCCAGGCAAAGAGCATTTCTGCCTGTAACTTGGTTAATCACCACTGAGGGACTTCTCTTCTTCACTGCTTTTCACTGTCAAGTAGTAGATGCGGTTGGCCTCTGGGTAGGTGACTTTGCTGAGCGGGAGCTTGTAGATGGCCGGGTTGTTGGTCGTTAGGAGCAGGAAGGTGAGTGCCGAGAGGCAGAAGGGCCAGGTTCCTGGTGGCACACCAACCTGAAATCAAAAACACTGGGATCTGAAAATGTTCCTGGGTTCCAGGGACCTTGGGGGAGAAGGATGCGGTAGGGGTTGAGGATGGGGCATTGGTTTCTGGATTTATCATGTCAGAGTAGTTGGTCTGAATTTGAGGTGTTTGTACCTTTGGGCACAATCAGAATCTTTTAATGATGGAGCTGAAAATCCCCCAGGGATGATCTCCCATATCTGGCCAAACATGAATACCTCCATCTGTCCATCCATGTTCTCCACTGCTAGTTACAATACTCTCTTTCACACACACACACACACACACACACACACACACACACACACACACACACCCTCAGAGGCACATGTATGCTATTGCCAGTCCTTCTCTGCACAGACCCTGGATAAACCTTGACAAGGGTGTTGTATGGAGTGCTAGCTACCAGAACACAATCACAAGACTCCAAATGTCCTGAAGTCCTGGCTGGGGAGGGGCACTTTAGGGTAGTGTCAGGAGACCCCAAACTTACCACTGACATTATGTTGGAGAGGGCTGCTCCCATGTATGCACAGAACAGGGCTGTGGAAAAACAAGGACCATCGGGAGTCAGCTTTCCAGGGTCCACCCCCAGTCCTCCCCAAGAGCAGGGCTCCGCTCTGGCTCCAGCAGCTTTGGTGTTTGCACCATACCCTGACATCTGGCATGTTTGCCTGACATTATTAGTTATCTTTGCAGGTAGATGTGACCCATCTCCCATCAGGCTGTGTGTTCTCTGAGGGTAGAGATTAAAGCTTACATACCCCTTTATCCCCTCCCCACTTCCATGGTGGCCTTGAATAGAGTCAGGGGTCAATAAACATCTTTCACTTGTCCACACTGACCTTGGTGATGGTCTAGCACAGGCTGATCTGTCTGGGGGTGAGCGGTCAGACTATGTGAGCTCTGGATAAAGTCCTTCCTGTCCAAGATTCTGAGCTGCTGTGATGCTGTTGGACCTTAATCAAGTCCCACCACGGCTGGGCCTTATTGGGTCCCTGAGCCAGGCATGTGGGTTCACCCATAGGATGAGAGTAGTTGGACAGTTAGGGGAGCGCATCCATACCCCTGGTGCCTCTGGACAAGCTCCTTCTACCGCTGTACCTTTGCTCTGTTTCTCTGTCCAGAGCACCTTTTCCCCCATCTTTGCCCATCCAAATCCCACCCTGAAAGTGTTGAGATAAATCCCAGCCTCCTCTTGAAGCCTTCCCAGATGATTCCAGCCACAGGAATCTGCCACTCCTCTGAAGGACAAAGACAGTTACAGTCTGAACCTCAAAATACCCGGCACTTTTGTCTTGGTAAATATTTACAGAGCCCACTGTCTCCAAGCCCAGCCTTGTGCCGGATGCTGAGGAGGATACGAGAGACATGGAAGTCATTTACAGTCCCCACACGTAAGTGGGGAAAAAACAGGAAAAGCTCTTCTAGATGATATTCTGCCCTTTAAGAGCATGGTGCTGGGGTGCAGGTGTAATGATCGTGGCCCATTTCTCTTCTCTTCTCTGTTTACTCTATGGAAATCAAGCTTCCTTAGCGCTATGTTCTCATTTTCTGGGACCTCAGTGCTGCCAGGTACATACATCATCTCACTGGATCTTTCCAACCATCTTTTTAGATATCTTAGCCTGAATAATTGTGCAATTATTTCTCCTCTGCTAGACCATGGCTTCATGAGGATGTGGTCACCTCTGTATTCTCCATGCCTAGCCAAGGGCCTAGAACTTAGTGGTGCCTTACAAATAGTGGTTGAATGAAGAGTTATTCAGGGCAGGAACACTGCCACTAGCACATGAGGAAACGTGTGTGGGATTTCCTTGTGAAATTTATAACACTGTGTACATATAGTAGCAGTAATAGTGGTGGTGACTCCATCTGACAGTGGAGGAGCCTCAAATCCCCCAGCTGTTAGGGACCCTACCATTAAACCCTCTAGTGATAGGACCCCAGCCACAGTCCTTCCATCACTACTGCTCAGTACTGATTAGTGGCCACCATGGATGTCACATAACCAGGGGAGTGGGGAGGGCAAGGAACAGCAGAGTGGCTTGGTTGCCAGCTTTCCCAGATACGCACCGCAGATGAGGGCCAGCAGGTGGGTCTGCCAGGTAAGGGCATAGAACATGCCACCGATGGCGATGCAGGAGAGGACGCAGTTGTAGCTCCAGAGGCCCAGGTAGATAGTCTTGAAGGGCGTGGCCACCGTCAGGGCTGTGGGACAAGGTGTTGCATTTCTGGCTGATTCAGGGTCACGGTGCAAAGATCACCCCATGCTGGTGCCAGGTCTCAGGTGGCCTCTCTTCCATCGTTCCCCCCACACCTGCTACCCCTACTCATCAGAGGAGCCTCTGCAAATAGTGTCTGGTCTTAGGAAACCAAAAATGGGAGGAGAGCAGTGGTTTCCACTGTTTTTCAAAGATTTCACTCAGAGGTATGACTACTTCTATGGTGAGGGTAAGCCAAACAGGTGGACTCTAGGCCCTCCCCACTCCTTTGGCCAGAGCAGCAGCATTTTTAGCAAGAAAGATTTCAGTTGAAAAAGTTCTGCTTCAACTGGTTGAAAAACATTATGTATATACAGATATAGCTATATCTATATATACAGTTGGAGAAATGAGAAGCAAAAGGGGTAGGATGTGAACAGCAGGTGATCTGGGTAAAGAATTTGTGGGTGCCTCTTGGACTATTTTTATTTTCGTAATTTTTTTTTTTTTTTTTTTGTGGTACATGAGCCTCTCACTGTTGTGGCCTCTCCCGTTGCGGAGCACAGGCTCTGGACGCGCGGGCTCAGCGGCCATGGCTCACGGGCCCAGCCACTCAGCGGCATGTGGGATCTTCCCGGACCGGGACACAAACCCGTGTCCCCTGTATCGGCAGGCGGACTCTCAACCACTGCGCCACGAGGGAAGCCCTATTTTCATAATTTTTGATAAGTTTGAAATTCTTTCCAAATAAAACAAATTATTTTTAAAGTTGTGCTTCCAAGAAATTTTTGAAAAATATTGCGATAAATCAACAGGCTCCTATTCTTAAAGCTCCTGACGTCTATTTCTGACTCTACTGTCTGCAGTTACATATATAAATGTGTATATATACACATATATAGAAATTAAATGACATCTGTCAAATGGCAATTCAATTTCTGAGAAAAGTTTTCCTTTCAGCTTAGTCAAAATTTCGAAGGGCTGGGTCATTTATACCTCTGCTTGGTCTGCTACTGGCCCCCACCCTCACTGGGTTACCCTCCTCCCACCCCTCAGCTCCCAGGGGCTCAGTTTACAGGTCAACACGTCTCAGTCCCTTTGCATCTCTCCACACATCCTGCTACTGCAATCTGCTCCCTTTGCGGACTCGAGAAATGGAAAAATAATTCTCAAGCCCTGACAGTATTTAAAAACTCCAGTGAAGATAAGTCTAGACAATTTGCTGTGTGCTGGGGAAAAATGACCCCAGGAAAATGATCCCTGCAGAGAGGGGGCCCTGTCCTACCTGCTAGCATCCCCACGATTGAGCCAATGGCTGCATGCAAGCAGATGAGTGGCGAGCAGATGAACAGGGCCACCAGGAACACGCCACCTGTCCAGGGATTGTCGCAGCCATACACCTGTCCGACCCCAATGGGGATGGATTGTAGCAGCTGCAAAGTCAACAGAATCCAGGTCACTGGAGCGTGGGCTGATAATGCAAGGACCAGGCCCTAGGGCCAGGAGTGAGCCATTCCTGGGTGGGTAATGGGGTGGAACGGAAGGATGGCTGTGCCCTCCAGTGTGTGGGAGAACGTGGGAGGGCACAAACTGGAACAAATAACTCCTCACTCCACCACCTGGCAGGCATCTGAGCATCCCTCATGCAAAGTCGGGCAGGTCCCCCAACACAGAGGCCAGACAGAAGTGCTTCTGAGGGACACATGGCTTTTGCTTTGAGGGGACCAGAGGATACCTCCCTGGACTGCCACTGGGGATTTCAGGCACTAGGGGATTTCCCCTAGACCTTCTGAAATTCTAGAAATATTCCACGAATTTTGGAAATATTCTAGGCCATTTTGATGAATGATTTGACCAAAGGTCAGCCAGCTCATTGTGGACAAACCCAGGCTAGAGCCTCTGAGCTTGACCCCTAGTCTACTGGTGGCTGCCTCACATTCAGTGCTACCTGGGGGATGGTGGGACCCTGGGAAGGAGGGGAAGCCACTTCCCCTGCTCTGGAGGAGCACTTCGCATTGCAGAAAGGTAGCGCGAGGAACATCTGGAGAACAGCATGGAGCCCCAAATCCCTGGGCCTGACAGTCATTGGGTGGCGCTGGAATTGGAGGTGATTGATTTGGCAGTGATGTCAGATAGCCTTTTTTTGCCCTAGCTGAACCACCCACACCTTGGCAAAAAGTTCTTTGAGGGCAAAAAGGAAAGGAGGGAGATTGACAGGGCAGGGAGAGGACTGGCTTGGGAGTCGAGAGCTCTAGCTTTTTTTTTTTTTTTTTTTTGCGGTACGCGGGCCTCTTACTGTTGTGGCCTCTCCCATCGCGGAGCACAGGCTCCAGGCGCGCAGGCTCAGCGGCCATGGCTCACAGGCAGACTCTCAACCACTGCGCCACCAGGGAAGCCCGAGAGCTCTAGCTTTTAGGGGGCTCTGCAGGAGGTCATTGTGTAACCGCTGGCATGTTGCCTCATAATCTGGGCTCTGGTGGCCTCCTCCGTAAGATGGGGAGGCTGTCCTAGCCGACTATCTTCCAGCTTTAAGGTTCTGCCAACTCCTTTCTCCATTACCAGCTCACATGACCTTTTTGAGGACAGGCCTCCTTTACCTGGGCCCATAATAGGTGCTTAATAAATATGTGTTGGTTAGCTCAGTGGTTTCCAAACTTTGTGTACATTGGAATCACCTAAAGGTCTTTTAAAACAATGTTGATGTCTGGCCCCTCCCCAGACATTCTGTTTTAACTGGTGTGGGGGGCCAGGAGGCATGGCTGGGGCCTCTGGTGACTCTAATGTACAACAGAGCTTGGGGACCAATGGATTAGCTACAGACATTAGCTACAGACATTAGCTACTGTAGATGTAGGGAGTGCATTGCATTTCTCCCTTTGATGAAATTTTGTTCTTTTTAACAACTTGACTTAATTCTGGAGTCAGTATGATTTCTTTAGAGAATTTGAGGAGTCCCAGAGAGCTTTTAAACTATGTCCATTCTTGTCTCCGAATGGGTGGCCTTTTAATCACCAAGCACTGTTTGGGCCAGAGTCTATAGACTTCTGCAAGGAATCACAGGGTGGGGGCCCCATCTTATTTAAAGAAACCCTGAAAACCCTTTGTACCAGTCCAGGGAGCTCAGCTTCAGAGTGGGAACAGGTTGGAAATCTACTCAGTAAATATTCCATGACTTCCCTACATCTGAGGAATGCAGGATGCTGCGGGGAATCCGACTCCCACCTTCCCAACTGGGGACCCAGGTTTAAAGCCCAAGCAGGCAAGAATGAGAAGAATGAGGGGACGAGCTGCTTTGGAGTGAAGCCTGGGTTTAGAATGAAGCTCTGCCGGTTTCCAAATTTCAGCCTGGCGAATGGTGGCCCTGGTCCCTCCAAGCTGTGCTCCGGGCCACAGCCAATACCCTGGTGCTCAGTGCAGTCAGGTGTGCGGTGGAAATTTACTAAGGACCGGCCTCCTATGTACTCCGGATAATCCTTGTGTAACAACAACAAGCTGGTTAAACAAAACAGAAATCACTCCCCTCATTGTTTTGAAGAGAAAGAGGGAAATGGCATTGATTCTTCAAAACTCAGATCTGGACGTGCAGAAGAAAAGGAGCCAGTGGTCAGAGTGGTGGTGGTGGGGAATTCAGAGGGTGTGCTTGGGCCTCAGGGTATCTGGATTTGGCTCCTACCACTTTGTTTTGAAGATGAACAAGAGGTGCCTCTTCTGTGTGGCTGTCTCCACTCTGGTCCCCTCAGCACAGGACAGTACAGCCTCACCGTGCAGGGTGGGTGGGGGGCTTGGTGGCCCTTTCTCTCTGGCAGTGCCACATGTCCCTGTGGCTGTCGCTCAGACTCACCCTTAGGGCTCAGGGGTAGCGGGTTGTGCCCCTGAGGCCGCGTGTGTCCAGTCGCCAGATGGCTGATCATTGATGATCCAAAATTAGTTTTGTCCCTGCTCTGACCCCAGCAGTTTCCATTGGAGAGGGTGGGCTTTTGCTTAAATGCAGGGCTCTATCTTTTCCTGTCTTTTCCATTGTCTTGAATTTAGGCCCTAATCCTGCCTCTGATCCCATTCTAACCTCAGCCTCAGGTAAAGCTTTTAAAAAGACAAAAGCTTGAAAAAGGTTTGGCATTGCTGGCAGCAGTGTTTGCCATGAGGGGCAGGGGCGCCTTTCCTTTTCTGACAGGTTCAGGCTCGGAGTTTGGCTGACGCTGCAGGGCCTGTGCTGTCCACCCCACCTGGTGTCTGCCCGGCACCAGGGCCACCCAGAGGTTTAAGCACATCTAGGCAAAGGACTTGGCTGGCGGGGGAGGGCTCAGAAATCAGATTTTGTGAACAATATTTGAGGCACTAGCTACAGTTTGACCTCAGGGATCTAACCCTCTCTGTGCCTTGGTTTTCCTGTCTGTGAAAGGGGATGATGATAGAACTTACAGCATTGGGTTATGATGAGGGTTAAATGAGTTAGTAAGCTAAGGGCTTGGAACAGTGTCTGATACATAATAAACTTGCTTTAGTGTAAGCTGTTAGCTATCTCTATATTCATTAACAAAGGCAAAATTTTACGATTCTGTATATCTAATCTTATGTTAGGTTTTTATTATATCCCTTGATCTCTGATGTCTAGAGATCAGTAGAATAAATGAATATGTACATGTGCGATAGAATATAAGGCAGGGTTTCTCAACTTTGGAATTGCTGAAATTTTGGGCTGGTTAATTCTTTGCTGTGGGACAGGGGCTGACCTGTGCATTGTGGGATATCTAGCAGCATCCCTCGCCTCTACCCGCTAGATGCCAGTGGCCCCCTTTCTCCCCAGTCTTGATAATTATAACATTTCTGCAGACATTTGCCTTCCCCAGGAGGGCAAAAATCACTCCTGCTTGAGAACCGCTGATATGGAAAATAAACAAAAATTTAACCCCATCTTCTATTAATAATATCTTTAAAATCTTAATTTTAAACATTATTTTAGTGTCCTGACCCTTCACCCAACTATCTGTTTTATTTAATATTTTCCCCTTAATCCCACCGTTCTGTCTTGTCAACTTAACCTTTATCTGTAAACTTGTTTATTATCTGTTTCCCTGTGCAGAGTGTAGGTGTCATGAAGGCAGGGATGTCGTTTTGTTCTCCATGTATTCCCAGTGTCTGATAAGGTCCTCAGTAGGGGTTTATTGAAAGAACATATGGAGGTGGCAGTGACCGTTTCCTGTCCTCCTCTCTGCTAAGACCCATCATCTGCTGGAGGTGCATCTAGAGAAGATGAGAGCCTGAGTAATCCATAAAGTGGTGAGTGAGACGGTCTGCAGTGGAAACAGGGCCCCACACACCTGTCACTGGTGACTTACCAAAGACATCTCAATCTCTGACCAGGTGATGTTCGGCACTGAAGACACGGGCTCCACCAGCGTCGTGGGGAAGAAGAGGTTGTAGTGGCCCATGGCCGCCAAGTACAGGGTCACTGCGATGTTGAAGGGCAGTGTGAAGACCGGGAGGTCCCACTTGCTGAAGATGGAACTCAAGGCACTAGAAAAGACAGGGCTGGAGATGGAAGGGACAAAGGATTAATCACTGTGCTCATCCTTCAGTCTATACTGTCTAGTCAGCTCTGGTCACTGGACCACTCACTATCCCCTCTCCTTGGCACAGCCATTCCTGGCTCCCTTGAGACTCGAGTGGTCCATTTACCTGGGACTGGAAATAAGGTGTTCAATATAAGTCTACATCTTTGGGAAACAAAACTTAAAAGTCTTATAACTTGTTTTCAATAGAAAATGTTACAAAATAATTTATATATTTCCTTGTTTCTTAAACCAAGAAAACTAAACAAAATCTTATCCTTACAAAATGTCATGTATTGCCTTTGGATCATTACAATGTACATCACAGTGTATCCTGGGCTGTGATAACATTTAGACTGTATGCTTTAAATAACCTTCTAAGAGGAGGCTGCTACGAATATAGCAATTCAGCTGAAGTACTTGGAATTATGCTAGAAGCCACCATGTGAAAATGAAACCTTCAGTTGACTGTGTCCTCTGTCTTCCTGGTGTCTTCCTTGGGGAGAGAGTGGATTCTGGAGAAAGATGGAGCGAGGTGCAAATCCTAACTCCTACACTTACAGGCTGAGTGAGCTGCGTTAGGAAATTAACCTTCCTTAGCCTCAGTTTCCTCTGAAAGGGCCATCCACCTGGCACCCAACACTCTACATCTCCCACAAGCAGTGAGCTGCAGGACAAAACTTGAACTCATGTGATGCAGTTGATTGGCTCACTTTTAATTAAGTACGATGAATCTCAATTGGGCATTTAAGACTGCCTGAAATCCCTACTATACGTCCCTAGCAAATTAACTCTCCAACTTGCTGAGACAATTTTGCATTTTCTCCTTTCTCAATTCTTCACTTTCTGCTTCCCTTTAGTTTCAGCTAACCACCTTGCTTTACGCCACTAAGAAAACAGAAATGACAAGATGAGAAATGCTTCATTTTCCCGGCCATAAGATTCATACTCCGACTGCTTTGTTCCCACATACTCTTCCTCTCTGCCTTTTTCATATAATGGAAGTGTCCTTGCTCCCTTATCAGGCCAATTCTTTTCCTTGTACTTTGGGATCCAGTCTCTCAAAGACTTCATTCTTGCAATTCTCTCCTTTCTCTCCTGCAGCTTCAACCTCTACTTTTTCTCCAGGTCACTCTCATAAATACATAATGTGTTCTAGTACCTTCTACCTTAAAAATCCTCCCCCTTTCTTATTTCTGCTCCAAATATTGCCCCTTTTCTCTGCCCCCTGCACAACAATACTCTTCAAAACTTGTCTATCTTTGTTGTCCCCAATTTTTCTACTCCCATTCTTTCCTAAACCCACTCCAGTCAGGTGGATGTTCTCCCCACACCACAGAAATGGCTTTAGTCCAGTTCACCGATGACATCTCTCTTGCCGTGGTCATTCTCTGCCCTTTCATTTGACAGTTGGATCCTCCGCCTGGATCGAAACACTTTCTGTCAGGGCTACCACGACACTGCACTTTGTTGCTTCTCTAGCTTCTCCTTCTCAAATCCCCTTCAGTGGTTCTTCCACTCTTCTGCCAGGCATCTAAATCTTGGAAGATCCTACAGCTCTGTCTTGGATCTTCTCTTTTGGAATCCTCTCCTCCTGGGTGATAACCTTTAGTTTCAAGGATGAAATATCTTCCATATGCTTCTGCCTTCCTAATCTTGACCAAATCACTAAGTTCCAGATTTGCACATCCAATTTCTTTCTCAGTATCTCTACTCAGAATGCTGAAGTTTAATATGTCCAGACAGAACTCTTGACGTGTGTCCTGTCCCTCACCATCAACTGGTTTTTCTTTCCGTCTCCTCCATCAACCCAGGTGCTCAGGCAAATTATAGGAGTGCACCGAGTCTTCCTTCATCCCCACCCCCAAACTCCACAGCCTCCCAGAAAGTCCTGCCAACTACCTTCCTTAAAATATACCCCAAGCCCAACCACTTCTCTTCACCTTCATGGACATCACCCTGGTTAAAACATTCCTGTCCTCTGTGGGTTATTGCAGCAGACCTAACTATGCTTCTAGCATCCACTCCCACTCCAGCTAAAATCCATTCTCCACACTACCAGCAGAGTGATTTGTTTAAATTTAAACCACATCCTGTCACTCCTCTGCTTAAAACCCTTTAACTGCTTCTCATCACAGCTGTAAAACTCAAAAGGCTTACTGGAGAGGTACAAACTATTAGGTACAAAATAAGCTACAAGGATATATTGTACAATACGGGGAATATAACCAATCTTATAATAACTATAAATGGAGTATAACCTTTAAAAATTGTGAATCACTATATTGTACACCTATAACTTATATAACGTTGTACAGCAACTATATTTCAATTAAAAGAAAGGCTTACTAGATCCACAAGGTGTATGGGCCTTGGCCATCATCTACTTCTGCCCTCACCTCCTGCCACCCCTCCTTCATTCACTGGGCTTCAGCCCCTCTGGTCTTTTTTCTTGAACACATCATACTTCTCCAGTAGGTGTCTTTGCATATGCCACTGGTTCTGCCTGCAATATACTTCACCCAGATCTTCAGATGGCAGGTACTTTCTTATTTAGGTGACAGTTCAGATGTCTCCTCTTCCAAGTGGCCTTCCCTGACCACCCAAGTCTGGGATCACTCTTTGTCCCATTTGCTCCATTTTGCTTTCCTCAAAGCACATATCATATCTTGAAACGATCGTTTTACTGAACAATTGATGAGTTTATTTCTATCTTTGCCAAGAAGAATGTCAGCTCCCAGAGGATGGAGACTTTCTCTTGCTCACAGCTCTCCCCGACATCTAGAATAGTCTCTGCACATTAGCAGGCCCTCAGCAAATTTTTGTTTGTTGGATAACTCCAGCACTACTTAGTACCTACGCTGTGGATTGGATTTCCAGGATTGTGTGAGTGGATTCATGAAGTGCCCGGATAGTAGCACAGAGCTCAGCCAGCGTAGGGGTCCAATGTTTTTTTCTTTTTTTTTTTTTCACTTTAAATTGGGAAGTGAGGGTGGGGATGGGGGCACGGTAGACACACTGCCACCCAGTGCACTGTGTCTGAGGGGCTTAATCTATGTAGTTATAAACCAAATGTATGCAAATGAAGACAAGTTCTCCTCCTCCTCAGGCGTGGCGTGTGGGGGACATTAAGGAAATCCCCACAGAAATGACTGTGTTAGCATTTTGTCTTGATAGATTAATGAAGAAATCCTAAGAAGAAATGTAAATTGCCCAGAATGCTTAATGTAGTAATTTATTTGCAAACACTCCTAAAAAGTAACGGAACAGCACTTAAACTAAATTAAACTAACTGGTTTTAGTAACTCCAGACTTTGAAACCAAAGAAAGATGTTAAAAATCAGTCGACATGTCAGAGAGTGGTAGAGTTCAGGGGGTTGGGGGACATGGGCTCCCCTCAGGCTTCCTGCTACCATGTGACAGTGGGTGCGACCAGACCCCTTGACGCTATAGGTTAGGAACCTATAGGAACCTATAGGAACACTATAGGAACCACTGTAGGTTCAAGTGAGCTGAACATTACATATGTAAGAGGCCTATTTGTTGCTAACACCCTTCATCTTGAATTTTATTCCTTCTGAAAAATGAGGCAAATGCACAGCAAGACCTCAACTGATGCTTCTTGTTCAAAGATTCTATGCTTTAAATATAGACATTTTGTTTCAAGAAAGCTCTCTGATTCTATCACAAGTGAGTTTCAGCTTTTGGGTCTTGGTTAGGCCATGGGATAGACGATTCCCATGTAGGCTGGAGTTGAATAGTGCAGACTCTGGGTTCATCATCTGGGGCAGGTTGCATAGCCTCTGCATGCCTTAGCCTTCCCTTCTGTAAATTGGGGACAGTAATAGTCCTCCCTTGCCTAGCACTGTGCCTGGCATGTAGAAAATACTCAGTAAATGTTAACCTTTATTACTAAGCCTATCATTCAGAGGAGGTTGTCAGCACAGTAAAAAAAAAAAAAAAAAAAAAAAAATATGTAGCAGGGCTTCCCTGGTGGCGCAGTATTTGAACGTCCGCCTGCTGATGCAGGGGACACGGGTTCGTGCCCCGGTCCGGGAAGATCCCACATGCCGTGGAGCGGCTGGGCCCGTGAGCCATGGCCGCTGAGCCTGCGCGTCCGGAGCCTGTGCTCTGCAACGGGAGAGGCCACAACAGTGAGAGGCCTGCGTACCGCAAAAAAAAAAAATGTAGCGTTTGCTCTTTGAAAGGTCTGTGTTATTCCAAACTCAAAATGATCCTCTTCTGTTGCAACTCAACTCATGGACTCTTGCAAGATAGAGACAAACCAGGTTGACTATGAAGACACTGGGCCCCACAACAGTGTCAGACACAGCACCTTGGGGCCCTGTAGGTCCGAGAGCGGAAAGAAGGAGGTGCCTCACCAGGACATGGCTGTAAAGGTCACAGGAAGCAGAAGCCACCAGTAATAGTCTAACTTCTCGGAGAACACAGCTATCAGCATTCCCACCAGCATCCCATTGTACCCATGGAGACCCGAAGCGATGGTGGTCCTAGGGTTGAAAACAGAGGTACTATGTGAATTTGTTGGCACTTACTGGGTCTGTTCCTCCTGCTGCTCACAGAAAAAAGTCAGCTTAGTCAATGAATATAGGGTAGTCACACAGCTGCCGGCACATTTCTAGATCACACACACACACACACACACACACACACACACACACACACCTTGATTACCCTTACTGATCTAGAATTAAATAATGCACTTTGTGTCTAAGCTCCCTTTGCTTCTCAGGGGAGTCTAGACTGCTTTATATAGAGGGAAATCTAAGAGAAACCTGAGGTGTGTCACGGGGAAGGGGTGTGTGCGTGTGTGGTTTTTCAGAGAGAAAGGAGGGTTCAGAGAGCACTGGGGTAGTCAGGGGTGGCTCCCTGGCAGAGGAGGGATTTGAAGGAAGGGTAGGATTAGTTAGGCCGAAGCAAAAGTGCTCAGTTGGGAAGAGTGTGATGCTACATGGTAGGTTGGGTGGGACCCGTCAGAGAAGGCTTTGGAAACCAAGCTGAGGGATTGGGTTTTTAGCTAATGCACACTTGTCTTAGATTCTTAATCAGGATATTTGGGAAGATTAGGCAGGGAATGTGTGTGTGTTTCCCTCATAAAACTGGGAGCAAAAAAAGAGTCCATGGAGCAACTCTTTGAATGGCTTGGCAAGTTTTCCAGTGGATTATGGTCAGGAGGGAAGTTGGCGAATTAGACTGTCAGAGCAGGAAGGGACACAGGCTTCTTGAAGGTGACCTGTAGGTGGGCTGGATGGAGTTCACCTCAGGGCAGTTTTGGAGAACAGTGATGGAACAGTAGGACAAGAGCTGATCCTGTTGGAGGCCATTTCTATGCCAGCTCTCCGTGAGGCTGTAGGTGAGTGGCAGCAAGGAATAGGGAACCCACTGCTTGAAACAGAGACACAAATCTTGGCTGGAGCCCATTTCTTCTGTCACCTACCAGACCTACACCCCAAAGAATTCAGCCTCTTATTCATCTGATCTCGTATGGTCTCCCAGCTAGAATTGGCGTGGTCCCCCAAGGCCACCTTAGAGGGGCACTGACACTTCTCATGGGAGACAAGTCAACCCACGCCTGTGCCTTGGTGGAGCTGGAATGTCAGGGGGGCTGGAGGAGTGCAGCGTTGGTTATAACACAAGCAACTCGGATCACTCCCCAGGCTCTGGGGTCACCAGGGGCCCCCGGATCTGCCGTCCACTCTGTCCACGTGCCAGGGAGAGCACTGACCTCCAGCCTAGAAGACGCAGGTCACGTGTCCAAGCCTGAACCCTGCCATCCACTGGCTGTGGCTCCTTCCGTGAGCACCTTACTCCTCCTAGCCTTCTTTCTCTCACTTGCAAAATGTGGACCCTCTTACCTTCACTGTCTGCCTTGTGAAGTGGCAGGAAGAATCACAGGTAACAAGGCACGACAGTGTTTTTCAATATTTTTACAGTACCCCATGGTAAGGAAGGAATGTGTTCATATTTTATAGTATGGCCCAGTTTCTCTCTCTCTCTCTCTCTCTCTCTCTCTCTCTCACCCCCCCCCCACACACACCCAACATGATTGAAACAAAAATTTCACAAAATAATATTTACCTTTACTACATATGGATTACTCTAATCTGTTTTATTTTACTCTATTATTTTAATTTAAAAAAATCCTGTTTTTAAAAATTCATGATCTACAAATGAAGTGGTGACCACCAAATTTAAAAAAACCTGAGACTCTGGGCATTCCCAGACCTCTCTGATCATCAGAACTACCCAGGAGAATCTTGTTTAAAACAACGCCCACCTCCAGATCCACTGAATGGGAATATCTCTGGGAGGGAGGGGGACTGGGGCGGTGCTGAGAAACTACATTGCTTAACAATCACTCCAGGTGTTTCTGGCCATCAGGAAAGTTTGGGAACCATTGGAATAACATATGGCAAAGTCTGAGGAAATGGTCCCGTTCTCTAAAATGCACTTGTTGTTGTTACTGGGCTTTGTGACCACCGGTGCAGAGCTGCCCCCCACCCCCCGACCCAACCTGCCCCCTCTCAGCCCCTGTTGTTCCCTTCTCCATGCCACCCCCCCACGCCCTCACTGCCCTCTCCTCTCGCCTTCCTCTCTCCCACATCAATGTTACTAACTCAAGGCTGCCCTCTCTAAACTTTCCAACACTTAATGAGGTCTGCCTTCTCTGAGCTCTCCAGTATATACTGTCTTGTATTATTCTGAGACATTTCTTATCTGTTAGTCTTATCTCCCTCAACTAGATTGTAGGCTCCATGAAGGAAGAGCAGTTTAAGTGTTCCTCTGCACCTGCCTTTGAGGGAGTGTTTCCAGAAGTCTCTACAGTCAGATGGAGCCTGGTACTGTCACTTGTTGTGAACTTAAGAGAAGTTTAACTGTGTAAAGAACTCCAGTGACATGTTTAAAGCTGATACTCAGGAGACTGTGGTTGGCTGATACTAGGATAAGGTCACTCAAGTAAACACTTCTCCACCTGTCTATCCCAAGAACCCAAGACCCTCAGAGAGAGGAACTCACCTGTCCTGGCTCAAGACAAGGGCAGTTAAAGTTGACACCACTGTCCCCAGACCCCCAGCAATTGTCCACCAGGGATTCTGGATCAGGAGCCCTATGAAGATGATGAGCCCGCTGAGAGGATTGTTGACGAACATCACCTGAGCGGCCCCCCTCAGAACCCAGTCTGTGAACTGGAAGGCCAGGGGCTTATCTGAAAGAGATAAGCAGAGTCATCAGCAGGGATCAGCCTGTGCTTCCCTGCTGGACCACTGGTTGGCGAGGCAACCAAGGCAGACAGGGATGCACTAGCCAGGACATTTTCCCTCAGTCTGGCCGCCCAGCCCGAATCTCTGCGTGGCCTGACAATCAGTCCACAGTGGTGTCAGTTTTGCCATACAGACTGAGGCACCATGCTGAGACCAATTTAACGCTATTCCAGCCATCGCCTTGGTTGGTAAGGAAGCCCCAGGAACATTCCAAGGGAAATTTATTGGTCCAAAGGAAGAGGTGGGGAGGGAAGGAAACTCTTTTTGTGTAGAGCTGTATGACTCAGTTGAGGGCTGGTATCTGAGCAGCAAAGAATACAGTCTGGAGAAAAAAAGGCTTGGAAAGAAATGATTTTAGCCCAGCTGTGAAATCAGCATTGAGTTATGTATTGACATTGAGTATTGACATGCATTCTGTCTCATTCTCTGGTTTGGTTTCCAGGACAATATATACAAGTGGGGGGCAAGTGGGGGAGGGTAGGTTAGGGATATTTGTTGCAACATTTAGTTTAGGGAAACTAGGAGAAGAATGATGTTAAAAGGGAAGAATCTGGAACATTGGGGAGGCTGAGGTCAATATTTTCTTGGCACATAGAAAATGACTGTGGAATAAGTGAAGGAATGACCATTCAGTTTGTTTGAAAATGGCTTCTACGTTGCTAATGTGGTTGTCCTATATCTATTCCATGTAAGAGTGAAGAATTTGCAAAGAACTAAAATCAGTGGAATGCACTGAATTCTGAAACCATGGGAATTCAGGTAGTAGGATACATTACGGCCACCCAGAGCCAGCCCTGAGCTTGAGGACCTCAAATGTGGGGGCCCTGCCATTGGTGAGTGTGGGAGCAGCTTCCTCAGTCCAAGCCAGAGGGAGGGCTGGCTCTCTGGCCTGGCCTGGCTGCTTCTGCCCTGGGCATTGGCCTACCTTTCAGCCAGTTCCTGCATTCCTTCATCTCGCCTGTGAGGTAGCCCACAGCTTGAAAGAGGCTGATGCCCCCTTGGCCCAAAGAGCCCTGAGGGGCTGCCCCACTTTCTCTTCTTCTACCCTTTTCATTGGGTTTTTCAATCTTCACAATGTGGCTTTCTTCGCTGGATGACCGAAGATCCTTTAAGGAGAAGCCATGACAAAACATCAAATAATATAGCTTTTTGAGAGCAGGGGCATTTGGGGGTAGGGAAGATTGTCAGATTTTTTGATAAAGGTAGAGGATCATGAGACAAATAAATGTCCATTGTGCAATGCTGTCTAGAGTGCTCCACGCAGGCCTGCTCTTCCCAGGACTTCTACACATTCCTCATAGCAGGGTTCTTAACTTTTTGTGCCATGGATCCCCTTTGGCAGTTTGGTAGGCCTGTGGGCTTCCTTCCAGAATGTTTGTAAATGAATAAAATAAATAAGATTGCAATGAAAACCAATTATATTGAAATGCAGTTATCACAGTATTAAAAAAAAAACCTGCTATGCATATAGGGGCAGCAGATCCAATACCAATTATAATTTTAAAGCATTGATGAGTGACTATGCGGGATAACAACTCAGGACAACTCTATAGGGCCATTCTAGCTCCAGAACTCGCCGTAGGCTCACCTGAGGCCTTTATTGTGACTGCATCACAGCCCAACTTCTGCCTAATTCTGCTGCCTTTACTTCTCTACAAGTATTGACCCCAAGGATACACTCCAGTAAACTTCTTACATCCAACTCTCCATCTCAGAGTCAGCTTTCTTGGGGAACCCAATCATGTGACAATGACAAAAATCTCAGGTACTACTAATACGGCTGTTGTTCTTTGCTTATATTTATAATTGAAGTAAATGCTAAAGTTCATTGGAGGTTAGTGAAAACAAAGATAAATTAGTTTTTCCATCCAAGTTCATATCCCCGTCAATCTTGTCTATGGATGCCTGGGTCAGGACTCCTTGCTCTAAAACTGTGCTTTCCAATATAGTATCCATATGGCACTTAAAATGTGGCTAATCTGAACTGAGATGTGCTCGAAGTGGGTTTTGAAGGTTTAGTACGAAAAAAGAATGTGTAAAAGTTCTCAGTGATACTTTATATTGATTAAATATTAAAATAATAATATATGTATTTATATATATTAGGCTAAATAAAATATATTATTAAAATTAATTTCACCTGATTAATACAGATAGCCAAAAGGTACATAAAATATGCTCAACATTACTAATTATAAGAGAAATGCAAATGAAAACTGCAGTGAGGTATCACCTCATACCAGTCAGAATGGCCATCATCAAAAAGTCTACAAACAATAAATGCTGGAGAGGGTGTCGAGAAAAGGGAGCCCTCCTACACTGTTGGTGGGAATGTAAATTGGTGCAGCCACTATGGAGAACAGCATGGAGGTTCCTGAAAAAACTAAAAATAGAGCTACCATATGATCCTTCAATCCCAATCCTAGGCATATATACGGGGAAAAACATAATTCAAAAAGATACATGCACCCCAATGTTCATTGCATCACTATTTACAATAGACAAGACATGGAAGCAACCTAAGTGTCCATCAACAGATGAATAGACAAAGAAGATGTGGTATATTTATACAATGGAATATTACTCAGCCATAAGAAAGAATGAAATAATGCCATTTGCAGCAACATGGATGGACCTTGAGATTATCATACTAGATGAGGTAAGTCAGTCAGAGAAAGACAAATATATGATATTGCTCATATGTGGAATCTAAAGAAAAAATAATGCAAAGGAACTTATATACAAAACAGAAATAGACTCATAGACTTAGAAAATAGACTCATGGTTACCAACGGGGAAGTGGGGGGAGGGATGGTTAGTTTGGATTAACATATATACATTACTATGTATAAAATAGATAACCAACAAGGACCTACTATATAGCACAGAGAACTACACTCAATATTTTGTAATAACCTATAAGGGAAAAGAATCTGAAAAAGAACATATATATATATATAAAACTGAACAATAATATATATATGGTTATATATATAACAGAATCACTATGCTGTATATCTGAAACTAACACAACATTGTAAATCAACCATACTTCAATAAAAATAAATTAATTTCACCTGCTTCTTTTTCTTTTTACTTTTTAAAATGTAGTTAATATAAATTTAAACTTACATGTGTGGCTCATATTACATTACTATTGTATACTGATGGTCTACAGCTTTCTCTAACCTCATCACTGCATCAAAACTTAAATGTCTTGAAGATGTCAGTAGAAATGGTGAAGTGAGGACCTCCTCAAATTCTCTCCTCCATTAAGGCAATGAGAACGTTGGAAAAAAATGTGCTGGAGGTGGTGGATAACAGTTGAGGAAAACAAGAAGCTCATCAAAAAGCTTAAAAGGAAAAACTGGGGAATGAGATCTCCAAAGGGGGCTTTAAAAGCCTTGGGCATATTGCTGTGAATCTAGAACACCTCATGCATGTGTAGGGCTTGCACATGCCCAGGACAGTATGTATGCTCAAGGAAGACTTGAGAATGCCCTAAGCTCTCACCTCTGGCTTAGTTTGAATCTCTATGAAAGCAGAAATTAAAGGCTAGGCGGAGTTGAAAACTGCCTAGGTGAGTGTTGAAGATGCCCCAACACACAGACAGCTCTCCTTGGCAAAGACTGAGAAGCTTACTGATCCCAGGCATTTAAGGAAATCTCTGGCCAATAATTAGCTAAACTTTAAGCTGACTGAGCAGAGATTTCAGTGGCTACAAATGACAAAAGAATAAAGACTTTCCAGAACTAGTCCAGAAAAGCCATTAAACAAACAAGCCAGCAACGACAAAACCTGGGGAGAGGGAAGAATCTGATTTTCAGAGTTGTCACATTATTTAAGACTTCCAGTTTTTTAACAAACAATTATGAGACATGCAAAGAAACAAGAAAGTGTGAGACAAGGGAAATAAAGCAATCAATAGGAACTGTCCCTGAGGAAGGCCAGACTTATTAAACAAAGATTTAAAATCACCTTAAAATATCATCAGGGAACAAAAGAAAACCATGTTTAAAAACTAAAGGAGAGTATGAGAAATATGAGAACAATCTCACTAAATAGAGATTATCAATAAAGAGGAAATTATAAAAAAGAAACAAATAGAAATCCTGAAGTTGAAAGGTATAAAAATGGAAATGAAAAATTTGTTAGAGGAGCTCAACAGCAGCTTGGAGCATTCAGAAGAAAGAATCAGGGCTTCCCTGGTGGAGCAGTGGTTGAGATTCTGCCTGCCGATGCAGGGGACATGGGTTCGTGCCCCGGTCCGGGAAGATCCCACATGCCGCGGAGCAGCTGGGCCTGTGAGCCATGGCTGCTGAGCCTGAGCGTCCGGAGCCTGTGCTCCACAACGGGAGAGACCACAACAGTGAGAGGCCTGTGTACCTCAAAAAAAACAACAAAAAAAACAACAAAAAAGGAAGAATCAGAAAACCTAAAGGCAAGTCAATTGAGATTATCCAATCTGAGGAACAGAAAGAAAACAGAAAGATGCAAAATGAACATAGCCTCAGAGACCTGTGGGACCCGTCAAGTGTACCACCATATGCATAATGGGCATTCCAGAAGGGAAGGAGAGAGAAAGGGGCAGAAATGTTGGACAACTTCCCAAATTTGATGAAAATCAGTAATAGACACATCAAAGTAGCTCAACAAACTTCCAGTAAGATAAACTCAAAGAGATCTTCACCTAGACATATCATAAACTATTAAAAGTCAAAGACAAGAGTAATTTTGTATAGACTCTTGAAAGCAGCAAGAGTGAATCAAGTCATTACATACAAGAAATCCTCAATAGAATTAACACCCAATTTCAGAAACCATGGAAGTCTGAAGGCAGTGGAATGACATATTGAAAGTGCTGAAAGAAAGACTGTCAATCAAGAATTCTATATTCAGCAAAACAGATTTTTAAAAATGAAGGAGAAATTAACACATTCTGAGATAAATGAAAACTGAGAGAATTTATTGCTAGTAGACCTGCCTATGAGAAATATTAAAATGAGTCCTTCAGGCTGATATGAAAGGACATTAAGAAGGACACTAGTATCTCAAGAAGAAATAAAGAGCATTGGTAAAGGTAACTACATAGGTAAATATAATAGACAGTATAAATGTATTTTTGGTAATTCTCTTCTTCCCCTTCTGATGTAAAGACAACTTCATAAAATAATTGTAAGTCTGTGTTGGTGGGCATACAGTGTATAAAGATATAATTTGTATGACAGTAACAGCACAAAGGAGGTGGGGATAGAGCTACACAGGAACACAGCTTTTGGATAATATTGTAATTAAGTTGGTTTTAATCCAAGCTAGAATGTTATAAATTAAGATGTTTAGTTGTAATATCCAGGGCAACTACTCAGAAAATAACTAGAAACATATAGAAAACAATGACAGAAGAATTAAAATGATACACTAGAAAATATCTGTTTAAGACAAAAGATGGCATAGTGAAATAATAGAGAAACAGAAAAAAGACATAGAAAACAAATAGCAAAATGGCAGGCATAAATCCTACCTTATCAGTAACTAAATTAAATATAAATGGATTCACAATTCAATTAAAAGACAGAGATTGGCAGAACGGAATTTAAAAAGTTATACAACTATATCTTGTCTACAAGAGAAACAATTTATATTCAAATATGTAAATAGATTGTAAGGATGGAAAAAGATAATATTGTGCAAACCATTACCAAAAAAAAAAAGCTGGAGTGACTATACTAAGATCAGCAAAATAAACCTTTTGCTAAGACAAAAAATGTTACTAGAGAGTAAGAAAAACAATTTTAATGATAAAAGGATCAATCTATGAAGAAGATATAAGAATTATAAACACTAACATGCCTAACAAAGCCCCAAAATACATGAAGCAGAAGTTGGCAGAACTGAAGGGAGGAAAAGTCAACTCAATAATAATAATTGGAGACTTCTATACTCCACTTGAAAAAATGGATAGAATAACTAGACAGAAGATCAAGGAAATAGAAGACTTGAACAACACTATAAACTAACTAGACCTAATACATATCTATAGAACACTTCACCCAGCAATCGCAGAATATACCTTTTATAGTGCACATGGAACCTTCTCCAATATAGACCATGCTAGGCCATAAATAAGTAAAACATTTTTACTGATAAAAATATCAGTAAAGGGATTGAAATCATTCACAATATGTTCTCTGGTCACAATGGAGTGAAATCAGAAATCAAACATAGAAGGATATTTGGAAAATATGTGGAAATTAAACAACACACTCCTAAATAATCCATGGATCAGAGAGGAAATCAGAAGAGAAATTGGAAAATATTTCATTCATTGAGATGAATGAAAACAAAACCACAACACACCAAAACTTATGGGATGCAGCTAAATCACTGAGTAGAGTGAAATTTGTAAATATAAATACCTATGTTAAAAAAGAAGAAACATCTCAACAACCTAACCTTTCACTTTAAGAAACTAGAAAAATAACAGCGAATTAAACCCAAAGCAAGTAGAAGGAAGGAAAAGCTGGTTCTTTGGAAAGATCAAAATTGACAAACTTTTAACTAGTTTTACAAAGAAAAAAAAGAGCAGATTGATTGAAATAACTAGAATCAGAAATGAAAGAGGGTGCATTACTACCAACCTTAAAGAAAAAGACAGGATTATAAGGAAGTGGATTATAAAGAAATTAATAATTGTATGCTAATAAATTAGATAACCTAGATGAACTGTATAAATTCTTAGAAAGCCACAAACTACCAAAACTGACTCAGGAAGAAATAGAAAATCTGATTTGACTCATAACAAGGTAAAGCAACTGAATTAGTTAAAAACCAAACCAAACCAAACCAAAATTTCCCACAAAACCCCAAGTCCTGGTGGCTTCACTTGTGAATTGCACCAAATGTTTAAAGAATTAATACCAGTATCTTCTAAAGAGTAGAAGAGAAGGGAACACTTCTTAACACATTCTATGAGGCTACTATTATCCTGATATCAAAACCAGACAAAGTAATCACAAGAAAGAAAACTATAGACCAATATGCTTTATGAATATAGATGCAAAAATCCTTAACAAAATACTAGCAAAACAAATCCAAGCAGGATATAAAAAAGATTATGACCAAAAGAGAATTCTAAGAATTTGAGACTGTTTCAACCTATAAAAACTATCAACAGATTGTTTAATAGAATAAAGAAAAAAACTCACATGATTATCTTGATAAACACAGAAAAAACATTTGAAAAATTAAGCAACATTTCCTGATAAAAAACAGTCAACAGACTAGGAATAGAAAGGAAGTTCCTCAACCTAATAATAAAAACCCACAGCTAATATCAAACTTAATGGTGAAAGACTGGATGCTTTCCCTCTAAGATCAGGAACAAGAGAAAGATGTGTGCTCTTGTCACTACTATTCAACATTGTACTGGAAGTTCTAACCAGAGGAATTAGGTAAGAAAAAAACAGACAAAAGGGACCCATATTGGAAAGAAAGAATTTAAACTATCTCTATTTGAAGATGGAACATCCTTTTATACATAAAATCCTTAAGGAATCTACAAAAAACTATTAGAGATAATGAATGAGTTCAGCAAGTTTGCAGGATAGACAATCAATATACAAAACAAATTTATTTTTATACATTGGCAATGAACAATTGAAAAATAAGATTAAGAAAACAGTTCTATTTATGCAGTATGAAAAAGAATCAAATATTTTGGAATGAATTTAACAAAAGAGGTGCAAGACTGTACACTTAAAAACTACGAAACATCTTTGAAAGAAATTAAAGACTCAATAAAAGGAAAGATAACCTATGTCCAAGGACTGAAAGACTTAATATTGTTAAGATGACAATATTCTCCAAATTGATCTATAGATTTAACACAATCCCTATCAAAATGCCAGTGCCTTTTTATTTTTTTTCAGAAATTGAAAGTTGCATCCTAAAATTCATATGGAAATTTAAGGATCTCAGAATAGATACAACAATCTTGGAAAAGAAGAACAAAGTTGGAGAACTCATACTTTCTGATTTCAAAACTTACTGCAAAGCTACAGTGATCAAGGTGGTGTGGTATTGCCATAAGGATAAACATATAAATCAGTTCAATAGAAATGAGAGTCCAGAAACAAACCCATACATTTATAGTCAATTGATTGTTGATAGGAATATCAAGACAATTCAGTGGAGGAAGGATAATCTTTTTAACAAATGATTCTGGGACAAGTGGACATCCACTTGGTAAAATATTAAAATTGGACCCCTACTTAATATCATATACAGAAGGGAACTCAAAACGGATAAAAGACTTACATGTAAGAGCTAAAACTATAAAACCCTTAGATTAAAACATTGGAGTAAATCTTTGTGACCTTGGATAAGAAAATGTATTCTTGCATATGATGCCAAAAGCATAAGCAATCAAAGAAAAAATAGATAAATTGGACTTAATCAGAATGAAAAACTCTGCTTCTAGGACACTATCAAGAAAGTGAAAAGATAACCTACAGAGTGGGAGAAATTATTTGCAAATTATATATCTGGACAGGGTCTAATATCCAGAATATAAAAAGAATGATTACAACTCCACAATAGAAAGACCAATAACCCAATTTAAAAAATGGGCAAAAGGTGTGAAAAGACATTTTTCCAAAGAAGATATACAAGTGGCCAGTAAGAACATGAAAAGATGTTCGACATCATTTGCCATTAGGGAAATGCTAATCAAAATCACAATGAGATGCCATTTCACATTCACCTAGGCTGTAACAAAAAAGACAACAACACATTTTGGTGAGGAGGTGTAGTGGCACGATGTGCACATTGCTGGTGAGAATATACACTAATGCAGCCACTTTGGAAAAAGAGTTTGGCAGTTTGTTAAAATATTAAACATAGACTTAACATATGACCAAGAAATACCACTTCTAGGTATATACCCAAGAAAAATAGAAACGTGTCCACACAAAAACTTCTACACAGATGCTTATAGTAGGATTACTACTTATACAGCCTCAAAGCAGAAACAACCCAAATGTCCATCAGCTGATGGATAAATAAAATACAGTATATTCATACAATGAAATATTATTTGGCCATAAAAAGGAATGATCTACTGAAAGAACCCAAAAACATTATGCTAAATGAATGAAACCAACCACAAAAGGCCACAAATTATATGATTCCATTTATATGAAATGTACAGAGTAGGCAAATCCATAGGGACAGAAAGTAGATTGGTGGTTGCCAGGGGTTGGGGGGAGGACGGAATGAGGACTGACTGCTAATGAGTATGTATTTTCTTTTTGAGGTGATAAAAATATTCTGGCATTAGATAATGATGATGTTTGCACAGCTTTGTAAATATGCTAAAAAACTGTAATGTATACTTGAAAGGCGTGAATTTTACGGTACCTGAATTACATCTCATTAAAAAAACCTAAGCAGTCTTGGGTTCTCTTCCACTGAATCTGTAGCTAGCCGGGCTGCCTTGGTGCTTCTGGGTCCAAGGAGTGCTGAAGGCCTGTGTTTGAATGAGGGCTTCCTTTTGGAGATAGTAGAGTAATTCAAGGGTGCAGGTGTAAGGGGAAAGATTTTGGGGACTGGTTGGAAGACTGGTATGTGTGTGTGTGCATTCTCTACTTGTCCTTAAAATCATGTCGCACACAGAGCCACATTTTCCATCTAAGGCCAAGTAGGGCTGCTTGTGGGTGTGAGCATGTATGGGGGGCAGAATCTCCCCAGCGGCGACACTTCCATGGCATTAGGTCACATGTGCTGGGAGAGCAGCATCTTTCTACACCCTTTCTCCTACCATCCACCTGGGAAACACCCTGGGAGGGACGTTCCTCACCTTTTCTTCAGGCATTTCCAGGAGGGGCAGAGCTGGGTGTGTATCCTGGGGGCTTGAGGGCCAGCTAGGGCTGGTAAACTCTGACTCGTAGAGTTTGTGTCTGCTGGAAAGAGGCTCTGGCAGGAGAGGACTGCTGTGAATGTGAGTGTCAGACATCTCTTCCATGCGGCGGTCACTCATGGATCATGTGACTGGTGAAAGGAAAGGGAAAGAACAGGTGAGTCAGGATGGGGCCTCAGGGACTTGACCAAGGCTGGATGGAGGCCCCAGGAGGACTGAGGTCTGTCCTGACACAAGGGACCTACTCCTCCAGTCTCCAGAGGGGCCTGAAGCCATTCCTCAACCCACGTGACCTGTACCTTTCAAAATCCCCCCATTCTTCCAAGCCCAGAAGAAAGTCCATTTCTGCTGTGCAGATTTCCCTGACCACCCAGTTAGACTAGATCTCTTTTTTTTTTTTCTGATCACTGAAATATTTTTTCTCTACCTTTCATATCGTCCATTGTACTCTCTTATTGTGGTAATTAGTTGTACATATATTTTCCCCTTGATACATACATGTGGATCTGGTTCTTCCAATAAAATGGGGGTCTAAGAGAGATTTGTTTTCTTAGTTGCTGTGCAGCTTATATTGCTGACAGTTGGCCTGCAGTACCCCCTCTCTCCCCTCTGCCCTCAGTGCCCTTTCCAGCTCCTTCCCCCTTCCCTTCCCCAGTAGCAGTAAGCAGCTCTGGTACGATCTCTTGGAGGCTATGTGCACCGGTCCCTCCATGTGGGGCTCCTTTTCCTTTCACCACTGGGCCAGGGCTTATGCCAGGACTTGGTTTTAAACAACCTCTGCCCAGCGTCCTTAGTTTCCAGTTTAGTCCGCCTGCCCCCTCGTAGCTCTGTACTTCTCTTCTTCCTGTCTCAGCCATTCTTCCTTGGCCTCTTCCAGCTCAGTTATGTCTTCCTTGACTTTGACTTTATTGCTTCTTTGGGAGGTGGTTTTGGATCTGCATACAGTCTCATCTCAGTATGAGCTAGAGTTTTCCTCATTGGTCCGTGCTGCCATGGGTTAACCTTCCATCTACATACCTGTAACTCCCAAATCTAACATTTCCAGCCCAGTTTTGAGCACTAGATTCATAGATTTAATTCTTTACTTCATACTTGCATGTGGATGTTCCAGAAGCAGCTTAAACTTAATACACTGAGACAACTCATAATGTTCCCTTCCCAAGTCCTGTCCTCCTCCCTCAAAGGGGCCCATCCCAGGAAAAGTCCCCTCCCCCTTCCAAACTGCTCCTTCAGACAACTCAGGAGTCAAACTTCATGCTCCCTTCTCTTCCACTCTCCAAATCCAGTAATTCTATCTCTAAGATACACCTTGATGTACAGTATCACCACTTAGTTGTCATTACTTCTTGTCACTTCTCCAATAACTCTCAAATGATCACCTCTACCTCTTCTCAGATTTCTCCTCCACGCCGTGCTCCACAGGCAGTCAGAGTTGTCATATTAACACTCAAGACTACTCATGTCTGTTTCCTGATTAAATCCCTTCAGTGGCTACAGAGGGAAAGCCACTGGGCTCCACACTGGCCTCCTTCTAGCACTTTCTACCTCAGGGTCTCTGTAAACGCTGGTCCATCTGCCTGGAAGGCTTCTCCCTTATTCTTTACCTGGGTGACTCCTACTTTTCCCTTTGTGTCAATTATCACCTATCAGTGATGCGTTCCCTGATGGTCTCCTGTCACATGTCCTCATGGGACCCAGTATTTTTCCTTATACTGCTGTATCCCAGCTCCTAGCACAGAGCCTGGCACATAGTAGGTATTCGATAAATAAGTAGTTCAGTGAAGGAGAAGGAGGGAAGGAAGAAAAGGGGGCAGGAAGGGTGGAAAGCTACAGGTAACTGCTAGAGTGGGGGAACTTTACAAATCACTGTGGGTCTCAGGTGTTGAATGGTTTAAGAAGGTGTGGGCCTGCCCACCAGCTCTGCACTTTGAGGCAAAACTCTGCTGTGTCTAGCACTTGTTCTCATTCCCAGGAAGAGCTCATTTGAACCATGGGTGATTTTTAGCATGGGTCAGCAAACATCATTCAGATCCAACCAACTCCTCTTTCTCGTTCTGCCATGGCTCTGAAAGAGGGCCTTTCCTCTATTCTGACTTTGCAGGTGGCGTTTCAGTGAGTTTCAGACTGCCCTGGAGGGGGCACCCTGGAAAGGTTTAGGAGAGGGAAAGCCCGCAAGCCTGAGAATCTGTCCCTTCCCAATGCACTCTCTCCCTCTGGTGGCCAAGAGGTGATACAGCATCCCGGCCTGTTGGTACGATTCCTTCCAAGTCACCTAGTTGAAAACGTGAGGGGCAGTGAGATATCTAGACACACGATCTGCATGACACTATATATCTGAATGAACTAGAAATGTTCTGGAAAAATCGTGTATTAAATTCAGTGGCTGTGAATTACATTAAAAATCCAGTTGAAAAATAAGTTTTTTCCCCAAACATATTTCATTGAATCTAAGATGTTATCAACTGTAAGATGTATCATTGTTTCATATATAACCAAGAAAGAAGAAAATGCTGGCAATTAAAATTGCAGGTTGCACCCTGAGTTAAGAAATGTTAAAATATGAGAAAGATGTCTATTATATAATCAAGGAAACATGATAAAAATCATAGTGATGCGGCTCAGGAATACTCAGGAGTAGGAATTGTTTTCTAACTACGGGACTTCAAACATTTATATATTTTTTTGATGAAAAATGTGTGTGTATATTATGAGCCCTTTAAGAACAGGGCCTGTTACCTTGTTGATTTCTGTATTTGCATTGCTCAGTAGAAAGCCTGACACATAATAAACCCTCAATATATGTTTAATGATTATGGAAAGAATGAATGATTGCACAACGGAAATACTCTCCAGAGTGTCTCCAAAAAGGCTCCATCTTCTCTTCCTTTGAGTCCCTCCTGTATGCAGATAATATTCCCAATTACCGATGGAGAAATCAAGGCCCAGGAAAGCAAAGCAAGAGTTGTTTCTCACGTGGATTAACTCTCTGCACTTTCTGAAGCAAACTTGCTGCCTTGTGACGGCTACAGGGAGCAGAGACCCAGGGAAGACACCAGCTTGCTGCAGAGTCAAGATTAGACCCAGTTTCCCACCCTGGGCTCCTTCTATTACTCCAACTGCCTTGCAGGGCACAGCTGGGGGAGGCGGGGGGGAGGCAGGCAGCCCTCCAGCCTGGGGCCAGGCCCTCAGCCCAGTGTCCTATTTCATAAGCCCACAACGTGATTGCATCTCCTCTGGGGAACACAGCGTTCCTTTGCCATGGGAATGTTTATCCTGTTCAAATGGGGGAATTTTGGCTTTGGGGTAGGGGCGAGACGTGCAGCAAAAATGGCCTTGTAAAGAGAAGGTCACTGTTTGGAAAGAGCAAAGGCTGTGGAAGCTGAGATGCCCAGCTTCACTCTTTTCTCTGCCAGGAGTTGCTGCATGGGCCTCTGTCTCTCCCTCTTTAACGGGTTCTTAGGACAGTGAAACTGCTGACTTGGTTCTTGGCACACAGTAGGTGCTCAGTGATTTTTATTTTCCTCCCTTCGTGTTCTCCCAAATTGAAGGGAAAGATGGCTAAAGCAACCAGATGAGGTGCAAACTGGCTGGTCTGAAGCAGAATGCCTTTCAAAAGTTTCCATAAGGCGTCGGCCACTTGTTAAAACTGGACAGTGAAATCGCTGCCCGAGCCACGTCCCGTCAGAAGGCGGCAGCCCTCAGAGCCCATTCCCAGTTCAGTTCTGAGCCAGTCCATGAAACCTGCTTCCAAGAACACATAATTATCTGCTTGGCGTGAGAACGTTCTCCTTGGCTGCCCGCACCTCCTCTTCTCCCTCAGAAATGTGGACAGAAATGGTTGTTTGGATCAGCCTCCTATCTCTCCAAAAAGCCAGGCCTCAACGTTCCGCAAGGAGGCTTCTCAGATAGACTGGGCCCTCCTTCCTCTTTGTAAGAAGCTCCCTGTTGAATACTTACTGTGTGCCCTTAGGCTATCCCAGGGGGCACGGAGCTGCTGCTCTGGCGGTAGAGAAGCAGGGAGAGAGGCAGCAGACTCTCAGTGTGGAGGGAAAGTGGGCCAGGGTGGGGGGGATGCAGGGACTGCTGTCGAAGCACAGGGCAGTTCCCCAACCTCCCTGCCTCAGGGAGACCAGCCCAGGCTTTCCTGTTAGGGCTTGGCTGAGCAGGCAAGAGGCAGGCGAGCACTCCAGCCAAGGAAATGCCTGAAAAAATACACACCTGTTTTGTGCCAGGAAATCCCAGTTGTGGGCCTGCTGGAGCCGGAGTCAGCCAGCAGCCAAGGCGAAGCTGGGTGTTAGAAGCCAGACTGTGAGTTCTCAGTCCATATACTTGGACCCCATTTCACCTCCCAACATCAGAAAGTGTGGCTTCCACTCTACTGTACTAATTTTGAAATTCTTCTTCTAGCTCTTTTCTCTAAAAGACTGTTTCCAGTAGCAATGTAAAAACATGCCTCTGCCCAGTGGAGAGAAGCTGCACCCTCCCTGGCATATTCCTGCAGTTATGAGAGGAAAGGGCCTGTGATTGAGGGGTTTCTGTGTTTTTTTTTTTTTTTTTTTTTTGCGGTACGCAGGCCTCTCACTGCTGTGGTCTCTCCCGTTGCGGAGCACAGGCTCCGGACGTGCAGGCTCAGTGGCCATGGCTCACAGGCCCAGCCGCTCCGCGGCATGTGGGATCTTCCCGGACTGGGGCACGAACCCGTGTCCCCTGCATTGGCAGGCGAACTCTCAACCACTGCGCCACCAGGGAAGCCCATCTTTTTTTTTTTTTTGAAGGGTTTCTTGAGTTTTTGGTGTGAATCAGTGCACAGTAGAAGCTCCCCCTCGCTGTGGCTTGTTGGGTTTAAGTCTGCCCGTGACCTTGTCATGGGGAGTGAATCTAAAATGGCCTCATTTACGTCATCTTCCACCCAGCTGAGTTACTGAGGTTGCAGTGCTCTGGAGAAGGAAAAGTGATTAGTACGTTTTCCAAAATATTTACTGAATTGATTAATTTTACCCAAGACTTTACAATTGATACAATTATGGAAAGGGAGAGTTTCCATAAATTTCTACAACCGTAGGACGGAAAGGGATATCCTTTGCCCCTTTCAAACTTTGAAGGTCCATTTTTTAGTGCCTCTGACTGTTGGCTGGGGTCCCACAATCCCATGAGGCAGTCTGCTCTCACTGTGAACAGCTCTGATTACTGGAAACCCTTGGGTCTGTGGAGCTGACATCAAGCCCCTGAGTTTTACCCATCGCGGGCTCTGGTTCTGTCTATCACGTTGGCACAGGATGCTCGCACTCCCTGTGCCACATAAGAGCACTTCAGGGATTGAGTCCAAACCTTCCTTTCTCTAGGGCAGAGCCCTTGAGCTTCCTTTGATTTGGCTCAGCAGACAAGGCCCCCAGACTCTCTGCCGTCTTGCTACGATCACAGTGACAGCAGGATCAAAGGCAGGGACTTCGCTCTGAAGGACCTTGCTGAGTCAGGCTGGGTCCCTAGGCCAGGGGCTCTGCGGATCCCTGAGCTTGGTGGACAGCTGCTGAAAGGGAGAAATCAGCTGTGCAGGGCTCAGTGGACGCTGGAATGGGGACAGAAGAGGCCCATGGGCTGGTGGATCATCCCCAGGGAGGCCAGGGAGAGGCCTGGTCAATAGACAGATAGGCTGGGGAAGAAAGGAAGGGGCCTGGCAGGCCACCGGGCCTAGGTGAGAGGTGCCTTTCTCAGGGTCAGTTGTATAAGATGTTGTCCAAGTGCTGCCTCTTGTTAGGAGTGGCTCAGAGCTTTTCTTGGCAGCTCCGGCCCAATGAGTTTGATTTGGGCTCAGAGGAGCCTGACTCACTGGGGCCAGAAGGTCAGGTGGGTGGGACGGGAGTCAGGAGGCAGCAAAACTCCTCTGGGCCATCAGCAGACTGTCTGGGGTTAGACGGCTGGTGGCCAGTGTGCCGGGGGCCGTATCTTTCTGGCCTCTCCTTCAGGGCCAGGGCTGGGGCCTGTAGCTGGGAATTTAACCAGAGCCCTCAGCTGAAAGTCTCAGGAGTCTATGTGAGGTGGAGGTAAGAGACCAGACCTTTGATCTCCGCCTTAGATACTAGCTTGTGTTTGGAAGGACATTCAGAGGTGTGCACCACACCCTTCTCAGCTGACACTTTTCAAGTGGGATGACCCTTCCATGGGCTATGTACTGAGCCACTGCCTCACCATCCCAACTGCAGCAATTACCAGGCCGTCAGAGTTCCCTTCGAGGGCCTTTGTCTGCATCAGTCTATTCTCTCCCTCTGGGCCAGGCCCTCCCCTGTCCAGGCCAGCTCACATCCCTTTCCACCTCCCCACTGGTGGTGGATATATTATCTTAAAACACTACTTGGTCATGCCACGGCTCAAAAAGCTTCCCAGGTGCTCCAGGTCTGAGTGTCTCATTACCTCTGGACGGGCTATGCACACTGCTCCAGATGCTAATTGTTTTTGGTGGGAAATTGTTGTATATTTAAGCAAACATGGCTTATAAAAGAGTAGCGTGCAAACATTTTAATTTTTAAGATAAACATTTCTGGATGTAGCTGGCTGCTTTGGGCATGTCCGCAGACCGCCTGGGGGCGATGCGTCAAGTGCTTCCATCAGTTGGGGGAAAACTTAAGCAGCACTGAAGGAGGCCACTGTCCTCACTCCCCTGCGGCTCTGCCTGAGGGCTGGGCCCCCTGTACCTGAGCATGTGCCCCTGGCTTGGGCAGGAGGTTTCCTTTGGCCCCATGGCCCCCTCAGGCTTGATTCTGCGTCATGTGTGGTGCTCTCCATTATCCACCCTGATTCTGCCCACGCCTGGCCCTGTCATCACTATGGTACCTTCCTGACCACCCGGAGGTGCTCTGACCTTGTCTTTGACCCATGTGGTGGCTGGGATTTGTTTTACAGTGCAAGAGTCTCACACACACACACATACACACACACACTCATCCACACATTCACTCATGTACATGCCCCCGCCACACGCACACAATCATACATACACTCACACACTCATATCTCTTGCACACACATATACACGTGCACACACTATGAACACTACACATTTTGCACTGCTTTAAGCCTTCATGCGCATAGTATTTCATACTTTACAAAGCACTTTCCTTACTATAACCGCATTTGTCTCCTCAAACGATCCCATGATGTGTGGAGAGAGGTAGGATGGTGTATTCATCTCACTTCACAGGCCCAGCAAAGTGAGGCTAGCTGCCTGAAGTCACATGGGGGTTGACACAGGAGCTGGGGCTGACCCTGCCTCCTAATGCTCAGACCTGGGCTCTTTCTGCATCACTGACACCCTTGCTACGGGTCCTGGACTCTTCCCTGAGGAGGACTCTCTCCTCGCATGCATATACCAGGGGCCTGGCTGTATATAGTTTATGCTTTTGGTCTTTGGATGCCGTGTGTACAAACACATGCCTCCTTTCATGAACTGGACCACAGTGTGAGCTGGGACTTTGCGTGTGTAACTGGGATGGTGTGTAGCCCCATCTGCCACCGTGGCAGGGAGAGAGTTCTGTACTTGACCTCTCCAAAAGGCTTTGTTTGGCATGTCCGTAAGGCCCTTGAGCTACGCCCTTTCTTTTCAACCAAACTTTGATAATTTTTTTCCCGGCACAGATGTTTGCTTTCTGAAAGCGACACTGATTAGAGAGGGGAGTCAGGCTGTCCCTGGGAGGGTGCAGAAACTGGGACAGATCCCATCAGGCGCTGTCCTTGGAGCCTCTTATTCAGCTAAAACAGAGTCAGGTGAATATGGAAGGCCTCTGTGGACAGAGTGGAGGCGTTTAGAATGGGGTGAGGGGTACTGATGGGAGGGGGAGGGGAGGCAGCTAAGGGGCCGGTGTTCAATCTCAGGTCATTCTTAAGCACCAGCCGAAGGGGCGACTGGACTGGATCCTCCCAGTGCGGCATCCCACCTGCCCCATCCTCCACGGCTTTAGACAGCGCTTCTCAATGTGCTGTAACATGCTTAGGAGCTGGCTTTCCCCCAGTCTCCCAGTTTTCAAAACTGGCTTCACATAAGCCATTTTCTGCACATGATGAACCCAAGCCACCATTTTCATCTGGTTTGGTGGGAACTGAGTAGGGATGAATTGTTTTCAAAGCACCTCCCCATTCCCTCCAGCCGGATGTGAATGCCCCTTCCTTTAAACCCTGAGAGCTAAGGTCCTCAACCTTGACAGCACACGGGCATCGTCTCTTTCTAGGGAGCTTTAAAAATGCTGCTGCCTGGGCTCCTTCTCCAGAGATTCTGACTTAAGTAGTCTGGGCTGCAGCCTGGGATGGTTAAAAGCTCCCCAGGGATGCTGACGTGCAGCACAGATGGAGAAGTGCTGACCTAGGTCGCTAAGTCTGTTCTTGTTTTGCATACAGTCTGCTCCCACCTGCTCAAGATGCGTGATGAGCATCAGCTCCAGTTCTGAACTCAGGAGCTCAGCCCCACCTGCAGAAGCAGAATCTGCATTTGAACAAGAGCCCCATGTCTGCTCCTTCAGGTCTGAGTGGCACAGATGTGGGGGTCTCAGCTGGTGGCAGAGGTGGGCTGTGGGAGCTGTAGGAGAGGGCCTGGAAAAGATCTTCATTCAATTCAGAACTTTTTTGCTTAGTGGTCAGAGCATGCAGTAAACAAGCAAAACCAGACAGATTTAAGAACAGCAAAACAAAATCAAAACAAAAGATGTATGACTTTAGTTAAATGTCATTACGTCCTCTATCTCCAGATGAAAGGATGTAGCAAACGCTCCAGTCTTTTCCAGTGTGTGCCTCGGCCTGCAGAAGCTAAGTGCCTGCTTTCCATGCAACCTGCTCAGGGTCATAGCAATGGCCTACTCTCAAGGAAGCTAGTTATAGGGGCTGCACAAGTTCAGAAATAAGCATGTACTGCCTATGGAAACAGAGGCTCATTCAGTTGTTGGAATATCGAAATCGAATGCTCACCTTGCCTTGTAAGCCCATACAAGAATATAAAGAGGAGACACAGACGGGTTGTGGATTTGCCCATCCCCGAAGAGAACAGAAGCTTGGACCCACATTGGGGTGAGTGGAAGTTAGGGGGCTTCGGTTGTGGCGGCCTCATGCAGCCTTGCCAGAAGCTTCAGTGGGGATGAACACAGCAGGAGGAAAACACTCAGTGATCAAGAGATTAGTGTGCACTCTCAGAGAGGAGAGGACAGAGAGAGCCCCACCTGATGTGGAAAGGGACATTTTGTGCAGGCAGTGAGAAGAGAAATACAGCTGGGATTGGCAGAAATGAAGGAAAAAGTGGAAGGATTGGAGAATTCTAGACACAAGAAGAAGAAGGAGAAGAAGAGGAGGAGGAAGAAGAAGAAGGAGAAAAGATGTGACTGAGGAGAGGAAAAAAGAGCAAATGAAGTCACAGCGCAGTAGACGCTGTAGACGCTGACGTGCTGGTAGTAAAGGAAAGGGGGCAAAACCAGGCTGCGGAGGAGACGGACGGGGCGGGGCAGGCAGACAGCAGCCCCTGAGCCTGTTGTCTCTGCTCTGATGGGGCAACGGCCTTCCAGCTGCCACACCCCTTGGCTTGGCTTCCCCCTCCTCCCCTCTTCCATGAATCCTGTGAAGGATAGAGAAGAGGAATCGGGGAGCTTCTTTTTCATCACCCTGGCATATCATCTGGACTCAGAAATAGCCCCCGGGCCAGCTATCTAAAAAGGAAAAGAGGAGCTTAACAATTCCAGCTCCATCCCACCCTCACTCCTCCCATATGACTAATCAGATTGACAAAACAATCTTTCTTCAGATGCCCAAAGAAGCCACTTGGGGTTGCATCAGTTGGGTGTCAAGGAATGTGTGCATTTGGAAGCGGCTGAAGGCATTTGCCGAGCTGCTTGTTTTCTGACTCCCTGAGGCTTGACTGAGGTAATGGGAGAGCTAAGTCGGCTATATTTAAACAGCCAAAAATCTGAAGAGATGGAATTTGTCTGGACATCACTGGAAAGTAAATTGAGCTTGTTGTGAAATCTCTGAAGATGTGTTTTCTCTTGAACATCTGAAAGGAGGGTGAGTGTTGATGAGCAAATCCCACTGGGATGGAACAAAAAGCACATGGACTCTGGAGTCCAGCCAAATTCCAGCTCTGCCAGTCACCACAGTGCCACCTCAGACACAGATCCTTCCTCACTGTGAAGCAGGATGTTGGTAACTACCTTGCAAGGCCACATGCAGAGGGCCTAGCTCACTG
This sequence comes from Leucopleurus acutus, assembly GCF_964270905.1. NCBI lineage: Eukaryota > Metazoa > Chordata > Mammalia > Artiodactyla > Delphinidae > Leucopleurus > Leucopleurus acutus. Next base: position 28,383,311 of record NC_139155.1, read on the forward strand.
CCTGGCATGCGGTGGGTGTCAACCGGTGTCAGTTTCTACCTCTATCCACCCACATGTTCTGGGGTTGTCCACAAATTCTAAGGACTCCAACTACCAGGGATTTTAAGAGAGTGGATTGGCTGATGTAAATATTTAGAAATGTTAATCTTCCAAAAATCTCTTCATAGCAGGTCTTATATCGGATGTTATTCTTTCATTCAAAAGTATTTGTTGAGCACCTACTATGTGCCAGTCACTGGAGATTCAACAGTGAGAAAGAAAGAGCCCTTCTTGTCCTAAGGGAAACCAGAAGGTAACCTGTAAGTGCCCAGGGATTGGGATTGTCTGGTTCCCATGGCGGGAGTGTAGATTATGGAAGTGAAAACAAGGGAGCACCTCTTGGTGACCTGAGAGACTGAGGGACATAACTAGGATGTTTGGGAGGAAGAATGGGGAGGCTAAAAATCCTGCAATATGCAGGACAAGCCTATATGACAAGGGATTGTCCCACTCAAAATGCTCGGTGAGAAACCATCATAGACCAAGTGTGAAAAAAGTCATGGAAACCAAAAACTTGCCTGCTGGTAGAAATATTTTTAATATCATCATTTCCCTAACATCAGCTTTTAAGAGATCTTTGAATTGGGTGTTAAGGGATCTTGTATCCTGTTTCTTTTGTTTTCCAGATTTTCTAGGCCTTTTTCTCCTAGGGCCTTGCCTTCTATATAATGATTACATTCATTTTTTGGTAATATTCCTAATTCCTTCATGCACAAAGCTCATGCAACCAACTGTGAACTAAGAAGTGGGGTTTAATCAGGATTCTAGGATTCACAGACCCCCTTGATCAGCGATTTGCCTCTACCAGGAGTCTAGCTTTGATTAGGGGTACAGATGGGGACCACAGATTTGGGAGAAGACAAATGGCTCATTGTGGATCTGAACACACTGTCTTTGGCTGCATTATGTCTGTATGCTAACTCACTAAGACAAGAGTCAGGAAAACCCCTCTAAAAACTGATGACCCATCTATAACATCTTCAAGGGCTTCTGAGGTTCTAAGACATAAATTTTTGGGAATACACATTAAAAATGATATGACAGTATAACCCACCCAATAATCATATTCTTTTAAGAATTAAATTAAAATTAATTTAATTGTAATTAAATTAAAATTTAACCATGTTTATACTTATCATGTTCATAAAATCATATACATTCATTGTGAAAACGTAAACTACTGAAGAGTACAGGAAGAGAGCAAAAACTCATTCCATTGTCCAGATGCAGAAAAGGCCATCATAAACATTGGGGATCTATCATTCCAAACAACTCTTTGCTTATAGTCACAAGCAGCCAGAGAAATGGACAGACAAAAATAATTTTCTAGAAATAGGATCATGCTTTACAAAATATTTTTTAAAGTTAAAAGTATTATATTTAATTTTATGTGACCTTAACAAAAGAAAAATGAATTAAAGTGAAACTAAAGAAACTGCTGATCTTCAGATAAGTGTTTATCACAGGAAATATTTTTGGTTTTTATAACCCTTTAAGACTAAGAAAACAGAAAAACTATTTGGAAAAAAATCAAGAATTCAGTATCTTTAAAAAAATTCCATGTTTCATTTTTAGGTAGTGTTGATTACCTCTTCACTAAGAAAAATGAGGAAATTGGTTTTCCATACTTTTATCAATTTTTATTAATTTTATTACCATTATTATTTTTGCTTTGTCAAGGTTTATACGTTTTTATTTTATTCTTTAATTGTAATTCAAAGTTGTCTTCTATCTCTAATTCTATTTATCCAGAGAAAAAAGAACTAATATATTAGACTATTATTAGGTGGGCCTCAATGATCCTTGCCTGCTGGTAGTCACAGCGCTGACCTGTGTAACCAGTGGAACATTGTAGAAATAATGGTCTGTGACTTCTGAGGCTGGGTTATAAAAGACAGCCTTGCACTCTTGGCTCGCTTGTTCTCGGGGAAACTGCTGCCACGTCGTGATGACACTCAAGCAGCCTTAGGAGTTCCTCAACAACCAGCATCAGCTCACCAGCTGTGTGAGTGAGCCACCTTCAGAGTGGATCCTCCAGCCCTGGGCAAGCCTTCAGATGACAGCAGCCCCGTCGCCATCTTGACTGCTGTCTTATTATAGACCCAGAATGACCCAGAATGACCCAGCTGTGCTGCTTCTGGATTCCTGGCCAAAGACATTCTGAGGATAATAAATATTTATTGTTGTTTTAAGCTGCTAAGTTTTGGGCAATTTGTTACACATCAATTGCTAATGAATACATTAGCCATCAATATCTCTTCAAGGATCTGATTTTAGCCAGTCTCTTAGCAGGAATCTTGAAAGGCATTTCTTCATAGGAAAAGGTTCTTGGGGAGAAGGAAGGAACCAATATTTATTGAACACCTACAGTGTGGTAGGTATTGTTACCCTATGCTATCTTACTTAATCCTGATAGCAACCCTGTAGAATAGTGTGGAGGGCACTTGCTTACCAGCTTAGAGGTAGTCTGCTGCCAAAATGTGATGACAGGACCTATAAAAAAGATCTGTTTGCCTCACACTTTTGCAGGAAATTTGTTTCCTATTGATTATCATGGGGCAGAAATATCTTTTGGGAAAAATATTGACTGTGAATATTTTTGGCTGTGAATATTGGCTGTGAAACACAATCAACCCAGTGTTTGAGGAATGTATATACCCAGCCCTGTGGCACATTCTGTGGGGACCTGCCTGAGAAGTACTAACCAGTATTACCTTCAAGGGGGCAGAGACAACACTTAAATGCAGGAACAGAATCAGAAAGCAAATTGAGAAAGTGCTGACAGAGTTAAAGCACTCCATCATTTAATTATTTGGCTGTCCTTAGCAAGGGCCTCTCATTTGCAAGGCTGTAGCCTTGAAGAATGTGAAATACATGATTTCCTTCCTCTGGGGACTGAAGGATGGTTAGACATGTAAAAATGACGTAGGATGTATTATTTGGAAAATTCCCATGGTGGAACCTGTAGCTTGGATTGTCTAATCCTCCTTCTAGGGTACCTTACTATACCCAAGAGGCTGGAAAGTTAAATGTCAAAATTTTCAGCATCCCTTGAAGCTAGGCTTTAGAAGAAAATCAGCTTTTGTCAATTAGAGGCATTTAGGAAATATTTAGAAGGTGTAAGTGAATCAGAAGACTTCAGTTGTTTTCTGATGAAAACAAGGGAGCACCTCTTGGTGACCTGAGAGACTGAGGGACATAACTAGGATGTTTGGGAGGAAGAATGGGGAGGCTAAAAATCCTGCAATATGCAGGACAAGCCTATATGACAAGGGATTGTCCCACTCAAAATGCTCGGTGAGAAACCATCATAGACCAAGTGTGAAAAAAGTCATGGAAACCAAAAACTTGCCTGCTGGTAGAAATATTTTTAATATCATCATTTCCCTAACATCAGCTTTTAAGAGATCTTTGAATTGGGTGTTAAGGGATCTTGTATCCTGTTTCTTTTGTTTTCCAGATTTTCTAGGCCTTTTTCTCCTAGGGCCTTGCCTTCTATATAATGATTACATTCATTTTTTGGTAATATTCCTAATTCCTTCACGCACAAAGCTCATGCAACCAACTGTGAACTAAGAAGTGGGGTTTAATCAGGATTCTAGGATTCACAGACCCCCTTGATCAGCGATTTGCCTCTACCAGGAGTCTAGCTTTGATTAGGGGTACAGATGGGGACCACAGATTTGGGAGAAGACAAATGGCTCATTGTGGATCTGAACACACTGTCTTTGGCTGCATTATGTCTGTATGCTAACTCACTAAGACAAGAGTCAGGAAAACCCCTCTAAAAACTGATGACCCATCTATAACATCTTCAAGGGCTTCTGAGGTTCTAAGACATAAATTTTTGGGAATACACATTAAAAATGATATGACAGTATAACCCACCCAATAATCATATTCTTTTAAGAATTAAATTAAAATTAATTTAATTGTAAGGACATATGATGTTCTCTGCCACTCGGTGCTCAGCTGCCAGCTTTGTGGGGTTTGAGAGGCAGTAGCTGTAGTGACTTCGTGATTCTGGCTTCCTGATTCCTGGAATTCAGTGGTGGTTCTTGAACTCAAGTTTCAGTGGTGGCCTCAGAGGTAGTAGCTCCTATGGTAAATCAGTTCTGTAGTTTCCGGGAGTAATTTCTGGCCCAACCTAGAGAGCTTCCTCCTACAACTCTGCCCCAAATTTTGTAAGCCCCTAAATACCTGTGTTAAATCCCTTTCTGCTTACAATACCTGCAAGGTTTTCTGTTTCCTGTACTGAGCCCTGACTGATAGATGTCAGAGAAAAAACCCAGTGTTCAGAGATTAGAGCAGGGGACAGTTGAGAAGGGGTAATAAGAAAGGAATTTGGGGAAGAGGTAAATTTTTAGCATAAAGGAATAAGGATTTCAAACAGCCAAGAGGAGAGATGAGAGCACCATGGTGAGAGTGAGTAAAAGAGCCTGTTTCTCCTCCCAAGCTGGTACCTCTCTGTCACCTTCCACCCTTCAGCAGGATGGGTTATGTTTTTCATTAAAGCCTAGACTTGAATGAACAGTTTCTTGGAGTTTCTGTTTGTTGTCACTGGGAAGTGTGTTATTTCAATATGGGATTCAATACCCAGAAAACAGACTCTCATGGAGCCCCTCATGGATCCTGCAAAGATAAATACATCTGGAGAAGGCGGTGCTTTTCCTTTCCTTTCACCTTCCTCCATCACCCTGTTGGAAACTGCAAGCTGCTGTCCAGGCTCAGTTCCTGATCACCTGTCTCCCTGGGGGAGGATAAAACAGAGGGACCAGGTGTTCTCTGACATGGCAAATCAGAAGAAAAATCACTGTATTGGGAGTGAGGAGACCTGGGATCTAAATTTAGCTCTGCTGCCTACCTGCTGTTTAACCTTGGGCAGGTTTAATTAATAACCAGATCTTAACTATTTCATGAATCTGCCCACTTTGCTCCATTTAAAAGGCTGCAACCTTAACTCAGACCATTATCATTTCTCCTGTTACAAGTCCTGATATCTGTGCATACTCCACAATCCATTCTTCTAGATGCATCCAGAATAATCTTGTAAGAATGCAAATCAGGTCATATCCCCTCTTCTTTAAGACTCTTTAATGCTTCCCAGTGCCCCCAGGTTGTCAAAAACTCCTGGGCAGGACATTAAGTCTGATTTGGTCTCAGTAGGCATCTCCACCCCTCTCTCCAGAATAGGCTGTATCTTAAGGTGAACTAGAGCCAGTGGTTCCCAAAGTGGGACATTCATCCTGAAGGGTACATAAAACAGTCCACTGGGGTGTGAGTAGAAGATACTAGAACTTCTATGTATATTTTTATCTAAAAATTAAGGTGAATTTAAGATAAGGAGTCTTGGCTCAGATCGTTTTTCAAGTCATCACATGTCACGTGTGGACATTGGGTACCATGTGTGAAGGTCAGCACTGCAGGTCACCTATGCAGGCTCTGGAGTCAGACTTCCTGGATACGTGCTTTTTATTTGTTATTAATCTTATATTATTCTTCTTAATTTTATTATTATCATCCTGGTAAAGAGTGGAACCCCCATGGTGCAAAAGGATTTACACAAAATGGACAGTCAATTAATAAGACTCTTGTAAAGAAACTTCAGGACTTCCCTGTTGGCGCAGTGGTTAACAATCTGCCTGCCAATGTAGGGCGCGCAGGTTCGAGCCCTGGTCCGTGAAGATCCCGCATGCTGCGGGGCAACTAAGCCCATGCGCCACAACTACAGAGCCTGCGCTCTACAGTCTGCGAGCCACAACTACTGAGCCCGTGTGCCACAGCTACTGAAACCCACATGCCTAGAGCCCGTGCTCTGCAACAAGAGAAGCCACTGCAATGAGAAGCCCACGCACCGCAACTGAGTAGTCCCTGCTCGCCGCAACTAGAGGAAGCCCACGTGCAGCAACGAAGACCCAACGCAGCCAAAAATAAAAATAAATTAATTAAAAAAAAGAAACTTCAGATTATAAAGAAAGATTGACTAAAATAAGCCCAAATAAATCACACAAAAAAGTGGTGGTGCTATTGCTTCCTCAGTTCTGATTATAAACTCATTATCAGCCATATTAGGAAGTAAAGGCAATGACAACCTAATTAGCCAAAATGAGAATTAGGCCAAAAAAAGATAAAAATAATGAAGTCGACTTTAAAAAGGATTTACATTCACTGTCATTAAAGATGACCCTCACCTAAGTGTGTATTGTGCCTTGACATATTGGCTGCTGTAAGTACAAGAGTATAAATTATAATTAAACAAACATATTGGGGTGCCTGCTCAAAAATATTTTTATGGTAGAATTGCGCAGTAAAGAAATTTGGAGACCACTGAGCTGCGCATAGACTTGGGTCTAGGCGTTGTAAGAACCTGCCCTAGATCCAATTAATGAACTCTGGCCTAATGCAAGAATGTGAACTTCTTGGTTATTGACGCTTTTATTGCATTTATAAAGTGGAGTTATTCACAGTGTATTTTAAAGGAGTAGACTTGAAAATTTGGAGTATTTTATCTGCAAAATCATTTGATCTGGATATTGTCTCATACTTCCTTGAATTAAAAAAGGTAATTATTATATACCATACAAAATTATGTCCCTGCTAGGATGGGTTATGGCAACCTGCACCCTTGTAATGGTGAATTGCTTGCTGACATTAGGACCAACTGGATCACACACCCGTGCATCATTTAGAACCCAGTAAGCAATGCCGTTTTTGCACCACAGCCATTCTTGAAGTAATTTGTTTACCCCAGCCATCAGAACACAGTCAATAAAATGCAGGGATTGACAAAGTGGCACTGTATAGGCAACACAGGAGAACTGGAAAAGTGAATTGTAGGTGGTGAGTGACTAACAACAAATAATCATCTTATTCCCATTGCAGAAATGTCTGTGACCAGGAGAAAAATCTGACCAGAGGAAGATTTGAATCAGACAAAAGTGGGTCGTTTAATTCTGTATGAATATTTTTGAGAGTGAATATGTTCTGATTCCCTAAGCAAGATGGCTCTTCACTATACTTGCTTCTGTTAACATCATGTCTGCTGCCACTTGGACTCTGCCCAGTTACCTGGCATCTGAAATTACTGTTGGCTCTCCATACCATGGGATCTGCGTCCACAGATCCAGAGGGCAGACGGTACTATGCCATTTTATATAAGGGACTTGAGCATCTGCAGATTTTGGTATCCACTGGGGTCCAAGAGCCAATCCTCTGCATATACGGAGGGACGACTGTATGTCATTAGTGATTTACCCTTCTGAGCTAAACCCAGATCTCTTCAGGTATCTTCTGTCAAAAAACAGGCAGCCCTGGAAAGAGCACAGAGAGTCAACGGTCCCTCAGTGTGTCTTGGTCTATTAAATGGTTCCCCCTGTGCAGAGAGCTCTGGGAGAGTACTAGGGCTCTGAGCATCCTGGGAGGGGATGTAGGAGGAGGTTGGGCGAGTGGGAGGAGAGTGAAGTTAGAGAAGCACAGCACCAAAAGCCAGCTTTAATGGTTTCATTTGTAACAAAAAAAGAACCTGATTTTAACCCTTTAGCTCAGGTTTAAAACTGACTGTATCAAACACTGAATTTATCATAATCCTCTGGACTTGGGTAGGAATCACATCTTTCAGAATTAATTCAGTATAATACAACCTTCAAGGGGTCCCAATAAATACAGTCCACTTCCAGTTTTCAGTGAACTTGTATTGGCTTGATTGTTGAAGGGCAATCCAGGCACAGTCAGATTCTGAGCAATCACACCATTTTCTTATCAACTATGGACAAACAAGAGACAGGAAGGGGAATTTCTAGGGAGAATAGAAAAATGCTCTTGAATGCACAAAATTGTTGTGATTAGGGGTTACCTATCCTCTTGCAGGATCCCATATCTCCCTGTTATTGTGGATGATTGAGTGTGGTATTGTGGCCGTCCTGATGGCATGTTTTGAAGATTTCATTTCTGACGCTCGCCTCCCTGCATGTTCGATAATGCACCGCCACACACAACTGATTGATTTAGTAGATTCAGTGAAAAAAATCAAAGTAGTTTGACAAAAATGTACTTTTTTGATAGAAGTTATTAGTCAGTTGCTAAATAAATGGATAGGTTATTTTTATCTTGATTTTTTATTTTTGTTTTTAGACATAAGTTTAACTAACTAAAAAGACCAGGTATATAATTGACTTGGCTGGTTATGCTGACAGATATCTGATATGACATCAATTGACTAAACTGACAGGAATTTGAATGAGTTCAGTCAAAATGTTTGAATTCATCAGCAGGGAGTGTCAACCAATTTTTGCTCTGGAGAAAGCACTCGTGTCTGCGTTTTAGAAGGTGGAAGTACAAGCTGTTTGGCTTCAAGAAACAAAGAGCTGAGAGGAGAATTCTTTGAAAGACCTGAGTGATTCTTTTGTGTCTTCTGATCTCTGTAAGGACTTGAGTTTCTCCAGGAAAGACCAGCTTATGTGCTCCGTTACAATTACATGTTTTAAGTCTCTGGGGAGGGTAGCAGCAGCAGAAGTGAACCTGAGGGTAGATGTTTTCTATGTTCCACCAGAGACCTCACACTAACTCTGTCCTTGGGGTGTCCAGAGCCGGACCATGGAAAAACCTTGCCTACCAGTAAAATGAGTTTTCAGTTTTCGTGATCTGCACTCCTCAGCCTGCCTCAAATGACTTTTTCCACCCTCCTACTTCCTTCATCAGAGTGTCTAATGCCCTCATGCTGTCCCTCTCTAGGATAAATAGCCTCTAATACCCCCCAGGAAGGAGGGGCAAATCTCTCTGCTCACTAACGCTCTCCGAGAGAGATTACATTCCCATCGGAGACTGGCATTTCAGTACGTACTGTGTACCAGGTCTGTGCTGAGCACTTTACACATGCTACCTCATTTCTTGTTCCCAACAACCCCTGACCATCATATGGCTCATCTACAGCTTTTGGGTAGTTCATGAGTTAACGTTCTGGGCGGCAGTTTAGAATTGAAGTTCTGGCAAATTTCTGGATGCATTTGGCCTGATCTGGGCAGTGAACTGGCACTCCTGGAACAGGCCCTGAATCCCAGAATGATGGAGACCCTTGGGTATCATGTATGGCCATGTACACCCTCACCGAGAGTGAGTTATTGCAGTGGCCGATGCCAAAGGCTCTGACCGTTCAGATCTCTCAGACAGTGCTGCCAAAGTAGCAGCTTCTTTGATGAGACCGAAGGAAATGCTTCTGACCTTGTCTGAGAAAGCCCATGTCACTCTAGTTCAGCAGAAAAGACTCAGAGGTTGAGGGTCACCAAAGCTATGTCTCATCATCCTGAGACAGACTGGGACCTGGGAACATTTGCTGCAGTGTTTGCGCCTGGACGCACCTCCCCTCGAGCAACAAAACATAAAGAAACTATATGGGACTAAAAATAACTTTGTGCATATGCAGTTGGGGTGAATTCTGGACCAAAAGATACACAAAACCAAAGGAAAAAATGCCCAACTGCCACTTCTGAAGAGCCAGGAGCAAAAACTGGGTGTCAGGAGCAAAAGCAGGGTACTGTGCATGCCCCCTGCACTCAACACCACAAAGGGGTGGGCAAAACACCTAAGCCACCCCTCTGGACGCACCCCTACCCTTACCCCATACAAGGAACAAGCTCGGCGCCCCTTGGGGAACGAATGAGCAAGGGAAACTGTTACTTGTTCTCGCCCCCCCCCGCTGCAGCAGGGGCCCCAATAAAGCCTTGCCTGCATTTCTTGTCTGGCCTCTAGTCAATTTCTATTGATTGGGGAAGGCCAAGAACCCTGGTTGGTATCAATACTACAGATTTGGTGTTCCTCAAGTCAGTGCTTACTAATGGGTCAGTCTGATCAATGCATTTGAGGAAAAACATCATGCAGACTTTTCCTCCAAAGGCATTCATTCAGCAAACATCTGTTCTGTGGTACAGATGTCAGCTGGGCTGGGGGCATCCTTCTTGATCACTAATGGAGAGAGCTACCCCATTGGACTAAATAGATAGAGAAAAAACCCCACTGGAATTAGATGATGAAATCAAAGCATTTGTACCCAGACTCCGAAAATATTACAGCCCTAAGTGGCCTGAGTGGTGAATTGGCCTAACCTTGTCCCTTTCTCACTGAGGGGCTACAGAGCAGTTACATTTACAAAGCGTGTACGCTCTCCTCTCTGGACATTCAAGGTTGGGGTCAGTTGCCTGGTGAGGGGTGGGGAAAAGCCTGGGAAAGGAGGAGATGATTCTGGTCAGGTTCTCCCACTTCTGTGTTTTAGGTGACACTGGTGCTTCTATATAAATGGACCTTTAGGACTCCATGTTTTTTCCACAGCGCCCCCATGTGGCAGGTTGGGCTAATAGAGGCTAAGGAACTGCCCATTGTCACACAGCCAGTGGGTAGCTGACTGAATAAGACAGTGCAGATTGGGGCGTGCACTCTCTTTTGCCTGTTCTGCAAGATCATGTAGTACTGTACTGTACTGCACAGGGGCAGCCAGATTTGACGGAAAAAGGGACAACATAAGGAAGTGGTGAAGAATGAGGTTCTGGAACCAGATGACTGAGTTTGAGTCTCAGTGTCCCCCACCCCCGCCAAAGTATCATGACTTTGGGCAGACTAAGGGCCTGAGTTCTCCCTTGGGCAAAATGAGGACAATGGTATAATCTGCCCAGAGTCGGCTTCATGGACACACGACCAATGCAGTTGTACATGGTTTTGAGCTTAAGAGGGTCTGGGCTTGGGGTTTGATTCTTTATAATTGCCATCTTGAAATTCTTCATAACTCAAATACCTTCAATTATTCAAAATCTTAAATTTGCGTTGAGTGCAGTCTGATAGGACAATGGGTCACGAGTGGGAGAGGCTTGGATCCTCAGCTCACACTCAGTCCTGCCTCCTGCTACCTCCCCTGATCTCTCCCGCCTGCTCCCCCGTCTCTAGGTGCCCAGGGCCCTGCCTAGCCTCTCCCTCTTTGCCCTGAGTCTGGGGACGGCTGCTGCCCTCTGTGCACAAGTGCGTTCAGGCACATGGGCACAGGTGTAGGGTGGTGCACCCTGAGGAATCTTGGCCATTCCTGGTACCAAGTGAATCCAGGCACAGAGGTTGCCATTCCTTGTCAGGGGGAGGGGTCACCATTCACAGAGGGCTGGGGTGACGTCTTACAGGGGGAGAAACCTGGCTCAACTCCTCCACGCTGGACCAGGTGTGTCTGTCTGAGGGCTGGGGGACGGGAACCTGGCAGCCAGTGGGCCTTCTGTCTTTGCACTGAGATGCAGGGTGGGGCTCCTGGTATCTGGGACGGTCTGCACTCACCTGGCCAGTGCAACATTAAGTAGCAGATGAAAACACCATGACAGGCCAAGGTGAGAGAGGCAGAGGGAGCAAGAGAGTGAGAAAATTACCCAAGGAAGAATAAAAAAATTTATATTTCAGTACCTTTAACCGTAGATTTCTCCTGCTTTTTGAACAAGGGCCCCATATTTTCATTTTGCACGAAGCCCCACAGGCTTTGTATCTGGCCCTGAATCTGCCTCAGGGCTGTGGTGAGGGTTAGATGAGCAAGAACCTGAAGGTGCTGGGCACAGGGCCCAGCGGAAGCGTGCTCAGCGCACTCTTGTCCATTTCTGGCTGGTGGTGCGGACCAGCTCAGGTTCTGCTCCTCTGCAGCAGGAGGGCTGCAGTCATGCTCCCTGGGGGGCGTCCCTCCACCCATCAAGCTCACAGTAAAGAGAGAATTGTCTGCTCTCTTCCTAACTCCAGACACACTTCTTTAAATCGGGCCAGGTATTGACAGGTAACTACGTTTGCAACAGACAGGGCAGGTCGGGACCAGGGCTGTGGCAGGCATTTCACTGAACTCAGTTGGAAGGAGAGCAAGGGGCTCATCATGTGGTCACATCCACTGCAATTCAGCTCATTTCCAGCATGATAATGAATTCGAGAATGAGCTTCTGAAATGAACTCTTGATCAGGAGGGAGGTGATAATTGTGCTTGTTATTAACGATTACTCCTGGATAGGGGTTAGGGGTGTGAGCAATAGAATTAAATGAATTTCCTTTGAAAGTTCTGCTGCGCAAAGTAAGAGATACAAATACTATGTGTTTAAAATACCTCCAGAGTTTAGTTTATAGACTTGTTTATATATTTATTTGAATGTTTATGGCTTTCTCTCTGTCACTTTCATGTTGGTATCTCCACACTCATTATGGTTTTATGGCTGCTTTTTGGAGATCATTGGCTGCACACACCAGCACATGATTTGATGAGAGAAGGAGATCCAGAAAAGGAAAACAAGTTTAATATTGTAGTTGTGGGGAAGAGCCTTCCTTTGGGATCAGAAAGTTAAAAATGAAGCTCGAGGTCTGCACGATTTAGGTAGAATCTTGGAAGGTTACTGCTTAGTAGGCAGCTGAGAGATGGTCAAGTTCCACCCTCCTAGGAAAGTTGGGGAGGCAGATGCCTTGAGGGGTGGAGGGACTGATCAGAGCTCTTAATAGCTTGTTGCTCAGAAGTCAGGACGAGGGCCTGACTCTCCTGATGTCCAGTGCTCTTCCAGACCCACCCTCCTACCCGCCCTGTACACAGCGCGACTTCCCCGTTGCGCACAGCAGGCACAGCCCACAGTACTTTTAAGGGTCCACAAAAATGCTTTAATTTCTTTTAAAATCATAAGAAAAAAATGTACATAATCCAGCCTGCATTATATTTATCTCATTACCAATGCAGTCATAAAATATAATTTTTAATATTTCTTTATGGAAGAAGGGACCTATGAAAGCCAAGTGCCTAGGGCCCCCACAAGTCAAAATGTGGCCCTGCTGACCAACCAAGATAGCTGTGGGAGAAATTTGGGGGTAGGGGGACCCAGCCTCCTGAATCAGCCCCACCCCATGGTGATGAGGTTCTGCCCCCTCCCCACACCACTCTTTATAAGTAAACTCTTTTGTCTCAAATGTGTTTTTGTCTATCTCTCTGCAGAAAGATCATTTCAAACTGGGAAGAGGGGCTCTCAGTAACATGTTATGATGGGTAAAGAGTGATAGAGATAAGCTGCGTGAGCAAATACACAGTGAGCAGCAAACCCCTGCTAACTCAGTTCTGGTCAGAAGGCACCTGAGGGTCTCCAGGGTATGTACCAGTCACAGCTGCTATGTCAAAGGGTGGGTGCCCATTTACAGAAAGTTCCACTTAGTAAAATGTGTTTCATACCTCTGTTTGGGTGTGTGTGGATTGGCCTGCACCTCCTCAAACCTGATCAGCTTTCTAGGCTCCCCCATCTCAGTAAGAGCAACTGTCACTCACAGCAATAGACTGAATCTTTGAGTTGCCCCCAAATTCATGTGTTGAAACCTAACCCCCAATGTGATGGAATTGGGAGATGGGGACTGTGGGAGGTGATTAGGCCACGAGGGTGAAGCCCTCATGGATGGGATTAGTGCCCTTATAAGAGAGCCCCCAGAGGGTCCCCTAGTCCCTTCCTCCATGTGGGGACACAGTGCAAAGACTATCTAGGAACTAGGAAGCCAGCTCTCACCAGACCCCGAATCTGCTGGCCTCTTCATCTTTGACTTCTAACCCCCAAAACTGTGAGAAATAGATGCTTGTTGTTTACAGACCACCCAGTCTGTGCAATTTTGTTATATGGCCTGAACAGACTAAGGTGCCCAGAGAGGCTCAGGCCCTTCTTTCTCTCACACTCCACACCCAGGTGCACCAGCTATTCCTATTAGCTGCTCCTATAAATCACATGTGGAATCAGCTTTTGTCATCAGCTCATTGCTAGGTGGCCAAGCCTAAGGCACCATCATGTCTCTCCGGTGTTATGTGAGCAGCCTCTGGACCAGGACCAGTCTCTCCAGTTTCTCCTTCAGTCCAGCTTGAGCGGCCTGAGTGGTCCTTTGAGTATGTAGCTGGGATCCTGCTCAGGAGACCTTGGTGACTGCCCAGCTCACTCAGACACAGGTCAGAGTCCTTCTGCTGCCCACTGCATCTCCAGGACCTGGACTCTGGCTACTTTTTTGATGTCACCTCCTTCCTGTCACCTCCTCTCCTGCCTCGAACATGTGGAACCTGCTCCTACTCCAGGACCTTTGCATGCGCCATTCCCTCTGCTTAGAATACCCTCCCTGGTTAGTCATGGCTCCTCAGAAATGCATCCTCCAGCTCCCTCTCTGCTATCGCAGCCCCAGCTGGACTTTCCCCCACACACTCACTATCACCTGCTGCTCTAACATCCCCCATTTGTTTACTGTTTGTCCCTCCCATCGGGATAAAGCACCTCCCCCCTCCCCGCCCAGGGAGGGACCATGCCTTACTTGTTGTATCTCTAGGCTTACAAGAAATCACATTTCAAATAATATTTGTTGAATGAATGGAAAAAAGATTGGGACTGTAAAGTAGTTTGCTCTGAAAATGTCTGAACATCTGCCTGTATGGTCAGGTTTTCCATTTTCATCCCAGATTTGGAACCGCAAATCTTGCTGATTCTTCCTTGTCTCATGGGGGCCCCTGCCTAGTTCCATCCCTCACCTTTTTCAAATGTTGGGTAGCTGGTATCCCTGCCCCAGCCACATGTTGCCAATGGAGAGTATTTCTAAAATATAGCTAGAGCCCGTGCCTCCCCTGCGAGAATCCTGCTGAGGCTCCCGGCAGCCTTCGAGGGAACAGCACACCCCTCAGACCAGCGTCCAGCCTCCATGCCCGCCCCGCCCACCTCGCCCTCTGGGCGACAGCCATTCTGTGCTTTTTCAGTTCCTGAAGCTGGCCCCACGGTTTCAGGTCGTAACTTTTTTACACCATAAATTATCATGACACTATTATTGCTCAAAACAGTTCTCAAATTGACGGGCAAAGGAGAGGGAGAAGAAAAATATCATTTCCCCACCCCAATAAATTTCAGATGGAGCTATGGGAAGAGGAAGAAAGTGAGGAACACTGCTGGAAGAGCTGGCGATGAAACAGGGGCACTGAGGTAATTTTACTGGCAAACATCTTGTTCATTAATTCAGCCAACATTGATGAAACGCGCATTGTGAGCCAGGTGGATGCCGGGACCTGCGCTGGGTAGGGGGTGGGGGCAGAGGTGCGATGCTCATTGGTTTGTGGAGGGGCAGGCGGCGGACAGGTTGTTATGCCACAGAGTGATGAGTGCTGGCAGAGGGAAGCAGGGGTGCTCAGGGAGCCCAGAAGAGGGGCTTCCCACACCAGGGAACGTTGTGCTCTGAGCCAGTCGTTAATGGGGAGGAAGAGGTGGTGAGGCAAAGACCTGGGCTATGGTCAGAGGAGAGCATAGCCCTCATCAGGGTTGAGGATGGAGTGTGATCGTCCAGGAACTGTGAAAGCACAGGACAGTTGAAGCAAAGAGTGGGCAGGGGAGGAGCTGCACCAGGAGCTGCAGGGGACCTAGCACAGAATGGGTTGGCCCTGTGCATAGCTTAGAAATACACTGGGTAACATGGACTTGAAGGCATGGAGAGCAACCAGGAGGCTGTTCAGGAACTCACTTGAGAATTGATGTAAGTAAGAAGTGATGAGTAAGGAGGCATGCAGGCAACCACCTTGGAGACCTGTTTGAGGTTTGGATGGGATTGGTTGGCAGACAGCTCCCCATTCTCAGGGGACCAGGACACTAGGAGCTGCTTGAGGAGGGGAGGCTTCAGGAGGTAGTCGAGGGTCTGACAGTAGAGGAGGTGGGCTGACTGGTGAGGATAGCAGGCAGCTGAGAGTCCCCTATGGATTTTAGACTCGCCAAGCCAGCCCCCACAATCCCATAAGCCATAAGCCAGTTCCTTAAATAAGTCTATCTATCTATCTATCTATCTATGTGTCTATCTGTCTATTATCTATCTGTCTGTGTGTCTGTCTATCTATCTGTCTGTCTATCTGCTATCTATTTATCTATCTATCTATCTGTCTATCTGTCTGTGTCTGTCTATCTATCTGTCTGTCTATCTGTCTATTTATCTATCTAATCTCCTACTGGTTCTGTTCTTCTGGTTGACCCTGATCGATACAACAGCTATGAGGAAACAAAACCCACACCTCACCTGAGGAAGGCCTCTTGGTTCCCTGAAGCCATGTCACTCCCCAGGCCAGGGTGCCTCTTCCCCTGCCTCCTTTATCAGGAGCCCCTTGGAGGAGCCAGTAGCAAAGATGAGTCTGTTTGGGGAAGGGAAGCACGTACCTACCCACCTTGTGTGTGTGTGCCAAAGTACACGTCCCTGCAATGGCAGGAATGATTCTTGGCTCTCAGAGACCCAAATCAACCTAGCCCAATGCACCTCACTTTAGAAGTACCCCCTTTCTCTTGTCAACTCCTGGGCAATTCCCTGTGGGTTTATCACATCACAGGAGAATCCCCATCCTCGCTGTCTTTCCATCTCTTTTAATATTTTAATAATATCTCCCTGCTCCCCAATAAGGGTTTGAAATATATCCACCAAGTTTCTAACGAAGATCCTGCTCTATCTGCATATGCCTCAATTAACCAAACTCAATCTCAGGAGTCCTGGGGGCGAGATCAGTTTTGTTCCAGATAGCGGTGCCAATTTCCACTGCTTCCAATAGTATTTCAAACTCACTTAGAGCGCTTGGCAAGCCAAACATTTCCACATGGTTTACCCACATTTATTAATTTAGCCTCATGCTGCCATGGAGAGACGGGAGAGGGCAACTGGGTGCATAGGTGGAGTTTAAAGGAGGGCTGGCAGGGAGAGGGTCCTTGTGAGCTGGGGGAGGCCTCCTTCTCCCCATGCCTCTCCCCCCACATCCCCCCACCCCCCCCGTCCATGATGATGGGTGGATTTCTTTTTCTTGGATGTAATCTACATGGCTCAACAGGAGGGCCTCCATGAAGCATGAGCAACACGGGCCCCACGATCCCATTTCTGCACTGTCTTCATGATTGTCGGGGTGGCAAAAACCTCCTTAATGCATCTGCTAGGGGCAGCAGTCTCAGTCTGATGCTGGCTCCCAAGGACTGAGTCAGGCAGCTTGAACAAGGACACTGCCTGCAATGCTGCAGAGTGTGTGGGAGGGAGAGAGGAGGGCTGGGAGGGAGTGGCGAGGCTGGAGGCTGCCACTAACTGATTGGAGGAGGCCATGGGTTGTTCAGACTCTGCTTTCCCTTCACCCCAGGCCCTGGCTCCCTTGAGTCTCGTATCTAATGCCCAATATTCTGTGATGTGTCTTATACTTCAATCCTTCATCGCTATAGCAAGACCCCTAATACTCTGCATCCTTGAGTCGTCTAGCCTGGTATCCTGTGCTGGAATCTATACCGTGGTGCTTCTCAAATCTGTAGTTTAGTAGCAAATAATCTGTGCCATTCGTATTCACGAACGCTTCCCTCTGCCCCCAGTGCCCTGACTGTTGTAAACCCTGCAGCCATGCAGGCTATCCTACCAGTGTCCTCTGCTCTGGTGTTCGAGGTCCTCATTTAAATAACATTTTTAAAAAGTAAACAGCACTGAACACTTCAGTGAGGAGCTCCCGCAGGTATATTTTTTGCCTTCTCCACTGGTCAGTCATAGTTTCAAACATTTTTTATTGAAGGAGCTTAAGGGCAATAGTCTGGCTGGGAGGGTGAGGTGTTAATACCTTCCAGTTGCATGTGATGAGCAAGCCCAGAGTTTTTCCTTAGCTGGAATCCTAGAGATAAATAAAAATAGCAAACTTTTCTAAAAATTCTTTTACCTAAGATTGAGGAAATGCCTAGTCATTGTATCTAAGAACATTAGTCTTAGGGTTTTATTGTTATTAATAGGATTATTATTTGGAATGGCTGGGGGGTGGTGTCAGAGAGGATGGGAAGGCTAAACGCTACCCCTGGCATGGTGCCCCCACCGGTTCTTCTGTATCCACACTGTTTCGTAAGTCACCACTGCCCACATGTGGCCACTGAACACTTGAAATACGGCTAGTCCAAATTGAAATGTGCCGTAAATGTAAAATACACACCAAATTTCAAAGACTTAGTACAAAAGAAGAATGTGAAAATTTTCATTAATAGGTTTTAATGTCAATTACATGTTGAGATGATACTAGTTTAGATATATTAGGCTCAATTAAATATATTATTAAAATTAATTAAACCTTACTTTTAAAAAATGTAATACACTTAAAAATTTTAAACTGTTTTTAGTAACACTTTTAAATTATGTATGCAACACACATCAATGGCTCATGTTATGTTTCTATTAGACAGTGCTGGTTTAGAACCCTGGATCGCTGGTTGTTTGATGATGCTGGTTCCAGGGGTACCCTTGGACTCTGTCAGTTTGAAGAACAGATCTGGGGAGTGTCTGATTTATTATCAACAGTCATGTGAAGGAAAGGATAGCTTCACCTTATTGCCTACCTACTCTGCACCTAGTCTTATAAGGAATGACATGCACAGTGACATCAGAGATCACAGAGCTTGAGATCTGGGGGAGTGAGGATCCAAGCCCAGCTCTGGTGGACCAGACGTCCACTGGGCCCCCTGCCCCTCACTAGGCTCCTTGTCAGAGACAGCCAGATGGAGGAGGCCAGGGGTCAAGTGCTGTCCCTTCCTGATCTAAAATGCCTGTTTCTCTTGGCTGAGTGAAGCCTTCAGAACTGGTAGGCACAATACAGTTGGTGTGTTTGGGCTGTGAAGCAGAGCCCTGGGGACTAGGCTCCACCTTCCAGTCTCTGGCAGCAGGCTTGGCTGTGGCAATCAACCTCCTGCATCTGCTTCCCAAGATGTGGATGGGGATGGGATGCCTAGGTTCGTGGGAGAGCTGTGTTTATGGTACTCAGCCTCCAGATGGAAAGGAACCTGGTTCCATCTGATATCCTGATGTGTGGCACTGACAACAAGACATCAGAATATTTAGACATGCAGATAATTGGCTGAATTTTTATTTACCGTACAGGCATTTAGAGACTCATAGATTGGGATAGGAAGGAGAGAAGAGATTGAAAGATTCTCTAGTATGATCCTCTCGTTTTACATGTCAAATAATGGAACCAGAAAGGTTAAACTTCTGCCCAAACTCACCATCAAGAAGGTGGAAGCTGCCACACTGGGCCCGTGTCTCTTGGCGAGCAGCCTTCCCTTCGAGATGTGGGAGAGGTATTGGTGCTGACTGTTCCTGACCTCAGTGATTACAGCACACTCATCCCCACCCCTGCCAGGGATGTAGAGATACTGGACTCTGTTCCTGCGGTGCCTGGCTGTTGCCAGCTGCTGCAAAGATTTCAGTCAAAGGGCTTCTCATGGCCCCAAAGACTCTGCACCTTCCCCAGGTCTCCCAGTGCCCGAGACTTGAAGCTTGGGAACTTGTTGGCTCTACTGACGGGTGGCAGTAGGGCTAGTTTGGGTCACAGCCGTGACATTAGTGAAATGGCTTTGGCCCTGCCAGCTGCCTCCTGTGCGTGTGCCTTCGTGAGGAAGTCTCTGTTGGTGTAGGGAAGCAGCCAGGTGAATAGCCTGCAGCCTTGCTGCTCAAAGTGCCTCCGTGGCCCAGCAGAAGCACCTGTGAGCCTGTTAGAAATGCGGACTCTCAGCTCCTCCACAAACCTGCTGAATGATAACCTGCATTTCAGCAGGATTGCTAGGGAATTTGTGTGCTCATTACAACTTACGAAGCCTTGGTTTAGGGTATTAGTGACTTAATTCATTGCTGCATTCGGGGGTATTTACACAACAAAAGGGTAAGGAGAGAGTGTGAAGTGTTTATTTCAAAAAGTATACCTCCAATGGGGTGAGAAGGGGAGAGTTAAGACCTGTGTCTGACATTGGTAATTAGGTCTGTGTTTGGGCGGGGGTGGTGAGGGGGTGGGGTGGGGAGGGGGGTGGGTAGTTTCAGAGCTTAGGCTCTGGAGCCTGATTTCTGAGGTTCAAAAACTGACTCTGACTATGTCAGCTACGTGATCTTAGTCTCTTTTGAGACCTAGGGCAATTTGCCTCAGTTTTCTCATATGCAAAATGGGGATAATGGTATCACGACATCATCTCGTCGTTGTTAGGATGAAATGATTTAACTCTTGCCAAGCCCTTAGAACAGCGCTTTAGCACACTGCACATGCTTAATTAAAGTCAGTTTTTATTCTGATCATTTCCATGCATGAAGCCACCCCTGACAACTGGGTCAGAGATGTCGCTGCCTGCAGAGTGTGACATTCCTATTTTAGGGACCACCGCTTGAATGACAAGTGAGTCATGATGCTCTGTGCACCCTTCCATTCCAGGGGTCTGGACTTTGGGTCCCTAGGGTGCCAAGGCCTGGGGAAGGAGGGCCCCACTTGGCTTCCTGCAAGGCGAACTCTGAACACACAAGTGAGCTCCTGCCATTGCCATGTCCTGGGGCAGTTTCCAGAAAACAAAACCAATTCATCTCCAGGGAGTCCTCACCCTGTTTTGTTTGAAAATAAACATGTAACAGTTTATGATGTGAATTATAGTTCAATAGGAAATGAAGTAAGAGCATTCAACTCCTTCAGGATGGGTCATTTCATAGTTGGGGGGAGTCTGGGTCTGTGAGTTCCTGCAAAAAACAATGTCAGCAGCTCTGATCTGAGACAGAGAGAGCTGGTGCCCTGTCTGTGCAGGGAGGTGGCATGCTTTGGTGGATTCAGGAGCCCTGGGTTTTCAGGAACCTCGGGTGAATCATTCTCTTTCCCTCCATCCTGGGTCCCTCAGGTATAAAACAAGGGTCTGCAACCTAAATATCCCCCGGTTTAGCTGGAGTCTTGGTCAGCATCTTGACAGGGAGAGGAATGGTGGTGACCATCCCCTTTCTGAGAGGAGTCAAACCTTGAGGAAGCCTGGTGCTGCTGGGGTCTGGAGGAGCTCCCATACCTCCCCACACCCACCCGAATGTGCAGCCTCTTAGGAATTCCCGGCACCTCTCTGCACTTTCCTCCATAGAGCCTCCTGTTCCCACCCTGCCCCAGCCTTGCCACTTCCCCCTTCTTCTGCAAGTTAACCAAATTCTCTCTTCGTGGACAGTTCAATGGAAAGTTAGTCTGAAATGACAGTATATCATATTTCATGAATTTAATAGGGTTTTCATGATTTTACAAAGTACCTCCACCAGACACTCGCAGCTGGAGGCGGCTCAGCGGGAGACTGAAGCCCTGCATCTGGGTTTTTCAACTCTTGCCAAAATCCATTGAATTTGATCCGGAATGACTATGAATCTTTGGAATGTACAGTCCCTTTTCTCTTGCCTTATCCAAATAAAAAAGGGGAGGGGGGAGGGTGGTGCGGGGAAATGTCCTAAGAGAATTCCATATGGAAACACTAAACGTGCATTATAAAGGATTTCCTATAAACAAAATCACAGTCAGAGATGTTGGACCCTCCCCATGTTGAAAACAAAGGGCGCTTGTGTATGTGTTTTTGTGCACTTTCTAACATACACACGTATTCATGGGGGTACCCTGGACGTCCCCCTTTCTCCCTAGCTTTCTTCTTTTCCATCTCCCTGGCCCCCAAACTAGCTCCAAACTCCTAACAAGAACAAACTTTAATCGTTCTGTGCATTAAATCCCCTACAAATAAATATCCAGGGCAACTTCAAACGCGCTTAATTGGAAGCACATGGGAAGAACTCCCCGGTCCTGGCCGAGGCTGCGGGGTTGTAATTTAATGTTATGATCTGCCAGAAATATGCGCCATAATGAGTGGAGTTTGGATTTCCTTTCTGTGTATCAGAAAACTGCAGGTTTGAGTTTTTTCACATTCTTTTTTCTCTTTTGCTCTGCTTTTGTTCGGTCATCAAACTTCACATTTAACATCCCCCCCAATCAACCCCAAATGAAAAAAGACAACCACAATCCAAACAAGACTTCCTCTCCTTTAACCTCTCCCCGCAACTCCCTTGCTTCAAACTGTGCATGACTGTCCTGTCTTTCCCTCTGCTGTAAAAGAATTATGGCTTAGGGTTTATGGGATTTAAAAAAATGTGTTCAATCACCAGGATGAGAGAAATGAGGCTAAACCACCTCTGGACCCTCTAATGGTTTTATCATTGAATTATAGCTGGAATGGGCTGGCGGGAACGTAGAGAGGTCGCGAAGTCCATCCCCCTGCCTCCACACTGCTTTATCTACAGCACTGAGGTCCATGGGTAGCCACCTCTCCTCAGAGATCACCCAGAGAGGAGTTTGTGTAACACTCTCTGGCAACTGAACCCCATCTCTAAGCTTACAGTATAGGAAGTCTTTCACAGGCCCTATGGCAGTCACATGATCTAAGGCCATTTCTCTTCATCACATCCTTAGGAAGTGAAAGACTTTTAGATGTCATCCTTTGGTACGACTTCACTGGGGAGAATGCCTCCAGCCAAGCGGGTAGGAGCAACTCCTTCTGGTTTCAAAGGGAGGAAACCCAATGCCTAGTTCCTTTTGCATAGAACTGCTGAATATCAGGCTTAGAAGGAACCTCAGGCGCCATCCAGTCCAGCTGCGCCTGAAGAGCTGGGGTCCTCTTGACAGTGTCCAGGACTTCCAGCACTCGAAAGCCCACCATCTCCTCAGGCAGTTTCTTCTACATTCTGAGAGCTCTAATGATCAGACAGCTGTCTCTCTTATTGAGCCCAGATCCAAATTCTCATTCTTTGCTTTTGCTGGCCTTCATTTTGTTCTCCGAAGCTACATAGAATTCAATCCCTCTGAATGACAGTCATATTCATATCACACATTATCATATTCTATTATCATATTCATATTGTATCCATATCATATTATTATCATATTCATCCCAACCATCCCTTTCCAAGGATTAAGAAAGGACCAGCCCAGCTTTTTCGTCACTCCTTCCCCCCCACCCCAATTCAATATATGGTCTAGACCACTCAGCACAATCTTGGCCTTTGCTTGTTCTACCTACAAAATAGGGGTAGTTCTGCCGTTTGTTCCCACTGCCTAGAATGACTGAGGACGGCCCTGACATGGAGGTTTGTTCTGCTGCATTTTTCTTCAGCACCAACACAGTTGGCTGCTGAGAGTGGGGTGGCCTCCCCTCCTTCTTCACCATCTTCACCTGCCTTTCCTAGCTGGGTGGCTCTGGGCCAGCCACTTTACCTCTCTGGGGGTTGGCTTCTTCCTCTGGGAAATCAGAGAGCTGGATTAAATGACTTCCAAGATTCCTTCTAGTTTAACAGGGTCACAAGGGCAGGTGTTGATGCCAACTGGAGCCAAGGCCCTGGAAGCTTTTGTATCTCTGATCCTACTGCCTTCTGCTTATCTATCAACTGGTGCCGACAGTGCACTAGACCAAGAAGAAGAAGATGTGGCTCTTGCCTGCTGGGAACCTACCTTCTGGCTCATGAGACAAGAGGTACAATGAGGACAGAATCAGAGGACAGGGCAGGATGTCTTATAACCATGTACCCCAAAGGGTATCCTGGAAGGGGATTCTCATTCCCAATGTTGCCACACTGGTGAAAGCAACTGGTTGTGCAGTGGTGTGTTCCAAGCCAAGTGTTATTAGTAACAGTTAAGGGACTGTGTTTGTGAGTGTGTAATTAAAAAAATAAAGCAGAATAAGAATATTTTTCTATAACATTATTCTCAGTCATGCACATTCTATTATAGGTTCTTAAAGCGGTAAAGGGTCAAAGTTATAGCTGGCATTTAATCACCACTGCTTCCCCAAAACTGAACCCTTCCCCACCAGTCCCTGCCTGGGGACGCCCACCTCTCATCTGGGAGTGTGTGGTCTGTGGGAGCCCCATTCATTTTACAGGGGGAGGTAGCCGGTGCCTGCCAACCACTGACACATGACTGAAGGATGGAGGGAAGAGACCTGTGGGCTCTGAAGGAAGAGCAAGTCCTCAAAGGGTGCACAAGCTTGCAATAGGCTGGGGTAGGCACGGGGAGTGCAGCCAGTCAGGGCCCTGTCCGAGCCCCCACCGAGCATCGTCTGTACTATGGCGATGGCCTGCCCTTCTGCCTCCACTCTTGTTCACTTACAGAATATTCTCCATGCGGCAGCCAGAAGAAACATTAGATCTTGCTGCTTCTCTGCTCTGGATCCTTCAATCACTTTCCAATGCACTGGGAACAAGGCCCTAATCCAAGCTAAGGCCTCCAAGGTTTATGAGAATTAGCTTCCAGCTATCTTTCCTGTCTAACTTCTCGCCCCCTCTCCTTTTGTGCTCCGCTCCTTAGCCATTTAGCATTCTCCACGCTCCCTGCACTAGCTAGGCACACTCCTGCCTCAGGGCCTTTGTACGCGTTGTTTCCAGATATGTGACGCACTCCCTTGTTTCACTGAGGTCTTCACAAGGCAGTCTTCCCTGGTCACTGCATCTAGGGCAGCACTCCCTGACATTCTGTACCTAAATCATGCCACTTTTTTCATAGTATTTATCATCGCCTAATAGCGTATTATATATTTATCAGCATATTTGTTTATTGTCTGTCTCTGTCACAGGAGGGAAGAGAACTTTGTCTTGTCTGTCTCAACGGTCACCTAGACGGACCCTTTCATTCTAGTGCTAAGGAAAAGGTCCAGAGAGGTAAAACGACTAGTCCATAGCCTGTTTCTGACAGATCCAAGAAAAGAGCCCAGGCTTTCCAGTTTCCAGCCTGTGCATCTCTTACTAAGGCCTGCTGATTTTGATCTCAATATTCCAGCATGTAACATTTTCTAGACCATTTTTCACAAACATCATTTTGTCCTATATGCAGAAACCTGCTGCCAGATTCGCAGTGTCAGATTACAGGAGCATAAGCCGAGCTTCAGAGATGAAGGGATTTCTGAAAGTCATACAGAGCTGGAGCCTGAACCCTTGACTTGCAAACGCCCGCCAGGCCACCACTTTAGAGTCGCAGAACCCGCCTTTCAAAGATGAAGGCCTGGCATCTCCCTGCGGGCTCCTCGCGGTAACTCGCCTCCTAGGCTAATCGACAGGTGCGTTTCTGAGTGCTTCCACTGACATCTAGCTTCTGAGAATTCCAGTCCCCTTCCCCAGGCTCCAGCACTCTCCAGCAGTGGCGTGGGGGAGGAGCAGCCCTAGGGGGAGGGCCATTTCTGATGATAAATTGGCCCGTGGAGGGGAGGGTGTAGCTGGGTTCATTAGCAGCCTTCAGTCTCTCGCATATTGAAAGCTGGAAGGAATGTGTGGCAATTAGTAAGCGCTCAGGGTCCCGAGGGTTCAGGCATGTGGGTGAGAGGAGGCCTGAGGTCCTGTTAAGGTGCAGAAGATCTGGCCTCTCTGAAATTAATCCAACCCACGGGACAAGCACTCTTTCTGCCTGAGTTGTAAAAAGACAAGGCCATTTTAAAAACCATCACCATTGACAAAATATTAAAATGGCAGGATGTCCCTGTCACTCTGTGTTGCTCTGACTCTGATTCGAGACGAGTGCTGTCAGTACCGGTGGTTGCCAGCCACATGTACAGTTCAGGGCTGGGTGGGGGTGGGGGGTGTCCTGCAGTATAAAATACACACTGGCATTTCACAGACTTATTATGAAATCAAGAAGGTAAAATATCTTAATAATGATCTTTTATAAGGATTGGATGTTGAAGTAATATTTTGGATATATTGAGTTAAGATATTAAGATTAATTTTGGCTGTTCCTTTTAATAATTTTAATGGGAGTACTAAAACATTTAAAATTACATATGTGGCTTATATTCAGCAGTCGCTGGAACTGTCTTATGCCAGCTTGTGAGAGCCAGTTGTGTGCCCTTTCTTCCCAACTCTGTATTTAGTGAGGTCAGGTTAGTGGCTTGGAATCAGTAGTGGTGGGATTTTTAACACCATGGAAATTGGCAAGTGCTAGAAATTAGGGATTTTTTTTTTTTTTTAAAGAGTTCGTTTATCAACACACCACTCCTCACATTATATTTCACTGTTAGTTCTATTCTAGGTGTTTTGTTTCCTAAGATTTCCTTTCTGGGTGTGCAGGTTTGTGGGAGTTTTGTGTGTTTTCCTCTGTCTCTTTTCCCTAGTGCCTGTACTATTGTTTTTATTTATTTATTCTTTCATCCACAATCATTGAATAAGTACTATGTATAAAGTTTAGACCATGAAGATTTATGATGAATAAATCACAGTCTTGCTCCTGGGGAATTCAGGATCTAGTGGGAGTGAGAACAGAAATGGGCAGACTACTCTGACAGTGGTAAAGATGGGGTCAAATAAATAGGACAGCCTGCAGAGCCTGGACAGGGGTGAGACACAGGGGCAGGAAAGGCTTCAGAGAAGAAGGGTTATTTGAGCTGGGTCTTTAAGGATGAATAGGAGTTTGTCAGGAGAGAATCTGGGAAAGATCATTCCAGGGGGAATGAGGTTGCCAAGTAGCTTGGGGTTGGCACAGCATGGGAAACAGGATGGGGGAGTGATGTTAGATAAGACTGGAAGAGAATTTTGGAACACAACAAGGAAGGCTTTGTATAACATGCAAAGAAGGCTCAGACATATTTTCTCTTTTCCTTTCTTCTCCCCTTCCCCAATGTCTCTTCCTAATAATGGAAAATTGGAATGTACAGCGTTTAACTTTTCAAGCCTCATCTCCCAGGGGTCAGGGATTCCATGCAGGAGACAGACTTCAAATGTCAGACCCTGGTGAGTGGTGAGGAGATCAGACTGGACCCCTCTAAGGGCAATGGACTCAGAGACTCCATGTGTGGAAGTTGGGGGGTAATTCATCGTTTGGAGTGTTCCTAAGGGGGTGGGTAATTTTGGAATACAGGGGTGTCTCACTGGAAGTGCAGAGTGAATGTGAAATAAGATCTCTGTCCATTGGTGCCAGCAGCAGAGTAGGAGCAGCATAGAGACGTTACAGTAAAGGATGGTGAAAAGAGCACATGGCCAGAGGCTCGCTGTTTATAATAGGAAAATCACCCCCTCTTTTGGACCTCAGTTTCCTCATCTCTAAAATGGGCAAGTTAGATTCAATTCTATGTTTCAACATTTATGATATTTGTTGATTATTTTCTGTATCCTCTTCTTAAGTTTTAAGAATATTTTCTACTTCTCATAAATAAACCCTAATTTCTTTTTTATTGTTGTGGTTTTGGTCAGTAGCACATAAGGAAAAAAAAAGTTTTCTCATCTCTGGCCCAGTATCATTTCCTTCCTCACTTGTCAGGGGCTGTCTCAGTCTATCCTGAGATCGGGGGCTACTCTCTTTAGTTGTTAGATGCAGAGACTCAGCTACCTGGACCAGGTGCCCAGGGCGGGCCCTTCCTTTCATCATCTCTCCGTGGCTGGGGCTAGTGCTGCTTCAGAAACCAGTGGGCCAAGAGCAAAGGTTTTCTGAACTGGACAGGGTCACGCGTGTTCTATTTGACCATTTCCTTTTTCATCTGTACCTCACTTGTCGTCACTCTGCCCACCTATGTCAGAAAGTGGTCCTAAATGACAGCTTTGTCTCGCTTTTTTTCTCTCTGCCCTCTAGCCATCAGTGGCACCCTGGGGAGTCAGAGGACACAGTTCCACTGGGTGAAGGAGGCTCTCTTCTTCCAGCATCGCTCTCCTCTAGCCATCCTTCAGGCTGCTCCCAAGACCCTCCTCTCCTCACCCTGATGACTTGATCACCTGCCCCCCCACCCAGCTCCAGAGACACCTCTCGTTTCCTTTCTGACTCTCAATTCCTTCAAGTTCTCTCTTTGTGAAATTTGCCTAGTCTCAAGTCTTTTCCCTGCACATCCTCTGAGCACCTACAGACGCTTGCTATGGGTCCTTGCCTGGTCCCTCCGGTCCACATCTTGCCCTCCAAAGCATACAGTGGGTCTGGGAGTGCGGAGATCCTGTAGGGTGCTGGCCTGCCTGCAAATGGGCCGCGTGACCCTGTACACATTTCTGCCTCATTGGCACCTTAACTGCTTTGTCTATAAGAGGGGAATAATATTCCCTGTCTTCCTTCACAGTGATTTTGTGAGGATCAAAATGGACAATAGAAAACAGGAGCTGAAGGGCTTAGTAAGTGACCAGGAAGTAGGTGGAACCCAGGTGCCGCTTCCAGGCCTTGTGCTCTGAACCCTCAGTGATGGATTAAGTGTCATGACAGTAGTTCCAGTGATGTTTCCCTCAAGCTATTTCTGTAATAAACATGCAAACAGGAAAACTTAGACATAGGTCTGTTTGGAACTGAGCATGTTTAGTTTAAAAAAAAGGAAGGGAGACTTCCCTGGTGGCACAGTGGTTAAGACTCCACGCTCCCAATGCACGGGGCCCGGGTTCGAGCCCTGGTCAGGGAATTAGATCCCACATGCATGCCACAACTAAGAATTCGCTTGCTGCAACTAAGCAGCCCACGTGCTGCAACTGAGACCCAGCACAACCAAATAAATAAATATTTTTAAGAAAAAAAAACGGAAAGACTCAGGTGGCGGCAGTTACGTAAGCTGTTTTCAAACACCTTAAGGGATGTTGGGTGGCAGATGGTTGATTTATTGGAGCTGGAAGGTGGAAGGAGGCTGTAGACATTCAGAAGGAAGTGGAGGTCTCAGGGAGGAAGGAAATTTCTAAGTAGGGCTGTCACGTGGGCCCTGGGCTGTGGGCGCCACAGGACTCTCAGAGGTGTCTGCAAGGGGGTGCAGACAGGAGGGCTTATTCCCCAGACTCATAGGAAAATGAGGGCAGCTTCTCTGGAAGACCAGGAGCAGCTCAGACTGTGGTTCTCTTTGTGCTACTTGGAGACTAGACTGAATAACTGTCCCGGAGGCTGGCTCAGGACTCAGAGGCCCACACTGACTGCTTATGTGCCAAGCACTTCTCCACAGCTGTGTGAGTAGAACTATTATTATATCCATTTTGCAAACAAGAAAACTGAGGCTAAGAGAAGATACACCACTTGCCCCAGGTGTACTTGCAGAGCCAGTATTCAAGCTCGGTCTCTCTGACTCAGAGCAGATGTGGGTGTGGCTTCTGGCCACCGCCTAATGCTTGTGGCATGGTGACTCTCTCCTCCTGTTCAGCCTCTGGCTTTCCTTTTCTCTTGTGAAGCCTGCCCATGAAGAGTGCTACTTCTCAGCACCTTCTCTTGTCCCCCTGCTGCTCTGGACTCTCTGCTCTGTGGCCTCTCGACTTAGCTTGGATCCTGAGCTGGGTCACCCCAGGGGGTCTCTCTCGAGGACGTTGGACCCCCTTGCTCCCATGTCATCCCATGCCTGTCCTTCCACCCTGCAGCCCTGCCCTGCGGTACTGAGCTCTGCTGGGAGTGCTGGGCATACACATGGCCCATGCCTATCAGGTGCTTCTCTGGGGCCTCAACCCTCCTGCCCTCTCTTCTCAGCTCCCTTTCTTATTCCTAAGACACATTCAGGTGTTCCCACTGCAGAAAGATGATATTTCACGGATACTTTATCCCCTACTGACCCCGCTATGGTTCTGGCTCAGGTTGTCTGGTTTCCTACATGACTGAAAGCCTCCCTGATGCCTGCAGACATCTTCCAGGTCTGATCTCATGGCTCTGCCTAAAGACTGAGGTATTCTGACCTCTTTATGGTCTGCCACAATCTATTTCCCCAGCATCAATATCCCAACACACCATCCTACACATCATACACTCCGGTTTCAAGGCACATCTCAGGGCTCCACAAACTCCCCATCCCCTTCCACAGCCCCACGCTTCTGCACATACTCCTCCTTCCATCAGGTGTACCTTTCTCTCAGCTCTCTGCATGGTGCGTAGGCTCTTTCTCTAGCACTCAGTTGACTTTTGCTGCAAAGATTTTCCTGCTTCCCCCCAAGAAAAATTAACTGCTCCTTTTTGTGTTTCCTACAGGTTTCAGTTTATACTTCCAGTACTTTGCACTGTGTTTCCCCCACTAATCTATAAGCACCTTGAGGGTAGGGATGGGTCTATTTGTCCTTGTAGCTCTAGTGCCTATGGCAGCCCCAGTGCAGAGCTAGTGCCTGGCCCATGCCTAGTAAATGAATGGGTGAACCACCTGCTCCTATGCTGCTAATGTGGAAGCTGCAGGCATGGCAATGACATATACTGAGCAACAGCAAATCTGTAATCATGGAAGCATATTTTCCCCCTTTTTGAGAAGGAAACATAATTTTAAAACATTTGAGAATAACTGTAACTTAGAAAACCATTTAAGGAGGGGAAGTAAGATCCCTGCTCTCTGAACATCCCTGTTAATGTGAACACCTGAACGTGTCTTAGATCATCACTACCAGGCCAACCCATTGATGAGAAAAAGGAAACTCCCATGACAATATTTATCCCTTGCATAAAGTCGTATATTCTTTCAAAGACCTCTATATGTGTGATCTCATTTGATCTTCATAACCTCCCTGAGACAGACTGCAAAAATCGCCCCAATTTTCCATCTCTCTCTGTATCTGTGCCCTTTATAAAGAGCCTTTGTATCTTGTCCTATCAAGAGGTGGAATAGGGCTTCCCTGGTGGCGCAGTGGTTGAGAGTCTGCCTGCCGATGTAGGGGACACGGGTTCGTGCCCCGGTCTGGGAAGATCCCACATGCCGCGGAGCAGCTGGGCCCATGAGCCGTGGCTGCTGAGCCTGTGTGTCCGGAGGCTGTGCTCCGCAACGAGAGAGGCCACAACAGTGAGAGGCCCGTGTACTGCCAAAAAAAAAAAAAAAAAAAAAGATGGAATAAACTTCCCTATCCCATGGATCTGTGCCAGTCTTGTGATTTGCATTGGCCAGTAGAACTTGGTGGAAGTGACATTGTGCTAAACATGAGTTTAGGCCGCCAAAAGCCTTGTGGCTTCTGTTCTCTCTGTTGGAACACTGTGACTACCATGTGATAAGTCTAGGCCAGTCTACTGGAGAATGAGAGGCCACATGGAGCAGAACTGAGCCAGCTGATTCATCCCAGCCAAGACCTCTGCCACATGAACAAGCTCACAAAGCCAACTGGTAGTTGACCCTCCATGTGCCAGCAGACCCATGAGCAGGACCATCCTAGACCAGCCATTCCCAAGCCAATCTTCAGTTTGTGAGCTAAACTAATTGTTTTTTATGCCTCTAAGTTTGGGATAGATTGTTATGCAGCACTAGCTAACTGATACACTCCCTGTGAGAGAAGTAGGACAAGAATGGCAGTTATCGATGGGGAGGCTTGATGATCCAAAACTTCAATTCCTAATTCAATGCTGTTTCCACAACAATGCCTTTCAATAATTGGTTGGTCACAGAGTCCTTCCTTCAAGTCAAATTGTGTAGGGTCCCAATATGGAAAACTAGTCAAAAGAGCACTCTTTCCATTCAAGCTGGTACAGGGCCCTAAATAAACTGTATATTTACATCATGGCCCAGTATACTATATATAAACTACTTAGACGCGGCCTTGAGACAGTTGGTGGCATTCAGGGCAAGCAGAATGTGTAGTTTATGGTCGGCAATAACCTCAATCTAGTGGGAGAAAAACAGATCAAGCCTGAAATAATGGTGAACAATATAAAAATGGTGACATGTATGTGATGAGATTTTTGGTAGAAGTTCTATGTCTTCAGAGTGCGGTAGAGATGGTGGTGGTTGATTGAGGGTAGTCAGAAAAGGGGTCATGGAAAAGGTGGATTGAAAAGCAGGATAGGATTTTAATGAGTGAAGGAGAGAGGGAAGAGCCTTCTTAGGGAGGAGAATGATGTGGCTCCAGGGAAGGTAGGAGCATTATTTTTTGTGGGACTGATCAGGAGGTTTGGTTCTTCTGGCTAAAAGGGCTTCTGGGCCTTGGAAGGGAGTGAGTTAATCATGAAAGTGGGACAATGTCAGAGAAGTCCTTTAAGGCCCACATCCTCAATGAAGCCTTCCCTGATTCCTCTCCAAAGACTAGTTTATCATTTGTCTTAACTCCACGTCCTGCATTAATTTTTTCACGACTTTTCTCCTCCTCCAGAGAGCGTGTTCCTGGAGGGCAGAATTGGCTTCCTCCTTTCTTTATGTCATCCTTGCAGTTTGGATGTCTACTGGGAGAGTTGACACTTTTATGTTGACTACGTGATGAATTTCACTGTGCCAAGTTCCTGTAACTCACAGCATTGGGATCACAATTCCTCTCCTTGACTCCTGCCATTTAAGGAAGTCCTGAAGATTATTCTGACCACAACACCCTGCCTAGCATTGTGGCTGGGGAAATGTGATGCTAACAGAGAGGGACAATTAGACTTCACAGCTTTTGAGTCTAAGACTTCCGGATTATAAGGTATGGGGAAAGGGGCCCATTAGCCATTAAAGTTTTGGAGATTATTATGGGAGGTGTGCTGGTTTTAAACATGTTCACAAATTCTTTGGCAATCCTTCCATCAAAAGGTAGCTCTTGTCGGTCTCATTGTTTGCAAATATTTTCTCCCAGTCCATAGGTTGTCTTTTCGTTTTGTTTATGGTTTCCATTGCTGTGCAAAAGCTTCTAAGTTTAATTTGGTCCCATTTGTTTATTTTTGCTTTTATTTCTTTTGCCTTTGGAGACTGACCTAAGAAAACATTGGTACAATTCGTGTTAGAGAATGTTTTGCCTATGTTATCTTCTAGGAGTTTTATGGTGCCATGTTTTACTTTTAAGTCTTTAAGCCATTAATCACTGTTTACAAAAGCCAAGACCCGGAAGCAACCTAAATGCCCATCGATAGATGAATGAATAAAGAAGATGTGGTATATATGTGCATATATATATATATATATATATACACACACACACACAATGGAATATTACTCAGCCATAAAAAAGAATGAAATAATGCCACCTGCAGCAACATGGATGGACCTGGAGATGATCATACTAAGTGAAGTAAGTCAGAAAGAGAAAGATAAATACCATATGATGTCATTCATATGTGGAATCTAAAATATGACACAAATGAGCTTATTTATGAAGCAGAAACAGACTCACAGACATAGAGAACAGACTTATGGTTGCTGCAGGGGAGGCAGAGTGGGGGAGGGATGGAGTGGGAGTTTGAGATTAGCAGATGCAAACAACTATATATAGAATGGATAAGCAACAAGGTCCTACTGGATAGCACAGGGAACTATATTCAATATCCTGTAATGAACCATAATGGAAAAGAATATGAAAAAGAATATATATATGTATACATATATATGTTTATATATATATGTATATTTATATATATATATGTGTGTATATATATATATATATATATATATATCTGAATCACTTTGCTATACACCAGAAGCTAACAGAACATTGTAAATCAACTATACTTCAATAAAAATAAATTTTAAAAATGTGAAGCTGATTCTCTTCCTCTTGACTATGGGCTAACCTTAGTGACTTGCTTCTTATAAGTAGAAAGTGACAAGTGATAACTGCAGGTCTTTTGAAGGTAGCTCATAAAAGGCAGTATAGCTTCTGCCTGGCTCTCTGTAGCTTTGGACATGCGTCTTTGGAGCCCTGAGTCACCATGTGTATTAACCGTGTTTTTTTATTTTCTGCATTTTGATGCTTTGATATTTGATGTCTTGCTGACCCTGAAGGGGCTGTCCCTCCAAAATTAGCTAATTCCTAGAGACAGCAAGGAAATCACCTGGGAGCACATACTTCATATGCAAACTAACCAATACAGTCCATGTCCCCAGCCACCTCCTTTATTGGGCTCTCACATTCTGGGCCATTATTTACCTACTCTAATGACACCAGTGCCTGATACCAGACAACTAGGGACAGCTCCTATGCCCTTGAGCCTGCTGAGGTTATTTAAACAAGCCAGTCTTAAGCACCACCAGTTCCTCCCACAGAAATGCAATAGAGGCTCTTCCCTACGTTCCACCCTTCCCCCACCCCTAACAGACCTTGGTGCTTCCTCTTGTGGCTCTCCATGTGCCCCCTCCTCTTGGGATATGTGAGTGTACTAAACTATCTCTTCAATGGAAATTGTCTCCTGATCTTACCATACCTAAGTAACAATAAAACCTACATTTTAGGGCTTCCCTGGTGGCGCAGTGGTTGAGAATCTGCCTGCCAATGCAGGAGACAGGGGTTTGAGCCCTGGTCTGGGAAGATCCCACATGCCGTGGAGCAACTAGGCCCGTGAGCCACAACTACTGAGCCTGCGCGTCTGGAGCCTGTGCTCTGCAACAAGAGAGGCCGCGATAGTGAGAGGCCCGTGCACCACGATGAAGAGTGGCCCTTGCTTGCCGCAACTAGAGAAAGCCCTCGCGCAGAAACGAAGACCCAAGACAGCAAAAATAAATAAATTAATTAATAAACTCCTACCCCCAACATCTAAAAAAAAAAACCTACATTTTAAAAGACCAGGTAAGAAGTCTGGGTACACTGAAAACACCATGCTGGAGGGACCACATGTAGACATGACATAGAGAGGGAAGGAGATGCCCAAGGACACCCAGCTGATGTTGCAGCCCTCTTAACCCAGGTGCTAGATATGTGTGGGAGCCTTTGAGAAGACCCCTGCTCCAGCCACCTTCTGACTGCAACCTCATGGATGACCCTTAGCAAGGGCTGCCAGTCAATTCCCGTGAGAGGTAATTATAAAGAATGACTATTATTTTGTATCGCTCAGTTTGGATGGTTTGTTACAGAGTCAAAGGTATCTGAAACAGGAGGCATGATCAAAGTTATGGTTCTGCTGATTTCATTCCTGTTCCCTCTGACTGCCGAATCACTGTTCATGTCTTTTAGGATCATTTAATTCCTGAAATTTGAAATTCCTCCAGTTCTAGCAAGATTCTATAGACTGCCCCTACCCCCCTACCCCAGAGCACCAGTAATAGCCCTCTTGTATCACTTGGTGCAATGCCTCAAAGAAAACATCTAAAACTATTTAGAAATATTTCTGGGGGCACCAGGATAAAATTCAGAGCTCAGTGTGGCCAATAAGAAAAAAAAAGGAGAGGGGAGAAAACGAAAATGAGACAAACCAGGGTTTCAAAGAAAATTGAGGATCTGGAGAGCCTTCAAGTCTTTTGATTTATATTTAAACATTTCTCGAGATTGAAGTCTTGATTAGCCCAGTCCTTTCAAGTCCTGCCTCAGCCCTGATTTATGGGAAGGCCAGGCCAGAGCAAAATGAAAGCAAAATGAGGTATTCTTTAAAATTACCTTGGAACACTTGAAGGAGGGCACAAGTGCTAACATGGAGATTAAAAAGGAAGTGATGAGATGGGCTTCTGAAACCCTCGATCTGCAGGCATCTGGAGTGTGGGGAGGGGGGCCTGTGAAGGGTGGGCTACAAATCTCCGCAGGTAAGACTCCTGCAGGACGCTTTGTTTGGCATGCTCCCCATAGAATGAGCTCTCTATCAAAGAGTGCATCTGAGAGCCCAGGCTGGCATTCTGATTTATTGACCCTTCCTTCATTAGCTGGAAAGGAGAAATTTCTAGCATGGAGAGAATGACAGGATTGTGGAGGAAGCAGACTGATTGGCAGTGGATTATAACAGTAGAATCCAGACCCACAGCAGGTCAGGGGCTGAATCACCTTTAGACCCAGGCAAGAGGAGCCTTTGATGCAGGCTCCTTACTTTGCCCCCTTCCAGCCACACCTTCCACCTAGGCAAGAAACCCACAGGACTACAAAGACATGCTCATTTGTAGCCCACTGTCCTCTTCTAGACTTCACCTTGGGTACCTGGGATCTGTAATTCCCTGACCAAATGGCTCCAAGCCCACTACCAGGGACTGCATGGGCCTCCTCTTTGGTTCATCTTTCTGAGGACAGACCACACAGGTGCTGTGTACACCCCAAGACTTGAGGGTTGGCCGGGTGGTGGCTATTTATAGGAGGAGGAGCTGGGACACATGGTCTGGGATGTTCACATGCACGTGCACAAGGCCCTTAAAATGTGGATGGAGCCAAGGGTGGGAAGAGGAAAGAGATATAGGCCAGAGCCTGGACCCTATACCTCCTTAGGCTTTGGTACAGAAAACTGAGCATTCTAAATTCAAACTTGGTTTTCCAGGTTGATATAAAGGTATATCTGTGAATGGAGGAGGAGGGGACATATTGTATTGAATATTTGACGTTTGTTATCTTGATGTATAACTCTGACCTATGTAGCCATATGGCACACATGGGCCTCCATATGCACTCTTGCCTTGACCTGCAAATGTTAGGAGAGGGTCTGTGCAAAGGGCGGAGACAGAGCATGACTTTAGTCTATTGTGTCAACTGCAGGGAGCTCAGCCTTTCTCCAGCCTTCTCCCTTGAGGGTAGGATGGTATGTGTGCGATGGTATTGCTTTCAATTTTAGTATCTCTCATAAATCTTCTCAGCTCAAGGGTCAGCAAAGGCTCCTCTCATATGGGAAAAGCTCTGAAGACCTACGGAACATTCTGGACTTAATCTACTGTCCTAAACCTACTTCCTAAAACTATCCTCTTTGCCTCCATGAACCCTCTGTGTGTAAGTATAAACTTCTTCACTGCTTCTCCCTACTCTCCTCTACTACACACACACACACACACACACACACACACACACACACACACACACGTGAGCAGGTTCCTTCCTCTCAGTTTACTCATGACACATTCTTTCTCAGATATCATTCCTCCTGCTCTCCACGCATCCAAATCTTACCCAGTTTTAAAGATCTAGTTCAGGGTGGGCTTCCCTGGTGGCACAGTGGTAGAGAGTCCGCCTGCCGATGCAGGGGACACGGGTTCGTGCCCCGGTCCGGGAAGATCCCACATGCTGCGGAGTGGCTTGGCCCGTGAGCCATGGCCGCTGAGCCTGTGCATCCGGAGCCTGTGCTCCGCAGTGGGAAAGGCCAAAAAGATCTAGTTCAAGTTGAACTTCTTAAACTTTTTTTATCCATTAATTAATTCATTGAATAACTAATCGGTGAAACTCTGGCATGTACCAATTCCTGGGTTACAGCCATGAAGATCTATCTATCTATCTATCTATTTTCTATCTATCTATCTATCTTTCTTTCTTTCTTTCTTTGTTTTTACTTCAACTCACCCTGATCTTGATTTTTCTAATTTCTTCTTCGTATAACATTATTGTGACTAAATTTTAACAAAATTTCTACATCGCTCTCCAAATTTTCTTAGTTGTAGATTTTGTAACTGAAACTGGATCACATATTTCTCACGAGCAGGAACTCTCTGTTGAGCTACTTTCATATTCCACTCCTTGGTCAGCAGAGTATAATGATAAAAAGTTGATATGCAGCAAAGTTCAACTGATTAAGTGACAGGCAGATTGGTGGAGCGATCAGTTGATTAGCTGCCAACCTCCCTCCTGCATAAAGAAATTTGCAAAGAGCTCAGGTGGTCTGGCTTCCATTCTCCCCTTGCCATTTTTTTTTTTAAATCATTCCATTGGTTTATTTCTATTCCATTATGCATCTATCATGCTAGAATTTATTTCAACCCCTTTGAACATATTGATATTTTGGCTTGAAGTCTTAATAAGAATGATTTCTTTATTACAAATTTGAGTTTTTATTTGCAATTTATAACAAATTGCTCTCATAGACAAGCATATGTTGAAATAAATAGGCCCAGTCATTTATTATTTCTTATTATTTCCATATGACTTTGGTTTAAGTTTCTAACAGAATCTCTGTTTCTGTCTGTTTTTCTTTTAGGAAATATCTTGTATTAGAACAGTTGTTCTCAAAAGTGTGAGCCAGTACCCATCTGTGAACCAGTATCCATCTGATGGGTACTGCTGATAGCCAATACCCATCAGCACCACCCAGATCTGCTAGTTGAACAAGCCCTTCAGGTGATTCTGATGTATGATAAAGTCTGAGAACCTCTCTATTAGTTGAAAAATACTGAGCTGGCAGTGGAGACCCTGAATTTTGGTTCTGCCGCTTTTATTAAAAGCCTGTGTGACTCACTCTAAGTCTTAATTTCCTCATACCAGTTTTTCTGTCTGTCTTGGTATATTTGGGGATAAAGATGGACTATTCTCATTTTAGTTTTCTGGACTGGTGACATGGTGAAAATAACAACGCTATTTACAAGGTTTTCTAAAGATCAAATAATTCATTGCATGTACACTCTAGCAGCATTCTTTTAAAAATCTCTCAGAATTCTCAAGGGAGCCCAGATTCTTATTATATTACATTGGATTCACAATCAAGAAATCTTGGTTTCTACCACATGTAGGTGTTACAGCCCATTGGGGAACACACACTCACTTGGCCATATAGTGTATTTGAAGTGTCAGAATAAATGCTACATGTGATGGACAATAAACTCAAAGAGAAAACAGCTTCTGAGAGCTGGCATGGTCACACAGAATGCTACATATCAAAAATGGGTTTTGAGTTGAGACTTAAAGATAAGCTGTGGAGAGACAGATAGTGAGGAAGGGCACTTTTGATCAGCCCAGGTGGGTGAATGCCAGGATTAAATATATAGACTAAAATGGGCTTGCAGATGGGAACCATCTACCAGCAGTTGGGTCTGTGTTGAGGGATGAGTGAAAGTTTGAAAAGGATGTTGGGGCCAGGTATTGAGGGTCTTATTAGTGGGCAAAGGAATCTGGAAACTCTGAGTGAGAAAACTGGCATAATAGGTCACTGGTAATATTTTAGATTTTTCTAAGGTCAAAGGGATATTCAGTTGGTGTTGTGTTGGGGGCATCTGATCACATACTTTCAGGAAAGAAGACAGAGTCTGAGGCCTGAACCCTTGAAACTTATCTTGGAATCTACCTTGGCTGGCTCCATGGAGCCAGTCTATGTGTTTAACTCCTAATAGTTTTAAAGACTAGTCTAACCACAAAATTTCAGATACCCCAGAGGAAAGGGAGCAAGTTCATCACAGCAGTGGTTCTCAATCTTGGCTACATATTAGAATCACAGGGGAGCTTTAAGAAATCCATATCTGGACCCTACCTCAGGGAAGTTCGCTGGTAGCCTAGTGGTTAGGATTCTGGGCTTTCACTGCCATGGCATGGTTCAGTCCCTGGTCGGGGAACTGAGATCCCATGAGCTGCATGGTGTGGCCAAAAAAAAAAAAAAAAAAAAAAGATAAAAATGAAAAGCAAATGGATCCTACCCCAGAGATCTAGATTTAATTAGTCCAGCATGGGGTCCATGCACTGTTATATTTTCAAAGCTCCCCAGGTGGTTCTCATGTGCAGCTGGGGTTGTAAACTGCTGCCCCAGGAGGGTCCAGCACAGATAGTGTTCAATGAGGAAATGTTTCTGTTGCTTCAGATATCAGTTGTCTCTGAGTTTTGGTGGCTTTTCAAATAATGGAGCAGATTGCCATGGTCTTGGCAGGCTGGGGAGTCTGGCAGACATAAGTGATCTTGGCTGGCATATTAAAAAATATGGACCCAGAAAAGAAAAGAGAAGGTATGGTGGAGCAGTAGAAAGGACTCTGGGTGTAGGCATCTGAAGACTTCCATATAATGCCTAATAACCAGTCAGGAGCTACAGATCAGGACTGTAATTGTAAAAATGTTGTCCAATTTCTTAGACTTTATAACTATCACATGTTTGTTTTTTTATACTCCTCTGTGTATCCCCATAGAATTTACCAGTAAATCTTTAGAATTGAAAAAGGATGGCAAGCCTGTTGTCAGGGTCTGAAAGGAAAAATGGAAGGCTTTGTGGCATAACATCTTGAATGGCAGGAACCCACAGGCCAGGCCTGGGTATGGACAGCTGTCAAGAGAATAAAAAGAACAGGGCTGCCAGGAAGAAAGCCAGCTGGGAACAGAAGTCCCTCGTGGCTCCCTTGTATTTAAAAGTGCAACTTACACAATGCTCAGCACACAGAATTTATTAAATAAATGATTGTCAAGTTGACATGTGTTCTAGTCCTGGCTTCCATTCCTTCCGGATTGTGTATCCTTGAGCATGTTTTTCATTCATAGAGCTCTGCTTCCTCCTCTGTAAAGTGGGATAAATCACTTCTTAATTTCCAGTCTTCAGGAAGTGCCCCATAGGCTCAGGCAAATAAACTAATGAACTTCAAGGAGCCTAGGGTTAGAGCTTAAAGTGACATGTCTTTGATGACACCATTTCCCCAAAGTCTCAAGTTTGAGCTTAAAAATTCATATACTATGTGCCTTCATTCATTCATCAAAATTTTCCTGAGTATCTACTATATGCATGGCACTACTGTAGCACTTGGGAGTCAACAAAGAACAACAACAATAAAAAGACCCTGGTCTTGTGTTGTTTCTACTCTAGTGGAGGGAGATAGGGTAAATTCCTTAATTTATCTGCATTTGTTAATATAGAAACAAGGAAACACTTACATCTTCCAATTTCTTAACACCCTCTTTGCCCTTGCTTCACAATTCTGGTGTCAAACGGCGCTGTAGGAGGCTCCATGGCCCAGGTCCCTGGCCCTTCGTGTAATACTGCCAAAAGTCCCAGAAGAGTCTTGTGAGGATCAATTAAAATGATGGTGTCACACTACTTGCAGACTTCAACACAATGTAAATATGAAGGATGGCTACTTTTTATAAGAATTTTATAATTCCAAGTTACTAATGTACTGTGTGCCAGAAAACAGTGGACTCTGAGTAAGCTGTGAATTCTCTAAACTGCTGTTCTACTCTCCTGTCACTCTCAGACCCCAGTATTTGGGTACATGTAGGCATGGTTGGTCTTAGAGTAGGAAGTTGCCCAGGCAGTCTGCTTTGGGAGATGAGAGGAAGAACTTCTGCCATGGTTCTTTAAGATCCATTATTTGGGTTAAGTGCCAACTATATAATCCAAAAAAAGATTCATTTCAAGGTGAGAGTGAGGTGAGGGTTTGGGGAGACTGCAGATTGGGTCTTCAAGAACATGTAAGATGTCATGGAATTTTAGAGCCAAAAGGCAGCCCAGAGTGGTTAAGTGACAAGTTCAAGATCACACAGCTAACAGGGGTGTTGCTGGGACGAGAACAGGGTGCTGTGCTCTTCCTAAACTTCCTCTCTATTAAGAGATATTAACCACACACCAGCTCATGTCAATCCCTCACCAGCTGGTTCCCCTCAATGGCACACTTGCTACAGGATGAAAGATACTTTGTTCCTGCTTATCTGGAACAAATTGATACAGTTCCAATTCTTTCTTCATTCTTGACAACACTATAATTTAGCACAGAAAAGAATGATGAGAAAGAATCAAATAGTCTTGCAGTTTTAAAGACCAATGCATGGATTTTAGTCAAGCTCTCTTGATTAAGGGTGGGCTGCAAACTGAAGCCTGAAGAAGGCGCATGATGGACTCAAGGTCACACAGCTGGTTAGCTGGTAGAGGGGCTGGGAACCAAGGACTCCTGACTTCCACCCCAGAGCTCTATCTCCCACTGTCATTGAGAGTGGATAAGGGTGTGGACCAGTACTCTTGGTAGACAGATTATTTAATGAGCCAAATTATTTTACCATAATGGCATGAGCATTTCACAGTAAATCAGGTCTGTTGTCATTACCGCATGCCTAATTACCCACATTTAGCCAGCCAAAGTAAACTTTCCTCTTGAAATCCCTATTTTATAGAATACTGATTTCCCAGATATATTGCAATGTGGCTAACGCTTGCCAGGGATGAGATATGAAGTCTGGGCTAAATATACCTTGAGTTGCTTTTATAGCATTTGATTCCTAAATCTTGAATTTGATTTTGTAAGGAGGAAGCTCATAGTGGATTCTAAAGGAATAGGGAAGTATAGAATTGGTATATTAATTAATCATTCAGACTAGAGCAGAGATTGATTCAAGGCTTAGAGGTGATTTTTATTTCAAATAGGGAAGCATTTGAGAGCATTTACAGGCTGTTGACAAGGAACAAGTGGAGAGGGAGGCATGAACACAGGAGAAGGGAAGGGTGGATCATTGAGAGTAGAGCCCCTGAGCGTTGGTGGGTGGATTGGATGTGGACAGGAGGAAGGCACCACATTTTCTCAGACTGGAGGTAAGGGTGAGAGAAGATAGAAATACATAGAAGATTGAAGGT
This sequence comes from Leucopleurus acutus, assembly GCF_964270905.1. Classification (NCBI taxonomy): domain Eukaryota; kingdom Metazoa; phylum Chordata; class Mammalia; order Artiodactyla; family Delphinidae; genus Leucopleurus; species Leucopleurus acutus. The sequence continues at coordinate 28,425,150 of NC_139155.1, forward strand.
GTTTGTAGAGAGGCAGTTGGGATGGGGGCAGGGGGTCATGAGGGATGCAGGTGAAGCCTGATGCCCTCCTGACTAATGAAATGTTGCAAGTGCATTGTGGCTGGAATAAGCGCCTGAGTTTTAAGGGGAACTTGGGGAGATGAGCATTTCCTCCCTCTCCCATCAACCAAATTAAAATCCTACTCAGACTCCTGGAAGTGCTCTCAGACCATGCCAGCTTGTGATAAATTCTTCTTTCACTGCATCTGGCACTTACCACCAGTTCTGTAACATTCAGAATATGACCATGCACATCCCTTTATTACTCTCGTCTCATCCAAGATCTCCCTCCACTCCAAGTGTCTCTGTACCAGTCAGGGTAGCTTAGGTTGTGCTGCAGTGACAGCCCCCCCATATCTCTGTGGATTAAAAAACTAGGCTTATTTCTTCCTCATACTAAATGTCTGACGTGGTTTATGGGGGTTGGGGGTGGTGGGCTCTGATCAACGTTGTTCTTCAGAGACTCAGGCTGATGAAGCAGCTGGTCTTCATGCCAAAGATAAGAGAACGTTTGTGAGGTCTTGCCTCAGCAATGAGATGTTCTGGCTTGGAAGTGACACGACGCTTTTGCTCACAACTCATTGGCTGGAACTCTACGCTCCACAGACAGCAGGAAGAGTAATCCTACTACACGCCTTGGATGGAGGAGGCCCATGCATATTTAACCAACAGTGCTAATGACTGCCACAGTCCTCCAGCTAGACAACATTCTCTCTGAAGGCAAGGCCATGCCGGGCTCCTGCTTCTTGGTAGAGGTGCCGTATTGGGCAGCCACAGTGCCAGGCACGAGAAGTGGTGTGCCAGCCACACCCACAGAGCTCACCAATCAGCATGGCCCCACGGCCACAGGCCACAAAATGCAGAAGGCAGACAAGGCAGGGAATGGGTGGGGCAAGGTCCTGTTGGGGGTGGCAATGGAAGGGAAGGGTTTGGGGACATGAGGAACAAGCAGTAAGACAGAGAAAGGAGGCTGCCCATCATCATCGGGGCACTGACGCTGCCATTGTGAGAGGCCCAGTCCCCCAGCACCTCTCAGGAGCAGAAGCTGGGCATCCTGTGAGTGTCTGGCTGAGGGGATGAGGACAGCTCAACACCCACCCTGGTTCAACTGCAGTAATTAGTGTCAGGACACTGGAAGGACAAGCCTGGGTCAAGCCCTGTGATTCTGAGGGGCAGGTTCTGAGAGACCATAGCTTCCCTTCTCCATGTCCTCATTGCTCTCTTCTAAAGACCGTGGCTTGGGTCTGTTATTCACGAATTATCTACACTTACTTGGTTTTTTTTTTTTTTTTTTCTTAAACAGGCCTCCTCTTGACATAACTGACCACTTTGACTTTGAACTCAACAACTCTCCAATGAAATGGTTGGCAAAGGTGGAGGCCCAGAAGGCAAGCAGCTGGCTCAGAGCAGGGCAGCGAGGCCCAGGGGTCCTGCCTCCGCACATGCCCTGTGTGCCTCACACTCGCCCAGCTAACCCCCAGACACAGCTTAGCTTTTTCAGAAGTAGAGTAAAAATAAGCTCAGGCTTCTGCATGTAAGGGACACTCTGAGTCGTTCCGAAGTTTTCAGGCATCCTAGGTGTTGAATAAGACAGAGAAGCTGCCCCCTGCTCAAGGACAACAGCTCAAAACCGGCAGATGGATCTGCCTGTCCAGCCAGCTTGCTCTCTGTCAGCCAGGGGCCCTTTAAGATTCAAGAACTTGGAGGTAAGGAGGTCAAATGCAGGCCAGTGGAAGTTTCCACACTCCGTGTGTCTGGGCCAGTGTCTCTGTCTATCTCTGCTGGGAAGGGTGGGCCCTGTTCCCACAGGCCTGAGATTTATGACTTCAGTCTGGGAGAAGGCGTTGGCCTTTACTTCTTGGCATGAACAATGGTAAACAGAGTTACGAAGAAACTTTGGAACTGGTATCCCTCAGCCTGTGTCAGGCTAACTCTCTGGTCCTTTCTCTCCTTGTGAGTTGCACACACACACACACACACACACACACACACACACACACACATGCTATGTGCACATACACCAGCTGTAAAATGAGACAGAACAATAGAGTAGTTGACATTTAGATTTTCTCAAATACTCAACCCAAATCAGTCACCAGACTCCCATTGACCACTAAAAGATGCATCTTTAGTGTTACATGAAAATACCTTGAAAACACACACACACACACACACACACACACACACACACACACATTCTGAAAACCTTTCACCTTGCCCCCTCCCCCTCTCTGGTATCTCTCGCAAACCTGACCTTCTGAGCAAAGCTGGAAGTATTCTCTGCCTGCCCTGTCCTGCAGTTATCTGCTAATAGAGATAGAATCTCCTGTCCCTGAGATTTTTCCTTTAATACACTGAAATATTAAAAGGCAAAAGCAGCAAGTATTGAAGGTTCATGTGGAGATTAAACAAGAGTCAAAGATCGGTAGCTGACTGGCTGGAGCCTTAATTGTCAGGATAGGGACAGCCACGGGGAGGACGTCTGGCCAGATCAGGGAGGCAGTGATGTGGACGTATGTGTGTGTGTGTGTGTGTGTGTGTGTGTGTGTGTGGTATATGTGTGTTATGTATGTGTGTGTGTCAGAGATAGCAGGGAGAGGGCTGACATCAGCTTTCTGTTTAGAGGGTTTTTAAATGGTCCCATGTTTTAGGGGGTTTGGTCAATGTTCTGTGCTTATGAGAGCATTATCCCACTTTTCTCCATTGAGGGCAGTAGATCATAGTGGTTAAGACACAGGCTCTGAAAGCAGACCCTCTGAATTGAAATCCTGCCTCTGCTACTTCTACCTGTGTGGCTTGGTCAAACACCTTCACTTCTCTAAGCCTCAGTTTCCTTGCCTATAAAATGGGCATGATCAAAGAATTACCGTTATAGGGTTGAGAACGCTGAGTGCCTAGCACAGGGCTAGAAATCTAAAGTTACTATTATTCCTTTACTTTCTACCTGAACTGATATTGGAGTTATTCCACATTCTTGTTTCCTCACCTGAAACAATGCATAAATCACCTAGAGTTCTTACTTCTGAGACAGAAATGACCCCCACCTACTTTGTTTCCTTAAGGAAGCAGTACACAAAACACCACTACTCTGCCACTGAAGCAAAAGGCACATCTCCCCTGAACTCAACGCCCACCTGGCACCCAGTGCCTGTGGCTTTAAATGGGGACAGGGTAAGAGGGCAGGGCTGGCTGGTTGATTTACGGCAACAGTGACCCTCAGGAGGAGGCAGGATGCCTGTAGGCTCACCTGCATCTTTCCTGTGCTGAGAAGGGTGCTCTCTGTGGAGAAGCAGGTCAGGATGTGCTGGTCCAGCCCTGGAAAGGAGTCCAAGCTGGGGTGTGAAGTGGAGGAGAACACCTTGGACGTGGTGTCGGGAGGCCTGGTGTGGCTCTGGGTTCTACCCTTGACCACCTGTGGAAGCTGGGCCCGGCTGCCTCACCTTCCTGGGCCTCAGAGTCCTCCTCATGTGACGGATTGATGTCCACCATCACGCCAGGCTGATCCCCCTGCAGACCTCATGCTGATCCCTTACTACTTTCCTCCCTGCACGTGCTCACATGCCACATGACACATGCCCAAGCATACAGGCTCACAGAGGCACAGGTACACACACACACACACACACACACACACACACACACACACTTGCACTCCTCTTCACCATCTGAATCAGGTCAAGGTCCACCTCCTGCCTTCCTGGGCTCCATCACACCCTGACCACCTACTTGTCTACACCTCAACGGCAGCCCCACACCAAGTCCCTTCAGTTTCCTTGTCATGTTTGCGTTTTGTGTAGTCCTGTGCTCTTTTTATGTCTCCAGATGCATAGTTAGTTAATTCAAGGTCCTCTCCCCAGATCTTCCATAGTGTGCAGAAGTAAATTTTCTGTGATGCTAATGACACTTCAACTTCAGGGCCCCCATCAGCACAGTGTGTTTTCATGGTCATACATTTTCGTGTAGCTGGTGAATGTAAAATATATCAGTTATAATCTGTTAATATCACTGTTTCTTTCACCTCTGATTTATCCCCCTCATACTATCCTCATTTTGGTGGCATCAGAGTGTCCCCTTTGGAAACTACCTAAGGGGCAGTTGAGTTGGGGGTGTGTTGGTTTGGGTTTAGTGGGACATATTTACATGGTGTTTAGTCGATTCTCTTATAAGTTGCATGTGGCTAGCTGTCACTGTGGGGGAAGTCTTCAAGGAACACCCTGCTTCCCTGTGCAGACAGACTCTGTGTGGGCCACAGAGGGAGACCTGAGTGAGCATGTCCTATGGTGCCGGGACATGGAAGTGCACGGAGAATGGGAGAGTATAACACACACAGAGCCAGAAGCCAGTAGGTGGGTGGGAGATTCCTCCAATCGTCAGGTCTGTGGGCAGAGGATTCTGTTCCCATCACTGCCTCCTTAAAATGAAAGCTCTCTTTTGTCAGGAATGTATTTGATCATGCAAAGTAATATAATCATAAATGCACGATTCATTTTGTTTCTTTTTTGATGGGAATTACTGACATCGAATTTATCAGAATCCTCATGTTTAAATGTCTTGCTGATTTGACAGGAAATAGTGACATTGACGGAGACAACATAAAACTCATTATACGCCACTACAATGAGGACTTGGATGACAATCTGGTAGTAAGTTTCATAAATTCACAGAGTATCTTAGATTTGTTGCTGAAAAAGAAGTTGAAATGCCCTGAAATCTCATAGTTCATGCATGAAAGATACTTGACAGAGGTTTTTCCAAAGTTGATAATAATTCTGGAAATTCACGTGGCATTACCAATGACAAATTGTGAGACGGAAAGAAACCTTTTCAAACCGTGAATAATAAAATACAAAATTGGATCAACTTGTTAGAGGAGAGACTGAATTATCTTTGTATTCTATCTATAAAAATGAGATTGAAAAATGATACTCATTTAAAGAGATGATCAAAGAGTTTGTCGCTAAAAAAAAAGTAGGAAGAAAAGTATTACACATGAGTGTCAGACAGTTATTTTAGATTTTGTGATGCCTGGAATTTGTCAGCTTTTTAAAATTTGTAATTTGTTGTGACTGCTTTTTCTCTTTATAAATATAATCTCACCTTCAAACATAATTTGTATTTGGAATTTTGAATTCTTTTTCTTCAAAAGGGTCCCCCAAATTGTAAAATTTTCTGACCCCCCCAAGCTGGGTCTGCCCTATGTACCCCTTGGCCCAGCTAGGAGCTCCCTCGCACAGCTGTTCCTAGGCCTGTGGCTGCCAGCAGGAGGTCTGGATGTGGGACAGGGTCTGGGTGGCACTGACAAGGGCACCCACGGTGAGCCGGTGGGGAACACGGGCCTGGCTGACATCACACATCCTTGGAGACCATCTAACTCTAATTCTAAAAGGGACAAAAGTTTTGTTACGCTGCCTGTGAGGGCCCAAACCTTTCCACCAACAGTCTGGTCAGGGCCTGGCTGGGCCCTGCCAGCCCCCCTGTGTTTCCTTTTAATAAAATTTAATGTTTTCATTTTCAAAGACCTAGAAAATCCAAACACTTTTTAAAAGCCCTAAGGAACTATAAAAATTAATAGCACAGGGTTAATTTCTTTTTCAGTGGCGACTCAATTAAACCTGCCAAAGTCAGACTGTGATTTAAACTCACCACTTGCAGAGGGACCTGAGCGGAGCAGGCAAACATGGTATGAAACAATAATATTTACCAATTACCCTCTTGGATGTTTCCCACCCGGGCCCCTTCCCTCTGGGGAAAATTTTTTCCTTCCCTCCCTCCTCTCGAGGGCCCAGAGGTCAGCATCCCTAATTGTTTTCTCCTTGAATGGTCACATTGCTATCAACAAGTGACTGAACTTCTTCCCTGCTCAGGGTAATGGAAAAATACCACCCGGGCTGGCTGCCCTAGGCAACAGGCCACGTGGACACCATCCCGCATGTGGGCCTGAGCTCAACTTTGAAAATGAGAGAACGGCTCCCGCTCATCTCCGCCAGGCGTTCCAGCCAAACCAGACATCTCACATTCCACACTTAGTCCTGCCCCAGGGCACTTGCTCCTAAGGTTCCCTTGCCAGGAATGCCCTCTCTCCTGTTCATGAGCACTTAGCCCTGAGCACTTCAATCTTATATTTTTTCTGAGGCCCTGATCAAGATCAAGTTCTTTTAAGAAAGCTTTCCTGATAAAATCCATCTCCGTGTAGATTTTCCACTTAATCTCACTGCCTTCAGCTCCTCTGCATTGAGTCAACTTCGCATTATCTCTTAATTGCATATGGGCTGTCTGCATCCGTCCTAGAGTTTTTAACACACACACTTCTAACAGGCTTATCCCTACATCCAGACTGTAAGCTCCTCCAAGGCGGGAACTCTTCTGGGTGCATCCTTTGTATTTAGTTTGGTGTTTTGCGTGGGATAGAGGCTTAATAATTGCATTTGGACTGGAATGGAGAGTCTCAGCATTTTCTCTACAACAGGATAGTGACCTGTGTGCCTCTGGAAATAGGATTTCAATGCAACATTGTTTGCATAGAAAAAATAAAAAATATAATAATAAATAACAAAAAAATAAAAAAAAATCTGAGCAAAATGTCCATCAATGGGGAACAGATAAGAAGAATACGGTATATGATAACATGCTCTAGAGCAATTAAAATAAAGAATATGGAGTTGAGTTATCAATATATATAGATTCCCAGAACAGAAATGTTGAGTGAAACAGGCAAACTGTAGAACAATATGTTGGTTAAGATACAATTTATGTAGATTGAATGCCACGTAAACCAATACCACACAGCGTTTTATGGAGCCATGTGAATATATCCATGTATGAACACAGAGGTGAGAAAGAAATACGTGTAAATCTTGGTAGGGCTTGCCTCTGCAGAGGGAGGGGAGAGAATGGGGAACGGGACCCCAGACTGTTCAATTCCTTCTAGATATTTTCTTCTCATTATAAAAATCTGAAGCAAATAAGAGAATGTTAACATTTGCTAGATTGGCTTGGTGAGTACATGGCTGTCCATGAGGTAGCGACTGGAGAGGTGTCCTCTTAGTGGGCTGCCCCTCTTCCCAGCCCAGTCCCGGACCCCATTTCCCAGCCTCCTCAGTAGTGAGTTGCAGCTACGTGACCTCGGTCTGGCTGGGGCATGTGGGCTACAGGGACAGATACCACTTCTTATCTTGGCCCTGGAACACCTGGGCTGGGTTGGCAGCAAACCAGTCATTGACTTTGCTGTGACCTCCCAAGGGAGCTTCCCCAGACTCTGCTGGGCTGCAGGGAACAGGAAGAGGGAGGGAAGATGACCACTGAGCAAAGTCCAGGGACCTTGGCGGCCTGCAAGATGAGGGTGAAGTCTCCAGTTGCTGGCTGGGCCCCCAGACAGGCCCTCCACCTTTTTTTCATCTTGCCTGGCTTCCTCACTGTCCCCAAAACATACCTCACTCGTTCCTGACCTGCTCCCCATCCGGATGTCCCCCTGCAGTGCTCTGAACCATAAACGTCTTCTGCCTGGCCCAGGCCCTGCCTGTGACTCCACATGCCACCTTTCCCCCTCCAGTCCTCAGAACTCCTATCTGCACTGCCTGTTTGGCTTTAACCGCAAACTGCTCTGTGCTGTCGCTTCTGTCTTGGTGACAGGGAAGATGCCTTATCTTTGTATCGCTCTGTCAGGGAAGGACCTAAGTTGACTGGTTCTGTGCTGAGCAAAGGGACGAGAATACCAGAGCCTAATCCGGTGTCCTCTGCAAGTCTGATGGGCCTACTCCACATTGTTCAGAATTTCCAGAGTCGGCGTAAAAGAGATCCTTCCTGGAGAGGGGTGGGGACAAGCAGGACTGGAAGAGAGAGCGAAGCATGGAAGGCCCTACGAGGAGATTTAGGGACAAGGGTTCCGAACCTGAGGCTAAGGCTGAGGTTTATTCTCATTTCAGAGAAGATCAAGGTTATCTCCAGCCAGGGTTTCTTAACCCTTCTCTGGAGGGACATTGGATCAGATCCCATAGAATGCAGGGGTGTTGTTTCTTTCAGAGGCAGCTGGGAAGGTGAGGAGACATCAGGAATCAGCACCCTAGTCGTCAGCCAGTCTTAGGAGAAGAGAAGACTCAGGGGAGAGGATGGGAGGCCATGGTTGGGAAGGAGAGGGAACTGGGCTAAGCCCCAGGGGTTTAAAGGTAGAGAGGCAGGTGGGGGGAGGGGGGAGACCAGGGTGGAGAGGAAGTCCTGGCAGCGGGGATGGGGTCCTCATCTGTGGGGTAGCAATGGTAAGTTACAGATTTTTTTGACCTTTTATTTTTTGGACAAAGCCATTTAGCGTCCCTGAGACTCAGGTTTCTTATTTTTAGAAAAGGCATGATACAACTCTGCTGGGCTGCTGAGATGTAAACAAGTAAAATATGTGAAAGTGTTTATCGACCCCAAGTGCTATACAAATAAATGCCATCAGTGTGACAGCACGATGGACGCCAGACCAACGCAGGCCAGTCTGAAGGAATAGGCGAGCGACAAGTGAGTGAAAGACCTTGGAGGGGCATGGCTCACAGTTGGTCTAGAGACCCAGGGTGGGGATATGCGGGCAGAGGAAGACTCTATAGACACTGATGGTTCAAGCACCCCCATCAGAGCTCAGGACTGAGTCGACTCCACAGAGGACATGGGAAACAGAGCAGCCCCTTGGATTTTAGTAATCTGGTCAAATGGCACACAGAGCACCAAGACCACACGTTTAGAAGATGACCAGCAATCATAAAGTTAATTAGGAAAGACCCAGAATCAAATCCAGGATGGAAATACCTGGGAGGAGAATGTAAGGACCGGACACATTTTATACCACAGGGCTTCATGTATCTGGGATGCCCAACTTCCTAGTTCCCTGAGAAAGAAAATCTGAACCTCTTAATTAGACCCTGGAACCTTCCACAAACCGGCCAGAAGGTCTTTCTGGTGTTTCCTCCCACTTTGGCCTCCCTGCACAGACCTCCTCTCTGCTGAGTGGAGCTGAGCACCCCAACCCACTTTAACACACCTTCTTGTTTCTCTCTTTCTAGCCCGCTCTGTTCCATCATCAGAGCCCCACCCAAACCCCATCTTCTTGCCACTGGGTTAAGGGGTTCAACTTCACCTGCACCTTTTGCTCTCCACCACTCTACTCTCCCATTCCTAAGCTTCGGAATGCTCAGTGCCTCCACCTCCGCCTGACTCAATATTCCTTGACTAGCATCGTGGCTGTTTCACAGTGCCTCACCTTTTCTTTTACACTGTTAAGTTCTCTGAAGACACTGATTATTTTGGTTTATAATTCAGTGTGTCCTTTAATCCACCTAGGAAAGTACTGGGCACATAGGGAAACCAAAAATATTTGATGATCTTTTGGGAAGATAGAGTCCTTAGTGACCAACTAACACCTTGTCCCTTGGTGTCTGTGACCAAATGGACACTTGGGAATTAGAACTTTTCATGCTCTCCAAGGTGCAAGCGTTAACACGTGACCATCACCTGGCTTCAGCTCCCACCTCCCTATACCCCGTCCCCCTATCCCAGTGCGGCTAGACTCATTACTGTTCCCTACATAACATGCAGCACCTCTGTGATCCTGCCATGGTGACGCTGCCTTTGTGGCTTCTTCTCTCCTCTACACCCCTTCAATTCCTAACCACTTCCTCCGGCTCTTGAGAAACAAGCTCACGCCCAAGGTGGTTGCCCAGAGGCTGTCTTCCTCAGCACGATTCCTTTCTCATTTCCACCTTCTCTGCATTGTGCCTGATACTCGAGGTCTTGCAGTTCCACTGGGGTGGTGTCGAGTAAACCAGATTCATAGATTAACACCATTCGAGGCAAGGTCATCCTAGTGACACAAGGCATGGCTATTCAAGGAGGTGAGCTCTCTTCCAGGTGGGGTCCTGGGATTCACAGAGTGTGTGGTGCTTGATCTGAGCCTTGAGGCAGGGTTTGGACTGGTGAAGGAGAGAGAAAGAGAGATGTGGAAGCGAGAGGGCAAAAAGTGCTGGGAAAAGTGAACTAACAGAGTGGCTGGAAAGGATTGTAAGAGATGGATCAAAAAGGTAGATGGTGGGCCAGGATTGGGAATTATGCATACTGACAAAGTATTTATACCTGAAGTGTTTCTGAGTGCCCACCTTGTGCTGGGCCAGGGACAATCAGATTGGTTTATGCCTGTGTCACTCTTGGAAATACCCAAATCGTCAGACACAGGCTGAATTCACTCTTACAGCCCACTGGGAGTTGGGAAGAGGGCATCCTCATAGGTCCATACCCATGTGGGTCTGGGGATAGTCTCACCTATGTGCCTTACCTGCTTTAGGAGTGTGAATGGTCTCTAGGCAAGAGTAACTAAGTGGGCAAGAAACTATGGCTGGGCTCCCAGTGCTTCAAAGAGAGAAAGCTCTCCAGACAAAACAGGCAAAAGTAGGAGAGGAAGCCACACTGGGGTGATGCTTACCCACAGACCCCAGACCCAATAAGTGGGGCCTCTGACATGTCTTATGAAGGCAAGAACTTCTCATGGCCATAATTCAAGTCCAGAGATGCTGGGAATTGGGACCCTGAAAGAAACAGTGTTGGGGACATTTTGGGGGGACAACAGGAGACTGTGAGTCAAACCCAACTGCTCCAGGCTGTTTCCAAATACCTTTTCCTTAGGAAGTTATGTGTGCACAGCTTTAGTCCCTGAAGCTGTGGCATGACAGGGCTGGCAGGAAAGTAGATGCAAACTTAGACATGTTAACAGGGCTCGCAGCCTGCCTGAGTGTACACCCCCTTTTTAAGAGAGACACTGGCACAGGGAACATCCAGATCGAGGTGGCAGGAACTGTTAGGGAAGGGAAATGGGAGACATGGGGAAATGATGATGGGGGTGAGAGATGGAGAGCACAGCACTGTGGTTGCCACATATCTAGTGAACTGTCATCTGGGTGAGAGCTTCTCCTTTTGTGGGTAGTACTCCCACGGGGGCAGAAGTAGGCATTTAGAGGGTGCAGGTTTCCCAACAAGAACTGAACTACCAGCGAAGGTGCTGTCTGAACTAGTATTGTCTGCTCTTTTCTTAAAACTTATGGGTGGGGCCTGATGCTATATTTCATTATAGCAGAAAGCTGGCTGCGCTCAGGTCTGCAGATATGTCATTTTGGGCTTATTTGGAACATGTGGGGAATGCTTTCTTTGGTAAGAGTATTTTAAAGAATTCTCATGTGTATAAACTTTTTATACTTATTATTGGTAAAAGCATGCAGAAGCCTGTGCTCTCAAGAGTGGGAAAGTGACACAAACATCGCCCTCTATGGGTGTTAAATGTGAGGGGTCGACTCTAAGCAGAAATAACTGCCTACGTCATTTTCGGCACACACGCTCAACTCATGCTGAATGTGACCACACACAGATTGCATATAATGTAGAATTCCAAACAGCAGGGAAATCACACAACACATATTATCTCATTTAATCCCCATGATAATCCCATGATGGGGAGTACTACTATCTTCATTTTATAGAAAAGGAAACCAAGACATAGAAAGGTTAAGTAAATTGGCCTTCTCTGGTCACTTCTCTGGTAGATGGCTGAGGTAGGACTTGAGCCCAAGGCTGCTTGAAGGTCTTAGTTTCTATGTTTTACTGGAGGTATCTAATGAGACGGTGTAGAGTGTCTTGTACAGACACTGATGGGGAATTTCTGTCTCACGGGTAGGGGTGGATAGGCTTCCTTTCACCTCTACAGGTCTATGGTCTGGCCTCCGGGGTTTTCAGGCAAACACTGAAACGTATGCTAAGTTCAGGGCCATGCCCTCCACACCCCTGTGCAATGTCAAAGATGCAGTGTCGGGCAGGCGGAGAAACAGACACAAAGGCCAGGAAGGTGAAGTTTGATTATATTTCCCTGACTCCCTGTTCTCGCTGCAATGTGTTCTTACTATCCCTTTAAGTTTTTTTAAAAAAATAAATTTATTTATTTATGGCTGTGTTGGGTCTTCATTGTTGTGTGCAGGCTTTCTCTAGTTGCGGTAAGCAGGGGCTACTCTTCGTTGCGGTGCGCGGGCTTCTCATTGTTGTCGCTTTTGTTGTTGCGGAGCACGGGTTCTAGGCACGCAGGCTTCAGTAGTCGTGGCACACGGGCTCAGTAGTTGTGGCTCGTGGGCTGTAGTTGCTCCGCGGCATGTGGGATCTTCCCGGGCCAGGGCTCGAACCTGTGTCCTTTGCATTGACAGGCAGATTCTTAACCACTGAGTCACCAGGGAAGCCCTGTCCCTTTAAATTTACCTTAGTCCCTGGGAACCTGAGAAGCTGATCTGTCTGATCAGTGTGGGAACATGAAACAGCCCAATGAAAAAGATTGGAGTTGGGAACTTCAAATCCCTCTGCTCAGAGTTTCTCAGCCTTTTTTTTTTTTTTTTTTGCAGTACGCGGGCCTCTCACTGTTGTGGCCTTTCCCATTGTGGAGCACAGGCTCCGGACGCGCAGGCTCAGCGGCCATGGCTCACGGGCCCAGCTGCTCCGCAGCATGTGGGATCTTCCTGGACCGGGGCACGAACCCATGTCCCCTGACTCGGCAGGCGGACTCTCAACCACTGCGCCACCAGGGAAGCCCTCAGCCTTTTTTTGATCCATGATAATATAAATCCCCCTCCTTCCCTGGGAGATCTAGAGATGCTCTGATTTTTGCTGGGATGGAAAGTGCCCATTTTGAATTCTACGGTCATTTTATGAATCCTCACCAGCCAGGAAGATTTGGTCGAGCATTTATTTCTGTGGATTATATTAAGGAAGTCTCTTGTATCAATATTAGGAGCAGATTCTTCAGTTTTCCAAACTAAAACTACATTATACTATTGAATGGTCTTTCCCAAACCACAAATGCTACCTTCTCCCCTCCCCATGGAATTTGATTTACCCCCTTGGAAAGACCTGCTGCCCTTTCCCTCTGCCCTCACATTGACATCACTGGTCTAGTGTAACCCTTATAGCTGAGAAACCAGAGATATGAATTAATTTGGTCATAGTCACAAAATGACTTATTCAGCCCATTCATTCAGTTCTAGTCAACAAATATTTATTGAGCAAATACTATGTGCCTGGGATCCCAAAGGTAGCTGGTGCATCTGCATTTTCAAATCTATGTCAGGAGAGGGGACCCCTTGACCACAGGACTGAATGTTTAGTGGTAGAACTTGGTACTGGTGGGGTACATTCTTTTAGTTGAGAATCTTCCAGGTGCCACTAAAATCTCACACCATATACAAATGTCTGCCCAGTCAATGCAGAAAGGGCCGGTCCTGTGTGGATACCCAGTTTTGAAGTTGGCAAAAATGAGAAGGATTAGAGACCTCTCCCTAAAGTCACGGCATCTCTCTGCCTCCCCTTTCTTGTCAACACCCACTCCTCCTTGGATTTGGTCTTATACCCTGCCTGCTGTTTCCTTTGTTGTTTTTTCATCCCCACCAAGGTGGGTAGAAGGGCGCCCCCGTTATTTCCTCCTATCACCCCCCACCCCATCCTTCCCAGCACAAGGTTCCATTCTTCATTAATAGCGTTTTAAAGCCAGCACGGAGCTGTTTTCCAGATGTGGCCATGCGCAGACAGTAATTGTGCTCTGTGATCCCTTCCAGCTGCTCCCATCGCTTGCCAACACACTGCCCCCACCCCCACCTTGCAGCCCCAGGAGTCCATGTTTGGGGGCTGCAAATTAGGGCAAACGTTGTAAAATGATCATGTGCTACACACAGCCTTCCCCACAAGAATTATGGACTTTATAACTGAGCTAATTGGCATTAGGTCTTGCCTGAAAGGTCAAGAGAGTGGCAGAGAAACAGGATCTTTGTAAATTGATCTGCTGGTCCCCCACTCCTTCCCCACAGCTCCCTTTCCCATTTTGAAATATGGCCTACCTGCCCTGTGGAATAGCTGACTCTTGTAAATTACTGCTTTGACTGTATAGGACTGTGACACATTGTTTCACATCATGTGGAAGGCAGTGGGGATGTTGAAGGGGTGCATAGTTATACCCTGCAAATTCTTCTAGCAAACCACAAGCTTCAGCTTTCATAACACCTTGGTGAAGCAGGGCATTGTAATGCTCTTGACCTTCAAATCAAGCATAATTTATCCAAAGGGAGCATACAGGCTTTGGATGGAATATTTATTTACTTATTGCTCCAAATACTTGAGTTTCTTATGAATGATTTTGCCTTTATATTGTTTCTCATATGGGAACACTCCTATGGCCTTTTTTCATCTCCTACATTGTTTTAAGCATGTTAGAGGCAGGGTTCAAGGTCGACTTTAGGAAGGAAAGAAAGCTGTCTTTCTGGAATCAGAGATACTACATTTTTATCTATACCTTGTGTGGGTCTTTCTGGATATGGTTATAAAATGTCTATCCTCTGCTATCTGGTGCTCATGATTAGGGGTTAAGCATTGAAAGTCCCTGTTAAAGCATATATAGTATCTGGGAAGAATAACTGATTTACCTTGTGGTTCTTACCCCTCCCCCCTTCTTTTTCTTAGTAAAGGACCATTGAGAAGTGAATGGAAGCTGACTTTAAATAGTACACGCTCACTGATATTTTGCTTACAGTTTTGGGCTGTTTTTGGATCTTTCGAATCCCACCTGTGGATCAATTCCAAGTCATGAATCCCTGCTCAGTTATCATTGCCATTGCCACCCTGGCCCACATAAGCTTATTGGAGCCTTCTATCAGAGGTCTGAGGAAGCAGGGCTTAGGCTGGCCAGAGCAACGGGAAAGGTGAGAGAGTGAAGTTTCAGTGCTCAATTTTGGGGTGACTATGTGGGGAGGAGGTCTGAAATCATCTACTCATTGAATAGTCTGCAGACCTAATAAACAGTGCAACTCACAGGCATCTGCTAGGGCTCTCTCGGATGTATGTAAATGCTGCTGAAATGTGAATATTCATTTGGAAATGTGGACCTTAAGTGTTTGCCTGATCAACAGATATCAAAATGGTAACTGTTGGGCTTCCCTGGTGGCGCAGTGGTTGAGAGTCTGCTTGCCGATGCAGGGTACACGGGTTCGTGCCCCAGTCTGGGAGGATCCCACATGCCGCGGAGCGGCTGGGCCCGTGAGCCATGGCTGCTGAGCCTGCGTGTCCGGAGCCTGTGCTCCGCAACGGGAGAGGCCACAACAGTGAGAGGCCCGCGTACCGCAAAAAAAAAAAAAAAAAAAAAAGGTAACTGTTATCATGCTGGGAGGTTATTTAATGCAAAAATGGGGTCTTTGAGCTGGGAAGTTTGGGAGCCCCTGTCTACCCTATTACTGATCCAGGTCCCATCACATCTCACCTTGATTACTACTGTTACCTGAGCATGCTTCTCCCTCACGTCCCTTCCCCCACACTCTAGCCAGGTGGTGCTCTTAAGATGTCAGATCCTCCTCAGCTTAAACCCTCCCATGGCTGCCATCTTGCTCCAGGTCAAAGCCTTGCCATGGCCTCCTGCTCTGACCTCATCTGTTATTATTCTCCCCTTTGCTCTCTTCAACCCAGCCCAAGACCCAGCCCCCAACCCCAGCCCCCAGCTTCTCCTCAAACATGTAGGCCCAGCTACCACCCACATCTTTCTCACTTGCTGCTATCCTCTGCCCATAAGTGCACCAGTCCCAGGTGTTCCAGTGGCTGGTCTCCCTCCCCCCTCCAGGTTGCTGTCATCCCTCACTGGAGCCACCTTCCCTCGCACCTCGTCTAACACAGCTCCCGCCACCACCAGCTCTCCTGGTCCCTCTTCCTTGTTTTACTTCCTCTACAGCACCCAGCACCTCCTGACTTCATATTTATTTGTGTTTGACCATATTTCCCCCACAGACTACTAGCTCCTTGAGAACAGGACCTTTGTCTGGGGTGTCCACTGCTGAATCCTTAGTGTGTGATAGGCAAACAGTGTGTACTTAGGCGATCCGTACTCTGTGAGTGAGGACCCAGCTCCAGGGCACTGGGGGACTAAGAAAGGAGGAGGGAAAACCACGCACATGAGGGGAGGAGAGAAGCCTGGGGGATGGAAGAGCCAGCCACGCTTGGTGCCCACTTTGTGGTAAGGGCACCAGGAGTTACTCGCCTGGTCCGTAAGTGGAGAAGACGCCCTTGCCTCTCCCATCTGACAGTCACACAGGGTTTGCTAGGGTCCATTTCACTCTCCTCTCTCTGCTGTACCTTTCAAGCTCAAGACAAGGCTGAGCTGATGATGATGGACATATATGGACCAGAGCCTGGTACTGGGAGCCCTGTAAAGGTCACGGATCTGCCACAAACAAATTATTTCACTTTTCTGGGTCTTGTTTTTAAATCTACAAGATGAAAGGATTTGTCTTGAAAATCTCAAAATCTAAGTGTTTGATTTTATTATGAATTGGGATATCAGATGCAAGTTAACTCCAAGCCCTTTTAAGAATGCTATGCAGTAATACTTACTGCACTGCCAGGGACCCTTGAGAAAAATGCCAAATCTGTGACTGTGCTCCACTTTACCCACCTCTCTGAAGGCCCCCCTTTGTGCACAGCTGCATAGGGGCTGCTTCCTCCGCAGAGCCTGCCCGGGAGCCCCAGCCTCTGCCTCCTCACGGGTCCTTGACTCCCACGTGAGGCAGCTTCAGCACTGCCCACCCTGACTCGGACTTAGCGGGCAGCCAACCCCACCACCCACAATACCTGAGTGTCTCTTTATTCACCCGATGACCTCCTCTGTTCCCAGTATCATCTCTGTCTGCCATTTGGGGTCAGAAGGCATTGCCTCCTCTTGGTGGTTGACCCTGACCCTGGGGGAAGCAGGGAGAGAGGACATCACTGGGAAGTGTCTGTAGTAGCCTTGGGGAGAGAGTGAAGAAATGAGATTGACAAGGGGCAGAGCGGGTCACATGAAGCCTCTCGAGGGTGTTCGGTCCACCCTGACCTGACAGACAAGGCTGCTGAGAGCAAGAGAAGGGAGAGCAGGATCTCATGGCTGATAAGAACGAGCTGGACACGGAGCCTGGCTGTACGGGAGCCGGCATGGTAGACATAACCCTCACCTCAGGTCCCCAGCATCCTTCACACACGTAAACACAAGGAGCCGTTAAGGCTCCTTTTGAACCAACAAAGCAACAGTACCTTTTGTTAATACTTCTCTGCCTTGCCCTCGATGGTGTGGCATGTGAAGAAAGGCACACTCGTTTTTCTTCAGCTGGAATTGAGCCCTCAGCCCCAGTCCAGTCCATAGGCCAGACCCTGAGACAGATCCCCTCACTTGTTTCTCCTTGGGGTTGGTCCTGACCCTGGGGTCCCTTGAGTCCACTTGGAGAGACCTTCCTGTTGTGCTTGTCACTGAGAGTCACTGCTGTGTATAAACCCATGGCCCCGTCCTCTTCATCCTCCCACCATTAAATGGGAAGGCCAAACTGGATGGGCCACAAGTAAATGAGTCCTTTCTAGAACTCAGTCTTCCCTGATGTCACAGTGTGCCCCCAGCCTTTCTGTCATGTTGTGACTTGTGTCCTCTGGCTAATATGCACCTAGCATACTGCCCAGCCAAGTCCATATTGTCCAGGAAACCATGGCACACATCATATATGAATGTGGTCCCTAATCACCAGGACCTATTACCCAGGGCAGAAAGCACTGTCTCCGTTTAGGGTCAGAGCTCACCTCAGGGTCTCCTGCCTGGACCTTTGACCTTCTGGACCTTGGACCACAGAACAACTAGCCAAGAGCTTCTGTCAATCATTCCTGTTCTACATGATTCCTCTGGAATTTAGTCTCCTGGGGGAGGTAGACCCATGTCCTTCCTGTTTTTTACCTACTTGTGCCTGTCTGCTCTTTGGCACTGGAGCCCTAGCATGCTTGCTTCATCGTGCTCTGGTGGCCTGGCTGCCTTCTGTGGGCGGCTCATTCCTGCAGCCTCTACAGCATAGTGTGACAAAAGGTCAGTGTTCCAGAAGGTGGTAGTCACATGGATAAAGTGAGCTTCCACATAGGGCTCCTCTTCCATCTCTGGGGTGAAATGCAGATGGCAGTAAACGTGGGCAAACCCAGCCTGCCCCAGGAAAGCCAGTCTGGCAAACTCCACAGCTGTCAGACACCCAGACGTACCAACCTTCAAAGTCACCACCCTGCCCTCCTCCAGGGTCGTCTTCTCCACAATGAGCACACACGCACCACTATACCCTTCAGATAGTTTCTGCTTCCTGATGTCTTCGTCCCACAGCCCCACACCTAGCCCTCAAGTTGACCCATCTCCCTTCCCTCTCTCCCAACACAAGGGAAGAAACGCCTGAGAATTTGCTTCAGGCTGGGCTAACACGGAGGGTCAGCCCTGGCAGAGTCTTGTGAGCAGGGAGCCTCCTCAAATGGTCTGGGTGCTACTGCTCCAGAAGAGGTAGGTCTCTTCTTGTCGGGAAGCTCTGAGCCCTGGACCCCATCTGCGGCAGCTCTGGGCTTTGCACATCACACTGAGACTTTTCCTGAAGAGGTTTTCACAAGTTCCGAGCAGTCCTGGGTATTGGGGAGTTGAAATTATTTTTACCCATGTGCAGCTGAAATAGCCATCTGCCGTCACACCGCCCAATTCCTCACTGTGTTTAAAATCCATCTGGAGGCCTTATTTTTTCTTCAGTTCTTCATATTAAAAAAAAAAAAAACAGCTCCTTGGTGCGAAGAAAGGTATCATATCTTCATGTCTTTTCTGCCTGCAGTGGAATCTGTCCTACAGTAGAGGATAGATTTAGAGCTACTCGTTGCTTGTTCCAAGCCATATTGATTAATTACTGGTTCTAGGCCCACTGGTGTCCCTTATTCTAGGACTGCCTATCTATCTTGTTTATCTAAATAAATTCCAAAGCCCAGTTCATGTTACCTCCTCCATGGAGCCTTCCCTATTACTCTAGTCCTCACTCCTCTGATACCTCCATGGCAGAAATAGTTCCTTAGAATAGTCCTTCATTTTCTTCTTTTGCTGCAGCTGTGTTGCCTTTGTACCTCTCAGCTTGGTGACACCTGGGCTTTGCCTCATGTTGATCTTGCAGCTGCCGTAGAACTTACCCTGGAAGAGCCCTCAATCAAGTCTTAGGTTGTCCCATAATTCCTTTTCTTCCTTCAAGGCTCCTCAGATCCTTGAACAGCTCAGATTTTCACCCCATTCAGACTCTTATGTCAATTAAATTATTTGAATTCAATATGGTGCACATGCTCTTTTTGCTTTGCCAAAGGTCTCCACAAGCCCTAGAGTGTGGAGATAACATCACACACCCCATCACTTACATAATGACCAGTTCAAGGGAGATGCTCAATGAATGATTTTGATTTAAATTAAGATGATGATGATGATGGAACCATTCAATTAATAAACATCTGCTAGGATCCTAATAAGTGTCAGGCCTCTTAGATGCTGGGGATTGAGTAATGAATAAATCACATTTCCTACGTTCAAAGAGCTCACAGTCTAGTGGAAGAGATAGATGGGGAACATCCCAGCATTTCAATGTGATTTCAGAGTAGGGAGCAATGAACTCATTACAGGCTTTAAGATTTTTTGATGTTAGAACTTGAAGTTTCAGGAAAAGGATGCAAGAAGGCACAGAAATGGGAAGAGTCTGATGGATTCAAGGAGCAGCTGTGGTTCTGTATGGCTGGGGCGGTGCTGACAGGTTGGCCTAGAAAGGTACGAGGGCCAGGGCAAGGAACCCTACCCTGCTCAGCTAGAGACTCCCACCCCAGCTTTCCTTGGTCATTTCTTCCAGATGCATTGAGTGCAGATATCTATCTAAATTTCTCTTTGGTAACGAGGTCTATGGATTTGTCCTCTATGAAGTGGGACTTCCCTTGATTCACCTTAAATTGTTTTTTTCCATCTTGCTATGGGATTTGGTATAATTGGTCAAGCTCCCCTGATTGCTATCAGTGGTCTTCTTCTTCTTTTTTTTTTTAATAATCAATTTATTCGGCCACTCCACACGTGGCATGTGGTGTGGGATCTTAGTTCCCTGACTAGGGATCGGACCAGCGCCCCCTGCAGTGGAAGCGTGGAGTCTTAACCACTGGCCCACCAGGGAAGTCCCTGGTGATGTGTTCTTTAAAAAAAAGACACATATGGAAAAACACCTGGAAACTAGTGTTCTGAGATATATCCATCTATCTCCTTCATGACTTTGGACAATTTTTTTAACTCCTCTGAGCCAAAGTCTTTTCACCTGATAAATAGGGAAAATAACAATAGACCCACCTAGTGTATTGGATGGTTATGAAGCTCAATTATAACAATAGATGCAAAAAAGCCCTGAAATACATAAAACTCAGTACAAACACAAGGGCTTATTACCTTGACGGAAGGAGACAGATGAGCTTTCCTCTTCTGAAAACTCCTTTGCCAGGCTGTACAAATTTCAGGGAGGTCCCCTGGTCTCCCATAGCAACCTGCCCAATCATCCCACTGGCATTTTTGCCTCCACATAAGGTGGCACTAGCTCATTAAGCATAACAAATGACCCACACTCCATTGGGCTATAGATGGAAAGCTGCAAGGTGGAACAGATCTCTTCCCCTCTGCTTACCTCCCTCTCCCTTTTCATGTTAACAAGTGTCTCTGGAACATGCTGTCTCCTGTCTGGGGAAGGCAGAGCTGTGGCCGTGCAGAGCTGGCGTGCGGGAGTTTGGAAGGCAGCTGCTCCAGCCTTCTTCTCAAATGCTTCCCACACCTCAGCTGGCTCTGGCCCTGCCATGCTTGTGGCACATCTGAATATCAATTGTTTGCATAAATTGTAAGCGCAACAAATCATAGCCCTTCATTTGAGGCACAGGAGTTTATTGGCTCCAGGTATCCACTGGGGGCAGAGCATCAATGGATCAGAAGCCAAGTTCCTATTTCTCTACCTGCTCCAATCTAGAGAATGGTAAAGGAGCCACTGTGGTCGTATTTCCAGCCCTTGGTCCATTTTACTTCCACTCAAGGTTCAAGATATATCCCAAATCCTGGCTGTGTAGCACAGGGAATTGGCTGTGTAGGAAGAAAGATGGGGGTGAGGCAGAGCTTTGGCACTATTACAGGACTGATCAAGAGTGTTGCTCTCTCTTCTCTCCCTGGGGTCCCTTTTCACCTTTGTCTGGCTGCCTAGGGATTTACAATTCCCACTGCAGATGTCCCAGCATGCCATCCAGGCCTGTCCCCATAGTAGCCCAGGGTCTTAGGCCCTGGCTCCATTTAGGTTATCATCAAGGAGTAGAAAGTTTGCCAAATGATGAGGCTGGAGACCTGCTTTTCACTTCCAGGTTAAGTGACATCATCCATCAAAGCTCCAGTCTGTGTGCAATGAGAGCCCTGTGTTGGGGTTAACTGACTCCATCCGGCTCTAAAGTTTGTGAACCCTTTACTTCCTTCCTGTACTAATCTTTCCTCGTCAAAAATCATTTTTCCTGTGGTCATTTCTTTCAGCACCTTGTCCATCACTGAAGGAAATCTTGGTCATACGCTATTGGGAAAAGCTAATAGGGACATTGTGGCAGCCTCAGCCCCACCCTCTCACCCCGTCCCCAGCCCTGAGCCCAGGACGAGAGCAACCTCAGGCCAGCTTCCTCCTTTCTGAGAGCACCCCTGGACCCCTAGCTCTGCATCCACTACCCCTACTGGATCATCTCTGGTTGTTTTGACTCTGACAATTTCACCTCCCACAAACAGATTATAGAGTTCCCTGACAGCTGTAATCAAGTTGGCACCATGCTGAGCCCTTGGAATGTTCTCAATCACAATATTTTGAATGATTGATTAGTCAGAAAAGACTCCAATTTCTGGTTTACAAAGTCTTATTTGGATCCATTTTCCTACCTACCCTGTCCATCTTTCAGTCTTAGCCTGTCCACCCCAGGCCAATCCCCACCAGGGCCCTCTGGCCCTCATAGACTTTCTCGTTATCCATCTGCTATGCAGCCCTTCTGGTATCCAAAGTCCTCTTCTACAAGAAGTCTTCCTATAGGTCTGATCAATCAATACACAGTGGGCTTCAACTTTTTTTCTTAATTAAAATTCCTCATAGTTACATATATATTTTAACAGGGCACTTTCGTGGAGGTTATTTCCATTTTTCCTTTCATAGACATTATCACCCCCATTTTAAAAGTGAATAAAATGAGGATCGAAGCTGTCGTCAGGGGGCCCACAAGGCGCAGGGCAGGGAATCATGCAGTTCCTGGGTTCCAAGCTAAGAGATGTATCAGGTGCAGCATAGGCTGTGAAACTCAAGTATCTGGGGGGCTTGTGGCCATCCCCATTGGCTGGCTTAGTGTATTCTAGAGAGCTTGCTTCCCACTTCATAGCTCTCTGAAGATACCCAAGTGGTATCTTCACAGAAATCTCTGCAGGATGAGACAGACTAGGAGGGGATTGGAGGCATGAGGCATGGGGCATTTCAGGGACACAAAGTCAGGCTTTAAATGTCCCTGAGAAAATTCTCCCTGAGAGTACATGTTACATGTGGAAACCTAGCCCTCTAATGCTCAAAGCAATGGGTCACTAACCATGATGAAGACCAGAAAGAAACCCTTCTTCTTCTTAAGCCAAAATCAATAGCGATTTTTCTTTTCGTTTTCCATTTGCTTAGCTCAGGTGGCAATAGTCTTGGCTTTGTTACTCTAAGAACCGGTTGCTCTGGTAGCTGCCTCTACCCAGGACAAGAATCCCTGGACCTCCTGTCCAGTATTCTAATCAGAAGGGGGTTAGAAAGTGCCTCCTGTTCAGGGAGGCTCAAAAGGATCCAGGGACCATGATAGGAAATGGATTAGTTCCTGGGATAAGAAGGCTGGACATAGACTGCTGTGTCTTCCCTACGTTTTTGACCAACAGCAAGAGCAGAGAACCTATAGGAAGCAATGGAAATCCAGGTGCATCTTGCTTTGAGGACATCCAACAGCATCCAGGAGAACAAATAAAATTAATGGCTATCATTGAGAACTTAAAATATCAGACACTGTACAAAGCATTTACCTAGACTGTGTTATTTTTATCTTCATCGCAACCTCATGAGATAGGTTCTATTTTTATTCCCATTATACAGATGAGGAAACTGAGTCACAGAAGTTTAAGTAATATGCCTGAAGTCAACAACTAGTCAATGGAGGATTTAAAATCAGTCTGGCTTCAAAGCCAGACTTAAGTCTTAAGCTCTTTGGCTTTTCAGGACTCAGACAAGTTCTTTTGTAAAAGAATCTGTCCACAGACTCCTTTTCCACAGCAAGAGCTCTCCTGTTCCAGGGCTGTTGACTGCTGTGGCCAGAGCCTGTACCACAGGTAGAGGAAGCTTCAGGCAAAGAGAAGTAAAAGCATAGTCCTGTGCTTTTAGAGATTCAATTTGATTGGATTTGCTTCGTTGTGATTTGATTTGATTGAACTCAGTTCCCACAAATTCAGTGCTACTTGTGTGTCAGGAAGTTTTCTCTGTCTTGGGGATTCTCAAATTAAACTGAGTCAATCCAGAAATAATTTTCAAAAGCCTTGAAAGTATGGTTAATCTGACTCAGCAATTCTTTTTCTAGGAGTTTATTCTAAGAACATAATCTTGAATGTATGGGAATATTAGCTATGAAGAAGCTTCTCTTTGTTTATTAAATAGTGAAGGGCAATATAAATGTCTCAGGGATAGCTGACAGACACTAGACGTAGCTAATACAGGCATTACAGGCTCTAGTGACATAGTGGCCATGTGGGTTGATACCAGTCAGGCAGGAGTGAAACCACACAGTGCATTATCTTTCAGTCTACAAGGAATATGCCAAAGGTACCCAAGCTTTGTCTCAGTAGTATTTTTTACAGCACCCCTAGGCCAAAATAAACGCCTCATAGTTAGGTTTAAGTATGTAGGTCCAAGAAAACTAGTTAGCATTTAAGTCCTAACAACTTAGTAGCTGTTTGAAAAAAATATTACACATAAATTGAAAGAAAAATAATATTTATATTTTATTCTTAAATAATCCTCATTATTTACTAATAGGATGTATGCACCTGTTGGGCATTGTTCAATTAGTCAAACCTTTGGAATCGGGTTGGACATCGCCACCTTCATTTCCTGTTCCACATTGATTTTTGTGTGGTACTTTCTTTTGCAGGTATGACGATATCATATGAACTCCCACAAGCCCGTAGTTCGTACAGTATCTGGCAGGATTAGGTATCACGGTGTGTTCCTTGATAATTAAAAATACCCTTCAGCGCCTTTGTGAGTTCCCTGTGGCACCCTGGAGTTCCTGGACACACAGTTTGGGGACTGCAGAAATATGTTCTCTTCCATTTTGTTGAAAAAAACTACCTTCTTTATTTGTCCCTTTTGGTCTAGCTTTTGATAGACATATGAGTACAAGATAGATTTCTCTTCTTTCTTGACTGTAGCCAAAGATAATTAGTTTAAGAGCATGATAAACAGCAACTCACCCACAGCTTCAGTTTTGGGGAGGCTGGGGCACAAGCTCCACCTAAAGAGGGCAGCTTCCACCCTGCTGCATCCATAAGGCCTGATGGGAATGTTTCAAAGGTCATGTTTTAAAGGATAGCAGAAAATACAGACTTTTTATGTGAAGCCTCCCAATATTCAGATACTGGCAACTAATGTTAACATATTATTTATATATATTGTGTAGGTCAGTACTATGCTGCCCCAAACAAAAGCATGTCT
The DNA here is from genome assembly GCF_964270905.1 of Leucopleurus acutus. NCBI lineage: Eukaryota > Metazoa > Chordata > Mammalia > Artiodactyla > Delphinidae > Leucopleurus > Leucopleurus acutus. The sequence goes on from NC_139155.1 coordinate 28,449,818, forward strand.
GTAGGTGGTGTTTTGCTTGAGAGTCACCAGTTTGGGACACAACGAGTTATTATGTAACTGTTGAAAATGACATTATTAATAAACACATGATCACAAGAACACATACTCATGAAATATTTAGTAAAAAAAAAAGGTAACTAACAAAAAATCATGATACCATTCTCATAAAAACCCTTTATGGATAGTGAGGGCACTAAAAGGATATATAACCAAGTGGTTAAAATGGTTATTTATGGATAGGGAATCTTGGATGATTTTAATATTTTTCTTTTTTGCTTCTCTGTATTTTCTAAATTATTTTTACAATAACCAATGCACCTAAAATTTTTATTTGGTTTTGTTTTGCATTCTTTTAAAGAAAGAAACCTAGAACAATTTCTATAAAGAAGACATTATTAATCAAAAACACAAATACAAATCAAAGTCATGTAAGAAATGGTCCCTGGTTTTATAGGAGCTTATTAATGAGTGGGACAGAGATAACATGTATTACTAGCGATGTATTAACTGACAAAACAAAGGGGAGAGTTGCATGATTCTATCTAAGTTGCTCAACGGGCTCAGAATAGGAAGAGAATCGGAGGGTGGAATGGTCATGGAAGGAAGCTGTATGTGGGGTCCCCGAGACTACCTCCAGGTTCAGTGATTCAGGATTCAGCATATAGCTGCACTCAGGACTAAGATTTATTACAGCAAAAGAATGCAAAGCAAACACAGCAATGGGAAAAGACACATGACGCAAGGTCTGGAGGAAATCAGGAGTGAGCTTCCAGAGTCCTCTCCCAGTGCAGTCACACAGAGCATGCTTAATTCCTCTAGCATGGAATTGTGACAACACATGTGAAGTGTCATCTGCCAGGGAAGCTCATTAGAGATGCAGAGATCAGGGTATTTACTGGGGATGGTCACGTAGACACCCTCTGCCTAGCACATACCATAATTTCAGACCCCCAGAGGGAAGCAGGTGTTCACCATAAATTGCATTGTTTGTACACCATTTTAGGCATAGGAAGCCAGGCTTAACAGTTAGGAATGGTGGGAACATTCCGAAAATCCAAGTTCCCAAATGCCAGCCAAAGGCCAGCCTTGCAAGCAGGTCTTTCTGAAGATGGTGATCTCAGGCCTGCTAAGTTATCTCTTTTCTGCACAGAAACCTTCATGGGGGAGGTGCGATATGAGCAGGGCCATGATTTAGGAAAGAGGAGAGAAAAGGGAAGAGTGTTCCAGGTGTTCACAAAATACTCACAAAACCAAACTTCTCTTCAGAAATCAGAGAACCTTAAACTTAAAAAGGGTCATAAAAGTCATTTAGTCATTTAGTCTAGTATTTTCCAAAGGGCAAGCATATACCCTAGTGGTATGCAGAATGATTTTAGGCTGTCTATAGATGAATATTTCATATTTTAATGTTTATATATTTATTTTGATATGCAGTTATATATAATATAAAATTAATAATACAATACTTTAGAATATATTATAGATACTATGTATATATATGTGTGTATATCTATATCTAGCTAGCTAGCTAGCTATCATCTTCATAAAACCCTGCTACTGTAGATATTATTAGGGTAAGTCTAACTTTAAAAAGTGGTTCAATTTAAAGATAAATATTAAATTACAAATATTAAATAATGTTAAATAAATAACAGCCCAGAGGTCAGAGGTCATGTCTACTCCCTGTGGGCAGTACAGTGAGCAAATACCTTTCACCTTGAGATACTGGCATTGCTGAGTTAGCCTGATTCTCTTTTTTCCCCTTGCCCATCCTTCAGGAGAGGCAGTCCTTGGCGACGATATTTTGGCCCTGATTATCTACTCTCTATTCTACTGGGACTTCCAAAGCCACTAACTGCAGTTCTCAGCCATGCCCTCTGGGAATTCCTAGCCCACAGAGATTAGAAAGTTATTATTAAGCAGGGAAATATACCTTTGCAATAATCCTGGAGGCTATTTCAGGCAAGAAAGCTGAAAACTTAAGCTAGGCTTTCTGATTGTTGATGCCTGGGGGACCCAAAACCAAAAGACCCTTTTCTCTTTCATCTAACAAGCCCGGAGGACAGATGCACCCGGTAAAGCCTGTCAAAGAAGTGAGACGGCTGTCAGGAAGAGGGCTCTGCCTTTCTATGTTACTAATTCACTCAACACATCAGTACCTATTTTGTGTAGGCCCTGGGAACACAGCAGTCAACGTGGCACTCGTGACTCCCGTTCACATGGAGGTTATGTGCCATGAAGAAGCCTCAGCCATAGGCAAAGTAGACTGCCCAGTGGCCTCACACACCCTCACCTGCCTTGGGGCCTCTGCCAATTCTCTCCCTTCTTTCAGATTTGAAAATCTAGACCTTCTCTCATCCACAAGGTTTGGATGTCACGGCCATCAGACAGGGTTGGATCTGGCTCTTAGACTCTCTCAGGTCTAGAATTACCTCTACTTACTTACACTGGGACCAACTTTTAAGACTCAAACAAAGTTCAGCTTCTTCTGCAAGCCATTCTGTAGTGGAGACCCCAGAGAAGCCTGTCCTTCGTCGGTTCCCCAGTGGACACACGTCTGGCCCATTCCTTTCCCTGAGCAGCTAAGCTGGTGCCTGTAAACCTACCCCTTACAGATGGTTGATTGAACTAAGGTGGGCACCTGATCCAGGGCCAGCCTGTCTCCAGGCTGGTCAGGTACCTACAAGGGGCTCCTGGTTTGAGAGATTTGCCTAAAGGGCCAAGGTGACTTCAGTGGGCCGTGATTTTCAGTGGGCTGTGCGCTCATCAGGCTGTCGCGAGTGGGAGCAGAGAAGGACACACATATGCAGCGGAATCATGGGAGAAGCAGAACAGTGGCAAGAAGACCAGACTTCTGCAGCTTCGGGACACAAAATATCCCTGCCTCCCCAAAGGCCTTGGATCTCAATTCTCTTCGATTCTCATTTGTATTGTGGGTGAGGAGGCCCCACTGAGCTCAAGGCATCTTGAGCGCATGTTCCTCCCCGTGCGCAGGGCTGAGATGAGACTTTCCTCCTTCTCCTCCAGTCCTGTCCCTTCCCTCTCACCATTCTCTCTCACGTGCTATTTCTTGCCTCTCTGGACTGGAACCCACCTGAATTCCTGATTCTTGGCTTCTTAATCTTAAAGGCTTTGTGAGGTTTCTGTTGTGTGCTCAGACCTGTGCCAGGTGCCAAGAGGGAACAGAAAGGAAGCAGGAGGCCTGGCCCGCCCCTTGGGGAGTTTCCACTCTGGCAGGACAGATAAGGCCCACGAGCACCGCTGGGCTTGGTAACTCCCCGAGCCAGCATCTGCCAGCAGGAGCCTGAGGCAGGGAACGAGCCTGCTCAAGGGGGCCACGAGGAAAGTGCTGGGGGAGCTGGGAGCGGGGGGCTGCTTCACCCTACAGTCCTTACCCTGCCATTAAATCTGGGGAAGCAAATGTATGTGCCAGGCAATTTTCCCTCTCAGTCACCTCATCAGGCTTGAATTGCCCAGGATTAAAAAAGAGAGAGAAAAAAAGGAAAGTCCTCATTATGTGGTTGGAAATCCTCATACCAGAGATAAAATTTTATGAGTTGCCTATTGCTCAGCACCCCGTATTTTTGACATTCCCTGTTTCACATACAGTATTTTAAACACATGAGACACAGACATTATTGTTTTTTTTTATTTTTTTCCCCAGTCATTTTTTTTTTCTTTCTGTCATGGCTTAGTGGGTAGCTCTGAAGTCTTTAATACTGAAGGGCCCATTTCGTGTTATTTATTACCCTGCTTGCGTGAAAGCCGAGGCCTATAAATCGTCAGCACAGGCCGTCTCATTCCAGCAATGGTGAGGTTTCGTCACATGTAATTAAAAGATCTCAAAGCCGTTGGAATGTAATGGATTTGGAAATGACACCATGGGGGTGCGGGGAGCAGGCCCAGGAAGAGGCAGCTGTATTTCAAAGGCTCTCTGGCGTGGTCTGGGATCGATGGGGCTGCCTGGCTGGGCTCCAGCGGGGCCGGCTGTCATGGGGTTAGAGGCAGGGTCTGGATGTGATCTGATGCTCAGTTCTGAGACCACTGCAGTTCCCACCTGTGTGGAGGTGCACCCAGCTCTTGGCCTCACAAACTCCTTCAGCCTGGCATGCCCAGGCCCCACCACTGATGGCAGTGAGCGTCCGTGTCCTGACAGGAGGGTTTCTAGAAGTGGGGAGTAACCCACCCTTAGAGACAGAGCCTGACCCGGAGATGAAGATCTTGGTTTCACCTTCCCCATAAGTACGGAGTACAATGGTCCTCTTATTTGTGGTCCCCAACTTTCTCCCTTAAGCTGTTTCTGTCTGTTCAGACCCCCATGGTCACCCTTCAGCGACTCTGTGTTGTTCTGTGAAGTTTCCTTGAATCCCCGCATCCACCGCTTCTCCTTCTGAGCCACAGGGCACCTGGTCTGCCCAGCTTTGGGTCAGTATGGTGCTGGTGTGTATTTGTTTACTTGCCGGCCTCCCCATTCTCATGAGTTCCTCAGGAAAAAGGACTATGTTTAAGTCGCCTCTGACCCCAGTGCCCTTATACAGGCCTGTCACATAGGAGGTAGGCAGCAACCGTGTGGTAGGAAGGAAGAGATGGAGGATAAAAAAGGAAAAAAGAAAGAAAGAAAAAGGGCAGAAGGAAAGAAGGAAGAAAGGAAGGAAGGGGGAAAGGGACTTTTGGTGATCTCTTTCCATCTCAGGGCTTTACAATAAGGCAACCAGATTCCAAGATGACCCCCAACTATCTCCACCTCCTGGAACCCAGATTCCATAGCACACCAGGGTTGCTGTGTGTGACCAGTGTCACACAGTTGAAGTGTGGTTATGTCACTTCTGAGGTTAGGTTATGAAAAAAGACTGCAACTTCTGCCTTTTTTCCTCTTTCCTTTCTCTTGAATTAGTCACTGGGGGGAAGCCAGCTACCATGTTGTGTGAGCAGCCCTATAGAGAGGCCTACATGTCAGGGAACTGGAGCCTCTGGCCCACAGCCAACCAGGAACCGAGGCCTGACAGCAATGAGGGAATGAGCTTGGAAGTGGATGCTCCAGCCCCACGGAGCCTTGCAATGGCTGCACCTTGGCCGACAGCCTGACTGCAGTCTCACTAGGCTGCTCCCAGATTCCTGACCTCAGAAGCTGTACATGTAAATGAATGTTATTTTGGATTGCTAACTTTGGAATAGTGTGTTACACAGTGATAGATAACTAACACAAACACCATCTCTATGTTGATGACAACAAATATTTATTTCCAAGTCAGACCTCTCTGCTGAAGTCCAGAATCCTATGACCAACTGCTTCCTTTACATCTTTGCCCTGCACTCCAAACTACACTCCTGGTCATTCTCTCTGCCTGCTTCCCCCACAGGTTTCCCCATCCCGGCTGGTGGCAGCTCTTACCTGGATGCTGACTACGACACCTACCTGCTTCTTGCCCCTCCCACTGCCACTGCAATCTATTCTCTATCCAGCAGCCAGTGATGCCAGTCAAATGTAAGTCAGATCGTGACACTTCAACTTCCCCAGGACAAGAACCAAAGTCCTTAAATAGCCCACAAGGTGTCACCTATTCCTCTCCGACCTCGTCTCCCATGCCGCTCCCCAACTGCCTCCTCTCACAGGGCCACGTGGGCCTTTTGTTGCCAGGCACACTCCCACTATAGGACTTTGCACTGACTCCTCTCTGTGTCTGGAATATTCCTCCCAGTTATCGACACAGCTCACTGCCTCACCTCCTTCAAGTCTTTGCTTCAACGTCCCCTTCTCTGTGAGGTCTACCTTGACAACCCTATTAAAACATGCAATGCAACTCCCTGAACCCCCAGACTTTATTACTCTGCTTTCCAATCCCCCTTCTGCCCCCCATTTTACAAAACACTTAAAACCTTCAAATGTATTATATGATTTATTTTTTTAATGCTCACTGCTTGTTGTCATTATCTTCTAGTATATACAGTCCATGAGAGCAAGGATTTTTGGTGGTGGTTGTCTATTTTGTTCATTGTGAAATCTCCAGCAGCTAGAACAGAGTACCTAGAACTCTCTGCCTGGCACATAATGGTAGTCAATAAATACTTGTGGCAGAAGGGAAGGAAGGATGGCAGGAAGGGAGGGAAGCAGGGAAGGAAAGATAGATAGTGAAGGGAGGGAGCAAGGACAGTGCATGAGAACCCTTGCATTGTCATCTGAATTGTTGTTTAGTGGATGCAGTCCCTCTCCTTGTAAGGTCTGGACTGCAAGTTCTTTGAAGGCATGAGAGGATGACCTACCTACAGCATCCAGTGACAGGCCCTCCTGAGACCAGGGCTTAGGGAATGTACTTGATTGATCTGCCTTTGGCCATTTAGGAACCTCTGTTTCATTGCCCTCATAATCCAGCAGATCTGAATATTTCCACTCCTCTGGTCTTTAGCTGCTATTAACATCCAGCCCCTCTGCTTTTCTCACCTTTTAATGAGTTGAGTTGTGTCCTCCAAAAATATATGTTGAAGTCTCAACCCCCCAGTACCTTAGAACATGATGTTATTTGAAAATAGGATTGTGGCAGATGGAATTAACTAAGTTAAAATGAGGTCATACTAGAGAGGTGTGGACCCTGAACCCAATATGACTAATTGTCTTCATAAAAAGAGTACAGACACGTCGGGAGAAATGTCATGTGAAGACGGAGGCAGAGATTGAAGTGATGCATGTACAAGTCAAGGAATGCCAGAGACTGGTGACAACCACCAGAAGCCAGGAGAGAGGCGTGGAATGGATTTGTTTTCAGAGCCCTCAGAAGAAAGCAACTCTGCCAACACTTTGACTTCAGACTTTTAGCTTCCAAAACTGTGAAAGAATAAATTTCTGTTGTTTTAAGCTATCTGGTTGAGGGACTTCGTTATGGCAGCCCCAGGAAACTCACACACACTTCACACCTTCTTCCTCAAGACTATTCCACTCTTGCCTTGGAACCTTCTCTCAGCATTAACATTAGAACACAGCACCTTTGATACTACTCAGAGTGTTTTCTCTCTCACACAATGCAAAGAACCTTACCTCCTCCAAGAAGCCCTCTTGGACAGCTTAGAAGAAGGAAGAAGTCAATACTCCTAGCATCCCTGCTTGTGAAGTTAAACTCTGGAATGTATGGTTTTTTTACTCACAATTAATGTGCGTTTTCTTGGCTTGAGAAAATGTAGACAGTCCATCTTATCCATTTGTTCTTTACTTGCTCACTCATTGCCATGTTGTCTCTCTGATTAAATGACTCAAACAATGAGAAACAGATGTCTCCTTCATTGTCTATAGTTCCAAATCCAGATACAGAAAAGAAAAGGCACCCATGCTGGTGGGTAAGGACTGTTTAGTAAGAAGGGGCCTGCTTCACTTCTCCCCTCTCCTATTTTATAAATGAGGAAATTGAGGCCCAGGCAGAAAAAATGACCCCCAAAAGATAAAGAATGTTTCCATTTTGCCTCCACATAGGATTGTTAACTCTGGGACTTTTGCTCAACATTAAACACTTAGAAATATACCCTGAGTCCCTTGCATAGTTGTTGCTAACCATATACTCAGAGCTAGGTTCAAATCCTAGACCCGTCACTCTTTCTCTGTACAATTTTGGGCAAGTTATTTAACGTCTCTAACCCTCAGATTCTTCATCTGAAAAATGAGGATGGAGATACTGACCTCCCAGGGTGGGGAGGGGGATTCAATGAGAATATCACTTAGGAACTGTGCCTTTGTGCTATGGGAACTCAATGAACTGTAATTTCTTAACTTTTATTCCCATTACATAAACTCCACACTAGAAAAAGTTAGAAACAAATTACATTTTCAACAAAATCTTTGTCTATTTGTTACATCCAGCTCAAGTTGGAAAAGTTGTCAGAAATAATGGAAGTGCGTAAAATAATCTATCCCAGCCTTGTCATTAATAGCAAGCATTACATAGCGCTAGCAAGATCCTTCATCAGCAAACAAAGGCCCAGTGATGTTCACTAGACTTGACGGAGTATAAAAAGAAAATGAGAATCTGACGTTTTGGAAAGATTTCCAAAAACTGGAGCAGAAACAGGAAGAGCTTTCTGGTTGCCTCTTTGTAAAGGATCAGACATCATAGCAGATGGGAAAGTCGGCAAGAATTACAGACATGGAACAGACCTCGGGTCTCATTAACCAACTAATTCATTTAAACCAGAATGCCTCATTTCCTGAGAATTCCAGTGAACTGTGATTTTACAGTATGCTAATATTTGAAAGATGTATTTTTTCTCCCCATCAATGGCTGCAAAGATGCCCTGTGGTGCAGTGAACAGCACTAAGAATAATGGTATCAGGATTTAGGAGCTAGCTCTACCGTTAACTGACTATGAACTAGCCAGGTCCCTTGTCTAATCTCAGGGTCACTCTCATCTAAGGCAGAGTGGGACTAATGATCTCTGAGTTTCCTAAATTTATAATTTAATATGTTCCTGCTCTATTTTCAATCCTTTGCCTGGTCCCATATCCTCCATGAAGGCCCTTTCCTGATCTTTAACAAGTATCTGTAAAATATGAGGGTTGGACCAGAATAGCTCTAAAGTTCCTGTGAGACTTGACATGCTATTGTTTTAAGTGTGTACTTCTTTAATAATAATAATGATGATAATAGTAATAAATAAATAAATAAATTTATAAGGCCTTCACCTTAGGTATTTGTGGGGAAATAAAATGAAGAAGCTCATAAAGCTGTATTATGTAATATTACAGACTGAATGTGCCCACCCCCCAAATTTATATGCCAAAATCCTAACCCCCGATGTGATGGTACTAAAAGGTGGGGCCTTTGGGAGGTGATTAGGTCATGAAGGTGGAGCTCCCATGAATGGAATTAGTGTCATTATAAAAAGAGATACAAGAGAGATGGGCACAATGAAAAGATAGTCACCTGTAAACCAGGAAGAGGACCTTCACCAAGAATCTGACTATGCTGGCACCCTAATCTTGAACTTCCAGCATTCAGAACTTTGAGAAATAAATGTTTGTTGTTTAAGCCACCCAGTCTATGGTATTCTGTTATAGCACCTTGAACTAAGATGCAAGGTCTGGTGGAAAAACCACTGGGCTTGAGTCTGAATTCTGACCTAGCTACTAACCAACTTTGCTATCCTGAGTAAATCAATGCACCTCTCTGCACTTTTTTTCCATCTATACATTTAGATGTTTGAACTATTTAGCATTTGGGCCCCTTCTAGCTCCCTATTTCTTTTTTTTTTTGCGGGGGGTGGGGGTTGTACTCGGGCCTCTCCCGTTGCGGAGCACAGGCTCCAGAAGCGCAGGCTCCGGACGCGCAGGCTCAGCGGCCATGGCTCACGGGCCCAGCCACTCCGTGGCATGTGGGATCTTCCCAGACCGGGGCACGAACCCGTGTCCCCTGTATCGGCAGGTGGACTCTCAACCACTGCACCGCCAGGGAAGCCCCTAGCTCCCTATTTCTAACATTTGCCACTCTTTTGTAAATTCCTTTCCAGCTCCAGTGAGGTCTCATAAGGAAATAACCTACAGTGATGAGAAGCAGGGAGAGGAATTCATAGAGAAAGTGCACTCAAAATAAACCTTAAGGTCTCTCCCAGCTCCAAAGTTGCAGCTTTGCTTCCTCAGACTCAAAGTGCCTCCCTGAGCAAGGTCACAATTTCACCTTCTCTCTCTTCCCTTGATGTGAAGCCCAAAGCCCAGGACAGCTTGAGACTCTAAACAAGGGTGTTTCTTCCTTTTCTATCCTCTTCCTGATTTGGGCTCTTGAGTCTGGCATGTTTGGCTTTATGAAACTGCTGAGCCAGGTTTAGTCATTAGGAAAAATGGGGTTCAAATGCAAACCCCTGGGTGAGATTAGCTCAGTGCTCCAGCTTTCTACCTGGCATCATTTGACCTCTTCTGAAACTAGTCTCTGACCCTGGCCTCTAGACGTAAATGAAAGGAAGATGATTTCTAATGAGCTCTCCCCAACCAGGGGTGACACAATAGTCAAATGCATTAATTCACATAGACTGTGAAATTGATCACGGTTCTCAAAAGACACATCCAAACTTGAAATGGCTCCAGTTTTGTAGAAACTTCTGTGTAGCAGAATACTTGGGGCTCCTCTGGCTTCAGTTAACCTGAATGCTTTGTCTCACCAAGAATAATGCCCAAATGATATTTCAGCACCCCATTTATTCAGAGGCCGGACTAGTAGCAACACAGATCTTGGACCCCATGTGCAAGTACAAAAACCTTCCAAACAACTGAAATAGCTTCCCACAGAATTTTTGCAGTAAGTAAAGCCCATGTACCATTCTCTCCCGTTAGGCTGTCATGCAGCACTTTATTGACTCTTGTTCGACACATGGTTCCAATATGTTTAGTTATAGATGATTGCCAAAGCCTACAGAAGGTTAGATATGGAGAATCAGAACTAAAATTGGGTTATGAGAGGCATTGGCACTAAGAAGAAACAAAACTGAGAGTGTGGGGTGAAAAAGAAAAACTGTCTAGACCCAACACAGTAATAGAGGGACATTTTTATATTAGGACAGGTAGCCTCACATAACTCATGAGATTTTTGCACTCTTTAGTGATGGGTTATGGAGAAGAGGCTACATTCAATTTCAACATTTGTTTTATAAGAAAGTAAGGAGGAAATAATCTTTGTCAGGAAGATTGCCAACAAAAATTGTTTAAAAAAAAGGTTATTCTTGATGAGATTCATTTGAGTTAAGGAACTTTGGTTTGTGTCTCTGTGTCCCAGTGCCCAGCACATTGCATAGCATACAGCAGATTCTTAATAAACACTTGATGAATGAATGAAAAGAAGCAATATTTTGAAGGGTTGTGTTTTTGAATTCCTGGATAATTTACTTATCATGTTTTCCAGTGATTTATTGAACAGTAATCTTTATGGAGCACCTACCAACTAGGCAGGCAGGGTCTTCCTTCTCAGAGAATGGTGCTGGATCAGCGACAACCACCTGCAATAGTACGTGTGAACGACCTGGATGCCTGGCTCTGTAGGTTAGGCCTGCCTTGGGACCCTGTCCAGGTTTTATGCTTATTTGGAGAAATTGAAGTCCATAGAGGCTTCTGTCCATTCCAGACACCCTTTTATTTTAAACCCTCAGACACAAGGCAACTCTTCACCAAAGAGCTTCAGAGAGGGAGTCCCATACAGGATCGGTGTGCTGAGAACACCACACCGTCCCACAGCTTGGGCTCCTTTGTTAAGTCAAAACTACTTTTCTCTTGTTGGCTGATTGACTCCAATTCAACCTTAAGTCTTGGGCCACAGTGTGACAGGGCTAAAGATTTCAGGGGGAGAGGCTGGAATAAGCTGGGGATTGACATTTGGGTTAAACTTTAGAAAAATAATTCCTTGATGTGTATTGATGACCTGTTATGTGCCCAGCACAATATGTAGAGGTCTTTACTAGGAAGGGGCCAAAGAAATAGAAAACCTAGACTTTTTCTTATGTAGAAAACAACCTAAAGGTAAGAAAGTACCAGGTTGGGTAGTAGGAGCCACACTTTCCACCTCTTGGATTCCTGCCAGCCTGCTTGATTCCTCATATAGGGTCACATACTCAATACCTGTGTCAGTATATGGCCCAATAACCAAGGAGAAGTAGATCGTAATGAGGTATTTTCTTTTTTAAAGATCTTTTACTGCACAAGGCTAAATAGTTGTTTTGACTGTGTTCATCTTCCCACCACTGATTTTTTTTCAGGTATTTATTACTGCCGAATAAATAACCCCAGACAAAGATGTGTTATTTCTCTTGACTCTGTGGGTGAGGAATCCGAGCAGGGATTTTGTTCCCTGAGTCACTCACTTAGCTGCATACAGCTGATGGCTGGGTTGGAAGGTGCAAGAAGACTTCACCCGTACGTCTGATGCCTTGGTTCTCCTCTGTGTGGCTTCTTTCTCTCCATGAGAGAAAGAGTGATTAGTGGTATCAAATCATTCAGAAGTCTAGCCTAAGGTTCTTTAGAGTGTGGTGGCTGCTTCCCCAGAAAACATGAAAGCTTCTGTTCTAGGTTTGGAATTGACACAGAGTCATGTTCATCTCAGCTTATTAGTCAAAGAAAGTCACCAGGCCAGCCCCAGAGGAGGAGAAATAGCCTCCATTATGGATGGGAGAAGCATATACGGAAAGGAGGAACTGATGGTGGCCATCCTTAGATGCTATCTAGCACATGTTGGACTCTGTTTGTTTTCCAATTAATTGAATATATTTGAGGTGCCAAGGAAAATGACTGCCAGGCTCAGGGCTTTGCTCACTGTCGTATCTCCAATATCGTCCATGGTTCTGATTCAGAATGAACCAGTCAGGTTTTGATAGAAACAAATGTGTGTGTGTGTGTGTGTGTGTGTGTGTGTGTGTGTGTGTGTGTGTTAATTGGGAGTGGAGGTTCCTATTGGCTGGATGGTTAATCCATTAATGAAGTGAACTGAAATAGAATACAACTATATGGGATTTATGCCCCTATGTGTTAGCACTCCTGGACAGCATGGATGCTACAGGTTCTTAGCCCAGGTAAGGTAACTGGTATAATCCAAAGATGTCAGGATATCCGTGGGTCTTTTTCAGCAGCATGGATTTTGAAGTAGAATTTGAAACTACATGGATGACATTGAAAGTTTAATGGTACTTTCCAACGGCTACCTTCCTGCTTAAATGTAGAACAATCCTGTGCCTTTCAGATAATAAAAGATACCTTTTAGGAGGAGTTCTTGAAATGCTTTTGAAATAAGAATGCCTTTGCACCTAGACTTAGAGAGACTGAGGAAGTGTGTCTGCACACACACACACACACACACACACACACACGGCTATCATGAACAGTGGCTCACCTGGCCAACGGAGCAAGTGTGGGCTAAAGCCCAACAAGTCAGTGTGGGGCTTCATCTACCTGGAGGAAGGGGGAAATAACTCCCACAGGAATGTCAGAAGAGCCCCTGAGGCTAGTGGTGGTCCTATGCGCAACACACACACACACAGTTTTCTGCCTTAATTACAGGACAGTACTCCTTGGAGGTGACGTCAAGACTACCTCAATAAGCAACCTTTTCTTGGAAAGAGCTATTGATTTGGCCATGAGATTAACTTTCTAGGAGAGAAGTTGTAGGCAGTGGAGAAGACTAATGAACTGCAGTCATTCACATTTATATATCAGTTTGCAGCACTTTCAAATATATTATTGTACTTAATCCTCACAATCCTTAGATCCAGATATTGCTGCCTCCACTTTACAGTTGAAAAAACAGGCTTAGAATAAGTGACTTGCCCAAGTAGACACAGCTGCTAGGAGTGTCCAGGTTAGAACTGAATTGGGGGCTTTGAACTCCAAATGCCATGTCTTTTTCATATCATGGGTCTGTAGAAAAGACTGGGATTTATATTTTTTCTCTAAATGTCGTTTTTCTTCTCATGAAAAAGTTGAGTAGGTTAAGGTATGAAGTGGGTAACTTATGCAATTCTATTGCTACTGCTAGTTTCGGGGGATCCTGGTCTTTTTATTTTTCTCTTACGCTATTTTCTGCAACATCATTAACATCAAGTACAACAAATAAGACATCCAAGGGGGTGTGCTGTCAGGATTTTTGAAATGAAAAAATGAGCTCATAAAGGTGGCTCTGTTCCTAAGCATCTCAAGTCTTGGATTTGTCAGCTTTGCTCGTTAACTAACTGAGAGGTGCCATCTAAGGACTCAGGAGCCTATTGCCCAACACACCCTCCATAAATCTGCCACCACAGGACACAGAGCCAAGCTTTCTTTCCTTGGAGGATTCCTGGGAATAGAGCTCAGCTCTGTCGTTCACCAGCTGTGTGATGTTGGGCAAGACATGCTCCTTTCTAGGCCTTAGTTGCCTGACCAATAAAATGAAGGCTTTGGTAGATTATCCCTGAGATCTCTGCAGTGCTGATATTTTATGACTATAACTTTCCATTGTTATCCGTCCAGCATCTACTATTCTGATTTTGAAGAATCTTCTTCCTGTCCAATACTTCCTCCTTTGATTACATTTTTTTATTTGCGTTCTGTATCAGGTCATGGTGAATTTTGTAGCAGCTCCCTCTTTGCCTGTAAAATTTCTGCTCCAGATTATCATCAAAGACTGAGAAAGTTAAAATCCACCCCTCTTAGCCCACCGATAAGGCCTGTGCGAGCTTGTTGCATTCTACCCACCCACAAGGTATTTCCCCTTCCTCTTCTGCATGAACTTTCTGTTGCAGCTAAGTCACATTCTACCCACCTCCCCCTCCTTATGGCTCAGTTCCCTAATACTATACACCCTGTACCTCTTTGCTGACCTCTCAAGTTCACTCCAGTATCACTTCTTATCTGAAGCACTATTTTGGCCCTACTGCTTTCCATTTAGTGGATTTTCTGGTTACTTTCTTTATCTTTTCAAGTAAATTACAAACTACTTGACTCAGATGTCGTGATTCTTTCTTCCACGTCCCCACAGTGCCAAGCACGGTTAGTCTGGGTCTATTGATTCGTGGGTTAGAAGAGCCTACCTCCCAATTAGGAACCAGAATTAGGAATTCATATTTTGCTGCAGTGTCAAAGTGTCCTGACCATTACTCCTGGCCACGTCACACATAGTTCTCTCAGACTGCACCAGCAGAGAGGATTTTTTATTTCCTTCAGCTGGACAGGAAATCCCAGTAACTATAAACCATGAGGGGTCACTGTTGGGAAGAGAATGGTTGTGCAGGCTAAGACATGTTACGCTAAAGACCCTTCCTTCTGCATAACCTAAATACTTATAGCCTCAACATTCGTTCATTTTCTCTGAAGCTATCTCTCAGGAAGAAGAAAGTCTCGATACCATATGCCTTCTTTCTTCATTTAACCAAGTAAATGGTGTTTTTATTGACCATTTTAATTTTCCTTTTTGCTTACAAATATCCTTTGAACTAGTAGATTGATTTCGATGAGACTTGTTGCGACATTAAAAAGCCCCAAGGTGCACCTTGAATTCCATCGTGTCTCAGAAAACACCTAGAAGTAAAATGGCCACCACCAACTGCATTAAAAACGACACATCTGCCATCAATTTAAATTTGCACAGTTGGAGGTTTGGAGTTGCTGTTGCATTGGGCGTGTTCATGGGCCAGGGTTCATCCAGGAAGCTATCAGAAAATTTATTCCTGGTCTTAGGAGTCTCATCTAAAATGTGAATATAATTGTTGAGCAGATTTACAAAACGCTAATTGGAATGCACAGCAAATAGGTCAGTTAAGTTTGTGAGCATTTTGAAATTATCATAGGTGATATAAGCATACTTTTATCTACAGGGTTTAAAGTAAAAGCCATTTCTGTGACTGGGACAAGGGTTTTGGCACATGTTCAGAGCAAGTCAAAGGAATTAATAATGAGTAATAGAGGGAAATGGAGCCAAGGAATATCTAAGCTGTGTGTCCCTAGGGAGCTTGGAAGTGATAGGAAAAGGGACATTCTTCAAGATATGCAGGGGGGCTGTACCAGTGTAACTATCATCAATCATTCATTGCAGCCCAATCCACCCGACCTTTCCCAGGAGAGGGAGATGGAGAGACAAGAGGCCAGCGCGATCCCATGAAGTCCTTGCTTCATTTGCTTATTTCTACGAGTAACTGCAAGTTATTTTGTTTGTTTCATTACTGACAGAAGCCACAGTAAAGAACCCCTGGGCAGGTAGGAGGGAGAGTTTAAAGGATGGCAGGGACAGAAGGGAGGATAATTTATGGCATTTCACCTGATAATAATGAACCTTACTCTCTCTCTTTCTTTCTCTCTCTCTCTTTCTCATACACACACAGACACATATAGACACACACACACACACACACACACACACACACACACACACACACAAGGACACATATGCACACACAGAGTCGTCTGCTTTAGGATTTCCAAATTTTTCCATTTTGGTGACCACGTGTGGTCAGAAGAAGATGGGTGGGATGCTGTAAGCTTCCTGAATTACTCCTGCCAGAAATGTCACTGAATTCTGAAGAAAGCTTTTCTTTAGCCCCAAGTACCAGGGTCAGAAAAAAAAAAGGCAGAGATTTCTCATTTCAAGGTTGGGCTGGGGGAGGGATAAGGCAAAATGTGGGGAAAAGACTTTCAGCTTCAGGAGGAGGAGAAGTGACATGAACTGTACCACACAGACTCCTAGTATTTTATATGTTTTACAACATTTTACATATTTCTGTTCGATCCTGACAATAGCACTCTGAAGTAAATATTATCTCTGTTTTACATATAAGGAATTGGAACTCAAAGAGGTTAAGTAACTTGTTCAATGTGTAAGGTTTAGTAAGTGGCAGGAGCTAGGATTCCAACCCACATCTTGTGCTATTTTCACTGTGCACTGCACCATCAGATGTGATAATGGTGTGGTAGCTCTTTGGATGTGTGAAAAGTTATCCTATGCAAGAGAAGCTGGTTGGTGTTTTCACACAAATATCTGAAGTCTAGAGCAAGCTGGGAGGGGACTGGAACAAGACAGAAAGGCCCCAGATCTGTCTGTAATTATGGCAAAGCTGGAGCCCCTGAACTCTTCAGTCATCTGTTCCATCTATTTTGAATATTCTAGATTCATTTATTCATTTACTAATTAGACATGTTTATTGAGCTCCACTAGTGACCAGGCACTAGGCTAAAGCTGAGGTTGCAAGGGGGGAGACAGGAGTAGCTAGCCACCTGGTAGATGTGACAGGGCCTCTCAGAGAGGAAAACAGAAGAGCTGGAGGGATCTGGTATCACAGAAGAGCCAGGAAGTGTCAGAGGAGGGATCTAGGAGCAGGCAAATTGGCTGGAGCCAGGCATCTCCCACTGAATCTTAAGAACTAGTCCAGGCATTGCCAGGAACTTTTCAGTAAGTGAGACAGAAGACAGACACGAATGTGGAAGGCAAGGCTCACTCTGCCTGTCCTTGAAGCACCATCTAAGAAAAGAAACTTTCTTGATGGCTCTGAGCAGAGAATGCCTTTGCCATCCTGGAGAACCAGCTAGAAAGTCAGTTGGGTAGGCAGCTTCCAGTAAAGGAATTGCAGGGAACAGGGCAAATGCCTTCAGACAGGATCACTGGGAGTCGCTTGCTCCCCTTGGCCTATGAGCTACCCTGCCTGCACCTGTCGTAACCTGGGTCAGGCCCTGGCAGCACCTCTGTGAGACCCTGGCTGCTGTCCATCCTGCATGTCTCTCCCCAGCCTGTCCTGCTGTCCAGGGCTAAGAGGGAGGTTCTTTTGGGGGAGTTCAGCTGCAGTCAGGGATTGCTGAACCTGGAGCCTGCAAGTGAGCATTTAGTGCCCCTGGCCTTGCTCTTCCCCACGGGTTTCATGAGCTTTCTTCTGGTTTCCATAATAGATTTAGGCTCTTTGAGGACAAGGAGATTGCATTTTCTCCTCCTCTTGTATTTTCCACAGTGACTGACACTGATGTGAGCACTGTAGTTGTTTATTGCTGGTTGATAAAAGGCTAATTGGTGCTGTTGTAGAGCATTGTAAGGAAAGACACTCACTTCACTTGGAGTCACAGAACCACGGAATGTAGGAATAGGCAGGGCCTTGATGCCTATCCCTAATTTTATAGATGGGGAGACTGAGGCCAGAGAAGGTAGGGGAATCATTCAAGGACTTAGCAGAGTTAGGTCCACACCTGTGTGTTTTCTTCTCTGGGCCTTTGTTCTTGCCACCAAGGCATCACCCACTCTCTAAATGAGCTCTGAACTCAAGAAGAGTGAAAGGCCAAAGTTTCATACCCATCTGATACCTGCTGGCCCTCCCATGAGCTGGATGAGGAACTGAGGTCAGTGTGCCTTGCCTGCCATGGGTGACCAGGCTGCTCTGAGCTTCTGTGGGGTCTTATGCAACCATTCATCTCATTTTGGTTCTAGCTGGGCTGGTCCACACTGAGTCAAGCACATATCCCTCTTACTGCCTTCACCTTTTCTTCCAACCTTATTCAGACAGGTTGGAATACTTAGGTGGAGACACCTAAGTTCCCATTAACTTAGTGGCTGGTGTAGACCACAGCCTGCTATAGACCATCCATGGGGTCCTGATAAGACACTTGGACTGCTCCAGACTTGAACCCTAAAATAGGCCAATTTTGGGGGCTGTACATGTGCAAAGCCATGGTATGTTCTGCATTGGGAGCTAGCAGTGATAGGAACCCCAAACAGTCCAGATTGTCTAAACCAGGTGTCCTTGAAACTGTCCTCTGACTTCCATTACCCAAGGCAGTGGGGTGTAGCCTGTTGGGTAATATGATTTCCAAATGACCCACATGTCAGTGCGAGTCTGAGGAAGGCAAGGGAGCAAGCACACAAAAATCCTCCTGCAGCAAACAAGACCAGCTTCAGGAAAGCATACAAAACATCAATAAATAGCTGTGGTCTCGAATGAATGAATGAATACATGAATGGAATTTCCTGAACAAAGTACTGTTACCAAAACCATCAGCTTCTTTCAGAGGACAATGGAGAACTAGGCCTGTTTCCCAGGAACTGCTAGTGCACAATAAAGTGTGCTCTGTGGCCCTTCCATTCCGGGTAGTGAGTTATGTAGGGTTGTTCCTGCCCAGAGCTGGAGCTGGGGGTCGAGTCGAGCAGAATGAGAGACAGGGACTGAGGGATGCTGCCAGGAAGCTGCTGTGCCGAGGATGGCAGGGTTAAAACTCACCCTGGTCTGAAACATTAAAGGCGAGCCTGCCAGAGCTACCTTCTTGAGTTTCTCACTGCAAGCTAGATGTTTTCTCAGAAGCTTACTCTATGCTTCTAGGGCTTAGCTGCTCTGAATATCAAGGCGAATGGTAAGAAATGCTTTCTTTTCACAACACATCACACCCATAACATGATACCGCTTCTCATGGCACTTTATATTTCTGAAGGTACTTTAGCATTCATGCTCCTATTTGAAATCCACAATAACCCAGTTGGGGGATTATCTCCTGTAATAAGATGTGCAAACTGAGGGTCAGAAATGGTACATGACTGCTTTAACAGTACTCAGGGGGCAAATAGTCAAGGCAGAATTAGAACCCACGTCTCCTGACTCCCAGCCCAGCATTCTTTCCTCCACGACAAGCTGCCCCCAAATGAGACATCTGCTCAATGAGCGAATGCGATGCTCCAGGCCAGTCCCCCTAGGTCTCCGGGTAAATGCTCTTGCCTTCTGGTGATGTCCCCTTCCCCTCATTATCCCACTCCTGTCTCTCTCTCAGCTTGAGTCCCTAGAATCACCTGGATGTTTGGTACAAATGCAGATTTGGGGGCCAACCCCAGAGACTCTGATTCTGTAAGAATCTGCATTTTTGACACACTCACCAAATGATTTTTTTTTTTTTTTTTTTGCGGTATGTGGGCCTCTCACTGTTGTGGCCTCTCCCGTTGCGGAGCACAGGCTCCGGACGCGCAGGCTCAGTGGCCATGGCTCGCGGGCCTAGCCACTCCGTGGCATGTGGGATCTTCCCGGACTGGGGCACGAACCCGTGTGCCCTGCATCGGCAGGCAGACTCTCAACCACTGCGCCACCAGGGAAGCTCTCACCAAATGATTTTGATGCAGGTTGAACTTTGCAATTTGCTAGTTTAGGGAAATCGGTGAATTTTGAAGATTACTTGAGCCAGACATTATCTCACATTAAATTGGTTCACTTGAAAGGTAAGTTTAGAAAATTAAAAGAAAAAGGAAAGGAGAAAAAAGAAACTGGCTTCCTCCTTGGTGGTCTTTTCCAAGTTTACTATTCCTACCTCAAATGTCTCTCTTATTTCCTGCTTCTCCCAACCTTCCAAGCTTCTCTGAGGCTCTCCCTGCTCTAGACTCTTAGGTCCTTGAGCTGTATCACACTTTCCTCACTGCACAGTCACTGTGATTCTGCCTTTGTGGCTCTCTGTCCCTAAGCCTGGGTACTCTATGAGGGTGAGTTTTCTGTATCTCCAAGAGTCCTCAGCACAATGCTGGAGACTAAAAGGATACTTTAGCTGTACTCTTGGAATGAGCCACTTAACTCTGTTGGTCTCTGTCTGGCACCGCTCCCCAGATCCATCAGTGTGGATAATCAAGACATGATTGTTGTAGAAGCAAAGCCCATCACCAAGTAGGCATTGAGAACTTCCTGGTGTAAAGTCCCAACTAAAACATCAAAAACTCCCTTCAAAAATATGGGGACTTAGAAATAACAAGTGTTGATGAGGATGTGAAGAAAAGGGAGCTCTTGTGCACTGCTGGTGGGAATGTAAATTGTTGCAGCCTTTAGGGAAAACAGTGTGAAGTTTCCTCAGACAATTAAAAATAGAACTACCATATGATCCCTCAATTCCACTTCTGCGTATTTTTCTGAAGAAAACGAAAACACTAATTCAATAAGATATCTTCAACCCATGTTTATTGCAACATTATTTACAATAACCAAGATAAGAAAACAACCTGTCAAGAAGATGCCATACACACACACACACACACACACACACACACACACACACACACACACACACTGGAATTGGAATACTATCCAGCCATAAAAAATAGAAATCTTGCCATTTGCAACAATATGGATGGACCTTGAGATCATTACGCTAAGTGAAATAAGTCAGACAGAGAAAGACAAATACCATATAATCTCATTATATGTGGAATCTAAAACAAAAACAGAAACAAAAATAACAACCTCATAAATACAGGGAACAGATTGGTGGCTGCCAGAAGTGGGAGTCAGGTACAAGCAAAAGGTACAAACTTCTAGTTATAAAATAAGTAAGTTATGGGGATGTAAGGTACAGCATGGTGGCTGCACTTAATAATGCTGTATTGCATATTTGAAAGTTGCTAAGAGAGTAGATCTTAAAAGCCCTCATCACAAGAAATTATAAATATATGCGGTGACAGATGTTAGCTAGACTTATTGTGATTATTTTGCAATATATAAAAATATCAAATATCATTATGCAATATCATTATATTGTACACCTGAAACTAATATAATGTTATATGTCAATTAACAAAAAGGGACTAAAAAATAGGGCCATACTAATTGTTGACAGGAACCTGATAAAGAACTGGGGTGGTGGGAGGGGCAGGGTGTGGGTCCAGCCACAGGTGGACCTGTTACTTGGGCGCAGACAGTACTCTTGCCTGGATGAGCTGTGCAGATCCCAGGGGAGCTCAGAGGAGACAGGCTGGGGGAGGTGTGCACACTTCTCACCACTGCTGGAAGGAGTACTCAAGCACAGGGGCTCTGCTATTGCAGGGCAGGAGAAAATCGTCTTTGTCCTTCAGAAGAAAGCAGCAGGCCTCAGGCAACAGTAGTGATAACAACAGTTACATTGGCTTAGGGCTTGGCCACTTACTAAGTTTTTCCCTGATCTTTTCATGATCACCTATAAATTAGGTAAATTGTTACTTCTAGGTTTAGAGAGGAGGAAGTAGATGTTCCCAGAGGTTAAGTGAATTGCCCCAGGTCACAGTCATGTCTGAGCCCTGTTTACAGATGCTGAAATCTCACGCTCTCCCAGGGACACCATGTTGCTTCTTGCCCCCTGGCCACATCTCTTTAGGATGTATACTCCCAGAAAAACATTTTTCTATAAAGATTTAACTCATTGTACATGCAGAGGTTTGGGGGATTTTCTTGGGGGGGGGTATAATTGACATTAATATTATATTAGTTTCAGGTGTACCACATCATGATTTGATATTTGTATATATTGCAAAATGATCTCATTATGTCTAGTTAACATTCGTCACCACATAGTTACAGAATTATTTTCTTATGATGAGACATTTTAAGACCTCCTCTCTTAACAATTTTCAAATATGCTGCACAGTATTATTAACTATAGTCACCATGCTGTATGTTGCCTCCTCATGACATTTATTTTACAACTGGAAGTTCGTGCCTTTACCCATTTCACTCATGAAGAGTTTATTCCATAAATTGTAATTGGAAAGAATAGAAAAAAATGCAATCTTAAGTGCACTTAATCAGTCATTCAAAAGGTATTAATACAGTCCTTAGTACTATGAAAAAGCACTATGCCAGGCACTGTGAGGGATAGAGGGGTATGGTCAAGGGATGCCTATTGACCCATGACCTGAACCACACATCACCCTAGTTCTCTGTCAGGTGATCTGTCAACAATCAAGTGGAGTATGTTCATTTTTTGAAGACAGTTTTTGAGATTTCAGTTGGAGCTTTTCACTTCCTAGGGATTCAATGCCTATTTGATGATGGGCTTCACTTCTCACAACCATGTCTCTATTATCCGCACTGATGGCGGCAGGGGGTGGGCGGTGGAGAGCCAGGTGGAGCCTAGCAGGGCTCAATGGCTCATTCCAAGACTATGGTTAAAACATCATTTAGTCTCCATAGACATCACAACTATGGTTCCTAATCCCTAGGAACTTAAACCAAGCAGTATGTATAAGGCATGTAAACTGGCCCAAAGAGCTCTAAGCATGCCACAGGTGTGGTTTCCAGCACGTGAAGGGAGCAGCGGCTGCCAGCTCCTATCCATATATGCAAAGATCTGCTAAAGCCCAGAGGAGCTGGGGTGGGGGGTGTAGCTTGATGCCACTGCCAGGTGCCTAGTGGCACCAGGATGATGGTTCCTAGCTCAGGAATCCACCTGACTCTGGCCTCATTCAGAGACTCACCTTAGGGCAAAACTGAAAGTGTTCTAACAGCTGCGGGGCTTTCAGACCATAGGCCCCTGAGGCCCGCTGGTCCCTGAGCAACAGCATGGTGGGGTTTCTCTGAACCTTTAGATTAATTTCCTGGAGTCATTAGCCAGGAGATATTTGGCTTGGCATCTTTTGATTCCCAAGCATCAGGTTGTGGCTTATAAGCTCATTTCTTCCTTGTCTTCACCTCTATCCATTACCCCAATTAGTTCTCTGCCAGGGACTCTTCCCCAATGTAAGGGAGGAAAAAGAATTTTCCCTCTACCCTTCTAGGGTTCTTGGCTGACTCACCCCTGTAATAAAAGACATTAACAGGGGAGAAACAAAGTTTAATAACATGTATACCTCCTATGTATATGGGAGATACCCAGAAAACGTGAGTAACTGTCTGAAAAGGCCACCACCTTAAATAACATCCTCAGCTAAAGACGAAAGATGCTGGGGGTGGGGTTGGGGGGAGGGAAAGGCCAGTTATGGGAGGTTGCCAAGGAAAGGCACAGTAAACAAGGGTAAGGTTGTAATGCAGATATAAGTCTCTGTGCTCTCCATTGATAAAGAGTTTCTGGACATTTAGAATCTCTTTTCCTTCCTGGAAGGAGCAGGAGACACCCTTACAAATGAAGATTTCCTGTACAAATATAAATGTTTCTTACAAAGGGGCAACTTCTACTTGGTTTTCAGAGCTTCTCCTGTGGCTGTCTTTTTTAAAAAAAAAAATCAGCTCAAGATAATCGTTATGCAAAAGAGACATATTTTGGGGTGTCATATTCTGTTTCCCTTCACCAGCAACAGCAAGCAGTGAATTATGTGTCTGGGATTCCCACTGGGGGGTGAGTGAGTGAGGGGTGTGTGTCTGTGGGTGTATACACTTCCGTGAGTGCTACGTGTGGTCATGGGGCTGTGGAAGTGGGAGAGGATGATCCAAGTTCAGAACTAACACTGGGGACTCTGCGGATGGGCAGATGATTTCCCCTGAGTGTTGTGTCCAGCCTTGGAGTATTCCATCTCCTACAAGAAGCGATCAAATGGAGCTGTGCCTGGTTCAGGGGTTAGCTAATCTGCAAGGGAGATTTTTTTAGTCTGAGCCCCACCTTGCTTTTTCTCGCCTTCGTGGATTCAGTTCATTTGTACATGGATTCAGTTGCTTGTTAGTGTGTCCTGTGGTGCTTCCCTAAGGATATAACTCTGCAGATGGACGACATTTTTTATTTTCTTAATATTATTCTTAGCTGTTTGGAGAAGAGTTTTTAATGATTATTCCTCCTGGTATTATTTTAGTTTCCAATTACAATGTGGTATATTCTAGCACACTGTTATTTTGTAAATGAGTGTATATACTTATTGTAAATTGATTCCCTGAACAGGCCCCAAACGTTTGCATTTAGATTGTGTATTATATTACTTGCATGCCACCAGGCTGGCCCACAGCCAGCTGGGGCTCTCAGCCTGCCAGAAGCAGGGTGGACCATCTCATTTTCCCTGACACCTGTGCAAACCAGCTTGCCTGCCTTCGGCTGTGCTCTCCAGGGAGAAAGAGCTAGGGTGGCACTCTGTTGAGGAGGTGTCCAGAAACCTGAGATCCACCTAGTCTTTTTTCGTAAGAAAAGGACTAGTCTCCTAGACTATCCATCTTTTTGTGAAAACACAAAGGAAGGTGAGCTCTGGTCACAAGGTCTTAATCCCTTACCATCAGTGGTGAGTTCAGACAGCATCAACTTGAACCACTTCTCTCTGAAGCTTTTCCTGGGGCCTCAGGCCAATTAGAGTCCCTTCTGCTGGGTTCTCTCTATTATTACTCCATCCCAGCAGTTATAGGGCTGTGTTACTTACTAATATGTCTATTTCACCTTCAGACTGCAAAAGTGGGCAGGAGTCTTTCCAACAGTAATCTTGGTGTCTAGAACTGTACTTGACAGCTAAATAGATTGAATGAATGAACACGTGACTGAGTACAAATGCTATCACAGAGGAGTTATGCTGCAGTTTACCACTGGGTACATGCAAGGAATGGGTGTATAATTTTTTTGAAGGATTATAATAAATTAAAAACAGCACAGTATTTAATAAAGTATGAAAACTTAAGTGTGTAGCCCATGGTGAACAGGGATCCAATTTGTATCACCTGTGGAATGAAATGGAGCATCTCAAAGATGTCTCAGAAATGCTGTGGTAACCCAGAGCTGTTATCTATGCTTTGGCAGGTAACAGATCTTTTAAAGAATGGGATTGCAATTGGGAAAATATATTATGCATCTTATTCCTTATTCTCTGTGATGAAGTAGAAAGCTGATAGAATCCAGTTGTTGTGTTCATTATTATTATTATTTTAGAGTTAAGATATCTACTTTAAGATGTCAAAGTTAAGACACAGGATTAATTTGGACCTTCCAATTCAATGATCTTCTACAACAGTTGCAATAAATCACGTTACTCTTATAGCAGTTGTCCTGCTGAGCAAGTTGCTTGTTTTCTGCTCTCTGTAACCAGTGAACTTCTATTTTTTGCACCTCTGTGAACCTAACTAATATTCCCTCCGAAGGAAAAGAGGGATTAAAGTCTTCAGTAGAAAGTCCCAAATCCCAAAGGAAGAATTTCAGGCACCAGTCCAGAGGCGAGAAAGCTCTGAGAAGGAAGGTCAGGGTATAGAGTTCCTTGAGTTCCAGGATTTACAGCTCCTAGCCAAGAACTGGTGGCTGCTTTCACGTCAGGGTGAAACTGGCTCTGGCCACAATAAAGTCTGTCAAAAGCAGCTAATTGGCAAGTTGGGTCACAGCTTGGATGTTTAGGTAATGCTAGCCTGAGGTTTAATGCCACGATTAAAAGAATAAAAAGCCCTCCTGCTGAGAAGCCTTTTGGCTACTTCAGAGCCTTTAATTCCCATCAGAAAATGGCATCTCACTTCCAAGGGTTACTGCACAGGCTTGCTTTGGAGACGTAAAGGCGTAATTATCTATGGGGAGAATCAAGGCTGAGGTCAGTCTGGCTCGGGGTGGGCCTGCCCTTTGTGCAGATACTGGAATGTCTCAGAATCCCAGCCAGGGCCGTGTCTCAGGAGAAGTTACTTTCGGAGGTCATTTTGTCTGCCCTGCTGCTGACTCAGGCGGCCTTCCCCAAGCTAACTGGAGTCTAATGAATTCGTGGGAAAAGCTCTGTTGTCACCATTAAGCTCACCAAGTGGGACTGGGCCCTGAGCCCACTGTGTCCTTTGGTGACTTGTCCACATCTCCCTGAACAGTAAGTCCCACGAGAGCAGGGACCTGCCTGTCTTGTTCTCTGCATCCCCGCACCACGTCTTAGATGCCCGAGTGAGGACAGTCGAGGGAGCCGTGGCCCCTTCTCTGTAATGCACTCTCCCTTCTCTTCTCAATGGACCGCCCATCCTTCAAGGCGTGACTCAGCTGCCACCCCTCTATGAAGCTTTCTCTTCTCACAACAACCCTCCCTGGTCTCTTCCTTCTCAGGGTGCTGTGCGCCTTGGTGCCCCCAACATTACTTTAACCTCCTTGGTTAATCTCGGAGAAGTGTGAGATCCCTGGAGCCACGGTCTCTGTCTTACATCTCTTCTTTGTACTTTGCAGTATGCAGCACATGTCTTTCGCAGGACAGAAACTCAATAAGGAGAAGAAACCTACTGCCCTATAGGGGGAAAGGACCGTCAAGATCAACTAGCCCAGTGGTTTCTAATATTTTGTCTTTGAAAAGCAAAGAGAACATTTTGTCTTTTTCAAATGAACTATTATGATGCTTCCCCTGCCCCTGTGTAAAAGAGATGAGAAACAAGCTTCCTTGATTGAGGAGAGAAGGGAGGATTGGATACCCCAACTGTGATCTTTTTTCCCCCCACTCTGCTCCCTGAGGCAGCACCTGAAAAATCATTGATCTGTTCAGACCCTTCATTTTACAAATGAGGATGCTGAGGGCCAGAGAAAAGAGACCTCACCAGGTTCACACCTAATTTAGTGGCAAATCTGGGAGGAAAACCAAGGACTTTTGGCTGAAAGAAAGAGAAAGGAAGGAAGGAAGGAAGGAAGGAGGGAAGGAAAGTAGTGGGGAGAGAGAAAGGAAATAAAGAAAAAAATGGAAATTCAGTACATTCTGCATGAGTTTAATGTTCTCCTCACTAGCCCCAGCCCTGTACTCAGTATAGCAAACCTCTTTCAATTCCAGAAAGTTGAAATGTTAAGTTTTGTAAAGACAATCTCCAGAAAGGGGATTTAGGGGAAAATACCAATGATTAACTCAATTACTTATTACTATTAGAATTTCACACTATTTATCCACTTAGAACTTTTACAGTGAGGCATTCCTACAGTTACCAGGTAGTTTGGGTGTTGGAGCTACTCATCCTTAGATAATTTAAAGGAGAGGAGTGTAGAGTGTGCCCTGCATCATTTCCAAGAACAGTCTATCAAATCCTTCTTCCTCTGGGTCCTGTTTCCTGTGATGTGCAGTTTTTTGACCCCAATGATCTCACCCATTTGCACCTTTGCCCAGGCCTCCCTCCCAATCCTGGCCTGTCTGCAGTCAACCTGTGGTGAGCTGTGGAGGATGCCTGAGTGTGGACTGGGGTGTTCCTGCTCTGTTTCTTCCTTCTGTTTTCACCCCTTCTTGACTCTACTTGTCCTCCATCCCACAGTCTAATTCATAAGGAAAAAAGGCTTGGAAAGATTAAAGGACCCTCCCAAGGTTAGCCTGGTTAGTAAGTACTAATCAAGCTTAGTACTCAGGTCTCTGGATACCAACTTTGCACTCGGTCCACACTCTCCATAATCACTCCTTAAAGTTGATTTTAACTTAGTGATGGCTTAGGTATGACAGGGCAGTTACTTTAATCATAGTATCCAGAATCTGTAGCTGTATTAAGAGCACTTGAAAAGTCTTCTATTTTCAATCAATCATTCATTCTTTACACCAATATTTATTGACAAATTACTTAGTGCTGGGCACTGTCATGGTGCCAAGCACACACCACAAACCACTTTAGCACACCTGGGCATGAAATGCTCTCCTTTTCCAGCAACAGGTTCCCCCGCCTACCCCAGGAGAAAGCCATCAAGATGCTTCATGAGGTTCTTATGGTTTTCTTATTGGGTTTCAGGAGAATCACTGAATCTGATGCTTGCCTTTCTATTTTTGATAAGTTGGGGAACAGAGGAAGGAAGGTAGTCATGATGAGTAGGAATAAATCCATTTTTTTAATATATTAATGAACATTTTAATGGATATTAATGGATATATTAATAGCTACCTCAGTGCCATATAAGCAATAGGAAATGTGTGGTAGTTACTTCATGGGTGGGTTTCCACATAAATCTTGAGGGCATGGGTTGGGCTTTATTTATCTTTGTATCTCTCATGAAATCTTGCACTGTGCATCATAGATGTGCAATAAAATGTGCTGATCGATAGGTCTGCTTCCCAGTCTCACCATTTGCTCAACAAGTAGTATAGGTCAGGTCTACCCTAGAACTCTCACCTAAGGTATATGCAGCACTTTTCTAACAAGGCAAGTTCATCTACAAGGCCAGATTTACATTTTAACAGAGTAGATATCTACCTCCATGATATCATCCTTGAGGAAATCTTTTCTTCCTTCTGTGGCTAATGCTGTTAGTCCAATTAGAACCAGATGAAACTACTAGCTGCAGGGCAGAAGGAGGAGAGACCCAAAAGGTTTCAGTTTCTTACCACTCTGGGCAAGGGGGTAGAGATGTTCTTTTAGTCTGTGGGGTCCCCTAGGAAATTGGGTCCATCCTCAACTCGTCAAGGGAGAAACTTCTTCCATCATGGGTCTGAGTAGAGACAGTGAGAATGTTATGGACCAGATGAATATCTCATTCTTTCAGACCACCCCAGAGATATGCCTTTGTGTCCCTACTATTTATGAGGCCACAGTCCTGACTGTGCA
Source organism: Leucopleurus acutus (assembly GCF_964270905.1). Classification (NCBI taxonomy): domain Eukaryota; kingdom Metazoa; phylum Chordata; class Mammalia; order Artiodactyla; family Delphinidae; genus Leucopleurus; species Leucopleurus acutus. The sequence continues at coordinate 28,478,396 of NC_139155.1, forward strand.
AACCCAATTTTTATTGAGAATGCTCAGACAACTGGGGCCAGCTAATATAGACCAAAGTCATGCATCTGTTCTTTACATATACGAAGGTAAGATCTAAACACCCTTACCCTTCAACCTTTGCATTTGGGGCTAAATTCAAACTGCTGTTATTGTAATTAAATGTATCACAGTCAAATTTGTGTTTGAATCCTGTAGACCCTAACTACTTTGGAGGCTAGTACTGTGATGCAAAGAAAGAAAGTGTCATTATGCAATGGTATTACAAAGTGTGCTCTGTCCCCAGTACATTTACATCCCCTCCCCATATATCTTATCAATACAACGATGCTAGAAATTTCTTTACCAGAGATTTAGTAGGGGTTAAAGATTCATCAGGGAAAGAGAACATAATGATTTATGTTCTCATTGGAGGTTAAATAACGGGGTTGAAAGCTTTTCCTAGAGCAGACTTTGATCCAGAGACACAGGAGTTAGAAGTAAAGGTCTGTATGTAAGATCAGGACGTGCCTTAGATGGAGTTTGTAATTGAGACCAAGTGTTTGTTAACAGCTGGCTCCGCTGACCTCTACAGTGGGCCCATGATATACATTCAGGGTATCACTGCACTCAGGCCATCGTTGGGCGCCTCTCAGACTGGGGACCACACAGGTTAATGGTAAATTTCTGGGCCCCATCTACCCTGAAGTTTGGTCAGCAGAGACCCTCAAAGAATCACTTGCTCTGATCACATCTCAGAGTACACAGATGCTTGGTAATGGATTTACATAAAAGTTGCTGACAGAAAAGTACTTGAACCTGCTCTGGACTAGACACGATCCTCAATGTTGAGAAATGATGTCTGGGAATTTCCCTGTGCCTCCCCACCCTTGCAGCCCACCACCCACTCCAGTAATGGCCTTGTGATCTCATCCTCTGAGACAAACTCTGAAGACAGAGTGAGCCTGATGTATGTAAATCTTGTGCCCGAGCCAGACTCTCTCAGAGAGGCTGCCCTGAAGAAAATCTATTGCCCTAATCAATTACCAAACTTCCAAATGAAATAGATGGTTCTCTCTTGCTGGAAGACTATCAAGTCGTCATTTTTCATGGTAATGAGCAATAGTACAGAGGGGGAATTGCATTTTCTCTGTGGCATTGGACGAAGTGTTCCAGTAAGCAGGGCGTGGCCAGGAAAGCTGGGAGTTACCTGCCAAAATGATGGAAAGGTGTCTGGAAACCTCTCTCACTCCTAAACTGCACTCCAACAAATTTCTCTTGTCTGTTTGGTATAGATCAGGCAGTTTGCTGGGTGTGGGAGGCGTAAAATAAGAAAGGACTCTTCCCCCTGGCCAGGAAATTACCCCATGTGGCTTTGCTCCCCTGTTCTCCAGTCCTTCCATGCTGGTCCAGTTCACCCCAATTCCTGAGCTACACCTCATGAGGATAAGAACTCATTTGGGAGCCTCACCTCTATCATTAGATGGGGACTGGAATTAGTCTGTTGCCCAGGGATGCTCCATGGGCACTGGTCTACAGTCTCCAAGCATTTCTCGTTTTCCAGAAATGGGCTCCCATACAGGCACCCTGGCTCCTGCCTCAGTTTACCTGCTTCTGAATTCCTGTTTGGACTTGGAACAGCGTCTCAGACTTTGGTCTGCTTTGCTGGGCCCTTGCTAAGCATTTTTTCCTGAGAGCTGAGGGCCAGTTTTTCTCCCTCTGGCTTCCTATGGGGTCCTGCCATGAGTACCCTGATAAGTCAGTGTCTCGATGCCACAGCCCATTTGTCTTCAAACACTTCTTGTCTCCTGGGCATTTCCCACAGTGGTGCTTTGCCCACTAAAGTGGACCCTCTGAATACAGACAGAGGCCCAACCCCTGTGTGATATCATCACACCTGCTGGGATCTCTATCTTCTTCCAAGGCAGTGCTTTTGATAAAAGATCCCTCTCAGGGGGCACAAATGGGAGAATTTTTATTGGGAAAATTTGGGAACCTTGGGTTAGTTCCCCCTTCCTTTCCCACCTAATTCCAACTTCCTTCTCCCTCAAGCACATATGCTGAGATCCCAGCTTGTCCTGCAAGCTCTTCTTGGTTATTGGCACCTGGTGCCTCCTGTTGGTCAACTTCTGGATGGAGAGACAACTAGAAATTTAACAGATAAATATGAACCACTGTGATGAGGCAATGATAAAGGGCCATGGGATCAAGCACAGGAAGTAGAGGATGGGGCCAGGATGTTGTAAAGAAAATATTTGAAGTGGGCCTTAAAAGAGGGGCAGGGGTTGATTTGAGGGACAAGGGTCTTCTAGGGAAAAGTTACCCTGAAAAGATCCACCACTATGAGTGATGTATAAGAATCTGAAAAAGAAGTTTTAAACTGCTATATAAATCTTAGAATCTCAGAGATCCACTGCCCCCAGTATAGTTCCTGTCCCTATCTAGGAGCTATAACCTAAGTAAGGAGAAAAATTTCTCACATAGTAGAGTTAAATAATAATGCAAGGCCATACATGGTAAAGTGCTCCCTTGGACTTAAAAAAGGACCAAGATGCATCAAGTGCTAAACTCGCTGGCGCAGGTAATGCACCCTGGGAAGGCTGGCAAGAGAGCAGGTCCGCTGGCTTAGAGTGACTCAGTAATCAGTTAAGGGGAGTTAATACGTGCGCTAAGAAGAGGGACCTTTCTGCTATCCTTAGAATCATTTGGTGTGGGTGGCTGTCTTTTTGACCTTTGCCCTGCAGAGGACTCTATTGGATTTCCAGGAGAGAAGGCAAAAATAAAGAAGTCTTATAAAAAATAACAGGAATGGTGCCTGTGTGTGAGTGAGTGTGTCTAACCAGGCAGCCAGCACTTGGCGCTGGCTGGTAAAGAGGAGTCCTGATGCCACAGCCGGGGAGTGGCCTTTGCAAATGACAGCTGTGAATGCTGCTGAGCTGTGCAAGGAGGATGAGGAAGACCTAGGGAGCTGTCATCTCTCCAAGTAAGTTTCTTCTTTGACTTCAGGGGATCGTTTGGTTGTTCTGAGAGGGGCTTTGCGCATTTTGATGCCTCTGTCCCCGTGGAGCAGGCACTTGAGTGTGGGGAGCACAGCTGAACGCCTCTTCATTCTGTAGCTGGTTGGAGCACTGGCCACTTTCTGGAGGCAGGCAAAGCGGAACGTGACATTGTGATATTCCATGAAAGAGTGGGCCAGGCTGCCCTCTGGTCGACATGGCAACATAGTTCTGCACGCCATTGGTTTCGGTCAGGGGCAGGGAGCTTGAAGGGGCCTGGGAGTGTGGGAGAGCTTGGCCATCAATTCCATACTCATCTCATTTTCCTCCAAGCCTATGCTAAGTATGGTGTGTGTGTGTGTGTGTGTGTGTGTGTGTGTGTGTGTGTGTGTGTGTGTGTGTGTGTGTGTGTGTGTGTGTGGTGCAGGTACAGAGCACAAGATAAACCACTGGAATCAGGATTCAAATTCCAACTCTGTGAGCTGCAGGATCTTAAGAAGTTTACTTACTTTCACAGAGACTTGTTTTTCTACCCTATAACGTGGGAATTTTAATGATCACTATAAAACACAGAACTGGGGGCTTCCCTGGTGTTGCAGTGGTTGAGAGTCTGCCTGCCGATGTAGGGGACACGGGTTCGTGCCCGGGTCTGGGAAGATCCCACATGCCGCGGAGCGGTTAGGCCCGTGAGCCGTGGCTGCTGAGCCTACGTGTCCGGAGCCTGTGCTCCACAACGGGAGAGACCACAATAGTGAGAGCCCCGTGTACCGCAAAGAAAAAAAAACAAAAAACAAAAAAAACAAAAAACACAGAACTGTGTCAGGTTTAAATGTGAGAATAATTGTAAACAACACTATTCCTATAAGAAGCCCTCAGAAATGCTCTCCCCCATGCTCCCTAGTTTTACAGATAAGACCCTGAGGCTCAGAGGGGTCAAGTGTCTTGTCTTTCCCATCAAAGAGGAGAGTGAGGTGGGAACATGAGAGAGGAGGTAGGCTGGGCTCTGTCCCCAGCTGGTTGTGGGGTTCTGGGTACCGTCCTCTCTGATCTCAGTCTCCCTCTCTGTTAAGGGCAGATCAGATCCTCTTTAAGGTTCCCCCATCCCTGTCCTGAATTGAAGGAGCATTGTTCATTTCTCCAGCCAGTGACCCACAATGCTCTGTGCTCCAGGAGAAGCAACCGCATGGGGTCCCGAGTCAGACTCCTCCACTAACAGAATTTATCTCAACAGAACTTCTCAAGGCTTCAGGCCCCTACACCTCCTGTGAGAACAGTTTAAGCGAGGCAGGGGTGAGGGTCCACAGAATGCAGAGTCATGGCCACTGGAGCAGCAGATGGCTGACATAACATAACTCGGCCTCCCCGCTCTTCACTATTCCATCTTGTCCAATTTATTTTTCCTTCCCTGTCCCCTCAGTGACCTCAAATCAGTCACAACCTTATCTTGGCTTTCCTGTAAATGTCTTTTCCTCTTTTTAAAAAAACCTTGATCTCCTCCATGCTAATAAACTACAATTGAGGCTTACCATGACGAGGGTAGTGGGTTTCTCTGAAAACTATAATTGTGTCTTTGTAACAGAAAGAGACAGATAGTGAGAGAGGAAAACACAGAAAGGAAGCTTGTGGAGAATGAGGGAGAGAGAGAGGGACAGACAGGTCTTGGAGGAGATGACAGAGTTGAATTTAGGCAGAGACAGAGAGGTTGGTCCATCTCCTTTTGTGTACCTGTCTAGAAAGAGAGATGTGATAGAAACTACCAAGTCTGCAGATGAGTTGGGTAAGACTGGGGAAGGTATTCCATGAAGGGGCATGTGGAGTCTTCATTTTCCTTCTTGTTCATTTCAAAGAGATTTCAAGGCGATTGGCTACACTGGAGGCTCCAGGATAGAAAGAGCATCATCTGCAATCCCATGGCCAGGGCCAAGGGTCCTCCATCCCAGCATTTTGCCTTGGAAGAACCTAAAGGCAACGATTTGGAGGATGCTGGCTTTGCTATCCATGAAATCAACTCAAAGGTCATCTGTGATCCCCAAATATCCCCACATTTTGTGACTCTGTTTACATTTTTACATGTTTATGTCTTCTTTTCACAACTAGATTGTAAATTTCTTGAGGACAGGTTTTTTTTTTTTTTTATGAGCATGATGTTTTGAACGTAAGAGCCCTTAATAAAGTCTTGTTGAATTACTGAGTCAGTATCTTCAGATAGCTTTCTGTGGTCTATATGAATGGATGGATGCTGGAAGTTTGAATGGGACTCACCAAGTAAACAGTGTCTATTTCTAGAGGAAAACTTTGTATGTGGATAGATACCCATAAGTAGGCTGGCAAGCAAAGGAAAGATGAAGACACTGCCTTTGAGGAACTTAGGTCCCTCTCCCAAAACCTGAGAGAGACTGGAAAGTCACACCAAGAACATAGATGAGGACCAGCCTGTCAACAGTCAACACAGAAGGCTCAGGAGGTCAGCCTACCCAAATCAATTTTCCATGGAGTTGCAATACTTCTGTTGATGATGTTGGGTAATGGTCTTTCTGAAAAATATTCCAGTCTTTCTTACCTTTGAGAAAAGCAGGGTATGTTGAATCGGTTTAAACTTGTATTATAGGTTCAGCATGGTACCTGGAAGGCTCTTGTTTGTGCAAGGATGTTTGCCCCTGTGCCAGACGGCCCCAGATTGCCATGTTTTTCTAATTGATTATTCTTCTTGCCTTTTCTTACTGTTCCTATTTATTCTTGTTGTATGTTTCTGCTTCCTTATTTTATTCATACTCAAATGAGGGAGAGCCAAGGGGAAGCTCTCACCACTTCTGTCAACTAGCCAACTGTTATTCATTTCTCAGGTAGCTTAAAATTCTCTTCCTCTGGGAATATTACCAAGCTCCTCAAACTGAGGTAGGACTCTGTGTACATTCTTGACTAAAACTCCTACCACTCTGAACATAGTTACACACTCAATGGTCTGCTTCTACCACCTGATTGCAGCTCACTGCTGGCGAAGGCTGTACTCATCACTGACTCGTCAGTGCCCTGGACACTGGTAGGTGTACAGTGAGTGTTTCCTTACAGCGTGAATATGTGTGGGTAGAGGGGCAGCCCAATCTCTCCTATAGGGCAGAACACGTCTTGGTGTTGGGACCCTGGCTGAGGGGCAGAGTGACCAAAGGCTGACTTTGGGTGAGTGGGGTGGTGTTGCTCCCGTGGTCCTCTCTGCTCCCTCCCAGCCACTTCCCCACCGTCACAGCTCATGCAAGCCCTTCGCATTCACTGCTCCTGCCCTGGTCTCTCATGCTTTCTCTGCTCCTCTCCTTTACCAATCTGTGCCTGAGCTCAGAGACTGCCTCCTCTGTGGAGCCTTCCTTGGCTGGCTCTACCACACTTGAACTTGCTTCTCTTCTGATCTGTGATGCCCTTTATAGTCTTCTTTTCAAGGTGGGCACTTGGGCTTACAATGTCATCATCCTCTGTGTTTATAACCTCTCTCTTTTACACAAAACAATACTAGAGCCATGGGAGATCATAGATATGTCCTGTCTACTTCCTGCAATGGACAGACTAGGATACTGAGGCCCAGGGGCCTTATGTGGCCTCCCTGAGGGGACACAGCAGATCATGCAGGAAAAGTCAGGCCCCCTAACTTCAAGTCCAAAGCCAATTCCAACTCATTCCAATTCATTCTCAGAATTTTACACACCATGTCACCTTAGCCCAGGGTTGCTTTAACAAATTTCTACAAACTTGATGCCATAAAACAACAGAAATTAATTCTCTCACAGTTCTGGGAGGTAGAAGTCCAAAATCAAGATGTTGGTGCGGTCATGCTCCCTCTCAAGGCTCTAGGGGCACATCTCTTGCCTCTGCTAGAATCTGATGGCTCCTGGCACTCCTTGGCTTGTGGCAGCCTAATTCCAATCTCTGCCTCTGTCTTCACATGTCCTTTATCCCTTTCTGTCATTTGCTTTTCTATCTCCTCCATCATTGGATTTAGGATTCACCCTGGTCTAGATGGTCTCTTCTCAGGATCCTTACCTTAATTACATCTACAGAGACCTTTGTTCCAAATAAGTTCACATTCCGGGGTTACCAGTGAACACATCTTTGGGAATGGGGGCACTGTTCAACCCACTGCCACTCAGAATACAGCAAAAACACAGTGCACACTGATTATGGACTGTCGATTGTATGACCAGACCAGTTAACCCACTATAGGAAGGCCCCATGAATTTTGATGGGGAGAAGAAAGGCAGCCTTTCTGAGTGAAGTGCAGTGTCTCAGTGGCTGGTGTGCACAAGGCTTGTGGGAGACTTGGAGATGGTGAAATCAGCTAGTGTCTGAGTCAAGCTGGGAGGAACACCCCATGGGCATGGTGGGAGAGGCCCCACAGAGACCAGGGCTCCTGCTGGGAGGCTGAAGGATCTTCTGGTGAGAGTGGGGAGAGCCAGGCCTCTCTCCCCCAAACCTCTATTTTCCCAGAGGGTGATTTTCTGTTCTTAGCCTGGCCTTCTCCACCCCAAATTCTGCCGAGAGAAACAGAGGACAGACGGGGTGAAGGCAAGTGCCTGGTCACATGTCTCCATCGGCTACTAGGGAAGAAAATGAGAGAGGAGGCAATGCTAGGTTTCGCATCCTGCCTCCTGTGAAACATGCAGGCGGGTCTGTACACAAACACCGGCTCAAACAAATAAACCAAACCTGGCCAAAAGCAACAGAAAAGGCAACAGATGCTTCCAATTAAAACATCAGCCTCTCCCGAGAAGGCGAGTTCTCACGTGGTGTGGGTGCTCAGGGCCGAGAACTACTGGAAGGGACCACATATGGAAATCTGTTTGCATTACTCCATGTCCCAGATGCCACGTGAGACACTGGCCTGACCTTGCAATTAACACGTTGGCTGTTTCTGGGGTGTGGTATGCGGATGCTGGGAGAAAGCAGGAAGTTGTGAAACAGAGCGATTGTTCCCACTGAGTCCTACAGGAAGCAAGAGACCCAGGGACATCTCAGGGATTATTACCCTGTAAGCTTCCTCACTTCCATCCTCTTTCGTTTTGGCCTCCATTTCCTCATGTTCTTCAACATTGTTATGGAAGGAAAATCAGTTTATAGGAATAACAGGCAGTCTTAGTGGGAAAAGGCTATCAGAGGGTGCATGTGGGGAGATGAAGGGTCAGCCCCCCCACCCCCGTGCTTTAGTGGTGATGGTCAGGGGGACTAAACACTGGACACGCACTGGACCATGTAAATGGTGTAGCCTCCCCCACCCTGCTGTTCTCCTAAATCCTTAATAAACTTATTCTTTTCAAATTGGCTTTGCTCTGTACTAGTGGCAGGTCCTAATTCTCCTGTCTTCCCAGGATAGTTTTGCTTTGCTTTTCCCCAAACTGTTTCTAGCCCTAGCTGGGTAAGGACTAAGAAAACCAATGAAAGAGGCAAGGAAATAAAATAGCAGAGAAGCAGAAAGGCAACAATGTTCTTTCCAAAATTTCACCATCTCCTCAAACCAACAGGGAGTCTGGGTTTGAAAGGGTGTCTTATTCTGATAAATGAATCTCCTTCTTCTCCTAATTATTTTTATTATCATCACAACTATCATAAAATCCACACTTTATAGCTAAAGATCCAGCTAGAGTAATGTCCACAAACAGGAAGAACAATGGAGGAATTAATGAACTGAATACTCATTTGTGTTTCTGTAGGGAAAGATGATAATTCGTTGGTTTTAATAAGCTCCTGGATCAAGTTGCTACCGAGGCCAGCCCCGCTAGGTCCTGGTACCCACTGGGTACTGCAAGATGTGACCCTCAAATATTTTTATGTGAGCTAAACACATTTCCATTTCTTAATGGTCACTATTACTAACCAGATAAGAGAAAGACCTATTCGCATAAAACAAACAAATGATTAGTTTTGACAACAGAAGCTTAAACAGGACGTTAATTAGCAGCCATAGAGATGGGAAGGTCCTGGATGGGAACAATTATGCAGACAAACCCACAGTATGGCTACAATGTGCCAGGGTCCCATCCCTCACCATATGGCTGCAGTCTGGCGGCTCTTGGCAATTCATTACCATATCACTTGGAACTCAGGAGTGAATGGTTTGTGATTAGCCAATTCATTATGCTATCCTTGGTACCTCAAGGGGACCCTCAGGGCTTGTCTCCCCTGTTCTGTTATTTTAAGGACATATGACAGGGAAGGAACAGCCCTCCCTTACCCAGCTGCTTCAAAGTACTGTTTGCTGGAAAGTTTGCTGGAATCGAGATAGAACCTTTCAAAAGAAAATAAACAAGCAAAAAATCCCTGCAGTCATGAACTGTAGCCACAGCTGGAACCTTTGGAATGTTCCAGGAGATGAAAACAAAGATTTCCTCCTTCTTCCCCTTCATCCTACTGAGGATGCATCAGCCAACCCTGTGAGCACATTTTAGCTATGGCAAGAGTGTGACCAGAGAGAAATAAGGACTAAGGACCATTAGACCAGCAGACAAGAAGTGGGTGTTCTTGAAGGGGCCCTGTTACCAACTAACTTCGGGTAAGTCAGCTTGATCCTTGATCCTTAGCTTCAGAACCTGAAAAATGGACACAACCTTTTCTGTCTTATTTCCCAGTCTTTCCACTGGTATGGGGAGCATCATGACAGAAGGGTTTTTGATGGAGAAAACTACACTGAAACCATGAGGCTGATTACGCTGCAGCAGAACAGCAGGTGAGCTATCAGACAAATTTCTTTTCAAATCATTAGCACAGGTGGGCAAGGAAGAAAAGGACCCAGCCTCTCTCACTAGATCTACTACTGATGGAGTCCGCCCACTTCCGTAATGTAGCATTTTAACTGGAGTTGCCAAGAAAGAGTGCATGGGACTTTGCATAAGGGAAAGAAGTGTAGGTAAGGCCTGACAACTGACTATAAAGAATGCATTTTGTAGAGAGCCTGACATAGTTGCAGGAATACCTATTGAGTCAGAGAAACATTGAGACAGGAGGATTATAGCAAAAAACAACTAAAAAAATAGAGGAACAGAAGAGGGAAGGAGGATATGTAAAACACAGAGTTACTCACATTAGTGTGATCCGCTAAGCACTTGGCGGGGGGGATGTGGCATTGCAGAAGGGACACCCCTCAGCCAGGGCAGGGCCGCAGGGTGATTCCATCGTGGGTAATGTGTGTAACACGGAGACGCCCTTTGCAGAGTTTGTGCTGTGAAATCCACTGCAGCCTTACCCCAATCCTACAAAACCTACCCCTAAGTAATAATCCCAGGGCCAAGACAAGGGTCTCAATATCCTATAAAACATATACAGCACTCTCAGATGTCACAAGCACTACCATGCCCCTGCATCATAAATCAGACCTGAAAGAATCATGCTTGCTACAATCAACAGTAATTACACATTTAATTATCTCAATTTTGTTTTCTTCCTAGAATTCCAAGGGGCTCTGGGGAAAACTTTCCATGGCCCAGGTCTCTGGTGAGAGCTGTCCAGGGACCTTTAAAACGATGCTTTCTTCTTCTTGTGATAAATGTCCCTGTAGCAAGCAGTAGAAGCATTAAAAAAAGAAAAGATTTTATTAATTATTCTTGAAGAAAAAAGCAGGTTCTTCTCAGAATCTTGTGGTTTTAAGGAAACAGTGCCTCGAAAATCCAGAGACTCGGGTCTAGGTTCTTGGTCTGACACTGACTCATGGTGCAACCTTGAGCGTGGCAGTTAACTTCTTTAGGCCTCTGCCCTCTCATCTATTATACAAAGTGACTGTAAGTTACACTGTATCACATTGATCAGATGATCAGAATGTTTGTTGGATCATAATCTGATAGATCCAAATGATTGCAGAGATCCAGAGTTGTACCTTTGCTTTATGGCTGTTGAAGAATGGATTTGGTACTTTCAGCTCCATCACTTTATCATCCCATCCCATGATTCAATATTGTTGTCTTTATTGATGGTATATGGCGATTCAGTGACCTTTGTCAACAACGTAAACCTGGGTATGAAATTGTTCCTATGGGAAAGGGATGTATTTTAGGGTTCATCCTCCAGGTCTGGAGAGCCTAACCACACACCCAGTGTGCCAGGTGCTCTGCTAGGCTCTGGGTACAAGGATGAGAAAGCACAGGGCCTGCCCTGGGGGAGGTTATCATCTGGTGACAGGGGAGTTAGACCCATAAACAGGTCATATCAGTACAAGATGGTACGTGAAACAATAGACTGTTAGAGAGTTTCTCAAAGGATTTTTTCCCCAATGCAAGTTTTTTTCACCTGCCCTGGAAACAACTGGGGAGTTTGTTAAAATGTACATTTTGGTCTCACTTCTGCCCCCCAAATTTGAATCTTCAGGGATAGAACTTGGGAATCTGCCTATTTAACAAGCCCTCTAGGGTCTTCTGCCTGAAACAAAAGTCCCTTATGGGAAGAGTTAGTTTTGGGAACTCACAGAAGGATTGCACAGCATCCTGCCTTTATGGATCACGTATTTGAGCTCTGTGCTCTTATAGGTTCTATGGGAAATCCAATAACATTTAAGATAGAATCTGTTCCCTCTAGGATCTTACAGCCTATACTTTTCTCTAGAGCCATAAAACCAGGATGTCATGTTCAGGGATGAGGGCACAAAGCAGAGTTGGAGCTCAGCCAGCTGCGACAACGTGTCAGCTTCCTCCCTATGACTCTCCTTTCCCCAGGGCAGAAGCCACTTGACCCACCACAGGGAGACTTAGCTTTGCCCAAGACTCTGGGATGACTCCAATTCTAGAAGGTGTTAAGCAGCCCTTGTCACTGCCAGTCCTGTTCTGACCTTGCAACTTATTATCGAACCTTGGCTGCATTCTGGGCTCCTGCTTCATCCTTACCGAGTGTCCTGGAACCTCTGCAGCCCTTGCTTTTCTATATTTATGCCAGGGACATGTCCTTCACCTGCAGCTCTGTGAATGGAGGCAATGTCAATTTCTCTACCTGGCTATGGTAAAGCAGAAGACAAAGCATTTTCACAAATATCATTGCATTTGAACTACTCAGCAACTTACATGTTTCCCAGGGAAATAATGTTATGTTCATTTTATACATAAGTTTTAGGGACTTAGTTAAGTTCACACGGTTGGTAAGTGGCAGGCCCAAGTCTCTGATTGGAATCTTCTTACTCAACTATTTTGCGTGTCTATCACAGAATAATCAAAAGTCCTTTATCAGGGAATATCTTTGGACGGGACACGACTGGAGAGTCACTCTTTGTCTTTTTCTGGGTGTGTGCAGAACTTGGAATGGCCTCTGAAACCTCTGGTGAGCCAATTTGCTAGAGTAGAAATGGCCTGGCATTTGGAGTCCCTCTGTTCCTTACTCTATCTGTAATCCTGAGTGAGTTTTAGCCTTTATGACCCTCAGGTTCTTTGCTGGTAAAATGGGACAATAGACCCCATACCACAGGGTACTGTTGAGTAGATTGAATGAAATAATGACCTTGGCTCAATAAATATTATCTTCCCTCCCATTTCTTTATTCTCCACTCTCTGCATATGGAGCCCACGTCATTCGTCTCTCTTCACCACTGCAATGAAGGGCCAGTTTCATCCCTGCCAGGTCCAGACTACCATTGAGAAATGCTACTTGTTGTGTTATTCAGCCCTCACAGTGACCTGACTTGTCCTCACCAGATAATAGCTGATCCCACTCCTCTCACAGTGCCATGGAAATCCCATCTCTTTCTGAAACTGGATAGAACCTGGTGAAAAGGCAGAGATGGATCCACTTAAACTTGCTAGTTTTTCTGCCTCTGTCCCTGAGCCTTACCACTCTGAACCTCAGCTGGCACAGCAGAGCACGGAAGAAAGGGTTGTGAACAAGGAAGTCACAATGATTCCAGCCACCATGCTCTTTCTTAGGGAGTTGCAAACCTGTGCACACCTACCAGAAGTTACAAATACTCATAAATCAGGGTGAAGCTAGGATTTCAGATAAGAATGTATTTTATAGTAACCCAGCATACCAATGAGACACTAGTATTCCTTGGGGTGGGTTCAAATATAGGCCAAGTGGCCAGGAGGAGTGATTATTTCTACAAAGGATTATCTTTTTCACATGCTATATTCTTTCTCTCCATGCCCCTTTTTAAAAAATAATAAGTAGCTAATTATTATCAATTTATTTGCTGCTTCTTATAATTACATTATCCATGATTAACTCACTGGAGTCTAATTTGATTCCAGAGTTATTTCATAGGAACACTCCATCATTGGGCACGGTGGGACTCTTGTGAGCACAGCCTCACTCTGTTGGGCTCTTGGAGCTCAATTAATGCACATGGAGAGGGACAAAAAAGAGGATAAGAAACTGCAGGCACCTCAGTCTTGCTGAGTTGTAAAGTCCCTCCACATTCATATTTCATTTGATATTCTCACTAGCTCTACAAGGTAGCTAGAATAGCTATTATCATCTCTAGTTTACAAATTGGGAAATGGATGCAGTCAAATCATAACATGGAGCTCAAGATAAGATTAAAACCCATGTCGATACCCAGCTGGTAAACCTTAAGAATATTAATGATTTTAATGGTAATCAGTTTTATAATGTTTTGAAGTTTGCCAAATGTTTTCAAATTCCTGATCTCATTTGATCTTTACAACAACCCTTTGTGGCAGAGTAGAAATAATACCCATTTTTGCAGAGGAGGTAATTTTGGTTTAGAGAGGTGACTTGCTCAAGCCCTTAAGGTATGAAAATGGGGATGAGAACCCTGGGCCCCTGCCTTCTGATAAAGTGTTTTGTACCATTATAGCACCACTGAATCCAAGAGCTTACTAGAAACATGTGGTTTAAAAGCAACATGGAAAAGCCACATGACATCATACTTACATTTCTATAAAAGTATATTCTCTGGGACAGAGGCTCTTAATTTAGGGAGTCCGTGAGCCTCCCCTGAAATAATATTTATATAGGTATAAGCATATGCATATGCATGGATATGTATATATAAACCATATTTTGGGGAGAAGTTTTAAAACTTCCATCAGATTTTCTAAAGAGTGTGTGACCCCAAAACACCCAGTGAGTTAAATGATTCTCGTCTCATCTCCACCAATGGATGACTGAGGTTGTGGTGGGAGCACTTGGGACTGGGAAGGAGGTTAGAAGGCTTCAGAGGGGGCCAAGGAACAAAGTCACGTAGGCCAAAGAAGGCAAATGTTCTAACATGTGGGATCCAGGCAATGGCTAAACAGTGACAAATGCTGCTGACACCAAAGGCTTGCACAAGTTGGCAAAGCATCTGGCGGTTAGAGAAGTTTCTGTGGAACTGTGGGACCAGAAAGCCGATGGGCAGGCATTAAAGAAGAAAATGGAGAAGAGGAAGGAAATACAGTGGAGCATGGACGCACTTCTTTAAAAACTGGATTAAGGAAAGTGGAGGAAGGGAACGCTAATTTGCAGGGAAGCAGGACCAAGGAAAGTTCTCTCTTTTTTTCCCCCCCTTAAAAATGGGAGATGATGCCTTTGTCGAAGAGACCAGGTGAGAAAGAAAGAGCCTAGGAAGGAGGGGGTGAATCCTGAGCTTAGATGGAGTGTTAACTTGAGAATAGATTTGAGACCCTCCTACAGCAGGAGTGGTGATGGGAGGGAGAGGTGAAGATACAGTGCAAGTGTTAGATTCTTGCGAGTTTCCTGCCAATTTCATCTGCAGCACCACTTCTGGCACTTTCAGCAAGCAGTGAGTTATGCCATTCAGCCGGGTTGCTTCCTGTCACCTCCAGGCACAAGCCTCCTGGCTCTGGGCATCTGGCAGCTTCTTACTGCCCTTCCCAGCCTGTTCTGAGTCTCCCCATTTCCCAGCTTCAGGCACTGACCCTGTCCAGGGGCTCCTCCTGCTGTTCCTTGCAGCCTCTCCTTGAGCCCCCAACTCCACAGAATTCTCTTGGGGGTGACTTCACTAGTAAAATACAGACATGTACTTGGGCAATGGTTTTCTTTGCTGTTGATTTGTATGATTGCTAAACCTTTTAGAAAACTTGAACTAGAGATGTATCACTTTATTGTTACAAAATAGGTTATATTTGGCAATTTCTGTATAAAGCTTTCTTTCTGGGCATTAGACAGGCATGGACTTCCAGATTGTTTCTAAAATACCAGTCTTATTATTTTACTTTTAGTGCCTTTCCCAGAGGCATAACCTCTCAAGTTTATGAAGGAAACATTTTCAGTGAGATCCTAAAGCACATCTTTCTTTCTACTGAAGTTCTGTCAGTATGATATTCACCCCTGATTTCCTTTTCTAATAGAAGGTGTTTGGAAAGCTTTCAAAGCCTGGCTATAAAACAGATTGTAAGGACAACTTCCTTAAGCTTCTGAGTTAGTGGGTCATTTTCTCTGGGAACAGGCCCACCACCTAAAAATCCTTTCTGCTCCACAAGCCAGCTGGTGGCCACCAACCCTTCCTATGGCAGGACTTTGCCAGTGCTGGGGCTTACTTTTGAATCCCCCTTCATCCTTGGGGACCTCCTGCCTGTCTGTGTGTCTAACAAGCTCATTGTTTCCACACTATGGCTATGAGCAAGAAGTAGGTTAAGTTAAAATGGATTTTGTTGGGAAGCTCAAAGCTGGGTGTCAACAGAGAGGCCTTCCTTGATCATCCTTTTAAAAATAATGTCCCTGGAGGACCTTCAAGAAGGCAGAGGAGTGAGACGCGGAGATCACCTTCCTCCTCACAAATATATCGAAACTACATCTACATGTGGAACAGCTCCTACAGAACACCTACTGAATGCTGGCAGAAGACCTCAGACCTCCCAAAAGGCAAGAAACTCCTCATGTACATGGGTAGGGCAAAAGAAAAAAGAAAACACAGAGACAAAAGAATAGGGACGGGACCTGCACCTCTGGAAGGGAGCTGTGAAGGTGGAAAAGTTTCCACACACTAGGAAGCCCCTTCGCTGCTGGAGATGGGCAGTGGGTGGGTGGGGGGAAGCTTGGGAGCCACCGAGGAGAGCACAGCAACAGTGGTGCAGAGGACAAAGTGGAGAGATTCCCACACAGAGGAGCAGTGCCGACCAGCACTCACCAGCCCGAGAGGCTTCTCTGCTCACCCGCCAGGGCGGGCGAGGGCTGGGAGCTGAGGCTCGGGCTTCGGAGGTCAGATCCCAGGGAGAGGACTGAGGTTGGCGGCGTGAACACAGCCTGAAGGGGGCTAGTGTGCCACAGCTAGCCGGGAGGGAGTCTGGGAAAAAGTCTGGACCTGCCTAAGGGACAAGAGACCATTGTTTCAGGGGGCACGAGGAGTGGGGATTCAGAACACCGCCTAAAGAAGCTCCAGAGACAGGTGTGAGCCGCGGCTATCAGCGCAGATGCCAGAGATGAGCATGAGACGCTAAGGCTGCGGCTGACGCCACCAAGAAGCCTGTGTGCAAGCACAGGTCACTATCCACACCTCCCCTCCCGGAAGCCTGTGCAGCCCACCACTGCCAGGGTCCCGTGACCAGGGACAACTTCCCCGGGAGAACGCACGGCACGCCTCAGGCTGGTGCAACGTCACAGCTGGCCTCTGCCGCCACACTCCGTACCCCTCCCTCCCCCCGGCCTGAGTGAGCTAGATCCCCCAAATCAGCTGCTCCTTTAACCCCCTCCTGTCCGGGTGAAGAACAGATGCCAGAGGGTGACCTACATTCAGAGGAGGATCCAAATCCAAAGCTGAACCCCCGGAGCTGTGCGAACAAAGAAGAGAAAGGGAAATCTCTCCCAGCAGCCCCAGGAGCAGTGGATTAAATCCCCACAATCAACTGGATGTACCTTGCATCTGTGGAATACCTGAATAGACAATGAATCATCCCAAAATTAAGGCGGTGGACTTTGGGAGCAACAGTACACTTGGGGTTTGCTGTATGCGACTAAGTAGTTTCTGATTTTTATGTTTATCTTATTATACTTTTTAGTGCTTGTTATCATTGGTGGATTTGTTTATTGGTTTGGTTGCTCTCTTCTTTTTTTCTTAATACTTTTTTATTTTAAAAAGATTTTTTATTTTTAATTACTTTATTTTATTTTTTCTTTCTTTTTTTTCTCCCTTTCTTCTGAGCTGTGTGGCTGGCACCGTCTTGGTGCTCCAGCCTGAGCTGGAGTGTGTGACAGGGTGGAGTGTGTGTCAGGCCTGAGCCTCTGGATGTGAAAGCTGAGTTCAGGACATTGGACCACCAGAGACCTGCTGGCCCCATGTAATATCAGTCAGCGAGAGCTCTCCCAGAGAGCTCTGTCTCAGTGCTAAGACCCAGCTCCACTCAACGACCAGCAAGCTCCAGTGCTGGACACCCCATGCCAAACAACTAGCAAGACAGGAACACAACCCCACCCATTAGCACAGAGGCTGCCTAAAATAATAATAAGTTCACAGACACCCCCAAACACACCACCAGACATGGTCCTGCCCACCAGAAAGACAAGATCAGCCTCATCCACCAGAACACAGGCACTAGTCCCCTCCATCAGGAAGCCTACACAACCCACTGAACCAACCTTAGCCACTGGGGACAGACACCAAAAACAATGGGAGCTACAAACCTGCAGCCTATGAAAAGGAGACCCCAAAGCACAGTAAAATAAGCAAAATGTGAAGACAGAGAAATATGCAGCAGATGAAGGAGCAAAGTAAAAACCCACCAGACCAAACAAATGAAGAGGAAATAGGCAGTCTACCTGAAAAAGAATTCAGACTAATGATAATAAAGATGATCCAAAATCTTGGAAATAGAATGGAGAAAATACAAGAAATGTTTAAACAAGGACCTAGAGGAACTAACAAGCAAACAATGATGAACAACACAATAAATGAAATTAAAAATTCTTCAGAAGGAATCAATAGCAGAATAGCTGAGGCAGAAGAATGGATAAGTGATCTGAAAGATAAAATAGTGGAAATAACTACCACAGAGCAGAATAAAGAAAAAAGAATGAAAAGAATTGAGGACAGTCTCAGAGACCTCTGGGACAACATTAAATGCACCAACATTCTAATTATAGGGGTCCCAGAAGGAGAAGAGAAAAAGAAAGGGACTGAGAAAATATTTGAAAAGATTATAGTTAAAAACTTCCCTAATATTGGAAAGGAAATAATCAAGTCCAGGAAGCGCAGAGAGTCCCATACAGGACATATCCAAGGAGAAACATGCCAAGACACATATTAATCAAACTATCAAAAATTAAATACAAAGAAAAAATATTAAAAGCAGCAAGGGAAAAGCAACTAGTAACATATAAGGGAATCCCCATAAGGTTAACAGCTGATCTTTCAGCGAAACTCTGCAAGCCAGAAGAAAGTGGCAGGACATATTTAAAGTGATGAAAGGGAAAAACTTACAACCAAAATTACTCTACCCAGCAAGGATCTCATTCAGATTTGATGGAGAAATTAAAACCTTTACAGATAAGCAAAAGCTAAGAGAATTCAGCACCACCAAACCAGCTTTACAACAAATTCTAAAGGAACTTTTCTAGGTAGGAAACACAAGAGAAGGAAAAGACCTACAATAACAAACACAAATCAATTAAGAAAATAGTAATAGGAACATACATATTGACAATCACCTTAAACGTAGATGGATTAAATGCTCCAACCAAAAGACATAGACTGGCTGAATGGGTACAAAAGCAAGACCCTTATATATGCTGTCTGCAAGGGACCCACTTCAGACCTAGGTACACATACAAACTGAAAGTGAGGGGACGCCAAAATATATTCCATGCAAATGGAAATCAAAAGAAAGCTGGAGTAGCAATTCTCATATCAGACAAAATAGACTTTAAAATAAAGACTATTATATGAGACAAAGAAGGACACTACATAATGATCAAGGGATCAATCCAAGAGGAAGATACAATAATTGTAAATATTTATGCACGCAACAGAGGAGCACCTCAATACATAAGGCAAATGTTAACAGCCATAAAAGGGGAAATCAATAGTAACACAATAATAGTAGGGAACTTTAACACCCCACTTTCTCCAATGGACAGATCATCCAAAATGAAAATAAATAAGGAGACACAAGCTTTAAATGACGCATTAAACAAGATGGATGTAATTGATATTTATAGGACATTCCATCCCAAAACAACAGAATACACATTCTTCTCAAGTGCTCATGGAACATTCTCTAGGATAGATCATACCTTGGGTCACAAATCAAGCCTTGGTAAATTTAAGAAAATTGAAATCATATCAGGTGTCTTTTCCAACCACAACACTATGAGACTAGATATTAATTATAGGAAAAAAACTGGAAAAAATACAAACACATGGTGGTTAAACAATACACTATTAAATAACCAAGAGATCACTGAAGAAATCAAAGAGGAAATCAAAAAATACTTAGAAACAAACGACAATGAAAAAAAGACAACTTGAATCCTATGGGATGCAGCAAAAGCAGTTCTAAGAGGGAAATTTATAGCAATACAATCCTACTTCAAGAAACAAGAATAATCTCAAATAAACAACCTAACCTTACACCTAAAGCAATTAGAGAAAGAAGAAAACAAAAAAGCCAAAGTTAGCAGAAGGAAAGAAATCATAAAAATCAGATCATAAATAAATGGAAAAGAAATGAAGGAAACAATAGCAAAGAGCAATAAAACTAAAAGGTGGTTCTTTGAGAAGCTAAACAAAATTAATAAACCATTAGCCAGACTCATCAAGAAAAAAGGGGAAAAGACTCAAATCACCAGAATTATAAATGAAAAAGGAGAAGTAACAAGAGACACTGCAGAAATACAAAGGATCATGAGAGATTACTACAAGCAACTATATACCAATAAAATGGACAACCTGGAAGAAATGGACAAATTCTTAGAAAAGCACAAGCTTCTGAGACTGAACCAGGAAGAAATAGAAAATATAAACAGACCAATCACAAGCACTGAAATGAAACTGTGATTAAAAATCTTCCAAAAAACAAAAGCCCAAGACCAGGTGACTTTACAGGCGAATTCTATCAAACATTTAGAGAAGAGCTAACACCTATCTTTCTCAAACTCTTCCAAAATATAGCAGAGGGAGGAAGGAACACTCCCAAATGCATTCTATAAGGCCACCATCACCCTGATACCAAAACCAGACAAAGATGTCACAACAAAAGAAAACTACAGATCAGTATCACTGATGAACACACATGCAAAACTCCTCAACAAGATACTGGCAAACAGATTCCAACAGCATATTAAAAGGATCATACACCATGATCAAGTGGGGTTTATCCCAGGAATGCAAGGATTCTTCAACATACGCAAATTAATCAATATGATACACCATATTAAAAAATTGAAGGAGAAAAACCATACGATAATCTCAACAGATGCAGAAAAAGCTTTTTACAAAATTCAACACCCACTTATGATAAAAACCCTCCAGAAAGTAGGCATAGGGGGAACTTACCTCAACCTAATAAAGGCCATATATGACAAACCCACAGCCAACATTGTTCTCAATGGTGAAAGACTGAAACCATTTCCACTAAGATCAGGAACAAGACAAGGTTGCCCACTCTCACCACTCTTATTCAGCATAGTTTTGACAGTTTTAGCCACAGCAATCAGAGAAGGAAAAGAAATAAAAGGAATCCAAATCGGAAAAGAGAAAGTAAAACAGTCACTGTTTGCAGATGACATGATACTATACATAGAGAATCCTAAAGATGCTACCAGAAAACTACTACAGCTAATCAATGAATTTGGTAAAGTATCAGGGTACAAAATTAATGCACAGAAATCTCTTGCATTCCTATACACTAATGATGAAAAATCTGAAAGAGAAATTAAGGAAACACTCCCATTTACCATTGCAACAAAAAGGATATAATACCTAGGAATAAACCTACCTAAGGAGACAAAAGACCTATATGCAGAAAACTATAAGACACTGATGAAAGAAATTAAAGATGATACAAACAGATGGAGAGATATACCATGTTCTTGGATTAGAAGAGTCAATATTATGAAAATGACTATACTACCCAAAGCAATCTACAGATTCAATGCAATCCCTATTAAACTACAAATGACATTTTTCACAGTAGTAGAACAAAAACTTTCACAATTTTTATGGACACACAAAAGACACCAAATAGTCAAAGCAATCTTGAGAAAGAAAAACGGAACTGGAGGAATCAGGTTCCCGGACTTCAGACTCTACTACAAAGCTACAGTAATCAAGATGGTGTGGTACTGGTACAAAAACAAAAATATAGATCAATGGAACAGGATAGAAATCCCAGAGATGAACCCACACACATATGATAAAGAGGGCAAGAATATACAATGGAGAAAAGACAGCCTCTTCAATAAATGGTGCTGAGAAAACTGGACTACATGAGCTACATGTAAAAGAATGAAATTAGAACACTCCCTAACACCATACGCAAAAATAAACTCAAAATGGTTGAAAGACCTAAAAGTCAGGCCAGACATTGTAAAACTCTAAGAGGAAAACATAGACAGAACACTGTATGACACAAATCACAGCAAGATCCTTTTTGACCCACCTCCTTGCGAAATGGAAATAAAAACAAAAATAAACAAATTGAACCTAATGAAACTTAAAAGCTTTTTCATAGCAAAGGAATCCATAAACAAGATGAAAAGACAACCCTCAGAATGGGAGAAAATATTTGCAAATGAAGCAATTGACAAAGGACTAATCTCTGAAATATACAAGCAGCTCAATATCAAACAAACAACCCATTCCAAGAATGGGCAGAAGACCTAAATAGACATTTATCTAAAAAAGATATACAAATTGCCAACAAACACATGAATGGATGCTCAACATCACTAATCATTAGAGAAATAGAAATCAAAACTACAATGAGCTATCACCCCACATCAGTTAGAATGGGCATCATCAGAAAATCTACAAATGACCAATGCTGGAGAAGATGTGGGGAAAAGGGAACACTCTTGCACTGTTGGTGGGAATGAAAACTGATATAGCCACTATGGAGAACAGTAGGGAGGTTCCTTAAAAAACTAAAAATAGAACTACCACACATCCCAACAATCCCACTACTGGGCATATACCCTGAGATATTATAATTCAAAGAGTCAAATACCACAATGTTCATTGCAGCACTATTTACAATAGCCAGTACATAGAAGCAACCTAAGTGTCCATCAACAGATGAATGGATAAAGAAGATATGGCACATGTATATAATGGAATATTACTCAGCCATAAAAGGAAATGAAATTGAGTTATTAGTAGTGAGGTGGATGGACCTAGAGTCTGTCATACAGAGTGAAGTAAGTCAGAAAGAGAAAAACAAATACTGTATGCTGACACATATATATGGAATCTAAAAACAAAAAAGGTTCTGAAGAACCTAGGGACAGGACAGGAATAAAGACTCAGAAGTAGAGAATCGAGTTGAGGACATTGGGAGGGGGAAGGGTAAGCTGGGTCGAAGTGAGAGAGTGACATGGACATATGTAAACTACCAAATGTAAAATAGATAGCTAAAAAAAAAAAAAAAAAAAAGCTAGTGGGTAGCGGCCATATAACACAGGGAGGGCAGCTCCGTGCTTTGTGACCACCTCGAGGGGAGGGATAGGGAGGGTGTAAGGGAAACACGAGAGGGAGGGGTTATGGGCATATATGTATACATATAGCTGATTCACTTTGTTATACAGCAGAAACTAACATAACATTGTAAAGCAATCATACTCCAATAAAGATGTTAAAAAAAGAGATAATGTCCCTTTCTCTCACCCATTGCTCTCTGCCCTACTCACTCTGCATTATCATTCTGCATAGGACATAATTGCCCTCATCTGATGGATAATTTATGTATGTTTGTCTTTTCAGTGGAATGTGGGCTCCGTGGGAAATGAGACGCTTTCTGTTTTCAACCTGCTGTATCCTCAGTGGCCTCATACCGTGCCTGCCCTGTGGTAAGGGCTCAATACACATTTGTTAAATTAATTGTTGAATATATGTGAGAGAAGAGCTGAACTGTGAGCCAAGAAATCCAGGCTTACATTCCGCCTCTGTCACCAACCACTGTGCTCCTTCCTCCTACCTCCAGCCCCTGAAGCCCCTTACAATGCTGACATTCTTTAGATGTTTGAAGGGAAGGGAAGTGTGGAAGAGAATGTGAACTGTGCTGATATTCAGAGTGGTTTACGTCTGGCTCTGCCACTAACTTGGTGACCTTCAGAATGTTTAACTTTTCTGAATTTCCAACCTTTTTGTATAAAAAGGGTTAATACTTCTCCTCTCATAGAGTGTCGTGTGCATGGAATAAATGATACATATGAAGAACTAGGTTTGCTCACATCTGCTGCTACTATCAGGGATCAGGTTGTCCTTGGGGGTGGGAATGGTCTCGCTCATTCATCTTCCTGCTTTGACTGTCTGGTTTGGAGATAGATCACCATGTAATGCATGAAACACTGTTCCTCAGGAAACTAGTGTTGCCACATGGAGCCTCAGCTGGTCTTTGCTCATATCAGTTAATAAAGTGCCTTTGGGTGGCCTTCAAGATGTCAGCAAGCTGGTCAGACTTGTGATCTGAATCTTCCCCAGATCCTGGGAGAGTGGCACTTGGTCTCAAGTCATAGGCATTGCACGTCCCTTCCATGCTCCTCTCTGGGCTCTGGGCTGCCATATGGCAGATACTAATTATTCTACAAGTTTAGTCCTCAATTTGGTTGACCTCTCTTATGAATCATCATACCTGAATGATCGGAATCCCTCAAGAGCTGGAGCCAAGTTATTAATGAGTGTGCCTTTCCTAGTGTGTCATGGAGAGGACAAGAGAAGAAGTAGAAATGACTCACTTCAGTAAGATGGCAAGGTGGTCTCTGTCCCAGCAGAAATGCACATTGACAGAATCCCAGAGTTGGGGCTGAGACTGGGCCTTGGCTTTAGTCACTATTCCTCTGACCTGTCTTCAAGTCTTCAACTCCTCACCTGTTTCTGTAGGTCACCAGGTGGCTGGGTGGCTTTTTGAGTTCTATAGTGGTTACTGGGGATCAGTCAAATGAAATTTGTTCCCTCCAGTTGGTTGAAAATAGAAATATGCTACCAGGATCTTAGAAATAATGCTCTTAGACCTCTGCCTTTGAAATTAAAAAAAAAATTTCTTACTTTGACTAAAATTTCTTCCTCCTTCCACATGCCTGGGTCCTCTTTTTGCCACTTTTATCCCTCCTCTGTCCATCCTTCATTTATTCCTGCTCCCCTATCCCCAAAGTCATTCATGCATTTGACAAATATTGATCAATCAGTGGGGACAAGGAGGGTATCAGACAGAGGAAGCAGCCCATGCAAAGGTCCACAACTCAGGAAGCTCACAATGCATTTTGGAAAACCCGTGATTTGAGCATGATACCTCAAGGGGATCCAAGGGATAAAAGATGAAGTTGGGAGGAAAGTGGTGGCCAGATATTGAAGGACCTGACTTTCTGTTTTAGAAGTTTTGACTTTATCCCAAAGTCTATAGAGAAGCATTAAGAAAGGGTGTGTGTGTGTGTGTGTGTGTGTGACATGATCCGATTCTGTTTTAGAAAGCTTTGGCTCTGTTATGCCAAGAATGGATGGGAGAGCATTAGCTTGGAAAAAAAATAAAGCCAAGACTACAGGAGGGCAGTGGACGGATGGGAGAGATGTGAAGGGAATAGGAACAATAAGGCTTAGTGACTGTGTCAGTGATGGTGGGCGGGGAGAGAGAGGAGTCTGAGATGACCCCGGGTTTTGGCCTGATCAAGTGGGTAGATGATGCTGGTAACTGAGGGAGGAACAAGGAGCAGTGTGTGTGGTTTTGGCAGGGTTAATGATGGGGACTGTGGACGTGAGGAAGGACATCAAACAGAGCTGAGGGTGGGAGCATGAATGTACAGTGGCACCTGTACAACTTGGGAGTGTGTGATTTCTCCTGGAGAGTTCAATTGCCCAATAGAAGAGTGGACTTTGGCTTTACAAGTAGTCACCCAGCTCTCTTCTGTCTGGTCCCTGTATGGCCTTTCTGATAGCACCAGTCTAGGGAAAGAAGTGTAGGACACCGACAAGGTGCGCCACTTTCTGCCCTGTTAGGACTTGACTTAAAAGATGAGAGTGCACAGAACATTCATCTGAGTTCCTCGCCTTTCCTCTCTGCAGACATAATTTGGTGGGAGCATGGCTTTCTGTTCAGATGACCAAGGATGTGGCATGATGTTTCCATTAGTTCTTATCCAGTGACCTTATTGGGCCAAGTCAACATCAAAACATCATGCAAGGAAGGGGTAGCTGGGTTCTGTTCACTGAGCTCAGTTATTTTATCAAAAACCTTCATCAGGGCTTCCCTGGTGGCGCAGTGGTTGAGAGTCTGCCTGCCGATGCAGGGGACACAGGTTTGTGCCCTGGTCTGGGAAGATCCCACATGCCACGGAGCGGCTGGGCCCGTGAGCCATGGCCGCTGAGCCTGCGCATCCAGAGCCTGTGCTCTGCAACGGGAGAGGCCACAACAGTGAGAGGCCCGCGTACCGCAAACAAAACAAAACAGAAAAACAACCTTCATTAAATGCCTCATATGTGTAGGAAAAAAACAGAAATGAGGCACAGAGGAAAGTGAAGTTAAGGAGAATCTATAACTAAGAAATTAGTAGAAAGCAACTCAAGTAAGAGAATTTTGGCCTAGGAGTCAGAAGACTAGAATTCTTATTTGAGCTCTGTGGTGCCTATAGAATAGTGGTTCCGAGCACAGTCTCTGGAGTCAGAATGCCTGGTTCAAATCTTGGCTCTGTCCTTGACTAGCTGAGTAACTTTCGTTTATCACAAAGTTTAATGAATCTACTTAAGTACTCAGAAAATTGCCTGACACAGAGGGTGAATGTTAGCTAATGCTGTTGTTGTTACTGTTCTTGTTAAGAGCTACATGACCAGGGACAATTCAATTCTGTCTATAGCAACAATATCTTCATTCATAAAAAGAGGGCAAGATATTTTCTTTTCAGAGTGTATTCTGAAAAGACTTGGGGCTCCTCCACCTTATCCTATCATTTTATTCATTTTATCCATTATCTTGGATAATAAACTTATCACATAAGTTTTCACTTGAAGGGCTCTGAAGAAAAAAGTTGTGTGTCACTGGGCCAGATGGTCTAAGGTTCATCCTTAATAAAAGTATTTGATTCTCTGAGTGAAAGATATGCCATCGACAATGGACAGTGGGATAAAGTGGTCTCAGGGAGGATGCCTAACTAAGCCAGGGAGGGGTCCTTGGAAGAGGTGAGTTAGAAAGTTAGAATATGGGTATTTCTAGCAGTTGATGGACATGGAAGAGAAGTTGCAATTCCTAAAGAGTGGGAAGTGTGAAGAATAAATGCAGAACCAAAACTAGGGGGGGAGAAAAAGGTTAACAGCTCAATTCAAATCTATTCCGGGGTGGGGGGTGGGGTGAAAGGTAAATGAGTAAATGGGAGACAAGGGCTTCAAGTATAATTGACCCAAGTAGAAGTTTGGCTAAAGTGTGAAGTGGTGAATGGCAAAGATGATTGGCTCCACTAAGGAAACCATCATTCAGTCTTTCTTGCATGGACAGGAAAGCAATGTCCAGAGTAGGCAAGCTCTTGTCCGTGGGCATGCAATGAGTCACTACTGGCTGTGGCAGCCACTGCTAGCTGCTAAGTAGTCATCCCCCTTTCTTCCTTAGCAATACTCCCTTAGCAAACTTTTTAGCTGGGCACATTGCTGATCAGATTAAAGGAAACATTTCCTAGCCTCCCTTGGGGTTAGGGATGGCCAATACAATGTCCATAAAGTTAAGGATTTTTAAGAAAGAATTTTTAGAGGCATACAGAAAGCCGGTAGGAACCATTTTGACCTTCCCACTCCCCACTTCTTCCTGCTTCCCATCTGCATGGCTTTTAGCTGCAGGTTCGTCTCAGATCATAAAGTGGCCTTGGAGTTGGAACTCATGTAACTAGGGGTAGCAAGGCAGAAAGATTGAAAGAACCTGCGTCCTGGAGATATTGTGCAGCCATCATATTAGCTCTGGACTGCCTACCTCTGAATTCTTTTAAGTTGGGAGAAATACTCTTCTATTGTAATTAAGCCATTATCATTCCTGGGCCCGATTCCTAGCCACAGAATGCTGTTCTTGATGCCCTGGCAGAGCTGGGCTGGTGGGGGCCCCTGTGTGTCTTGACTATCTTGCTTGGCAGTGCTTCCTGTATGACCCTACTGCTGTTGTGTGTGGAACTGTCTTGGTGTGTGTGCATGAGCAGAAACCCAAAGCCAAAATAATTTTCAAAGCTGTCAGCTCTGTTTCCTGCAGACTCATGCTCCCCACTGCCTTTTCATTTCCACTGGAGGAAAGAGAGGCTGCTGCTGAATAACTTTGTCTTTCTTGAATTGTTTACTACATCAAACACTCAATACCCACAGCACAGAATGTTATAATGTTAACATCTTGGTGGAATTAGGTTTAGTTATTTTTTTTATTAAAGAAATAAAACATTATAGGTTGAGTTGAACCCTCTTTGTACTGTCCTTGAGCCTATTTTCTTCCCCCTTCTTCCAGGAAACCAGCCTCCTGAACTTGTATGGTTCTTTTTGTTTTTATGCTTTTACCCCACGTATGTTTAAATCCGTAAGTAACAGACAACATTGCTTTGTATGTTTTAAACGTGTATATAAATGATATAGTAATAAGATTTGATTCTTTTCACTCAATTTGGAAGGCTCACAGCTATGAAATGTCCGCTGATTTTCCATTGCCCTATTGATGAGCATTTAGATTGTTTTAAAATTTTCAATATTGCAACAATGAAATAATAAACATCCTTTTACATGTCATTACACATAGGAGAGAGTTTTTCTAGGATACATACATTAGATGTAAAACTAGCTGTTATAGAGACACATATCTTCATTTTAGCAAGGTATTTCCAAATCTCTCTCTAAAGGAGTTTAAACAATTTGCACTCCCTCCAAAATGACTGTGCTCATTTCTTGTGTAAACTTGGCAATGTTGAACTGTTTAATTTTGGACAATTGGATAAGTGTGAAATGGTATTTCTCTGCTTTAATTGGCATTTTCCTGATTATTAATTAGGTAAAGCATGTTTTAATATATTTTTAGGCCATTTTGATTTACATTTCTGTGAACAATTTTTATATTTTGTCTGTCTATTGGGCTGTTTGTCTTTTACTTATTGTAGTGTTTTCCTTACATATTTTAAATATTAATCCTTTGTTGGTCAAATGCATTGCAAATTCCTCCTCCAAGACTCTCACTTGTCTTTAGGCTTTGTTCACGGAGTCTTTGATCATATAGAATTCTTAAATTTTAATGTAATCCAATTTATTTACCTTTCTCTTTTGTGCTTTATTTGAATATTAAGAAATCCTTTCCTGATTTGATATAAAAATATCTTCCTGAATTTTCTTCTAATAATTAAATTTTTTTTTAACTTTTAGATTTAAATCCATCTGGAGTTTACTTGCAATATTTTGTGTTATTTTTCATATGTAATAGAGCTCCAATGTTAATTTTCCAACATGGTGAGCCATTTGTTGTGACACTGTATATCAAACAGTCCATTCTTTGCCTACTCTGTTGTAATCACCCCTGTCTCCAAAAATGCATGGGTCTCTTTCTGGACTTTCTAGTTTATTCCATTAGTCTCTGTATCTCTACATTTCCATCACTGTTGTATTGTGTGTTTTGATGTCTGCAACATAAGTCCCTTTTCTTTGTATTCTTTCTCAAAATTCTTTTGGCTATTCTTGGCCTTTTTTACTTTCATATGATTTAAATTTTTTCTCTAGTTTTATTGAGATATAACTGTCATACATCACTATAAGTTTAAGGTGTACAGCATGATGGTTTGGCTTAATACATTGTGAGATGCATATGATTTTGATTGACCTTTTAATGGAATGCTTCCTTCCCACCTCTTTCAGCAGGTATGTTTGTTTCTTCCACTCATCTCCATTCCAAAGATCTGGATGCCAGCTCCAATCCTGTCACCAGATAGCCATCTGTTCTTGGGTGAGTCATCTAACCTCTCTGGGTTTTAGTTTCTCATCTGTCAGATCTGTTCTGCCTACCTCACTGAAGTCCTAAGCTGATCAAAATGAGATAAGGGTGTGAGAATGCTTTGAACAGATAAAACACTGAGGTAAAGTAAAAAAGAGTTAAAAACAATAATCTCAGGATTGACTTGAAACAAAAGTCAGACTGTTTTACCATCAACTTTCTGCTTTCTCTACCCTTCCTGACTCTTCTTTCTTGCAAACTTCCATGGTCGTGAAACACAGAGGTCTTCTATTGGGGTAGACTTATTATGATAATGGATCAGAAGCAACTTGGATTCATAAAGCCTGGGTCCAATTTTAGCCTCTAACTTTGTGACTTAAGATAAGACACTCAAACTCTTTGATCTCAATTTATTCATCTCTACAAAAGGCATAATAATTCCCTCCCTGAGCTAGTTTTGTGAAATTCGAAAGAAATAATGCAGATGAAAGTACTTGGTAAAATGTGAAGCCTTATAATAATCAGAAGGAGTTATTATTAGTGTTGTTGCTGATATTTACATGTGAAAGAGGACTTACAGGAAGGCAGTGATGTTTAAAGTGTTGAAGTACTTTGCTCCCACCACTTGGATCAAGGCATGTAGGAGATTCAAACCCATTTTTTCTGTAAGTATGGTCGACCCAATACAGTACCTACACAGTCTTCTAGAAGATGCAGGAAGTCTCTTTCTTAAATACCATTCCCTTTAGACTTTGCAGCTTGAATGTGTGAAGAAGTGGAGGTGGTTGGGAGTGCATGATGTCCGTCTGCACAACAAGGCAGAGCTGCTCTGAGGCAGGTGCTGGGCTCAGTACCGACTTGAGAAAGTGAGAGCCTCCAGGGTTCAAGGGTAGGAACACACTAGTCTTCGTACCCTTCTCACAGATACCATTTGGTAAAATGAACATAAAGCTCAGCCCCGATATTCTGTGAAAGGACTTCCCTTGGAGTGAGCATATGGTAGTGCCCCAGCATCTCTCTAACCCTTGCTACTCAGACAACTGGAACATCTTTTGCTCCTGTGCCAAAATCAGACTTGAGCTTGGGCCAAATGACATTCATGGGCTAGATGACATGAAACTGTAACCTGCCTGCTTAATCTAGATACAGCACGCCCTTTTCCTTGGTAATTGGGTTCTTGCCTTTTCCTCAGTTCTTGTGAAACAGAATTTCTTACCCGTTCTCTAGCCACTTTCATGGCTAATGCTGGACTCTACTGTTTTCACCAACAGTCTCTGCCAGACGTTGCTGGAATCCTTCTAAGGCTATATCAGTTTTACTACACTTGCCTTAGCATCTGACAGTGTCCACCTTTCTGCTGTGGTTTGGGCAGCGTCCTGGATTTTTTACCTGGGTTTGGATCCTAGTCTCCAGAACTCATGATCTGTCTGCCTTTCCTCTGGGGTCCATACAGTTCGTGACTGAATCTCATTCTTCTATCCTCATGAGACACATTCCTGCTCTGGCTCCCATGTTGATGCAAAGTCAACATTTAGGCTCTCCTTCCATACATTGTCTTGTTTAGCTTTAAATTGTAGATGAAGCATGTGACTCTTTTCTTTTTGATTTGTAAGTTCTGAGTCTAGGACCACTTTGTGAAATCTCTCAAACAGACCACAGCTGACTTTATTATTTTGTTTCAAATGTGGACATAAAACTTAGGAATAGGTGTTCTAGGAGAAGCTGTGATTGTATATTTAGACTCTCCTTCATGAATAAAGGACAAATTCTGCCAGCTACTGGGAGTTTCCCCATCAGAAAAGAGCTGACCTGCCCAAGGTCACAACCCCTCCTTGGGGCAGCTCACATCCCATGACTGCTTGATGTAGTCACAGCAATCAGAGGGAAAAGAGTTTAAAGGTACAGCCCCTTATGACAACTCTGAAAGACCATTTCATTTTAGGGATCCCCATGAGGTCAGCTGAGACTTTGTGACAAGCCTGCAGCCCCTCCCTCTGCTCATTTCTGCCTCCTTCCCTTCCCCTGCAGGAGCTGACCCTTTGAACTCTCTTACTTCTTATGCACAAGTCTCCATCTCAAGTCAAATTCTCTCGAGACACTGCAGCAGGTGCCCACAGATATTTTCTTGCTCAACAACCCAAACTCTCCATTAACTCACCACCTCCTTTCTCTGTAAATTCATCCTCCCTATGGTAGGAAACATAATGCCCATCCCCACACAAAGATGTCCACCCTAATCTCCAAGAACCTGTGAATGTGTTACCTTCTATGGTAAGAGAGATTTTGCAGATGTGAGTAAGCTTACTGACCTTGAGATAGGGAGATTATCCTGGATTATTCAACTGGACCCAGTCTTATCACCTTAAAAGCAGAGAACCTTTCCTTACTGTGGTCAAGATGTGATGACAGAAAAAAATCAGGGCGATGGAACATTGTTGGCTTTGAAGGTGGAGGATGAGGCTACAAGCTAAGGAAAGCAGGCAGCTTCTAGAAGCTGGAAAGGGCAAGGAAATGGATCCTCCCGAGAGTCTCCAGAAAAGAACACAGCACGCACTACTGACACTTTGTTTTAACCCAGTGAGACCCGTGTAAGACCTCTGACCTACAAAACTGTAAGATAATAAATTTGTGTTGCTTTAAGCCACTAAATTTGTGAAATGTGTTACAACAACAGGAAACTATTATAACCTTAGGGGTCATGTTAATAAATACTTGCTCCCTTGTGTGGCCTTGTTGTGTACTTCACCTGTGTGAGCCTTAGTTCTCTCTGTAAAATGCTTAATTTGGGCCATATGCTTGCAAAACCCCTTCTAATGACATTTTATGGCCCTAAAGGCTAGATTCCCTACTTTGCAACATTTATCTTTTCCTTCTAATGAGACATTGTTTGCTTGTCTATTTTTTTTTAACATCTTTATTGGAGTATAATTGCTTTACAATAGTGTGTTAGTTTCTGCTTTATAACAAAGTTATACATATACTACGTTCCCATATCTCTTCCCTCTTGTGTCTTCCTCCCTCCCACCCTCCCTATCCCACCCCTCTAGGTGGTCACAAAACACCGAGCTGATCTCCCTGTGCTATGCGGCTACTTCCCACTAGCTATCTATTTTACGTTTGGTAGTGTATATATGTCCATGTCACTCTCTCACTTTGTTACAGCTTACCCTTCCCCCTCCCCATATCCTCAAGTCCATGCTCTAGTAGGTCTGTGTCTTTATTCCCGTCTTACCCCTAGGTTCTTCATGACCTTTTTTTTTTTTTTCTTAGATTCTATATATATGTGTTAGCATACGGTATTCGTTTTTCTCTTTCTGACTTACTTCACTCTGTATGACAGACTCTAGGTCCATCCACCTTACTACAAATAACTCACTTTCACTGCTTTTTATGGCTGAGTAATATTCCATTGTGTATACATTGTATATAATATTCCATCTTCTTTATCCATTCATCTGTTGATGGACACTTAGGTTGCTTCCGTGTCCTGGCTGTTGTAAATAGAGCTGCAATGAACATATTGGTACATGACTCTTTTTGAATTATGGTTTTCTCCGGGTATATGCCCAGTAGTGGGATTGCTGGGTCATATGGTAGTTCTAGTTTTAGTTTTTTAAGGAACCTCCATACTGTTCTCCATAGTGGCTGTATCAATTTATATTCCCACCAACAGTGCAAGAGTGTTCCCTTTTCTCCACACCCTCTCCAGCATTTATTGTTTCTAGATTTTTTGATGATGGTCATTCTGACCGGTCTAGTTTGTCTTCACACTGATTTCTAAATTTCTTCTTCCCATAACTTCATAACCATACGAAAAAGGCATCTCAGTTGGTGAACAATTTATGAACTAAACCCTGATGACCAGTGGATTTTGTCATTTTTCTCTCACTAGTGGACCTGCATGTATAATTAAAATTTTTTTGTTTATGCTGAAAATTGTTCATTAAAAGTAGGTACCAAACTTACAGGTGCAATCTAAGGTAGCAGTGTTCTAGCTGTTGGTAAAAGTTAACTCAGCCTTTAGGGAAATCCACCATTTTTAGAATTTAAAAAAATGTCCTTAGCCTGATTTTTGTTAGGAGTAAGTATAATAAAATGTGTCTGTAATTACAATACTTATAAACCCACTAGACATAGTTGTTATGATGGAAAAAAACTAGACTCTAAAATGGGATAAAAATAAAACCTCACTTGGCCCCTTCAACCTCCTTGTGGGAAACCAATACAGTTGCCAGTTGATTAAGTGCTCTGTGTTAAGAAAAGCTGAGCTGACCTCAAAATAATAATGGCAATAGCACGGTGATAATGATGACTCTTTGCCGCATTTATCTAGCATGTTGTTTTTCAAAGCACTTTCTGTCTATTTAGTTGTTTGAGCCCCAAGTTCTCAGTATTTCCCTAAGAAAGTGGGGGAGGTGGAGAGGGCAGGCATCGTCCACCTGATTAGACAGATGAGGGAGCCCTGTCTTACAGAGTCTAAATGACCCTCCTGTTGGCCTGGGCCTGGGGATGCTCTCTACACAAAGATCCAAGTCTACTATAGCTCACTCTTCCTGGCAGTTGGGTCACCCAAAGCAAGGTCAAACCCTGTCTCCAAGGACCTTATACTGCAAAACTAAGGCCACCAGAAACAGTTCTTTCTTTGCTCTCAATAGAAAGAATAAAGTCACTAAAAATTAGTCATTAAAGTTAGCTGCGGAAAGGCCAAAGAGTTGAATGGATGAGAAAGAAAATCCTAAGAAACCTAGAAGTGGATTCCAGGCTGTTACCCATCTCATTGGGGTTGGTGATGCTGGCCGATGATGTGTCCACCTGTATCAGAGTGGAGGAAAAGCACACCTTCTGCCTCCTTCCTGGCCCCACTCATATTGCTTGGAGCAACTGCCAGGAGCCTTGCACATCATGGCCTCTGTAAAACGACATCACCAACACCATTGCTACTTGTTCCTACCCCTATCCCCCAACCCAGGTGCAATTAGATTGACTAACCTTGAAGGAGACAAGACAACCTTAGGCCAGTGGTACAAAAAGGAAAAACCCTCAAAAGCATCTCCAACTCATCTGAACAATGAAGGATGAGACTAGGTCTCCTCAATGATTCCATTCATTCCAACAAGATCTCATGTTACATTTGGTGTAGTAGTATAATTTTGATCTAAAAGATCTGGGTTTGAGAGCCAACTGGTGTCTCTGACTGGGCTATAATGTGATCTTGGTGATTATCACTTAGGCTCCATGAGGCTCAGTTCTCTCGCCGGTGAAATGGGTGGTAACAGTAAGTTTCCTTTCCTATAACTCTATAAGGTTGTCATGGGAGAGAAATGTTATGACTTTATTGATGGTGCTATCATTGTAAGTGAAGCCTAGTACTAACAACGATATCACAAGAATCAGCAATTGTGGTAGTGCTGGGAAGGCACTTCTGAGATTATTCATCGTGTGGGGATACTTGTTGGAGAAGTTTCTGGTGTTGAGAAAATGTATACTGTGTCCTTTCTTGAATTGATTCCTTGGGGCTTTACAAAGATCCTAAGAGCTAGACCATGTTATTTTCACATTACACAACAAAAATCTAAGGCAAAAAACTAAGAGAGACAGAACTGTGGTTTTAAAACTGTTATCTTGAGCCCTCAGTGGCTTCTGCAGCCTTCTAGTGTTGGCAGGTACACCTAGCACTTCCAATATAGGACAACCTTGACCCTTTAGAGCCTTGCTACAGTGGCTTGTTGTGTGTCTTAATCATGAGAAGGAAGTATGGTTGGCATTAGAAGTTGCTTCATATAAGGCAGAATGATCCACTATGCAAAGAGTCATTGATATGTCAACTAATCCCTGCTCTATGATTGATGTATGAGTGCCCACTAAGAATATCCTCAGCAAGAACTTTCTAGCACTATGATTTTTTCTGACAGAGTCCATGTTGTGTGTTCTCCCACCACAGAGTGGTGTTTTGGGGAAGTGACTGCCAGCCAGGAATTTACCCAAGGCCTCTTTCATCAAGGTGAGGCCCATGTGACTAGTTCTCACCAATGGGATGTGATGTGTGTCAATTGTAGGCCAAGGTGGGTAGGAAGTGGGTGTGCCATTCTCACTTTCTTCTTTCCTGTCAACCAGGTAGATGCAGAAGATCCAGCATAAACTTCAAAGACCCTAGAAGACGGTGAAGCCACAAGATAGGAGGCACCTCGGTTTCTGAATCACTGCCTTGACAAACTCTCATTTGGGCCTTATATAAGGGAACAATGAATCTATTGTGTTAAAGCACCAAGATTTGAGTGTTATCTGTTATACTAGCTATTGTACTATAGATTCCAGTGAAAAGAGATCCACCAGTACCTCAGACCTGGTCCCAATCCCCTGCCATCTTAGAAACCATTGACTTCCTTCCCTGTGGGCACCACATCACCCATGCTAAGCAGCTTTCTTTGTGCTATATATAGTTGTAGAGCAGCTGGCCTGCTTGTCAAGAAACCAATAAATCTATGTTTGGCAAAACAGTAGTTTTCATCAGTAAGTGACCTTAAGATAACATTTACATTGCTGGAGACATCATTCCAACCCTGAACCAGTGGCATCCCAACTCAGGCCCTCCTGGTGGCGTGAGGCAGGAAAACTAATGAAGTGTGGGGATTATTAATGACTTTATCTTCTCACTCACCCAGCCCCTCCCCCTTTTCAAACTTGCAAATATGTTCAGCAGTGTCAGATCTGTTCATCTATTTTTTACATGTAAATAGAACCTATCTCTTTGGAATTTTGCAGAGAAGATGGCTGCCACGTGAGCATACTAGCTCGTATCTGGAAGCAACCAGACTTGAGCTGTTAAGACACAGGTTCGAGGGGAAAAAGATCTTCACAGGACCCGGCTCTCTCGGGTCAATCACAGTTCCCATTGGCCCTAGTGCCCTCAGAGGGGAAAAAATAATTTTAGTTTTCCATGGTAGCATCACAGGTGGTAACAGCTGTTTTAGAAGACACAGAGACAGCAACAAGTTCTAGAACATACTCACAATTTCCTCGGTCACAGTGAGATCAATGCGTTCTGTAGAGAGTCTTGTGAACTTCTAATTAGTTGACTTCAAGCAGTAAGCAAGAAACAGTCCTGTAAAGATAGACAGTGGAGGTCAGAAACAAGAAGTCTAGAGAATTCAAATTGCTTTGTTTTTAAATTTAATAACATTTACTCTTTTTAAAATTGTAAGCAGTACACGTTCATTTTAGAAAAGGTAGAAAATACACATTAGAAAAAAGATATAAAACTCTTCTGTGATCTCACTATCCAGACGTAACCACTATTAACCCATGGAACCCTTATAGGTTGCTTCATGAATATTTATATATATGGATATATATTTCTCTATTACTTTAGTTTACAAAACTGGTTTACGGCACATACTGTTTTGTGACCTGCTTTTTATTCATTGAATAAGATATGATGAACATCTTTTGCCAAAAAATAAACTTCAGCTGTATGGCAGACAGCTCCTAAGATGGTTCCCGATGATTCCTGCCCCCTGCGTCCTAACTGTTGTGTGATCCACTCCCCTGGAGTGTGGGCTGGACTTCTGACTTACTTCTAACTGGTAGAATATGGCACGAGTGATGGGATGTCAGTTCTGAGACAAGGTAACAAAAAGACCTGCTCACCCTCTCCTGCTCTCTGGCTTGTTTACTGTGGGGAAACCACCTGTGATATTGTGAACCACCCTGCAGAAAGGAGGGCAGTGGAACTGAGTCAAGGAACTGAGGGAGACCTTCAACCAACAGTCTCAGAGGAACTGGTTCCTGCCAACACCCTCTGGAATGAGCCTCCAGGTGGATCCTCTCCAAGTCAAGCCTTGAAGTGATTCAAACACCTTGACTGCAGTCTTAGGAGAGGCCCTGAGTCAGAGGACCCAGTTCAGCTGTGCTCATAGACTCCTGACCTACAGAAACTCTGAGATATGTTTGCTGTTTAAAGCTGCTAAGTGCTGGGATAATGCAGCCAGAGATAACTAATACAAAACACATAGTTTTTAGTAGTTGTTTAGTATTCCAGTGTAAGGTTTACTCAATCTTTTATTGCTGCACATTTGGTTATTTTATTTTATTTATTTTGCTATTATAAACGTGGCTGCAATGAATGTCATTGTAGCTAAATCTTGGTACACACCCTTCATTCTTTCCTGAAGATAAGTTCCTTGAAGTGGAATAGCTGGATTTTAAAGGATTTGCATCTTTTAAGTCTTTTTTTCTTTTTTAAAACATCTTTATTGGAGTAAAATTGCTTTACAATGGTGTGTTAGTTTCTGCTTTATAACAAAGTGAATCAGTTATACGTATACATGTTCCCATATCTCTTCCCTCTTGCGTCTCCCTCCCTCCCACCCTCCCTATCCCACCCCTCTAGGTGGTCACAAAACACCGAGCTGATCTCCCTGTGCTATGCAGCTTCTTCCCACTAGCTATCTATTTTACATTTGGTAGTGTACATATGACCATTCCACTCTCTCACTTTGTCACCGCTTACCCTTCCCCCTCCCCATATCCTCAAGTCCATTCTCTAGTAGGTCTGTGCCTTTATTCCTGTCTTACCCCTAGGTTCTTCATGACCTTACTTTTTCTTAGATTGCATATATATGTGTTAGCATACGGTATTTGTTTTTCTCTTTCTGACTTACTTCACTCTGTAAGTCTTTAAAGATGCTATTCCCAATTGCTTGCTGGTAGGATTGCACCAATTTACACCCCTGCTGGCTGTAGCTTGGAGTGATTGCTGGCCCACACCAAAGGGTTTACGTTTCTGAAGCATATTTTTGGTTAATTTCAACCACTCTGTCCTGAGCTGTGTCTCCATGCAAACCAGTTGGAAATAAAACCAAAATCAAAATAAAAAACCTGAGAATGAAGACTAAGTTTGAATATTCAAAACTACTAGATCATTTGATGCTAAATTGTTTATTCAAAGTACTGTTGCTTTGAATTCAGTCAAATGAATTCAACCACCCTCAAATTATTATTCTTATTTTTCAGTGAGCACTGAACTTCTGAATATGTGATAATGCTTATCTTCCTCAGGAACTTTGAGAAGGAAAACAATGCTTGTTGAAGTCAATGTAACAATGGGCTATTTTGAAAATCTTAGTTTATTTCAGTCACACAAAGGATTGTCAGTAAACTCAACTTTTTAAGTTACCACCCTGGATGGACTGAATTCAAAAGACATATTTTTTGGAAGCATTTTGCATACACAGATACCACCGCCATTTCCAAATTGCAACTTCACTGTTGGGAAAGAATAAATATTTTAATGAATGCTATATATTTTAACAGGCTCTGAACCCTGCGGTTGGTTTAAGCTAAGGGTGCAATTTCAGCCATCTAAATAAGTAAATAAATGAGGAAGAAAATCCATGTTAATTGCAGTAATTTGTGGTACTTTCAAATTCTTAATTAAGAAATAAAATAGGATTCATTATTCATGCCTATTGTAGATGACATGCATAGATCACCATTACAACCCGATGCAAGACCTAAATTTATTGCCATAAATGAAATAACAGAGGGAAACCACTGGTGCCTTATGGGCTGAAATGTGCAAGCACAAAGAGGGAGGAGAGAGCACTGTGCAAAATGCCTGTCCTTCATATATGCCCTTGTTTCTGACTTGGGTATTGCATTATACCAAAGCATCTCCCCTGAACCTGGAGTCCTGTCTCTCCCTCCTACCTCTGGTCTAGTTCTTCCCTCAACCTCACATAGAATTTCTCTGAGCCTGTATGGCAACCCTGCTAGAGTCAACTTTTCCCCAATTATCTGCCCCAGGTTGTTTGTGTGCCTGGACTTCAGGTCCCTGCCAGCCTCGTTCTACAAAGGTGGGAAGAAGAGAAGAACTTTCCTTATAACTAGAGGCATTCTGACTCACGCTGCCTTTTGATAATTAAGCATGAAATTAAACTAAGGAGAACATACAATTTATCACACAGAAATCACTTTTATCTGAGACAAATGCTTAGTTGGACAGAACACCAGACAAACTGGGACTGTCCCAGACAAACAAAGATGCTTGGTGCCTGCAATGAAAACCTTACCCTAGGGGTAGGGTGGGGGTGGACATAGGTTTTCAGGCAGATAAGAAGGAATTCTGCTTTGATGATGTGGGTTGTAGGGGTAATGTAAATGGACAACTTGAAAAAAGGACACTGATACAGTTGGCTGTGGGTAGAGATGGCTGGTCATTGTGCTTTCATTAGGAATACTAATATGGACTCTGGATGTGCCTCTTTCAGGCCCTCTCTCTCCTGCTGCCTACTCCTCTTTGTCCTGCAGGCTGGGATGGACACCCCATAGGCAGTTGGCATGTCTGTTGACTCTATGTCTGCTGACAATTGCAGTCAGCTCAACAATGGAAAGGGTACAGAGCATGAGCATGTTGGAGGAGTTTGAATGACTCAAGACAAAGGAGAATAAAGGGAAATATCCAGTGAAGATCTCCAAAAGGAATGAGGCATCTTGTCAGGGATTAAACCTGACATGTTTTGAGCAAGTAAGACAATTTTTGGTTTTACCTGTAGACCCAAGGAAAATCAGAAATTAGATTAGGAGCTTGGGATTGACATGTACACACTGCTATCTTTAAAATAGATAACCAAAATGGATCTACTGTATAGCACAGGGGACTCTGCTCAATACTCTATAATGACCTAAATGGGAAAATAATTTGAAAAAGGGTAGATAAATGAATATGTATAACTAAATCACTTTGCGGTACATCTGAAACTAACACAATATTGTTAATCAACTATACTCCAATATAAAATAAAAATTTAAAAAAGAAATTAACACATATAGTTCTCAGATGCCTATTATATTCCAAATGGGAAGACATAAGAATACTCTGAAACAGACTTCTTGTTCAAAGGGGCCTTATGAAGTAGATTCTTTCATAGTCAAAGTCTCCTCTCTTTTGAAAGGAAAACCAGAGAAAGACCTGGACTTGGGTAGCTCTACTTACTGAGCCAGTCTGTTCTTTTCTCAGATCTCACCCATGCTGAAGTCCCCCATGGAATTCACAAGGTCTGAAATGAGTGTCCATATCTCATGGTATTCCATTTCTCAAAGCATTCTTCCTCCCTGGCTACATTTGGATGGAGACCAGACCATTGTAGGACTTGGGGGCCCATTGTTGTGGGAAATGTGATGATTATCTCCATTCCTGACCAAATGGAATCATTCTTCCTTTAGTTTTCTGATGATTTATAATAAAAAAGATATGGAGCTTTTCCAATTTCAGAAGTAAGCCATGGAGAAACAAATTCAAAATGCATCCATAAAAGTGGAAGCTAGATACCAGACTAGAAAGGAAAAAAAACCCATTATATAAAGTGTCCTACAGAATTCACTGTTTATTTGTGCTAGGTACTCTGACTTGGCTTAGTAGTGAGTAAGAGCAGGATGCTAAGAAGATGTAATGAAAGATGGGAGAAATGTGGGCAGGAGATCTCTGAGCCCTGAGAAACACACTGGGAAATATACCTTGTTAATGCTATTTCAAGGAGGACTAGGAGAATTAGTTGCTGAAGTTCTTTTGAAGAGAGGCCTTAAATCATGTCTCAACAATTACATTTGAGAATGTTCATTCTTTTATTTGTTCATTTCACTTAACAAGGCTTTATTCAGCATCTTCTTTTTCCTAGATATAGTATTAGGTGCTGTAGAATCAAGGGGAGCAAGACAGGGGTGTACAGCCTTACAGGGATTTCTACTTTTAAGATGGCAGTATTAAGTCAGCCCTGCCCACTTCTTTCTGAATTCATTCCAAAACAAGAAAAATGAAAAATAGAAATGCAAATTTCACCTTTGTTGAGGAAGGGTTGCCAAATTAAAGTTTCAACCAGGGGCAGGTGGATGTTGAAAGATGTCTGAAACCAAAGACCTTAAATGAGGCTGGCAGAGCTCAAATTTCATCAAAGAGGACAGAATCAACAACATCTTTTGAGGAGCAACTGGTCTACAGTGAATAGGCTGTCTATGAGAGCATCTCTGGACCCCGTTTGGCTCCACTGAGGAGAAGGGGAGATGGTATAAACAAGAAAATACCTAGGTATGCCATCTCTGTAGGAAGTAGTCTGTTGGGGTGGGAGGCAGACTGGAGAAGATAGGTTCAATAATAACCAGTCTTGCAACTGCCAATCTCTTCTTTCTTCTGGAAAGAAGTAAAGGCTACATCAACATGTACACATATGCATACACACAACCCTGAGTATCATAAAGTGCATCCCTGTAAATGAGAGAGGCTCTCTGCTGGTTGCTATC
Organism: Leucopleurus acutus; assembly: GCF_964270905.1. Classification (NCBI taxonomy): domain Eukaryota; kingdom Metazoa; phylum Chordata; class Mammalia; order Artiodactyla; family Delphinidae; genus Leucopleurus; species Leucopleurus acutus. The sequence continues at coordinate 28,519,647 of NC_139155.1, forward strand.
ATAGCCTAGTCCCTGGCCCATAAACTCTATGCAAAACAGCTGGTTAAGAAAGAGCTCAACTCAGTCAAATATGAGTCAGAATAGAAAAGAAACTATCAGAAGAGCTCTACAAAGATACTGTAAGAAAAGAAGGTAATAATTAGAGAAAACAAAGGGACAACATATACAAAATTGTGTTGCCATAGAGCTAAAGGAAATTGTGCCAAATGAGCATAAGCAAACAAAAAATTAAAAAAAAAAACCTCAATGATAAAGATCACTTATATAAAATAAGAGCTCAATGAAGAAGTCTCAAGGAAGAGCTCAAGAAGTCCGTTGTCAAGACAACTGAGAGACAAAAAATGAGCTAGAAGAGCTCAGGAAAGAAGTGGAAGAGAAGAAAAGTCATCACAAAAATTAGGGAGCCATCAGAGGTAACAAAAAGGTAACCACTTGCTCAAAATACAAAAGTAGGATTAAGAACGTGATTGGTAAAGTCAGCAAAGCAAAATGGAAATGAGTAGTTAAAAAGGATCAGAAAAGGAACCTGATAGCTATGGAAGATGAAAGAGACAATAGACTTATTCATATGCATAAAAAGACCAAACATTACTTGTTTTATATGTGATCTTTTTACTAAAAGAAAAGAATAGAAAATATATTTGGAGAAATAGAATCACAAAACATTTTCCAGAAATAAGATATTTAAATCTACACACAAAGCAAAACCAAACCAAACTAAACCAAACAAAACCCCAAATGTAAACTATCTCAGGAAAAGTTGATACAAAAATAATAACCTAAAAGGAAAAAAAAGACTCTTTTACCATCCAAACAAAGAACTGAAACAAACAAAATAAAATGAAACCAAAAACAAAATTTCTTTTCTAAAGGGTGAAAATTAGGTTGGTTTCAGAGTTTTTCACAGCAACATGCTATGCTGGAAGACAGTGGAACATGCTTACAGTAACCTCATTAAGAATTAAATAAAAAAACATCTATGGTCAAACTTTTGTTCAAGTATAAATGCTGCACCAAATATCTAATAACCCAGAAAATGTGGTTACCAGGATCTTGTCTGGAGTAAACTATAAGCTGAACTTCAATCAATCAGTAGAAGGAGGATGGAAAAACTATGGCACAAGGATAGGTGTTGCATTTTTAACAATTTAGGATTAAGACAAAAAAACCCAAACAAACAACTGTGACAATTATGGTTACACAAAACAATGTAAATTTTAATGAACTGTAATGCCATGAAAAACATGGAAACTGACAAAATTCAAAAGGTGAAGGGAGATACAAGGTGGGAGGTAGGCAAGGGCCAAAATTTACCAATTAGGTCTAATGAATCAAGTAATACAGGGAACTGTATTTAGAATTGTGAGATTACAAGATTAGCAGAACTATCATGATCATCAACATCATCACCACCATCAACTAAAATTGGGTAGAATAGAAAAATGAAAAATGGGAGAAATATGTAAATTTCATCATTTTTTTTCCAGGTTAGAGAATCTTTAATTGTCAAGAAGATGGTGATAGACAATAGCTACTAAGGATATACATGATTAAGTATATTATATTTAGTATTATAAAGATAACCACTTAAAGAATGAAAAATATTAAAAATTTCTTAACTATAACTATGAACCCCCACATAAACCAAATTTAAAACCAAAACAAAACACAGACCATAAGGTGAAATAAAAGCAGAAAGCATATAACGTTACAACTAAGTCCAAGCATACCTAGCAAATGAAAAAATATAAATGGAAAAAATGTATCACTCCAAAGAAATAGATTCTTAGCTTAAATTACAAAGCAAAAAAGAAAATTGTATGCTGTGTACAAGAGACAAAACAAAATGACTGGAAAGTTGAAAATAAAAGGATGGGCAGAGACCTAATGGGCAAAGGCAATCAAGCAAACAAAAACAAAAACAAAAACTAGAGATCAACTTTAATATCAGACATATCAAATTAAGTTGAATTCAGTGCACAAAACAGTATAATGACACAAAGATGGGAACTTTATTGCAATCTATAGTACTGCTCTAAATATTATGAGTATTTACGCACCAAAGAATATAGCAGCAAATTATTAAGCTGAAAGGCAACACATATAAAAATAAAGGCAGAGACACATGAAAGGTAAAAGACTAATATAATTTCCTCAGTTCAAAGGAATTAGAGAATGCTGTTTTTTAATTCAAGTATAGTTGACTTACAGCATTATATTAGTTTCAGGTGTACAGCACAGTGATTCAATGTTTTCACGGATTATTACAGATTATAATAGTAAAATCTTTTATAGTAACAGAGGTTGGACTAATGGCTATAATTTCCTGTGTTGTACAACATATCATCGCTGCTTATCTATTTTATACATAGTCTCTTTTTTAAAAATCAATTAATTAATTTATGGCTGTTTGGGTCTTTGCTGCACCCGGACTTTCTCTAGCTGTGGCAAGTGGGGGTTACTCTTCATTGCAGTTCATTCTCTTGTTGCAGAGCATGAGCTCTAGGCATGCAGGCTTCAGTAGTTGTGGCATGCAGGTTCAGTAGTTGTGGCTCGCAGGCTCTAGAGCTCAGGCTCAGTAGTTGTGGCACACGGGCTTAGTTACTCCTTTGTATGTGGGATCTTCCTGGACCAGGGATTGAACCTGTGTCCCCTGCATTGTCAGGCAGGTTCTTAACCACTGCACCACCAGGGAAGTCCCTGTACATAGTCTCTTAATCCCATACCCCTATCTTGCCCTCCCCCATCCTCTCCTTATTGGTAACCACTAGTTTGTTTTCTGTATCTGTGAGTCTGTTTCTGTTCTGCTATGTACATTCATATTTTTTATTTTTTTAGATTCCACATATAGTATTTGTCTTTCTTGTTCTAATTTATTTCACTAGATTTAATACTCTTTAGGTCCATCCACATTGCTGCAGATGGCAAATTTCATTCTTTTTTATGGCTGAATAATATTCCATGGTATATATGTACCACAACTTCTTCATGCATTTGTCTGGTGATAGACACTGGGTTGCTTCTATATCTTGGCTACTGTAAATAGTGCTGTTATGAACATTGGATGCATGTATTCTTTCAAATTAGTGTTTTCTTTTTTCCAGGTATATACCCAGGAGTGGAATTGGTGGATCTTATGGTAGTTCTATGTGTAGCTTTCTAAGGACCCTCCATATTGTTTTCCATAGTGGCTGCACCAATTTACATTCCCACCAACAGTGTACATGGGTTCCCTTTTCTTCACATCCTCTACAACATTTCTTATTTGTAGACCTTTTGATGATCACCATTCTGACAGGTGTGAGATAATCTCTCATTGTTTTGATTTGCATTTCCCTTAACAATTAGTGATGTTAAGCATCTTTTCATGTGCCTGTGAGCCATCTGTAAGTTTTCTTTGAAAAAATGTCTCTTCAGTCTTCTGCCCTTTTTGATTGGATTGCTTTTTTTTATATTGAGTTGTAAGTGTTGTTTATATATTTTGGATATTAACCCCTTGTCAGTCATATCATTTGTAAATATTTTCTCCCATTCTGTACATTGTCTTTTCATTTTGTTGGTGGTTTCCTTTGCTGTTCAAAAGCTTTTAAGCTTAATTAGGTCCCATTTGCTTATTTTTGCTTTTATTCCAAATAATATTGCTGTTTTATGTCAAAGAATGTTCTGCCTATGTTCTTGGCTAGGAGTTTTATGGTTTCAAGTCTTACATTTAGGTCTTTAAACCATTTTGCATTTATTTTGGTATAAGGTGTAAGGAAATGTTCTAATTTCAGTCTTTTACATGTGTCTGTCCAGTTTGCCCAGCTCCACTTATTGAAGAGACTGTCTTTTCACCATTGTATATTCTTGCCTCCTTTGTTATAGATTAATTGACTATAAGCACATGGGTTTAATTCTGGGCCTCTATTCTGTTCCACTTGTCCATGTGTCTGTTTTTGTTACAGTACCATGCTGTTTTGATTTCTGTAGCTTCGTGTACAGTCTGAAGTCTGAGAGGGTGATACCTCCAGCTTTGTTCTTTTTTCTCAAGATTGCTTTGGCAATTCAGGGTCTTTTCTTGTTTTATATATATTTTAGGATTATTTCTTCTAGTTCTGTGAAAAATATCATGGACATTTTGGTAGGGATTGCATTAAATCTGTAGATTGCTTTCGGTAGTATGTCCATTTTAACAATATTAATTCTTCCAATTTGAGTGCATGGAATATCTTTCCATTTCTTTGTATAATCTTTAGTTTCCTTCATCAGTGTTTTATAGTTTTTAGAGTATATGTCCTTTGCCTTCTTGGTTACGTTTGTTCCTAAGTATTTTATTCTTTTTGAGGTGATTTTTAAATAAAATTGTTTTGTTACTTTACCTTTCTGACAGTTTATTATTAGTGTACAGAAAAGCAACAGATTTCTGTATATTACTCTTGTATCCTAAAGTTTTACTGACTTCATTTATTAGTTCTAATAGCTTTTTTGGTGGAGACTTTAGAATTTTCTATATAAAGTACCATGTCACCTTCAGATAGTGACAGTTTTACTTCTTCCCTACAAATTTGGATGTCTTTTATTTCTTTTTCTTGTCTGTTTGCTGTGGCTAGGACTTTCAAGTGGTGAGAGTGGGTATCCTTGTCTTGTTCCTGAATTTAGAGGAGAGGCTTTCAGCTTTTCACTGTTAAGTATAATATTAGCTGTGGGTTTGTTGTCAATGGCCTTTATTATGCTGATATATGTTCCCCTGTAACACTTTGATGAGAATTTTTATCATGAAAGGATGTTGAATTTTGTCAAATGCTTTTTTGGTATATTGAGATGATCATGTCATTTTTATTCTTCTTTTTGTTAATGTGGTGTATCACATTGATTTGTGAATATTGAACTATGCTGGTAGCCCTGGAATAAATCCAACTTGATCATGGAGTATGATCCTTTTATATATTGTTGGATTCACTTTGTTAATATTTTGTTGAGGATTTTGCATCTATAGTTATCAAAGATATTGACTTGGAATTTTCTTTTTTTCTGTCTTTATCTGGTTTTGGCATCAGGGTAATGGTTGCTTCATAGAATGAATTTGGGAGTGTTCCATCCTCTTCAGTTGGAATAGTTTGAGAAGAATAGGTATTAGCTCTTCTTTATATGTTTGGTAGAATTGCCCTGTGAAGCCAGGTGGTACTGGACTTTTGTTTGCTGGGGTTTTTTTTAAATTATAAATTAAATTTCACTACTAGTGATTGGTCTGTTCAAATTTTCTGTTTCTTCTTGATTCAGTCTTGGCAGATTGTATGTTTCTAGAAATTTGTCCATTTTTTCCATGTTGTCCAACTTGTAATATTCTCTTATGATTTTTTTGTTATTGTATCCTGCTTTCATTTCTTATTTTATTTATTTGGGTTCTCTCTCTTTTCTTCTTGGTGAGACTGGCTAAAGGTTTATCAATTTTGCTTATCTTTTCAAAAAACCCAGGTCTTGGTTTCATTGATCTTTTCAATTTTTTTGTCTCTATTTTATTTCCTCTCTGATTATTATTTCCTTTCTTCTGCTGACTTTGGGCTTTGCTTGATCTTCTTTTTCTAATTTCCTTAGGTGGTAGGTTAGGTTGTCTATTTGAGATTTTTCTTGTTCTTGAGGAAGGCCTGTATCACTATAAACATTTGTCTTAGAACTGCTTTTGCTGCACCCCGTAGATTTTGGAATGTTGCGCTTCCTTTTTCATTTGTCTTGAGATATTTTCTGATTTCCTCTTTGATTTCTTCATTGACCCATTGGGTTTCTAAAATTATTTTGTAATTTATTTATTTTATTTTATTTTCTTCGCGGTGTTGGGACTTTGTTGCTGCGTGTGGGCTTTCTCCTGTTGTAGGAAGTGAGGGCTACTCTTTGTTGCGTTGCGTGTCCTTCTCATTGCAGTGGCTTCTCTTGTTGCAGAGCATGGGTTCTAGGCATGCAGGCTTCAGTAGTTGTGGCATGCGGGCTCAGTAGTTGTGGCTTATGGGCTCTAGAGTGCAGGTTCAGTAGTTGTGGTGCCCAGTTGCTCCATGGCATGTGGGATCGTCTCAGACCAGGGATCAAACCTGTGTTCTCTGTATTGGCAAGTGGATTCTTAACCACTGTGTCCCCAGGGAAGTCCTGACCCATTGATTTTTTAGTATAATATTGTTTAGTCTCCACATGTATGTTCTTTTCCCATTTTTCTTTCTGTAATTGATTTCTAATTTCATATCACTGTGGTCAGAAAAAAGCTTAATATAATTTGTGTCCTCTTAAATTTGTTAGGACTTGTTTTGTGGCCTAGCATGTGATCTACTCTGGAGAAAGTTCCATGTGCACTTGAAAAGAATGTATTCTTCTGTTTTGTGCATATAATATCCTATAGATATCTATTAAGTTTAACTGCTCTATTTTGTCACTTAAGACTGCTGTTGCCTTATTGACTTTCTGTCTGATTATCTGTCCATTGATGTAAGTGGGGTGTTAACGTTCCATACTATTATTGTATTATTGTCAATTTCTCCCTTTATATCTGCTAGTATTTGCTTTATATGTATATGTGTTCCTGTATTGGGTGTATATATGTTAATGAGCATTAAATCCTCTTCTTGTACTGATCCTTTTATAATGCCCTTCTTTGTCTTTTGTTATAGCCTTTGTTTTACAGTGTATTTTGCCTGATATGAGCATTGCTACCCCTACTTTCTTGTCATTTCCATTTGTATGAAATATCTTTTTCTACCCTCTCACTTTCAGTCTGTGTGAACTTTTAGCTCTGAAATGAGTCTCTTGTAGGCAGCATATAGAAGGATCTCTTTTTTTTTTTTAACCCAGTTAAAAAAGACATCCTATGTCTTTTTTTTTTTTGCAATACGTGGACCTCTCACTGTTGTGGCCTCTCCCGTTGCGGAGTGCAGGCTCCGGATGCGTAGGCTCAGCGGCCATGGTTCACGGGCCCAGCCACTCCATGGCATGTGGAATCCTCCTGGACCGGGGCAAGAACCCGTGTCCCCTGCATCGGCAGGCAAACTCTCAACCACTGAGCCACCAGGGAAGCCCCACCCTATGTCTTTTGACTGGAGCCCATTGATTGGAGTCCATTGACATTAAAGTAATCATTTATAGATTTGTACTTATTGGCATTTTATTACTTGTTTTCTGGTTGTTTTGTAGTTCTTCTCTGTTTATTTCTACTTTTTATTTCTTGCCTTGTGGTTTGATGATTTTCTTTAGTAGTAAGCTTATGTTCCTTTCTTTTTAGTTTTTGTGTATCAATTGCAGGTTTTTGATTTGTGCTTACCCTGGGGTTCATATATGTTGATCTATAACAATATCTGCCTGTTTTAAACTAGTAGTCATTTAAGTACAAACACATCCTAAAAGATCTACATTTTTATTCCCCTCTCTCACATTCTGCATATTTTACATCTTCATTCTTATGCCTTAATATTTTATTGTAGATAGGTGATTTTATAACTTTTTAGTCTTTTAATCTCCCTACTGGATTTTTAAGTGGTTTTTCCTCAGTCCTTAATATATATTTGCCTTTCCTAGTGACATTTTCCATTTCCTATAGAATCTTACTCCTTTTCCCCTTAGAGAAGACCCTTTAAATTTCTTTTAAGACCGATTTAGTACAGATGAACTCTTTTAGTTTTTGTTTGCCTGAGAAGTTCTTGATCTCTTTTTCAGTTCTAAATAATAATCTTGCTGGTTAGAGTGCCCTAAGTTGCCAGATTTTTTTCCCTTTCAGCTCATTGAATACATTATGCCCCTCCCTTCTGGCCTGCGATAGTCTTATGTAAATTCCCTTGTATGTGACTCTTTGTTTTTCTCTTGCTGCCTTCATAATTCTCTCTTTATCTTTAACTTCTGCTACTTTAATTATGATGTGTCTTGGTGTGGGTCTGTTTAAGTTCATTTGTTTGGGACCCTCTATGCTTCCTATACCTGGATATTTGTTTCCTTCTTCAGGTTTGGGAAGTTTTCAGCCATAATTTCTTCAAATACATTTTTGATCCACTTCTCTCTCCTCCTTCTGGGACCCCTATAATCTGAACGTTGGTACACTTAATGTTATTCCAGATATCTCTTAAATTGTTTTCACTTTTAAAAATTTGTTTCTCTTTTTGCTGTTCTCATTGGGTGATTTCCATTATTCTATCTTCTAAATCACTTATGCCTTCTTCTGTATCAATTAGTCAACTATTCATTTCTTCTAGTGTTTTTTTTTTTTATTTCAGTGATTGAATTTTTTATTTCTGATTGGGTCCTTTTATATTTTCTTGTTCCTTGTTAAAATTTTCACTGTTTTCATCTATTGTTTTCCATAATTCAGCTAAGATTTTTATTTCCAATGCCTTGAATTCTTTATATGGTAAATTGTTTATTTCTGTTTAATTATTTATTTTTTCAGGGTTTTTCTCTTGCTCTTTCAATTGAGAGCAGTTTTTCTCCCTTTTCATTTTGCTTTAACTTTTTCTGTCTCTCTCTATGAATTCAGGTGAAACAGTTACCTATTGTCGTCTTGAATGGTTGTTCTTATGTGTGGACATCGCTATACAGACTGTGTGTGCCCAATGTCTTTGGTGGGAGACTTGGATTTGACATGACACAAGTCACATCTTTCCTCAGGGTGTGCTGGCAGCTCTCACCTTGGTGGGGGGTGGGGCTGGAGATGGAGGGGCTAAAGCTGGAACCGGGTGTGAGGCAGGACTTTCTCTCTGCTCAGTGGCCATCACCACCCTATCAGGGGTGGGGTCTGATCCCAAGCTGTCTCTGTTTCTTTGAAGTGTGTGTTTTCCCCTCTCCCAGCACCAGGACCCTTGCCCCACAGCAAAGGAGTGCTGAAACTAGGGGGGCTCAGGCAGTCTCTCTGCTTGTGTCAGCCACAGAAAAAGGCCAAGATTTCTCCTGTGTGCTGCCTGTGCAAGTGCCCACAATTGTTTCCCTGACTATGCTCAGAGGAAGACTTGGGCAGCATTAGGTGCAAGTCCCTGTTGACCCCCAGAGCAGATCACTGCCCCCAGCCTCTGCTGTCCATGCCCTGTTGTGGAGACGTATCACAGGGCAGGCTGGGCCTGCCTGGACTCTCAGAGTATATCAGGGCATAAAGTGTGGTTGGGGGGCTGCTGCCAGAGTTCTGGGCTGCTTCTAATGCTCTGCTTGAGCAAGTGCCAACAGTGGCTACTGCTACTCCAGCCAGGCTCTGCCCTAGGACTAGGTCGCCTCTGTGTCCACAGCCAAGTCTTCTCTTTGGTCGTGGCTGCCCCACATTCAGTGCCGTTCTGTGACACAGAGTGAGTGGGGCGAGCATTTGCTCAGCTTGGGCTGGGGTACATGAGGAGGCATACACCCAAGTGATGCCTGGCAGCCACCCATGTGATGCCTGGCAGTCACTAGGGCAGACTTCAATCAGAGAATGCTTTAAGTCACATTACACTTCTCTTGGGACTATCTATCCTTTACAACTCCTTCTATTTGTACAAATAGCTACAAGAAAATTTGACAAAGTCTCTGTCCTGCTATAGCTCCCCTTACACACTGCATAAAGGCCAAGTTACTCTGTGCTCTGGACCGTGCCTAGGTCTCCAGTCTTCTACTCTTCCTGTGTTCAGAGACATCCCCACAACTGGGAGTTCTCTTTTCCACACCTCCTTGCCTTTGTTTCAGCCCATGCTGTTTCCTTTCTCTGAATGCTCTTTACTCCAGCTGATACAGGCGGAGGTAAACTTTAAGACTTCATGATCACGCCATTTTTCTGGGAAACGTTCTTCGCCTCCAACCCCTGCCAGGCACAGGACACAGTTAGTGCACACTGACCCCTCACTGTGACTAACCCAGTTCTTTAGGACTGAGGCAACTGAGATATCTTTACTCCATATCATCCCTCATTCTTCATACGCAATTAGGTACTAAGTCCTGCCATCTCTTTCCCTATTATTTTCCACTCCCTCTGTAACACCCAGCCATCACCCCCTGCACTCCTGAGCACCTCTTCTCTGAGTATTTTGCCACCAGCCTCACCCCTCCTGCTGATTCAGCATTCTGCGCCTGTACCCATCGTCCTAAAGCACCACTTTGTCAAGCTAGCTCCTTTGCTCCAAGGTCTCCAATAGGCTCCCTTTCTTTTACAGTTAATTCCTTCAACTGATGTCGAAGCTTTCTGCAACTGGACATGATGCCCTTCCAAAATGGTTGTCCATCACTCCCATCTCATACACTGTTTCAGCCACACCAACAATCCCTCCAACGATTCCATGCACACATGCTATCACTAGGGCCTTGCTGTCATGCACCTTAATTAACTTCCTCACCTTCTCTCCCCTTTCTTTGCCTACACATCCAAATCCTTCTTCAAGAACAACTGCAAGGGAAACCTACCCAGCCCACTAGCCCATGATCTCTACTCCGAGCTCTTTTGATATTTATTACCAACACCCAGCTTGGTTTTATCATAATTTGTGCTATGAATTGCATTTATTTGGACATGTTTATTTCATTTGATAGACAGTAAGCCTCAGGAATGATATCTTGTGCTTTTTCTACATTGTCCTTGACATTCTGCAAGGAATCAAGAATATAGTAGGTGCTCAGCAATCATATATGCTTTTTAAAACATACAGAATCTGTTGCTTCTGTCTGTTTCTTTTAGCAGGATACCAGCTCACCTGAGTCCTAAGCCTTAAACAGCCTCCTTCACTGCCCCCTCCCTTGCAGGATTATAGTGACCCAATTTCTAACTGTCACTTTCTAATTATTCACCTAGCCTAATTAATTAAAATAGAGTTGTTTAATATTTTAAAAACTGCTTCCCTATCCATCATCTTGGTGGACCCCCACATGATACTGTATCATATGCAAGATGGGGATTGTCAGTTCATTTTACAAACAAGGAAATAAAGTGAGTGCATCAGTGGTGCAAGTGAGGCCAGACCCCCAGTTTCTGTTTCCAGTCCTATATTCGTTTCTTTTTGTTTGTTTTTTTTTTGCAGTATGCGGGCCTCTCACTGCTGTGGCCTCTCCCATTGCGGAGCACAGGCTCTGGACGCGCAGGCCCAGAGGCCATGGCTCACGGGCCCAACCGCTCTGCGGCACGTGGGATCCTCCCGGACTGGGGCACAAACCCGTGTCTCCTGCATCGGCAGGCGGACTCCCAACCACTGCACCACCAGGGAAGCCCCATCCTATATTCTTTATATCAGAGAAAGCTGTGTCTCTACCTTAGGTTTCTAGAACTTCTCTCTGGAAGTATGAGTATGTATTTTAAAACATTGATTTTTGTTAAAATGTCTCTTTATTTTGCTTTTGTTTTCTCCTTCCTTGTGAAGATACTGCCCTCTCCCCTGACAGTAAGTGTTATTTTTCTTTCCTGAATGATGGCCCCACTCCATCTCCTTTGGTTTTCTTCGCCTGAGTTTCCACTTAGCCCTGCCACCCCCTGGAGAACCATTCTGGCTTAATGCCTCCTGCATCCTTTCAAATTGTTCTTGTTCCTCAGCTTGGGATTTCCTGCAGGGCTGGCCTTCTCAGCTAATGAAGAGTGTCTAGCTGAAGGCACTGTTCCTGACCAACTTTCCCAATCCTACTGGGAGGTGGGGGTGGTAGCTGGTGGGAGAGGAAGTGGGAGTCCTGCCTTGATACTCTGGGCTTGCAGGCAGGAGGCTCTGTTCATGCAGCTCTGGAACTTGCAGGTACCTGGTTTTGTTCTGAATGAGACCACTCTCCCCACCCCTGCACTGTATCTTTAAAATTTTCCACTTTATCTTCTTCCAAGAGAGTTCATTCACATTGTATTTTTTCTTTTTCTAAATTGTTCAGTGGTATCACTTTATCTTTCATGGGGATGGAGTGGGAGAGTGGTACTTATGCCCCAGACTAATTGAGTAACAGTGACATTTTATTATGTATTTTGGAGAGATGCTGGGGTCATCCCTCAGTATAACTGTCCATTAAAAAAAGTGGGTTTTGGGCTTCCCTGGTGGTGCAGTGGTTGAGAGTCCACCTGCCGATGCAGGGGACACGGGTTAGTGCCCCGGTCCGGGAAGATCCCACATGCCGCGGAGGGGCTGGGCCTGTGGGCCATGGCCGCTGAGCCTGCGTGTCTGGAGCCTGTGCTCTGCAACGGGAGAGGCCACAACAGTGAGAGGCCCACGTACCGTAAAAAAAAAAAAAAAAAAAAAAAAGTGGGTTTTAAGTTGTCACAATCCTAGTAGCAGATATCTATTATTTTTATTCCCTTTTCTGTCTCTACTAGCCTTAAAGGGGAACAGGTAACCAGCCTGGCTGCATCATAGAACCACATCTTCTTGGCTATCAGATTGGCCCAAGAGGTGCCCATGTGACCCAAGCTAGGCCAGCCAGAGCCCTTCCCTAGGAATTTCCAAGTGGAGCTGGACAGAGGAAGCCAACTTTCCTATCTGGCTATTGAATCATCAGGATGTGAAGCTGTAGGGACTAATGCCAAATCCTCAACAACAGCCAATTTGAGGAAATGACATAACATCCACAGAGAAATGTAAATAGAGATAGAGGGATGGGTGGAATTAAAATCCCCAAATCTAGTTATTCATGAAGCCAGCTCCCACCCCTGGTTTTCCTGGAGTTGGCTACATGAGCCTATAAATCACCTTTTACTGCTCAAGCCAATTTAATTTGTTAATTGCAACCAAGAGAGTCCTGCTAGTATAATCCCTTCTGTCTGTAATTTCTCTTATAAGAAGTCCCTGGCTGCGCTGCCCAAGACCAAGTATCTTTACAATGTAGAACTGGGGTCTACTAGGGGGTTGATTCCTATCTGCTTATGAACCATAAAAGTCCTGTCCACATGGCCACTGTCCGATCATTGGTAGATAAGGCATAAAATGCATGTGTCCCTGCAAGAATGAGAGTCCCACGAGGCAGGGAACTCTGCCTGCCTTGTTCACTGATGTGCCCATCTGTCTTCACAGGGCCAAGCATGCCCTGGGTGCTTGATGAATATTTGTTGAGTGAAAGAATCAGGGAATGTGGCCATGCATTCATTCACAGGGTCATGTAGAGGGCTAGGCTGCCTCTCTTTCTTCCCAGACATCTTCTGTCACTGCCCACTTCATCTAAATTTAACCCTCCCCTCAGTGCAACCTCAACTTACCCGCCTAGCTTCATCTCTTATGCTCCCCTGCTTGTTCAAAGTAGGAGATAAGTTACCCCAACTGCAGTCTATTTCTGCAGCCTCTGTGCCTTTGCCTGGGCAATTCCATCCATCTGGAAGCCACCTTCTCTCTGACTTCACAATCTCATGTTTTGAACTCACACCTCAAGGCCTGGCTCAGAAGGAACTCGTGCTGTGTGGCAGGCCTTGTCGTGCCTGGGGAGCCTCAGCACATTCTTTCAGCCTTCATCTTCAGCAACTCATATTAATAAGAGCTACTAATGAACACACCATCTATCCCCCAGTAGGCGCCAGGCCCTTGAGTGCAGCTCTCCTGTCTCTCTTTGTCATTGTCCGTCGTCTTTTCCTTCTGCCCCCTCTTCACCTCCACCCACCACCACCATACTTTCCCACCAACCAAGTTCTAGCACAGTCTCACCAAAGTGGATGGCCAGGGAATATTATCATACATGAGTAAGTCTGTGCACCTTGGTGCAAACCAGTAAGGTCTGGCCTCACTGGGACAAGCACGTGAAATCACGCTGCAGGGCTCATCTGCAAAGTGGGGTTAAAAAATGACAGACTTTATCATGGTATGGCTGACAAAATGCACAGCTTGTGAAGAGTTCTTAGCCCAACACCTGGCCCACAATTAAGTGCTCAATAAATGCTAGTCATTGTCGTTGCTGATAGGTCTTATGTACCTAGAAAGCTAGGAGGATACATTTCTTTCCATTTCCTACCCAGTCAAGGTCTCTGTTATTTACAGTCTGACAATGATCTCCATTTCCTGCCTAGCGATGTTGCTTCCAGCACATCTAACCACTTCAAGGTTCACCCCTGTATGGCCGCTTCTCAGCCAGCCAAGCCGCTGGCTGGCTTCTCCCCTGTTGGAGTCCACCTCTTGCCACAGCTCTGCCACCTCCTGGGCCAGAGGTAGGAGCCCTTCCATGGATGCTCTGCCATTCACTGCCCTGCCTGGTCCTGGGAGAGAAGGGATAAAACTGGAATGTGAAGCAAACTGGTGATTGCATTAAACTCCCTTTGCCACCCGAGCTGTCAATAATGAGGCCCGATGAGGAAGTGCAGCAGGTTTGGGTGCTTTGTCCTATTTTCCCTCTGCACACATATGCAGTTGGCTCTGGAGCCTCCACTTCTCTCGATGGTCCCCATACAGCTCCCGAGGCAAACGATGCAATGCCACTTCAAGACAGATCTCGCTCTCTTCCTCTCCTTTTGTGTCTGCGGTTCTCTCTTGGTCTCTGGCTCTCCTCCATCTGTCTTACGCTATGTACTGTTTTTTTCTCTCTAGCTCATATCTCTGTGATCCCAGCTCTTGCTTTTCTATGCTTCTCTAGCTCTCCCTTCATCTTCTGTTTCCATCGGTCTCCCTCATCCTGACTCTCCCTTCTCCCCGCCTCCCCACATGCATCTCTGCTTCCCAGCTCTCCTCCCTGCCATGATGCTGCAGTGGTGAAAAGGGGACCATTGATCTTTCAGACAGGCTCTGCCAACCTCACTACCTCTCTCCTGCTGCTGGCAATTATCTGGAGGTTGGCACAGGGCCCGGAAACTGCTGCTTGCCCTGCCTCGCAGCTCAAGGCCCGCTCCTCCATGCCAGCTCCCTTGGAGGACTGCTTGGGGCCGTGCCCAGGATGTGACAACCTGCAAAGGTCACACACACTCCAAAGAAGATGGACTGCTCTACGAGTGGAACTGACATTGGGCAGACTTGCAAATGTCCCTCCAGACTTTCCAGCATTTCACAGTGGTGAGGAACGAGCAGCAAAAAATAGAAATTGTAAATGGTACACAGTGCCTCTACCACAACCCCCAACACCCACACCCACACTCCCCCCCCAACACACCCCTATACCTTAACATAGCATACATCCAATTTTTAATTTCTTTGTTTCTGTTTCTTAAAGGGTAGAATTTGAACCTACCTTAATTGAAATATTATAACTAATTCATCCACCTGATTTCAATAAAGGTTGACAGCGTGCTTGGTACCACCAGGCTAGGAGCGGACCTTACATTTACAGTATGCTGTGCAGTTCCGTAAACAAAGTTACAGCTATGACCTGCCACTTTCTCTCAAAAGCCAATGGGATTTCCCAGTTGACGAGAACTTGTGAGCCTATTTACGCCAAGCCCCTCCTTTTGGAGCTAGAAAATCCATGGTCCAGTGAGACTGAGAAAGTTACCCAAAGTCAGCCAGCTAATTGGTAGAAAAGGTCAGACAGGAACTCAGGTTTTCAGGTTCCTGATAAGGCCCCACGTTACTCTGCACCCTGCACCCCTGCTGGGGAGGCCAGGTAGTCATTACCCTTTAACAAGGAGGAAACTCACCCTCCAGAAAGACAAATGATTCTGCCCAGGTCACTCCGTTATTAGGTGTTCGAGTTCTAATGTCTTCTGATATCTCATTTATTTAAAAATATGTTCTCCCAACCAGTCAACTAACCTCGTGAAGCATCCTGGTTATCAGAGATATTGGGAAAAGGCCGGGCAGCGCTAGTCACCTTGGGCTGATTTGAGCCTTCTCAGCTGGTTCTGAGCATGGATACTCTTTTCATCAAATCTAAAGCGAAGCCCTGTTATAAAGAGCTTACTCTGTTTAGCGAGCCTTTCCCTGAGGGCTGGTGTGCGTCGTGGGTTCACTGCATGGCAGGCTCCGCCGCACCCACTGTGCTCCTGGTGCTGCATTCGCTTATTCGGAGACCTTGGTACCCGGGGGTTCGTGGCTCACCCGCCACCAGCCTCAGGCTCACAGTGGGGATTTACCTACATGCACTGTGGTGCTGCCTCACTCAGCATGTGGAAGACCCAAGAGGAACAGAGTGTGCACAAAAGATGACTGAAGGGTAACAGAGGACCCTACAGACCTGGTTATGACCAGATCGTGGCTCACTATTGGGTCAAATGTAAAGTGGCAGGTTGAATGACCTTGGTTGTTCCCCTGTGTCCTTTAGT
Source organism: Leucopleurus acutus (assembly GCF_964270905.1). NCBI lineage: Eukaryota > Metazoa > Chordata > Mammalia > Artiodactyla > Delphinidae > Leucopleurus > Leucopleurus acutus. The sequence goes on from NC_139155.1 coordinate 28,535,734, forward strand.
TAATAATAAAAGCCGTCACTTACTGAGCATCTACAATGCACAGGACACTATGTCAGAGGCTTCACATGAATTGTCTCCCTTAATCCTCGCCACAACCCCCACGAGGTTGGGGCCTTCATTGTTGTTTGTTTCCCTGAGGCTTAGGGAGGCCAAGGCCACCTGGCTGCCGGGTGAGGGAGCAGAGTGTTGAGTTCAGGCCTTCCAACCACAGGCTCATCCTGGCTCCTCCCCACTCTTCCCTGCTGCTTCCTAGTATGCCCCGTTTCCAGGGAACCCAGATTAGAGTGAACCCAGATTCACTGCAGTGAATTCGTGATCCATGGCTCATGGGAAGGGAGGGACAGCAGAGCCACTGCGTAAGTGGGAGCAGATGGGGCTCTTTACTCGGGGAATGGGGGCTGAACATGACTGTGTGCTTCCTGGGCTCCCAAGGGCATTCTGTATCACAGCACATTATAAAAATGGACGCATCAAATATAATCACCCTGAGGGAAACAGAAAGTGAATGCATGTTCAGCGTGCTTTGTTTTAAAAGGGGAGGAATAATCACAATGATGTCAACAATAATAACAGAGATCATACGCTGAGCACTTAGTAGGCGGCAAGCAGTTTGCTATATGTCTCATTTGTACTTCACAAAATCTGTGAATTACACATTATCCCATTTTGCAGGTAAGGAAATTCAAGTCCTAAGATGTTAAAAACAAACAAAAAATCTTCACACAAAACCTCTGCAGATTTATTCATAGTTTAAGTGTAGGACTGGGATTCAAATGTCAAACCGCCTGTTTCCAAAGCTCTTCCACCACACTGCTCTCAAGGAGGTACACACTACCATTTAGAAAGCTTTCCTGCTAAATAACGAAAACTTCAGCATGGTCCCAGTCCTTAAAGGGACACGTTTCAATTACCTGGAGGGGTCACAGAGGCAGAACAACTCCCCTGACTATACTCTTCCTCGGCTCCCTTTCAAACCATATATCTCAGAGCCCTCAGGCTCTAGTGGACAATATATACCTCCTGCCTGGCAGCTTCATGAGGGGGCCCGAAAACCAGGGGATTTACGGGCCCTGCTAGACAGGCTGCCAAGCCCTCACCTGCTCAGAATGCGGACACCTGGCTGGAGACTCAGTGGAAACCAGGGCTGGTTCTAGCCAGTCAGCTGGCTCTAAAAGTCTATGCCTTTGGTACTGAGGTTTTATTTTCCCTTTTGATGCTGTTATGGGGGACAGTTGAAGAGAAAATTCCCTACAGTTCAGCAGACTCCAGATTTATGGAGTAGTATGAAAATATTTGCCCTGTGTTTGAAACTACTGAAGAGGGAAAAAGAAATATTGTTTTCTCTGAATTTATGAAAACAGAAACATTGATTTGTTTCGTGTGGGGTTTGTCACTTTTTTAATAACTTGATGTCTTTGGGTGATTTGAGAGAGCCAAGTTTCTTGCAGGTAAGACTGGCGTCTGGGAAAATGGAAGTTTGTTTCTTGCATTTTCTCCTCCACCCCCCCCTGCATCCCTCCTGCCCCATGTTCCTTTTTTTTCCTTGTTGAATTACTTTTTAATTGAAGTATAGTTGATTTACAATGTTGTGTTATTTTCAGGTGTACAGCGAAGTGATTCAGTTATACATACATATATATCTATTTTTTCAGATCCTTTTCCCTTATAGGTTATTACAAAATACTGAGTATAGTTCCCTGTGCTATACAGTAGATCCTTGTTGGTTATCTATTTTTTATATAGTAGTGTGTATATTTTAATCCCACCCATGTTCCCTTTTTAATTCCCCCTGCAATGATCTCAGTGTCCCACATCACTTCAGACTTTCCCAGGGAGGAAAACAATCTAGCATTAATTCACGGCAATTATGAAAAATTCATGGGTCACAATTCCTTTTGTATTTTTGTCTTAAAAAAACTACAGATAAGTAATGCTACCTCACCCAAGTATACTCTTACTCTCAACTGATGTAATTTTAGGCACTGTGAGAGAAATAAGTTCCAATGGAATTTAAAGTTCTTCTTCTTTTTTTTTTCATTGCCCTTCATGCTGTATCACATAAGCAATGGTGGGTTCTGCCCAAACATGAGGCTGGCTCTGACTAAAAACAGGGATTTTTCTTCAGAACCACTTCTTGAAGACGCTTTGATATCAAATATCTGTGTGAGGCTTCCTAGCAGAGTTGAGGGATAGTTCTCAGGGCCAAAAATAAATCAGAGTAGGTCCTATAAAAAGATGAGTCTGGTGCTACCTAAGGATGGCTCAGAATGCTGCTCCTAGCAGAGGAGAGAAAAGAGAAATGCAATTCTCATTAATCAATTGCTCAGTTGCACCCAGGCTCGGCAGGTCCTGGAGATGACCCTATCACTCAGATTCCTCGCGTTCTTCAACGTCCCTTGATGCAAAGGAGCATCTCTGAGAGGGACCACAGCAATGCTCTCCCCCGTGCAAGTTCCCCCGATGCAACAAAAACTTCTAGCACACTTTGATTTACTTCTGTATGTCTGCTCAGCAACTAACCTAAGACCAGCAAGTTGTCAGTGTCAGGAAAAATAATAATAAGAAGGACTTGGAAAGGGTGGAGTAGGAAATAGAAAATAGGGTAAAGTGGGCAGAAGCAAGGAGTGAGTTTTTGGGAGATGATAAAATTAATTGCAGAAAATAATGTTGGCCTCGGATGGCCTTTGTGAAGAAGGTGGAAGGTGAAATCTGGAGGAAAAGACTGGTCCTAGGACACTAGGTATTGGGAAAAGGTTTGAGAAATATCCATTTGGCTTCCAAATAAGTTAAATAAAGGCAAGCCAAAGCCTTTTCTCTCTCCAGCCTCTAAATCACACAGCAAGACTCAGGAGGCAGGAGCCAGTAAAATCTTAAAGGCACACAAGGACCAGGCCCATGCATTCCGAATGCTTCTCAGGGTGAGTATTTTCTGCAACAAAGCAACATGAATTTACAAGTATCTCAGTAAAGCTGCAGGGGAGGGAGACTGTGAAAAATTTCCAGGGAGGGAGAGGTGGTAAAAGGAATAAATAGCACAGAACATATTAGTGCCCATTATTACTAATTTAATGTGTGAACTGTTATTGATATTTTCTTTATTTAGTGCATTGGTTTGAGTAAACTTGTTACGGCTTTCTTAGCTTTTTTACAGCCCACACCTCTCAACCCCATTTTCCTCTAAGTTGGAATTTTTGCAGAGTAAAGTTCTATCAAGGAGGGCTTTCAGGAGCAGTCAGGAAGTCCCCTTGAATCACAAATTCTGGGCTGGCTATACCCCGAGGTGGACTGGGGGACCCTGGTGTGTACATGTGGGACGGCACTCCAAGACTTCAGTAAGAGGGTACAGCCCAGAGGTGGTGGTAGGGAGAAGAGGTGAAAAGTCAGTGTGTGATTTGTGCAGTGCCGTCAGTGAGTTCTCAGCCTCTATGTTCTCTCCTTTACCCTACTTTGGTGGCTGCCTCAAATGGTGCCATGTTGAACCATCATTGGTTTAAGGCAGCATTATTTCCTACCAGAAAAGAATATGCTTGAGAAGATACTAGATCAAGCATATCTTCATGAAAATGGCCTCTTAATCCCTCAGAACCCAATGGCGCTGTCTTAGAGAGAGCCAAGAAGTTGGAAGAGTCCAGAATATAGTCCACTGACCGAGGAGGATGGGCTTGGATGGGGGCACATGGGGATACTTTGTGCCCAGTTGGAAACGGCCGAGGGTGAGACAAGCAGGGCTGCATGCAGCTGTCTCCAGGGCTCTGCGAATTTCCTCAAGCTCAGTTTCGTGTCTTGTAGCTGGGTCACGGTGGCTTTCACCACTTATTTATATGTTTTCCTAAAGGGGAGCTCTTCCCTCAAAGCCATGATCAAAGCCACCCAAAGGTCAAAGCATCAGAGCTTCTAGCTTCCAAATCTCATCCCTATATTTCAGTACTGGAGGGGGCTGCATTTTCCCCAGATTCCTGAATGTTTTCTGAGCCTGCTTGTGTACCAGGCCCTGGTGAGGCCTGCAAATAGAAGGTTGCAAGTTGCCGTCCTGGCCTTCCACAAGCTTCCAGTCCAGCCACTCACCTCCCGCTTTTCACAGCGGAGAGACCTGAGGCCCAGCTGGGAGGTGACCCACTCAAGGCCACGCAGCTCATTCCAGGCAACACACAGGGCATTTGTGCAGCATCACAAGGACCCCCCTCAGTGTGGCCAAGTGAGAAAGCTCTCTGAAGGACAAACAAAGTCTCTAGGAAGCAGGGAGGTGAGGGCACTGAGGATAGTGTTTATCCTCCTTAAGAGCATCTGGAGGTCAAATACACTGAGGTCTTGTGAAGGTGTGGCCAGAGCTCAGAGAATGCCCAGTCTCTGTGGCACCTCCCTTTGGGGCTGACTAGACCACCCTCTCTGTCCCTACCAAAGACACTCATTAGCTTGGAGCTTGGGAGAAGGGAGCCCTGGGGAGAGGTTAGCTTCTCCTACCTGGGCTGGAGCTCTTTTTGCTGCCAGAGGGAGTTTGCATTCGACAAGTACTCTTACAGAATCATTCGCTCAGTGGATGTGCTGCACTGACAGACTGAGGGATCTCCACAGTCCAGCCCCAGCCCCGAACTAATGGCCACACACAGTTCTCCCAGCTCAGCTCTTCCCCATTATACACAGAACACCTCAGTATGACTGTCCCATTTTACTGTCATTTGTACCCAAGATATAGCTTTCTGTACATCAGGATATTGACTTGCAGCAAACCTCTTGTAGGTTTTCTAACTTTACCAGAACTGTGAAAGGTTATGGGGCAGGGTCACTTCACATACCGTCCAGACATGACTGGGAGACATGACTCCCCCCACCATCCCCCACTTTGCCGTCACAGCTCCACAAACCTATGAGGACACTGGGACTCAGGGACTGTCACATGACTAGTAAGTGTGCTCTCGGGCAAGTTGAAAATCTCTCTGGGTCCCAGCTTGCTCTTCTGCAGAAAAAGGAAGCTGAGCTAGAAATATTCTAAGCTTTCTTCCATTTCTAACTTAACTCATGGAGGTGGAAATGGCTGATGGGTCAGCAGAGGTGTTGATGAAATCAACACAAGGCTGGTTGATCATTTCAAGTCCAATGTCAGGAAGAATAGAAGACTCTTTTGCGGGGGGCGGGGGAGGTGTGAAAAGATTGAGGTGCGGGGCCCCCACAGTCCAAAGGGAAGGCTTCTCTTCCTGAGCGTCACCCCCTGAGTGGGGGGATCCCTGCCCAGAAGCTGTGGGACTGCTCTGGGTTTTGCTGTAATGCCAATTTCTCTTCCCTAATGTTCCGGGAAGAACATTTTCATGGGACACAAATCACCAGTCCTTCATCCTGTGACAGCAAATGGAGACTAATGATAAGAACCGGGACTTAAGAGATGCCTTTACATTAGTGCCTGTTGCCGCAAACATTCCAGGAAGCCCCTTTGTGCTGCTCAGTTCTTGGCTGGGGCTGTAGCAAGACAGATGTTAGGCAGCAGCGCCTCCACCCGGCAGGCATTTCTTCAACATCTATCGCCCTGAAATCCCCAGTGTAGGCTCTTTCCAGCCCCCTCAACATCAAGAGCAATCCCCCAACGTTGCACCTGCCCCTCAGCACGCCTCTCAATAGGGCTTTCTAGGGAGAGCTCGCTGGTCCATGTCTTCAGCTTCCCTGACCCCCTCTCAGAGACTTGATTCTTGATACCAGGTCTCCATCAGAAAGTATCTGAATCCTAGAAATCTCTTCTCCTCCCATCCCTAGAAGGAAGCTACTCTTATTATTTCCATTTTACAGATGGGAAAATGGAGGCACCGTGAGGTTAAAGTGAAATTGGCCAAGGTCAAGTGGATGGTAAGTGTCAGAGCCAGAAGTGGAACCCAGGCAGCCCAACTCCTGAGACTGTGCTCTCAACCATGAGACTCTTCTGCCTTTTTTTTTTTTTACCTTATTCACCCTTCCTGACTCCCAACCACAACTTCCCGTTCCCCATGAAACAAGCCACCACCCAGTGACTCTCTAGCCTGTTGCTTTCAAACAATGCTCCTACGATTCTAGAAGTCTCCCAACTTGCCTCTGGAATTCAGAGAGATGGGGCAAAACTGTGGTGCAAAGCAAACCTGGACACTTTCAGGAAACTCACTTTGCCACCAGAGCTGCCAAAGGTGAGGCCACGAGGAAATGGCGCTGGTTTGGGTGCTTTCTTTTATTTTCCTGTCTGAACATACATGCGGCTGAATTTGGAGCTCCCCGTGGGGGGAGGGGGAGAGGAGGCATGTGTTATTCCTCTCTAAACCCATCACCAGAGAGCTACACATCTGGGATCAGGTAGGGGAGCTTTGGGGGACCATTGTCCATCAAATCCATTGAAAAAACGGGCTATTACTATTTATTCTACTCTGCTGATTCAGTCTTAAATAAGATTCAATCTTATTTGATAGCTGAATTTGAGACTCAAAGAGATTAAATATGTGAAAAACACTCTTCAGGTATTGCAAAGTACTATGCAAGATGTGCTTTGTTATGACTTATTAATATTCAACTTTCACCCAAAGTGGAATTGATTTTTTAAATTTGTATTCATGTGTGCTCCCTAATTGGGGGGAGTGCCTGGCAGCCCTGAGGTCTCCAGGTTTCTGCATCTCAGTGGTTCCTGAAGGCTCGTGCTCTGTGAAGGCTCCATCCCTCCAGGCAAAACTTGGCTGGAATAATAAGGCATTTTCTCACATTTCCCAGCCTCACTGCCCACCTTGCACTTATTCCAAAGACTGTCTTTACCTCGGCTTTGAAAATCTGCAACAGCCCTGCAGCTGGGAAGAGAATGTATCATTTGGCTTTTTGCCCAGAAAATAAGATGCTTCAAAAAGGTCATCAAAAAAAAAAAAAATCTCTCAGGGGAGAAAAGGAAAAAAACCTTCTCTCTCAAGGTTAATTGAGTGGAAGGTGAACTTTCATCACATGCCATCCCTCTTGTGAAAGCTGCACAGCCTTAAGTATGTGCAGAGGGCAATTCACAGGAGAGCGCGGTTCGGCTGCTGCGCAGGGACACTGTCCTCCAGAGCCGGCCTGAGCCCCAAGCCCTTGGAGAGTGTCTCCGGCATGGAGGGGCAGAGAGGACTGTGCAGACAGAGTCACCATATACAGAGCCCAGGCCTTCGAGGAACAGAGAGGAGTGAAGGCTGGACACCTGCCCCCAGGGAGCTTTCACTCTTGTGGATGAAACGAGGCCAACAGCCAGCAGCCAGGGTGAAATGAATGAGAGACAAGCCGACTCTGCAGGTAGTGGGTGCTCAGGGCTGGCTGGGATTGACCTGTGGTGCTGAGCTATGGGAAGCATGACTTAGTAAAGCCTTTGCACTTGTCTTTGTGGCTAGACCCGCGGTTCTACTGGGGACAGTTTTACTCCCCATGGGACATTTGCAGTGTCTGAGGACATTTTTGGTCATTACAACTGGGAAGGCGGTGCTACTGGTATCAAGTAGGTAGAGGCCAGGGATGCTGCTAAACATCCTACAAGGCACAGATCAGTCCCCACAATAAAGAATTATCCAGCCCCAAATGTCAATAGAGTAATGTCAGTGTGGGGAGACCTTACCCTAGAACTAGCTCTCATCACCCCCATTCCATCCACATGGCTTCCTGTTGCTTTACCTTAAAGTCTCATTCCATCACTCCTCTCCCCGTTACCCTGCTTCTTTTTTTTCGTAGCTATTGTCCTTGTCTGTTTATGTATATCTATGCTTGTTTATTAACTGCTTTCCCACACTAGAATGTAAGTTCCAGGAGGGCAGGGACACCAGTTTTTGTTGTTGTTCTATTCCCAGTGTCTACAGTAGAGGACAGAGTAGATGCTCAACAAACATAAGCTGGGTGAATGAATGAATGCTAGTCTCAAGCAGCTGTGTGACCCTGGGGCAGTCACTTAACCACTGTAACATGCATCAGGATTCTCATGTGAATAAAGAAAGCTGAGGATTAGAATGTTTCAGTGGCTCTTTCAGCATTAAACTTAATTTATTCTATAAGAAAGTGAGAATTTTGGATGACCAAGAGGGCAGGATTCATGAGTTCCTACCTCATGCCGATTGTGGATGAATTCAACAAGCAAAGCATTTAGCCCAAGGCCACATTCCCACCAAGTACCTGCTAGTGGCAGCTATTGTTAATTAAGTAGAATTCCTCATCAGGATTAGGGTGAGGTAAGTGAAGCACTAGATTTAGGCACAAAATTGAAGGAGGTGCCAAAAGACTCACCAAGATAAACAATACCCAATATTCAAAAAAAAAAAAAAAAAAAAAAAACAGTGAAAAAGTCCACAGTGAATGAAATATCAAGATCTTAACCAGACCAAAAGACAACCCTCAGAATGGGAGAAAATATTTGCAAACGAAGCAACTGACAAAGGATTAATCTCCAAAATTTACAAGCAGCTCATGCAGCTCAGTAACAAAAAAACAAACAACCCAATCCAAAAATGGGCAGAAGACCTAAATAGACATTTCTCCAAAGAAGACATACAGATTGGCAACAAACACATGAAAGATTGCTCAACATCATTAATCATTAGAGAAATGCAAATCAAAACTACAATGAGATATCATCTCACACCAGTCAGAATGGCCATCATCAAAAAATCTAGAAACAATAAATGCTGGAGAGGGCATGGGGAAAAGGGAACCCTCTTGCACTGTTGGTGGGAATGTAAATTGATACAGCCACTGTGGAGAACAGTATGGAAGTTCCTTAAAAAACTACAAATAGAACTACCATACGACCCAGCAATCCCACTACTGGGCATATACCCTGAGAAACCCATAATTCAAAAAGAGCCATGTACCAATATGTTCATTGCAGCTCTGTTTACAATAGCCAGGACATGGAAGCAGCCTAAGTGTCCATCAACAGATGAATAGATAAAGAAGATGTGGCACATATATACAATGGAATATTACTCAGCCATAAAAGAAATGAAATTAAGCTATTTGTAGTGAGGTGGATGGACCTAGAGTCTGTCATACAGAGTGAAGTAAGTCAGAAAGAGAAAAACAAATACCGTATGCTAACACATATATATGGAATCTAAGAAAAAAAAAAAAAAAGGTCATGAAGAACCTAGGGGTAAAACGGGAATAAAGACACAGACCTACTAGAGAATGGACTTGAGGATATGGGGAGGGGGATGGGTAAGCTGTGACAAAGTGAGAGAGTGGCATGGACACATATACACTACCAAACGTAAAATAGATAGCTAGTGGGAAGCATCCGCATAGCACAGGGAGTGATAATCAGCTCGGTGCTTTGTGACCACCTAGAGGGGTGGAATAAGGAGGGTGGGAGGGAGGGAGACGCAAGAGGGAAGAGATATGGGAACATATGTATATGTATAACTGGTTCACTTTGTCATAAAGCAGAAACTAACACACCATTGTAAAGCAATTATACTCCAATAAAGATGTTAAAAAAAAAAAAGATCTTAAATAAAGAAAAGTCAGTATGGCTGGGTTTTCCTTTTGCCTCTGGCTCCTGCATGGCTGGGTGCAGTGCTGCTACTGATCCTGTCTTTATTTGAATTTTTTGATATTCTGCTCATCATAGTTGTTTCGCATTATTTTATTTTTTTTTTTTGCGGTATGTGGGCCTCTCACTGTTGTGGCCTCTCCCGTTGCAGAGCACAGGCTCTGGACGCACAGGCTCAGTGGCCATGGCTCACAGGCCCAGCCTCTCCGCGGCATGTGGGATCTTCCTGGACCGGGGCATGAACCCGTGTCCCCTGCATCGGCAGGCAGACTCTCAACCACTGTGCCACCAGGGAAGCCCCTGCATTAATTTTGATTTTTAAAAACTTTGCTTTGAAATCTGATTTGTCTTGATTACTGAGCTTTTCTTCACCTCCTAAGCACCTCCTGAAGCAATTTTGTGCCTTCGTCTCATCACCCTGGGTCCAAGCCTGAGATGGGGTTGCTGGAGAACAATGGACATGTCCAGGGGCAGAGAGAGGCTCCTCACATCCATCCCTAAGAAAGAGAAATGGGGCGAGAGCAAGCTTTTGGGAACTGGTGGGATCTTACAACTTGAGGGCTGGACTTCTCAGGCAACATGGGGCTGAGGAGATGGGTCTGCTTCCAAGTGAAGAGGAGGAAGAGCCCCCAGGCTGAGAGGCTGTGGGCCCTGGTCTGCCTGGGACGGTCCTTGTTGCACCAGCTGTCTCAGAGGAGTGATTAATAATTCCTCCTGCTGCTCCCTGATGTGTCCGTGTTGGGCCATAAGCGTGTGGGCACCCTGGGTCAGGCCACTGTGCAAGTAATTGCTGCAGTGGGCCTTTCCTGACCACCACAAGGGAGAAAGACACTGCCCTCTGCTTGAGATCCGGTCTCTGATGATGTCTGATGCTGTGGGAAGAATTCCTCAGACCCAACTCAGACCCTAGCTACCCTTCATAGCTCTTACCCCTTGCCCCATTTTTCACCTGTCTGACTTTGCCTCTGTCTAGCCAGACTCTTAGCCCCTCATGGCCTTGACTTGTGACTTGCTGCCAGCACCACAGAGAAGCTGTCCTTGGAGCAACACTCACAAAGAAGCCGATTTCCTTCTAGTCCGTGGTGTTGAAGAGAAAAATGAAAATGACAAGAAAAATAATTGATACATCAAATTAATGCCAATTAAAACCCCTTATTACTATGGTGTTAACTTAAACTTCTGTTCCTTTTCTGTTGTGTTGTTTGTCCTGAACTTGAAATGCATGTATGGACTAAAATGCGAGGTACCCAGCCAGAAATGCAAAATTTCCATCTCACTTACACATAGTAAGAACTAATACAATGGATTTAGTGTGTAGTATGTAAAATCCAGCGATAAGAAGCATTGAAACAGGAAGGGCATGCACCCTTTGATGAGTAGAGATGATGCACTTGTGGGGTTTTTTTAATGCACTTTTTTCCCATTTTCATTGTATATTGGATTGTTATCATTGTATATTAGTGTTTCAGACTCTGGGCTGCATACTTTACAGGCACTATTCCTTTTAATCCTTCCCACAACTCTGACAGTGGTTATCACCTCCATTGTAGAGATGTGCAAATTGAGGCCTACAGGGGTCAAGTTGCCAAAGTCACAAACTAGATAAATAGCAGACCTGGGATTCAAACTCAGGCTTCTCTGAGTCTAAGCTCTCAGCTAAACCCAAGCACCGTCTTGTTTCCCATCAACAGTCAGACCAGCAGCCAAGGACATCTCTTACACACATATCCAGTCAAAGGGACATGTGACCAGACAGCTCCCCAGCTGTCCCCACCCTTTATATGAGCAATCCCCCAATCCTAAAATTGTTAACGGTTCTGGTTCACTGAGGTTTAACTTGCTGAATGGGCAAAGAGATAAATCAGGAGGTGATTATTCACGTAACCAGCAAAATTATATTTCAAAATAGAATATCATTAGTCCTTCGAATAGTTTATTGATGACCCATGATTTTTAAAATTTATGATAGAAAAGGAATTTAGAAGTAAGCTAATCCAAATCTCTTTGACCATTGAATTAAGATACCAAGAAACTTAAAACAAAAATGGTTTATTGGAGTATAATCGGGGATATAGTGAAAATATCTCTAAGATGATAATGTGAACATGAATAGGAGAGAAGAGTTCATTCCCCTCTCCATTTGATTATTTGTTTATTTTTCAATTTGGCTTTTGTACCTAATTTTGGAAATAATTTTGTCCCAACCTTTCTTCCCCTCCTTTCCGTATCCAAATCCTACCGATTCTTCAAGTCCTAATTTAATCCTAGTTTTTCATGGAACTTTCCTAATCGTTACTTTTTCCTTCCCCTCAACTGCTATTTGACTCAGTCTTCATCATGGCACTTAGTGCTTGATTGTTGGATTGCTTTCTAATAGTTTTATCCTTCCAAACTGATTGCATGATGAACATAGAAAGTGTATCTTCAACTTCTGGCTTCCCCCAAAGCCCCTCATCTAGGGATTGGTTCTGCAGCAGGTGCTTTCAGAGCCCCACCCATGTTCCTTGGACCCTTCAGTGGGCTCCAGCTAACTTACAACTGCTAGTTTCTGCATTTCTGGGCCTGAAGGCTCTCCTTCCTTCAGCTTCAGTGAAGGAAAGCTTGCTCTATGAATATATGGGGGGCCAGAGTTTCAAAGAGTTATCCCCCCTAGAAATAGCCCTCAAATCAATGACTCTTGGGAGTTGCTGTATAAACACCCCAACTCCCTCACTGCTTGAAATGGTTGTGAGTCATGTGTTTTGCACCATTTCCCAGAGTTTCCTCATGAGTTAGGCTCCAGTGGCACACAGCAGCAGCTGGCTAAATAAAGGATGTTGCCATCATTCACTGCCTTTTCTCCCCCATATTACTTGCCCTGTTTCTCTCCTGGTGTTACCTGTGATTTCCAACTAAATGGTTTGCACTCACATCATTACCTTAGGTCTGCTTCTGGGGGAACTCAAACAGGCATAGAGGATACAGTCAATATTGACTTGCTGATTGGCTGATTAACTGACTGTCAAAATGTTACCTTGCAGACATAGGGATTGTGTGTTCTCTACTCAGAGGGCATGAGGTTGTCCTCCCCAGCAGTACTCATTCGATCCTAGTTGAGTGGGACAATGATGATGGGCAAAGTTCTCACCCAGGTTCATCTAGTTCTGCCCACTATTCTGTATTTGTTATCTATTACTGACTTCTTTGGTAAGTAACAATGAGCCAAGGGGAATTATGCCAAATCTCTATCACCCCTCTCCCATCCCTGCTGCTACCAGCTGCATGTAACCCTCACGTTGTATTGCCTTTACACTGATTACCTCCTGACAAGACCAAGAAGAAATCTTGACCCTGGGTTCCAACTAAAGCAAAAGCTCCTTCCCTTTGGAATCAAAAAGAATGGGAAAATGCACAATAGCAAGATGTTTCCTAACAGAGCCATGTCAAATTTATAGATAAATAAAATATCAGAGACCAAATGAGGCTAGATCAGCAGTTTGGACCTCTCCCCAACCAAGCAAAGAATGTGACGTCTGACTCTATCTTGGACTGATTTCCAACTTTGTGATTCACAGCTGCAGCCAGGCAGAGCACATCCAATAATGCTATTTGTTTTCCACTTAAAAAAAGACTGAGGAAATATATAAATGGCTCATTGGAGAAGGGGGCATTAGCAGACAGTCAGTCTGACCATAGCGAGACAGGCAGATGGTTTGTGGGAGCGACGCCAGCTGGGCGTTTCCATAAGTGATCGCATATCTCCTCTCCGTGCCCAGCACTCCGCTTGATTAAGAGGTCAGGAGCAGGCTGCCACAGCAGGAGGCCTGAGCGCACATGATATACGGCCAACCTGTCGGTCGCCTGGAAACAGCTCTGTAAAGGGCCCAAAGACAAATCAATTTATAAGCCCACAAGTTTGGACTTAGTAGTGTTGGCTATTTTTAAACGTGAAGCTTGAATCTTTGAGTTTGCTTTCTCAAATGCCAGTCAGGCCCTTTAACTTTGACCTCACATCACTTCCTTTCCTTTTTAATACGGTCACGTCTTTTGATAAGTGACAATACCCTTCATGTGGGATCCTGGGAAGTGAGTGAGGGTGGAGGCAGGAGCGGGGAGAAGGCAGGGTTCAGGAAAAGCTGGATAAGGTCTGGTTCTCCTTTCTTCACTGCTGAGCACCTACTGCATGCCCAGCACTGTGGGGAAGTGTAGGAAAAGGAGAAGGCAGCATCCTTTTCTGAAGAGCCAAAGGTTTATGCAACCCACGGATACAAAGGGTTGAAACAAGAGGAATAGACAATGTGGATTTTTATTTTTATTTTATTTTAAACTATTTATTTATTTATTTATTTTGGCTGCGTCGGATCTTCGTTGTGGTATGCGGGATCTTTCATTGCAGCTCACAGACTCTTCATTGCGGTGTGTGGGCTTCTCTCTAGTTGTGGCGTGCGTGGGCTCCAGAGCGCATGGTCTCAGTAGTTGCGGTGTGTGGGCTTAGTTGCCCCATGGCATGTGGGATCTTAGTTCCCCAACCAGGGATCGAACTGGTGTCCCCTGCATTGCAAGATGGATTCTTAACCACTGGACCACCAGGGAAGTCCCCAATGTGGATTTTTAAATGGTCAGAGAGGCAGTCAGGAAAAGGCTTCAGAGAGGAGGTGGAATGTGCGGTAGGTGGGATCACATAGATGAGGAAGTAGGATATGCAGAGATGCCCCAGTCATCTGGGTAAACTCAGGAAAGTCTCTTAACCTGTATACACTCTGTTAGGTTTTATCCTCATTTTTCAGCCAGCATAGGATGGAGAACTTTCCCAATAAGGGACTCAGAGAACAAAGGATGAACATGATACCTTAGGACCAACGAGGCACTGGTTGGACTGGAGTGGGTCTTCAGACTTTTTTGTCGATTTGTGATTAATTCCACTCTCTAGTGATTTCCATGGCAGACCTGAATGGCCCTTGGGATGGTTGCCTGCTGGCCACACCTTCCTCTGCTTACGTCCACTCCATGGGCTCATCTGTTCAGTTACAGATTCTGGCCAGTGATCCCGGACTGAAATTTTACCTTCTCTTCTGGTTAGAAAGATAAGAGTTGGGTCTTCCAAACTATAAAACCTGTTTAGTAAATGTTTATTACGTACCCGCTTTTAGTGAGGCACCAAGGGAAGAACATTGAAAGAACTAAAAATTTACAAGTACTGTCTGTCTTTTTCCTCAAAGAGTTTGCAGTCTCTTCACGGAACAGATTTTAAAGTAAATACATAAATGGAGATACTGCCAGCCAGTGAGACATGCACAGAGGTGTAAGCAGTATGGTGGGATTTAGAGGAGGGTGTGGCCATTTCTGGTTGGAGGGACAAGGAAAGGTTTCCTGAAGGAGACCAAGGGCAGCCCCAAGTTGCCTAAAATCGAGGGAAGGTGTGAGTCCAGTGTTTTATCTAAGACCTTGTGTGGTGAGTGGCAGTCATGAGTAGAAACTGATTCTCATATTCACAATCTGGTAGAAGCAATCCAGCTGAATGGATAAAAGCCATGTTAATTTTCAGAGGTTCAGTTCTGCTTTGCCTAGACCCTCTCAATTTATATATTATTATCAATAACATCCTCTTTCATTTTTGAAAAAATTGTCCTGGTTTTGTCCTCATTTGGACAATGAATTATATAGTTATCTTAATTATAGGCAAGGCTTTCAGCAGCCCTTCAAGAAATTCCAAGATAGCAATGTTGGAACAGCCATTTCAAGCTTCAAGGAACATGGTAGCCTCAGGGTATTAGCTTGAACCAAGAAATCCCCTTTATTTTGCTTCTAAATCAGCAAACACAGATCAACAATAGAAAAAGCCAAGGCACTCAGGTTTTGTGGATTGAACCAAGCCAACAAGCAGGTGGGCACTCCAGACCTGCACCCAGCGTTAAGGTACACTGACGACGCACCGAAAGATCCTGAACAACCTAAGAACCCACATGAGCCTCATTCAGTCTTGCTCTGCAGATAAACATGGTCTGTGATTATTTTACAACACTGTGAAGGTGCCGGGGGTCGTCCCTCATTTATTACTTGACTAATAAATACTTTAATTACACTTAATAAATAATGTAAGCAGGGCTCACTGAAGTGGTAATTCTTTAAATTAATTATTAACTGCATGCAAAAGGCTGCACTGCCAGTACCACTAAAAGAAAATTCAGCCTTTAATCTAAAGTGATTATTCATTATCTGGTATAAAGCCTCCATTTGCATACTATTAGGGAAATAAACTTTGGCCTCCTCGGCAATACAGATAGATCTCAAAGTCCATGCATTATGAATCTTCAAATATTAAAGTAATGATAAACAGTGTGTAATAAAGTCTCTAGTTTATAGCTTTATAACAGCTGGTTTTTGATTTTCCAAATATATTAGAATGATAAAGTGACCAGTTAATGTATAAGCTCTTTGTGAAAGGTGGTGCCTACAGATGGTCGACTGATAGGAAGCGGTAAATGTGCAAACTGCTCACTTCCCTTGAGATTGGAGCCATAAAACAATCTCAATAAGATATGAGAAGAAAATCTCCATTTAACCCCTTTCTCTGCTGCAACCCAAGTATGGCCCTGCATGTAGTTGTTTTGTGTGTGTCTCTTTCTCCACTACCCCCGGAATCCCGCTGTCCCCCAGAAAAGCGAAGGTGGAATATCTGGGTGGGCAGACCTTGTGGTGTCCTCAATTCTATTCTGGGGCAAAGAGGTAAGGTAAGGTTTCAGTCAAAAGAGAAAGATGATTTATAAAATCAGTAAAAGACTAGAATTCATTTGCCCTTAGATGCTCTAGCTTGGTACTTCCTCCTTGACCCTGATGTGATGGTTGGGAAACAAGGGACAGGGAGCAGCCTCCCAGCATCCTGAGTGACAAAATGTGGGGGCAAATGAATGAACTGAAAGCAGCGGTTTCTGAAGGAGGAGGAGAAATCTTTGTCCTTGGCTCCCTTTGGGAGGAGATGGGGGTGAGGGATGGGGAACAGCGTAGGGAGGGAGAGGCAGGGGAGACAGTAAGCCAGGGACTCCTGTCTGGTGTCAGTCACAAGGAAGCAGTAATGAACTTCTCTCTCCCCATTTCCCAACCCAGCCTATTCATCTCTCTGGCCTCCATTTCCAGACTACCTCTTTCAATTGACTTTCCCTAATCCTCTGTGCGTTCCAGCAGGGTTCACCTACAGTGTGGACCAGTCAATGTACACTAATTTGCATGGGGTGGGAAAGGGGCTACATGAAGATGAGGGAGGTCCTTCGAAGTGGTCACTTTGGAAGCTGCAACTTGCTTCAATAATGCTGCTATTGCTCCAGGTATTGTTGGAAACCTTTGAGAATTACCTTCTTGTTTGTATCAGTCAGTTTGGGCTGCTAAAACAAAATGCCACAGACTGAGTGACTTGAACAATAGACATTTATTTCTCACAGTTCTGGAGGATCAAAGTCTGAGATCCAGGTGCCAGCACAGTTGGGCTCTTGGTGAGGGTTCTCCTCCTGGACTTGTAGATGGCCACCTTCTTACTGCATCCTCACATGATGGAGAAAGAGAGAGCTCTGGTCTCTTCTTCCTTTTATGAGGATAATCCCATTATAGAGGCTCCACCATTGTGACCTCCTCTACACATAATTACCTTCCAATGGCCCCACTTCCTAATACCGGAACATTGGGGATTACAGCTTCATCATATAAATTTTTCAGGGACAAAATATTCAGTCCAGAACAATGTTCATGTGAATATCTTCAATGGGCTAAAAATTGTATTAATAATGTGCATTATCTCATATTATCTCCATGGTAACACCAAGAAGCAAATATCATTAGCCATTTATAACTGAGAACACTGAGATACAGAGAAGTTAAGTAATTTACCCAAGGTCACACAGCTAGTAAATAGCACAGCCTAGACTTGAACAGAGTGCCTCCAAAGCCAAGGCTTTAATGACTGTGCACACTTCCCTGTCTTTTGAAGGCAGATTCAAGTTTGGGAAATAACAGGTGGCTAACGGCTGAATGTGTTCACCTTCTCATGTAACTTATGTCACTAATTAGACTTCTCTGGGCATTGCTTTAGCCCAAAGAGAATTCTAAGAGTAGGAATTTTAGGCACACTTCAGGTCAGTGGGATGATGTATGGGAGAAAAGGGCCTTATCTGCTCTTTGAAATCAGGCTATAAAGGCAGCTGCCTCATGCATCTGTGGCACACACGTGGGGCCAGTTCTTCTCACCCAGCCTAATCCAGAGCACACTGGGCCACAAAGAGTGATTAGTGCTCATACGTACCATCTCATTCCATCTTCCCATCGTTCATTTGAGCTACGTTGGTACTATTATTATCCTCATTTTAGAGATGAAAAAACTGAAGGCTGAGCAACCTCAGTTTACATAGCAGGTGAGGGAAAGAGTAGGCATCTTTGTGTTTATCACTAAGGAATATACTGTTGGATCCTACAACACAAATGTCTCTCATGTCCCATTAAATACTAGGTCTATTTGACATGAAGAGCTAAAAACTCATCTATATATTTTTCCCCCTTACCTACAAGGTTTCCATCCATTATTCATGCATTCCCTCATTGTTCCATTCCCTCATTGATTAATTCATTTAATAAATATTTTTGAAGCATGTAACTTGATGCCAGCTGCTGTACTAGGTACTGGTTATCGACTCTAAATTTACAAAAGGAAATTGAACTGATGGGCTGTTAACAGAATTGACAAAGTGATCCAATTACTTTGATGTTGGTGGAGACTTCATCAGAGACCCCTCCACGTTCACAATCTCCCGTAGGCTCCAGGAGAGAAGTGGGGTCTTCAGAAGAGCTGCAGACGCATAACTACTCCTAAGCCTCGCCACTGGCTCCCACTTATGAAAACATGACGGCGTGATTTCTGATTACAGCCATTAGGCAAAATAAAACACAGAGAGCCTGGCTCTCCAGTTTCATCCTGGGTAATCAAATAGCCTCATTCATCACATTCACTCACACTATTCAGGGAAGGTGCCTTTGCACGCTTCAAAGATGGGTATGGGCAAGCCTGAGTCGCACTTTTCATCAGATGGCACTTTGCTCTTTCCTTTTTAATACAGGCAGATGATCTTTCCTTCTTTTTTCTTCCTTCCAAAAGCCTGCTCCAGAGGCCCAACCTCAGCACAACAGCAGTCCAGCCAGAAAGAAGCCTAAGCTGAAGACCACCTTATCCCTCATGACGCTCATAATTCAGCAGAGTTTCTTTCTAACTGACTTTGGGGCCGGGCCTGAGCCAGATTCAGAATATCAAAGGATGTTAGGCCAGCAGGGTCTATGGAGAGAAGGTAGTTCAGCCACTCATTTTACAGATGAGGCCACCAAGGCCCAGAGAGGGAAAAAATCTTGTCCAGTGTCACACA
The DNA here is from genome assembly GCF_964270905.1 of Leucopleurus acutus. NCBI lineage: Eukaryota > Metazoa > Chordata > Mammalia > Artiodactyla > Delphinidae > Leucopleurus > Leucopleurus acutus. Next base: position 28,554,607 of record NC_139155.1, read on the forward strand.
GCAAGGCTGCTGCAGAGCATGGGGCAGCACCTCAGCCTCAGGATTGGATTTCTCGTCCTGTGCTCTCACCTCTTCTTATGGCCAAGAGGCTGGAGTGCATGGAATACCTGGGACAGGCCTCAGCTGCCTCAGCACATGCTCTTGCCTTAGGGTCAACAGCTGTTGGTTGCACAGAGGAGCCTAGTACTCTTGGTTTACTACAGGGGCAAATTGCAGAGCTGGTGAGAGTCACTCTATTGTGCAATCACTTCCTCCCTCTGGGTCCCTTTACTTTCCAGGTAACCGACTCTCAGGCATGTTCCCAGGAGTTTTGTACCAGGCCTGCTTTCCCCCGACAGGACTCAGGCTCTGGAAAGACATCTTCTTCCTCCTTCCCTAGTCCTGAGTTTCAAGAAAAATGAGCTCTGAGTGACTGGCAGCTAATCCTGTGTGACTCTTGCGGTTAAATTTCAGGAGGGTTGGATTTTGGAGCAAAGAGATTTTCCTGTATAATTTTCAAAACATGCACGTCCATAACCATACCTTTGCCAGGAGGACTGGCCCGTGTATGGACATTGTGTAGACCTAGCACAGAAGTTCCCACAGCCCAGTACCCCCACCTCCTGTGCACACACATGTCCTAGATTAGATGACATAGTTGATATATATGGAAGCTGATTGTTTTCCAGTCATCTGACCCAGCTAAAGACAAACCTTTAGTAAATGAAGGTTTAGCAAAAAAAATAGAAATAGCAATAGCTTCCTTTATTGAACACTTGCTTTGTAATGGGGACTATGTTAAGAGCTCTTTTTATGAATGTCTAACTTTATAATTCTTACAACAAGCCTGTCATGGGTTCAACTGTTTCCCCTCAAATTCATATGCTGAAGTCCTAACCCCTGATACCTCAGAATGTGACTTATTTGGAAATAGGGTCTTTGTAGATGAAATTAGTTAAGATCAAGTGCACAGTGAAATAGAGTAGACCCCTAATCCAATATGACTGTTGTCCTCATAAAAGAGGAAATTTGGACAGAGAGACGTATACACAGGGATAATGACATATGAAGGCATGTAGACAATGCTGCCACATGCAAAGGACTGTCAAAGATGCCAGCTAACCACCAAGAGCCAGGGGAGAGGCCTGGGATATCATCCTCTTCACAACCTCAGAAGGGACCAAACCTTCCAACCCCTTGATCTCAGACTTCTAGCCTCCTGTTTATTATGAGATAATATATTATCTGTTTAAGCCTCCTGGCCTATGATACTTTATTATGGCAGCTCTAGCAAACTAACACAAGCCTCTGAGCACTATCTTCTTTATTTTACAGACAAAGGAGCTGAGGATCAGAGAGGTGAAATAACTTGCCTAAGACCACACAGTTGGCAAGGGGCAGAGCCAGGATTTAAACTTAGCTCTGCATTCTCTACTGCTTTTATTTGGGAGTCTGTGCTGGTGAAGGATTTTCTTTCCATGATAAGCCATCTGTGATAGACCTTCTCTCTCAGCCTGGGACAGGGCAGCCAGCTCTCCTAACCCGTACCCCTATCACTCACTCAGAGCCCTGAAGTGCTTCCTCTACTTTTTTCCATATTTCTCTTCTTTCAGCATTTAGCAGAACCCCAAATCAAATGCCTAGGGCTGGAATTAGAAAAGTAAATTTTCTCACTTCAACCTTCTCATTTTATTTTTTTTAGACCTGGGAATGCATTTGAGGCCCTGAAATACAGTGTATGCGTTCATACTGTTTCTGAGAGAATGAATTCCAAAATTCACTAGGAGTGGGAAAGAAAGTCAAGTTTAAAACTAAAATGGTCCCGCATTCCTGGTCTCTGTGGTCAGAGGGCCCTCTCACTGACTGGTGTCCCCTCATGCAGCCTTCAAACACACACACACATCCAAAAGTTGAACTTGGTTCTTTTACTGAAGCCAAACAGACTAGGTTCCTTTAGAGCTTCCTCATCTTACCATGCATCCAGCACTAATCACTAGAGGTCCCACCCTCAGAAGCCTTCTCCACCAACTCTCCTGAAGTCAAGGTCCATGGTGGTCTTACCTGAGCAGCTATGGCATCCCTGTTTCAGGGTTTTGACTGGGTGAAGAAAAGGGGAGCCCCAGGGCAGTGAAATGGCCACCAGCTTGAATTTGATTCCATTTCTGAATCATTTGAATCTAATGCCCCTCAACAGGAAGGTACTTGCGCACTTATCCTTGGAATCTCTGCAAGCATTTCCCAAGCTGAGAAATTATATAAAACTATATGTGAAAAAAGGGACCTGTTATTTTTCCAACCCGTCAGGCTAGAACATTGGTGTGACCAGGGTGCAGACAAAAAGGGCCAGAGAGGAAGAGGAGAGGGCACTGTCATTCATCAGAAGGGACAGCCCAGGGGCAGGCAGGAGCAAGGCAGGTGGTTACAAACCAAGAGTACAGCCTCATGCAGGCAAAGCAGGAGACCTGAAACAGGAAAGTAGGTCAAAACCAGATCAAAACAGTGTGGCACAAACAAGGCGGCCTTGAAGTTCCTCAGACAGGAAGTCCTTTATTCTCCCAGATGGAGCAGGAAGCAACACCTGAGTCCCAGGGTAAGGCCAGCCTGAGACCTAAGGACTCAAAGTGTCCATTGTGCTTGTCTCGTGGTAGATTCTCCTCTAGGATTCTAAGCAGAAATGACAACACTGCTGTCCTTCGTGACACAATGTCTCTGTGTCCTGGGTTGATCCGAGGGCTTTACCTTTGGTGTAGCTGCCATTACTCTCCTCATCTACAGATGAAAAACTGGAGGTTTCCAGAGGCTCACTTGCCAGTTGTCACACAACCAGTAAGTGATAGTGCCAGACGCTGAGAGACATCACTCGTAGCATCCTGTCTCCCACACAGGGAAGGCACTTTCGAGGCTGTGGTCTCCAGACCCTTCCCTTTTGTAGATTTACCTCCCACTTAATTGCTAACGTGAGCATGTAGTCTGGCACCCAGAGAACTCTTTTCATTTCCAAAAGGCTGGAGCAGTTCTGCTCGTGAGGAGCGAAATGAAACCCAGCTTCTTGGTTGTTATGGTCTTGGAGTAAGTGCGCACTGAGGGACTTGGCTGGGGGAGCATTAGGGAACAAACACCCACATGGTACTCAGTGTATGTATGTGTCAGCAAAAGCTATAGAGCAACACCTCTGGATTTAGTCCAGGCTGGCGTGAATTAATGGCTGCCAGGAAGAAAAGAAAGACTTCAAAAAATAGATTTTTTAAAAGCAGTGTTTGCCTGAAAAGGAGCTTGGGCAGAGCAGCCTAGAGGAGGCCTGTCTCCAGGCCCCTTTGGAAGCCCCAGCCATCCATTTTCATTAGTTTTATGATTTGATCAACTTACAAAGGTCACTTTTTAGTTTCCTGTGAACCACAATATTATGACTGGGCTTAAATAATGCCAAAGCAATTCATTGAGAAGGGAAACATTCAGTTAAACCAGTCGCTGGGCACTGAAGCTAGCCTTCCAAAGCTGAATCACTCCCATGTAAGGAAGCCGTCTGGCTTTTGAGAACAACGCACAGAGTCTCCAAGGCCTGTTCTGCGCAGGGCAGAGCCTGGGGGACACTGTCCAGCTAGAAAGGGGGAGCGGCTGCCACTTTCCTCCCTGGAGTGGTCTCTTCTCTTTTGGGTCCCCTCACACTGCAATCCCTGTACCTCCCCCACCCCAAACACTTGCTAGTATGGATGTGGTGCCACCTTCTTTAAGACTCTACACCAAGTGTAGGCACAGCTCTCTTCTGTGGTTTTCCCTTAGCGCCGCAGAGCTGAGACCAGCCTATGATGATTTAGCTGATTCCGTGTAATGATTTCGTTGGCATCGCTTCCTCACTAGACTCTAAGCATCAGAGGAGCAAGAACCAGGTTGATTGTGTTCATCCTTGCCTCCCAGCACCTAGCACAGTGCCAAGCACACTACGGATGCTCCAGGAAGAGCTGCTCATTGACATTTTTTCAAATAGAAAGTTAAAAAAAAGAGAATTACAGAAAATATGGATAGCATGAAAATCAGTAGTTTCTTAATTTCAGTTTCTTAACTGAACACTTTGCTAAACACCAAATTCCTTATGCTAATTCAAGTTAATGACATGGTGGAACTGGTCAAGATAACTGGGCCATTTGCCATTTCAAACCAGGTCTATAATGTCTTCCCTTGATCTTGAGATGCTAGAGGTCCCATCTAACACTGGGATTACATAGGGTCATTGGGAAAATTAAAGGAGATGTTGTGCAGAAAGTGCCCAGTGCCTGGTATGGGTAATAACAATAATAGTAATGAACTGCATGTGTATCCCTCATAGCTCTGTGCCAAATTCTTAGCCAGGTAACTTTGTTGGCTCTGGATTGCCTTCTAGGCACCAGAAGCTGGTCTTCCTCTCCTTTCTTCTATCATAGGACAGACATGAACATTTAATTTAACTTTCTTGCTAGATCACTAAGATATTTTTACTCTTCGTTTCCAATCTGAGGGATCCCATCTATAGCTTGTTTGAGCGGAAATGGTATTGTTTAGCTTCCAGCAGGATTGGGTTTGCTTTAAACAGTTGCTTTGGCTATTATAAATCATCTTAAACCATCAGGGTCTTTAACAAAAATCTCTCCCTTGGCACACGCACACGCATGAACACACATGCACACACACGGAGCCTTTCTTGAGACTTGCAACTGAACTTTGTCAAGCTAGTTTTTATGTGTAGATACAGATAACAGGAGGTGCATCCTCTTAGCTGTGGGGTCAAAAATATTTCCTTGTGTTTTTTGGGCAGGCTTGTGGTTTCAGCGGTAATAGAAGGGCCCCCCGCGTCCGCCCCCATCCCGCAGCTCCCACTCTCCTTGACATGCCTCAGCCTGTCGTGCAGAGAAATGCTGATTTGCTGCCTACTCTCAGAGGAATGATTTTGGAGGTTTAATTCAAGTGATTTTTATTTGATCAAATGTGCGTCGAGCACCTACCACAGGCAAAGGGCTTACTACATGTTATACTTACTGGAAGTCTTTATTTTTGTCTCTCCATGTCCTTGAGGGCACTATTCAGTTCTACAGTTTCAGTGCCTAGCACAGTCCCTCGTATATGGTAAGTGCCTACTAAATGTTTTGCTGGATGTATGACTGGACTGAAGACAGAAGGGCTAGAGGAAGTCAAGGGTGTGAGGGTATTTCTAACTCGAGATTCCCAGGCCCCCAGAAGGGAGTAGAGGATATATACATTAAAAGCACGTGTGTGAATTCTCCTTCTGGGTGTTACTATCTACTGAGGTTAATTATCCTTTTCAAGTCTCAATCTCCTCATCAATAAAATGGGAAACAATGGGTGAATTTTGAGGGCTAAACTATTAATGATGTGCTTAGGACGGTGTCTGTGGCAGTGAGCGCTCAGCACACAGTGGTAATCCCCAGGCTGCGGCTGGTGAGGTCGGGAGGGTGATGAGCGTTTTGTCACCTCCAGTGCAGGTTGGTGTGTGGGGGGAAAAGACAGATGGGGGCCACTCACATGAGATGGGGGTGGCTAAGGGCTGGAGCAGATGTGACAGCTCCCAGGGAGCCTTGAATGGTGTGGGGACCCTCTCAGCGATCCAGTGACGGCGGGCTTGCCTGGCTCCTTCAGAGGAGCACATCTTACTCCCAGAGGGAGGAGAAAACCACTTACTTTTCCTGCCTGGCAGTGGAGTTCTGGATGAATGGGTCTGTCCCCGTGAGATGGGCTTTCACTGTCTGAAAACAATAACGTGCCAGCCCTACGGCCTTGCTCTCTTTTCTGCTCCTTTGGTGTCTGATGATATCAACCCTGTCTTAGTTGGCTCCCTCTCTTGTGGCTTTTTACAGATTTTGTAATCCAACTGCAGCTCTCAAGGACCATGCTTAAAGGGCAATAAGAATGGGAGGGGAATGGAAAGAAGATGAAAAGAAAGGGCAAAGAAGAGGTGTGTGTGTACATGTGTGTGTGTGTGTTTTTGCAAGCCCAAACATGGAGGGGGAGGGAGTGGTTGGTAGTGGGAAACACTTATCTGAGAGGACTGCACCCTCTGCGGTCTCCTCCCTGGCTTACTCTGGAATCTTGAGCTTGTGAGCAGGGGATCAACATTCTTTGGGAAAAATATGCAAAGAAGTTCAAGTGTGTCTTTCCTTACCATTTGTATTTCTGTTCAATGTAATCAAGCCCCTTCTCTTGCCTTTTTTTTTTTTTTTTTTTTTTGGCTGTGAATATGTACCTTTTGGTTTTATCTGCTTTGCTACTGCTATAGATTTAGGTTTTGACTTTTCCAAAATGAAATCTCCAGCCACCCTGATTTTCTCAGCTTCTGGCTCCACTGGCATCTCCATCTTGCTTTAATTATCCAATTACTGAAGCTATCCAACCTATTTATTCAGGCAATCAAGTCTTTAAATGCATGGATTTATCATTACCTCAAATCACCTGTCACTGTGATTGAACAAAAATAGAAAGGTAACCAGGAGGCTGCAAGACGTTTGAATCAACACACTTCTCCTGGTCAGTTTGCTATTTTGGAGACGCCTATATGTGAACTAAAATTTGTAGGAGGAAACTCAAGGGAGAAGGGAGAGAAGAAAAGAGAAATGGAGGGAAAGGGGATGAAGACTGTTTGGAAAATGTTGTCTCTGTTCCTATAAGAATTGACTTATAATGTTTACTTGATTTTTCCCTGAATTCCCCTCTCCCCCAGCTCTCCCCATCATTGCTGCCCCTTGCTGTTTCCTCTATAGAGATGTTGTCAGGACCAGTGCAAAGAGACACAAAGGGCTTGAGGGTCATCAGATGAAAGAGAAGCTGGTCTACAGACCTGCGCTGTTACAGGAACAGTATCTTCTCTCTGGGGTCACCTGGAATAAGTCCGTTTTCTCATTTACCTGATTGCCCCAAACATATTTGAAAACAGGCTGCTTTGTTCAACATAAACAGCCTTCTTTCTTTCAACAATTTCTCCTTCACCATTCTGGGCATTTTACTCTAATTTATCAACTTCTTTATTAAAAGGTGGTGCCCTAAAATTTAACACAAAACTCCGAGTGTATTATGTTCAGTGAGGGGCAATCACCTCCCTCTCCCTGGGTATGGTATTTCTATTAATAGAGCCCCAATGGTTTTTAAGCTTCTTTGGCATGTCATATGCTGCTGTTTAGCCATGTTTTCCCTTTGATGTGCTTTTTTGGTTGTGAGTTTTTGAGAAACCTATATATAGGAATTTATATTTAGCCTTATAAATTTTAATATGTAAATCCAACCCACTGTACTAGCCATGGAGACCAGTGGGGATGACAACATACCTCCCGATATATTTACCACTTTCACTTAAACTGTAGCTTTCTGTATCCTCATCCTAGTTACTATGTTTATTGACCTGAGAAGAGTTGATACAGAACATTGGGACAAGCGACTAGACGTTACCCAATGGGTTGCTATTACTCCATGAATTGGTATTTGCAGGGTTCACTCTCCCAGTCAAAGGCAAACTCTTACACAGGACAGTCCCAGGCGCTCCACTATTGCTTCTATTCTCAGTATAAAGATAAGAACAATGGACAAGTCTTGTCAAAATTGTCTTAGTACAGCACCAACCTAAAAGAGGACTCAGTCGAGTGCAGACCCATCCACACTTCACAGTTTGTTTTTTCTTGTGTGGGTGATACGATAATACTAGCTGATGACATACTTTTCTCATATAAATTTCTCAATAATGCACTGTGTAATAACAGATGTAATTGACCTATTCTATTTGTTTTCTCCAAAGTAATTTAAAACACTCCCTCACTTCCTTTGTTTCTGAGTTTGGCTAATATCCTCATGCTAGCATGTTTCCATCTGTATGTTTGTCAAAGCAAGTTTATCCGAAAAATTTCGAAGAATCAGCTTCATCTCTGCTTGGCAGAATGTGGCAAATGAAGGTATTTCTGGTAAGATTTATTTTATCACCTTCCAGGAAACACTAAATCCTGAGAGGACCAGATTACAGAGGACTGTATATTAAAATTCCTCTTCCTATCTCTAGGCCCAGGTGGAGGGGACAAATGGATTCCTACATGACTGCAAGATATGATATATTATTATAAACAGAGTCTTGAATTATAGAAAATACTAGTTAGCATAATTACATTACCATATTTTTATATGGAGATTATTATTCAAATACCAAACAGGCAATCTTCCATTGGAAAAAACCAATAAACACTCTCAATCCAGACTTCCACTGTTATGTATGTCAGAGTACAAAACAATTTTAAAGTTTAAAACGCATTACATTACAAGAGATATTCACTTCAAGTAGGTGGCAATTTGATTCTTTTTTTTTCCACCCTACGTTTTGATAGCTATTCACCTCTATCAATTCTTATCTTGCCCATTCTTTAGAAACCAACTGCAGTTTAAAAAGTGCCCATCTATTTCTGATTGAAATCTTCACATGCTGGTTTTTTAAAACTATTTTTCAGTTTCTTAATAATAAAATAGATTGCCTCCAGGCTGCCAGTAAGTAAATCCATTAACCATGCAGCAATTCCTAGGTCTACCCTGCTCCAGTCTTGTCCAAGAAATACCAGATTTCCATTGTTGCTACTACATACAAAAGAGTGTAAAGGATTAAACTTATTTAAAATTTTATAAACAACGAAAATCTCCTGATTCAATTGACTTAAACTCTAAGCCTTTTTAGTTCCTGAAATATAAAATAGGTTACAATTTTTTCCTTATTACCTGTTGACTCCTCAGAGTCTCGTCAGACTGAAAAGTCTCTCCATATTGAGGACAACCTCCATTTGTAAAAGGGACTCTCAATCCATCAGTGTTAGAACAAATACTTCTTGAGTATCTACCCTTGGCTGACCTGAAACCAAGTGAAGGAAGGGAAGATATGGTATCTGTCCCTGAGGGCTCATGCTTCAGAGAGAGAACCGTATGAGACAGTCTACAAAATTAAGTGGGGAGGTTCAGACTATGAGATCACCTGTGATTTAAAGATGAAAGAATTAAGAGGGTGGAGGAATGGTTCCCAATACCCAGAAAGTTCCCTCAGAGATGGAGATGAGGATCTGTTAGGTGGAGGGGACCATCTGGTGTTGAGGAATGTGTTATGAGCATGGGGTGCACAGAAGGCAGTGGGAAGTTGGCCAGACTGACCCCTGTTCCATCCATCTTCCTCTCTCAGTGGAAGAAAAGCCATACTTTCTTCTTCTTGTCTAAACTATGGTCCTCTTCCACACCCACTCAGGACCTCCATGCCCATTCCATAACCTTGGTCTCATTATTCCCCAGAGTTTGAATGTACTGTCACCTTAAACCACAAGCACATCCTCTTGGTTTGAATCAGATCAAAGTAAACTTCTTCTCAGCCCCAAATACAGATATCAGGAAACTTTAAGATAAGGCAACTCGATAAAACATATCAGAGCTGGACATTGCATATTCCCAGGCTTCCATATCCTTTTAACCAGTAGCAGTACAGGTAGAGAAGTGTGAGAGAATAAGGTAGGCCCCATGAGAATAGTAGGGACTGCTCTGCTCTGAGAGGGCATGTCTATTAGGAGAAGCAGAGCAAGTTATATGCACTTGAGATGATGTTTAAACATGACTGAGGCTTTTATATTTGTCATAGAAGGCCTAGGAAGATAAGGGAATAGTGGAGACAAAAGCATGGACGTAGGCAAACTGAGATTATATTGAAGGAAATGCAGCCAATAGTTCTGTTTGGCTGTGACTATATTGATAATACAATTTTATTACTTATAAATAATATCTATTGCATGTTCTCTTTTATAGACGTTATTTCATTTAACCCTCACACATCAGCCTGTGAGGGATACTGTGCACATGGGGAAACCGAGGCTTGAGTAAGTTAAGGATCCTGCCTACAGCCCCTTAGTTAATAAGTGTTGAAGCCAGGACTCAATCCCATGTTTATCTCATCCATATTGAGAAGGATATAGTTCAGGGGAGGTAAAGATTTATTTTGAAGAGGTAAATGAGAAAAGTTGATGGAGCACATCTCCAGAGGAGAGGGAAAAGATCAGTTAGAAAATCAGTTGTGGTGACAAATGAGAGCCTTTGGGGAATGTGCAAAAGGGATTTATTTGCTAATTTATTTGCTAATGTAAGGGACTCAAAATCCTAGACAAACTCTTGCCCCTAAAGTTGGATTTGGTGGCTCAGGTTCAACCCAGTGGATGTTTGGTGACTGAGGCCCTTCTACCAGGCTCTCCCAGGCTCTCCCAGGCATCCACAAGACCCTGTACTGGGGAGATTAAAATGCTGGGTAGATGCAGTCCAGGCCTTTGCAGGGAACAATGTGTGGATCACATCACAGCCGACTCACAAGGCTAAATCCAAGATCAAAGGTCAGCACCTGGGTGTTAGGGAGTAGACGAGAAACTGGAGTTGGTTACCCCTCTTGGGATCTGTCTCCCCTGGATCATACTGGCTCTTTTCCAGCACACAGTCGGCCCCGCTGGGTTAGTATGCATGTTCCCAGCTGATTCCCTGGGTTGCAAAAGTCTGTGTACCTTGAGTGAGTTTCTAATCAGGGACTGAGTATTCTGGGCCACTTGTTAATTAATCACCCTCCATTCTTCCACCTACTTTCTTCGGAGGAGGGTTTTATAATGGTGATTTCCTGAAAGCTACCCCAGGAGCTTCTTTCAAACAATCACCTGGTTCCGGCCTGCCCCTGTGGCCTTACCATTCAGCACAGGAGTGTCCATCATTTTTATTCCTCTACTGCCAAACAGAACACTGCTTGGGGAGGGCTCAGTGCTGGGAGTGTTGTTATCCTTTCTAACATTGCTATTTTTATTCTAAAAGGTGGAGACATAGTAGGAAGTTAATGGCTGCTCAGGATAAAAACAAATAGTGACTAAGAGCAAATATTCAAACGAGGCATGGTCTTGCTGGGGGAATGATATTCAACAGTGAAGCACGTGCACAGTTTCTATCTCCCTCTTTAATGACTGCATAAAACAGGGGTTGTGTGGGCTTGTCTGCCAGCATCGTACTCTCTCTACTGTCAAGCAACCTAACAAAAGCGACTCTGTTGGAGGGACAAGAACCCTGCAAGGGCCAAGAGCTCCCCCAGGGCAGTTTGTTTCTTCCTTTCCCCAGCATCATACTTCCCATTTCCTTCATCTTATTGAATGAATCATCACCTCACACTGATTATCCAGGACTCTTGCAAAGCCCCATCCTGGGCACCGAGGGGCAGGTGGCCATGGCAGGCCATCAGCTCTAGACCAAGTTCACTGAGCTGCCAGCTGCTCACATCACAGAGATTTGACAAGAGGAATAGAGGGGTGGACTATGTTTCCTCCCTCCAGGCTTTCCCAGTGCTACATGGAACCCATGAGAGTGGGCAGGAGAGATGATCCTCCCTGAGCCAGGCCAGCATGCTTCTGCTCGGCCAGGTCCATGCCTCTCAAGCCATACTGCACTTGCCACACCTGGCCCTGGCCAGCCTGCTGTCATAGGGGGGTCTTAATAACAGTGAGCTCCCTGCAGACTCCTGACTTGATGGATTTAGTCTTTAAAAATGTAACTGTGTTTATTCATCCAATAAGTGTTTTTCTATTTGCAAAAAATGAAAATATACATCATATGTTGTTTTATAGATAATTTTTAATTTAATGATATATTGTGAACGTCTCTTCATGCCAAAAAACTCAGAACTCTAACATCTTTATCCCTGTTTTCCATGTCCTCCATTACATTCGGAGGGCCAGTGTTCCTCCAGATACACAAAAGAGTAAATTTTGCCTTTGGCCACTGGACTTTCTCTCTTGTCCCTACTCAGTAATGCACCTGCCACTCAATCCTCTCACCCATCGGGTACTTGTGAGGGCTGGTGTCAGTGCTTAGAGGAAAAGTGTGTGGCTCCCTCCCGTGAGAGCAAAAGATGTCAGCTCTTCCCCCCAAATCGAGAACCAACGGTAGGGGACAAACTGGGGGCGCTCATCAAGAATCACTGTTTCATAGCCAATGATGAACCAATATTCATCGGGAACCACCAGTCATCATCCTGAATGACTTCAAAGAAGCTGAATTTCTGTGTGTTTTATACTTATTAAACATAACCCAAGTGGAAGTTCTGTTTAGTTTTTCTTGCTTTGACTTGGGGTGGTAAATCTTCTGTTAAGTGCAGTCTCAGGGATTGGTCCATTCTGTCATCAAACCTGCTATTCCCTTCTGCTCACCGCCCTACCCAGACCTACCAGGTCATCTTAGCGTGGTCCTGCCCTCTCTGCTTTTCCAATTATATTCATGTTTCAGGACCAGCTTAGGTGGTATGTGCCCTGAGGGCTCCCATGACCTCCAGCCTATATAGGGAAAGCTCCCTCTCCAGCCCTCAGGGATTTTCCTCTCCTGAGATTATGTGGCGCCCACTGTTGGTGGTGGTGTCTGCTTTATATTCATGTTAGCACCATCTTTCCTCCACACTTGCAATAGAATGTACAATTTCTTCAACAATGCTGCAAAGCCATTTTTTATTTTAAAGTTATGGTCTATGGTCACCATTTTATAGCTTCTTAAACATGGATCATTCTATCCAACAATCCGAAGAAAGGACCCTGTGCCCTTGAAAGGTGTTGTTTTATTTGAATTGGATATAATACTGCTAAGATATATGTTTTCCCAAGGGACTGGCTCTGTTGTAAGTTTTCCTTGTAAATGTCCAGCTTCCATCTTTAATTCTCAAGCTGGTGCTCTTTGCCTTGAATGACACATCTTCCAGAGGTAATGCAGGTACAATAGCCGAGTAATTTACATATAACCTCTCCCTCTGGGGCTCCCTCTTAGGAGGGTGGGTTTCTTATATGGAATGAATGGACTTCAATCCAGATAGACTTGCTAAAATCGGTGAACTCTTTCTTACTTGAGTATACCATTGTATACTTGTCGGCACTCTTTCGCGCATATTATTTCAGATCTTTGCTGCACTTTTGTGTGAAAGGTAGGGCAGTTATTTAAATCTCCATTTGACAGATGAGGAAAGTGAGACCCAGAGAGACCTTATGACTTTCCTAAGATCACATAGGCAGTGGACAATCTAGAATCAGACACCAGCTTTCCTGCCTGGACTGTCCTCTTGGCAACACACACGAAGATGCTCTGACAACCATCTGTTTCTCCACGTCATTTTCCTTCTAAAATGTAGTCATATTTCTAATCCCATTTAATTCTCAGAAGAGCCCTGGTAGAAACCCTTGGATGAGGGCTATCTGCATTATTATTTCCAATTTACGGACAGAGAAACAAACACAGAGACTGAAGGGGCTTTCCTGGCCACATGTGGATGAGGTGGGAGAAAACTCAGCTCCCAGACCCTCCACGTTCCACTTTGATACCTTTCTGCATATACACCATGTATTTCAGAGGTGGGTTTCTCTGCTGCCAATAATTCTAAGTAGAAAGCATGAGTCTCAGCAGGAACTTCTGGGTGGTCTTCAAAGAAACATGCCACCCAAACAAACCCACCTCCTGGTACTAAGTGACAGGCAGGTGTGCAAGTGGTATAGTCACTTGGAAAGAACCAAGAAGAGGAGGTCCTGGGCATGCAGCCAGGGTGAGAAGCCAGGCCTCCCAATTTCCAGGCCAGTGCTGTTTTTTTCTAATTCCACTAATAGGAGAAGTCAACAGCTTTTACCATGAAGAAAAATTAAGTGAATTTCAGAACAGGGGTCTGGTTTCCATGACAAATGAAAGAATTATTCCCACAGTCTTCCAGTGAAGGGGGGTGAGTGTCCATTTCCATGCTACTTATGTCCCTCAGTAGGTATTTTGGGATGACTCGGTCCACTATTAATGGGGTAAAATGACCCACAGTCTTAACTCAGCCAATACTAATATTTCCCCAACTCTGTGTTGAAGGAAGAATGAATAAATTTGGCCTCTTAAGAGGTGAAAGGAGATGGCTGCAATGCAGTCATTCCCTGAGGGAGGACAGCAGATGGATAGATTTCCTGCCGTTGTGATGGGTGGTCCAGAATCAGCAAAGAAGGGGCTTCCTCACACAGCATGTGTGACCAATGTTAATTCCCTAGGGTAGAGCCAGACTCTGGGACAGCACTGTTACTTCCTTAACAAAAGTCCAGTCTTGTTCAAGGGCCATTATTCCACTATATGTATAGACATAATATATTATATTTATATATATATATATTTTATCTCTGCTTTGTGTTGTCAGGGCTAAGGTTAGGGCGTACCCCACTTGGAAATCATTTTTTAAAACAACAAATATATTCAATGTGACTACCTAATGTAAACCATAGTGAGGAACGGGGGTGAAGGAACCATGTCTTCTGCCTTCAGGGAGCCTACACTCCAGTTTAAAAGTCATGATTACACACTTGACAAGTCAGTGAGGAATTCAAGGATAATAATGATGAATAGCACTCAGTGAAGAATGAAATGAAAGAATGAAGAAAGAAAAGATGAAGAATGAAGAATGATAATCTGGCCGTGGTAGCCTAGGAAAGGGAGCAGTCCAAGGGGGATGGGATAGTCTGCAAAGCATTAAAAAGGAGTGAGACTTGAGCTGGGTCTTGGCTGCTGGATGGCTACTGGATAGGAGAGTCAGCAGGGAGGTGGTGCCAAAGGCAAGAAGAGGTGGAGGTGGGACGGAGCAGGAGAGCTGGGTTGGCTCACTTTCCCCGAGACAGACTTATTTTTTGTGCCCAGGGACTTCTTTCTCTTAATCACAGAGAACTACACAAGGAGGTGTGAGTGGCTTAGGATAAAGTACCTTCACCTCCAGAGCATCCCGGGTGATGATGGGTGAGAAGTGGAGGCATAGCACACAGTTTCTCAGACAAGTAAAATCCACCCCCACCCCCCAACTTTAAAGAAAAACTATACCAGGACGCTGTTATCCACCTACAGAAAAGACTCGAAGGGAAATGTGGAAATTGGAATTGCTTTGAGGATCTGTAGAAAGTTAATGCAATGTTAGTCAACTGGAAAGGACAACTTCTAGTTGTTGTTCTGGACAACTTACTAATATATTTGAGAGCATGACTGAAGGACCAAATTCCAGGAGAGGCCATGTAATTAGGAAGTAGCTACAGTACTTCCAGTGACTAGATTTCATATTTTCTTGAAGGCAGATAATCTCAGTGTCCTTTCCCAGGGCAGACATCTTTTCCCAAGCATCTCTAAGGGCTGACCATCCAGCCTCTATTTTTGCGACTGCTTATTCCATTGATACACCAGCATCCGCCAGTGGGGATTAGCAGGGACTGAACCAAAGGTACATTTCTAGGGCAGAGGAGGCTGTGGAATCCTGGTGCTGAGAAGGTAGAGAGGAGACAGGACACAGAGGTTGGAACACACTGATATGTGCTTTGTCTTTTTCAGATCAAAGTTGAAACCTGGACCTGGTATCTTCATCAACTGTTATTATTGCCCTTTATGTCACTAATAATTATTATGTATCTCCTAAGTCATTAACTCTGGGGCTGCAAGACCATCTCAAAATAAGAGGGCAATGGGCTTCCCTGGTGGCGCAGTGGTTGAGAGTCTGCCTGCCGATACAGGGGACAGAAGGTCCAGAAGGACCTTCTGCCCTGGTCCAGAAGGATCCCACATGCCGCGGAGCGGCTGGGCCCGTGAGCCATGGCTGCTGAGCCTGCGCCTCCGGAGCCTGTGCTACACAACGGGAGAGGCCACAACAGTGAGAGGCCCGCGTACCGCCAAAAAAAAAAGAGGGCAATGGAGGACCAGCCTTTGGACAGGATATTACCATTGCAGGGCCATTTTGTCCATGTCATATTTGAAAGCTTCTTTTGAGAGCTTTTATTTTCATATTAAAAATCACAGCTGCTAAAGAGTACTGGGTGTGTAGTCAAGACACTGTGACATCAAAGTTGGCCTTGCCATTAAGCAACCATGTCTGGGATGTACTTATTGGATCATGGGTGCTGAATAGTAGTTTGTTGAATGAATAGGAAACTCAGGGAAAACCACTTAATTTACCTGGGCTTAAGTTTCCTCATCTCTAAAGCATGAGAAATAACCCCTAGCAACCCCAGTGTCACCGTGGGATGAAAATGAGGTAATGGGTTTTCAAAACACTTTAAAAGTAAAAAGTTCTGTAGAAATACAAGTGGTTGCTATAGCAAACTGAGTTAGAAAAGGCGTGTGAGTAGAACCCAGGAAATTTTGGGTCTAGTCCAACTCTGCCTATAAACAATAAGTCTTGGGAAGTCTTGTGCCTTCCTGGAGCCTCAGTTATCTCATATGTAAACGCATGATAATAGAGTCTTGTTTACTTCACAGGGTGCTTTTGAATGTCAATGGAGATGATTACAAATTGCTCTTCTCTGATGAGCTATGAGAAGGTTATGTGTGTCCAACTCTTCATGCCTTGCTCAGTTGCGATTTTGGAAACAGTTTGCCCCTGGAGAAGTGCAGCCTTTATGGGGAGCCCCTGGGCCTGCCGATTCTTCCCACTTTCTTCCTGCCGCTAGTCATCTGCACCATGTGTTTCCCATTAGCCCTTCCTGCGCGTTCCCCTTCCGGCCTGTGTTCCTAGCAATCATTGCTCACCATCACCCAGATGCAAAGTCTCCACAGAATCCCAGAACGTTCCAGTTGGACAGGGTCTCTGAGTCTACAAAACCAATCCCTTTATCATACACATGAGCATATGAAGGCTCAGAAAAGTCATGCAGCTATGTGGTGGCAAAGTCAGAACCAGAGCCTGGGTCCAAGTCCAGTGTTCTTTTTACTACACGTCGCCTCGGGCCCTTTAAATATTGTACTTCCCAACCCATTTTAGCACAGGAAATCCCATCTGCCCAGTGTTCAGCTGGGGTTCATAAATGATTCTGTTATGTGAAATCAGTAAATCTGTGCCTTCCCTCCATCTACCCATCTCAGGAGTCTCTCCAAAAGCCCGCCCCAAGATACGTTGGTGAGCATGGCCCAAACCTGCTCCTCCACTCTGCTCCAGTTATCTCTCTCCTGTGCAGAAAAGCAAAAGAGATGAATAAGGGATGGAAGAAACTCCACCTCACCTCCATAAACCTTGGGTAAGAGGATGCAATCTGACAAGGTAAACCAAAATTGAGCACTTGAGCACCAGTGCTGTTGGGAGAAGTATGTGTGTCAGTTACCAGGACTCTGCTCACTTTGTTTTCTCAATATGAAAAACCAAATTAGAATTACTGGATGACATCATCTGTGGGTTTGTTTCTACTTAGGACAGTTGAACAGACAGGCTGGATTTCATATTTACATATCTAGCCAAACAATTTTTTAAGACGGTTTTTTTTTGACTGTCAGAAAGCTCAGTCTCCAGTTCTGATGTCATCATCGTCTGTGTGTCCCAGGTTGATCACTTCCTGTGTCTGAGCTTCAATCTCTTCATCTGTGAAATAGGTGGGACAACCTAGATGCTCACTAAGGAATCTTCTGGTGAGGATGTTCCAAGGCAGTCCTTCAGCCTATGCCCACTGTTGTTGAACAGGAGAGGCTTTTAAACATTTGTGGTCACCTGCCCACAGCAGTGGCGGCTCCACACAGGAGCCCCTGAACAAAGGGCCCTGCTCAGGGCAGATGGTGAGCCGAATGCCAGACAGAGGTAGGTTTCCCTGTCCCAGCTCCTTTGTGCTGACAATTCACATTACCACCTTTCAGAAGGACATGATAATACAGTGTCTGGTTTGTAAAATTGCTCATAAAACGTTATGGGATTGTAGGAAATCTGGGTCCCTGTAAGTACAGTGTTGGAATCCAGCTTGAGCCTGAGCGGAAAATAGATATGAGCTGTGTGAAACCGTCATCTTTTCCCCAAATGGAGCAGAGAAAGTGAAGATAAATGGGAATACCATCAATTACTGTTTTTCCCAGTGGGAAAGTGATAAAGATATTTAAGTGATGTGTGACACAATGGAGTGTGGGTCCTAATGGAGGCCTTCCCATCCTTAACAAGGGAGACATTTTAGGTAATGGTATGAGTAGAAAAGTTAGGGGAGAGCAAAGAAAAGGCAGAAATGTGAGACTGGGGGAGCCAGGATGAGTCTACACATGGCAGTAAAATAAAAATCAGACTGAAACTAGCACATGTTTACACAAGGTCTGATGCCTATTGTCTAAATGGAGACCCAGAAAGGAAAGACAGAGGGTGAGACTCCCCAAAAGGGGTGAATGGGGAAATTAAAAGATTAGGCTGTGAGTTCTTAGAGACCAGCCCCTCAAGCTCCTTTTCTGAGCCATGAGAAGCTCTGGCCCAGTGGAGGGAACAGGGGTTTCGGCTAAGGCCTGGTCTTGACATTGTCCTTCCCTTTCTTTCCCTTTGTTTGTGGGACCCTCCTCAGAGGTTCAACCTGCCTACTTTTGGGGCCTCTATATACAGTATAGAGGCTGCTCTGTGGACAGTTCCGGAATCTATGCTTTGGGTTCCATCCCCTCTCCCCCCGCGGTCGGTCCAGTCCCCCGTGTCTCTAGCCTTCTGCCAACCCTCTTCACTCTCCCCCTCCCTCAACAGCAGAGTCTGCATTCATCACTCCCTTACTCTCTCACGCTCCCTTTCCCAAAGTTTCATCCTGTGACAAGGGCACCAACAATTTCCTATTTCTCTAGATTCAAACTTTAATTTCTTCTACTTACCTCCCCTGTTTTATGGCTCCCAAATGCAGCTACTTTTTTAATGATATCTCTATACCCACAAACTCTACAGTTATCAGAACTTTCTCACACATTATTTCCAAACCACTCTGACAGCCCTTGCAAGCTGGCCCTGGCTCAAGCTTCTTCCCACTTGAATCTACCCAATGTCCTTTTGCCAGTCTGATAATCCTCAAGTATTTCATTAGTCATGCTTATTCCTCTGCTCAGAGATCTGCCATGGCTTCCTGTTTCCAAAAGTGGATCAAAATGCCTGAACTGCTTTGGCCCTCCCTCCCTGATCACAGTTCCACCTTCTCTTTTCCATGTTCTCCCTGCTATTCCTCAAACATTCTTATCATTCTCACTCATTCTCACTTCTGTTGTATGTTTCATATCCTATTCAAAGACAAAGCCAAGACCCCCTCCTCCAGGAAGCCTCCCTGACTATGAGACTGGGATTGATGCACTTATTGCCTGGGTATTGCCATTCAACATTGGATTAGAAGCTGATCCACAGTATCACCCTAAGGTTTGGGGCCAAATATAATTAACTCTTAAGCATTCATCTTCTCATTCCTTGAGGTGTTCTTTAGGTCCCTCTACATGCTTGGTAAGGAGAGCATTATGGGTTCATCGATTGTCTATGATTATCTGATCAGTTATCTACATAACCAGTTCAATTATTTACACATATTTGATTTTTGAGAATGGAGCACAAAGATCAGTCATTTCAGTGCATATTTTTAAGGAAGTGCAAGCAAGTAACAATATTGACCGTAAACATTGCCTTAACACAGAATCACTTAACTGATGCTGCCCATCTGAACATTCAGGACATTCTGAGGAACGTGTGGGACCAGCACACTGCTCTCTAGGGGGCCAGGGCTCTACTCCTGATCACACTGCATGCTTTCCACAAATCAACCGTGTTTGTTCCCAAACCTTTTTATGCTGGTTGTAGTTATGTAATTTATTTAAGCATTATGCAAAACTGAAATATGAATGAAAAGAGAGTTGTTTCTTTGATAAAAACCAAGTTGATTGCCTTGGAAAGGGTCAATAAATGGGAATTTGATTAAAAAAAAAAAGAGCCGATGTTGAATTGAATGTGGGTGAGACATCTCTAAGAGGTTAGCCCAAATCATAAAGGTCTTGATGAAGTCTGCATTCACATTGCTTGGAAAATATATTTTAGGTTCTGGCTTTACTTTAAAGAAACCAAAAGTAGGTTATTTAAATTATACATTCTGGGAATTGTTTGAGGGAAAAGATGATTCAGAATTTTAGTTAGAAGGCCTTTACTCAAAGAAAAATCATTGGTCCTATAGGAAAATATTGGTAAATGAATGCACATTTACAAATTTAAGCTAAAACAAAAAGTTTACTGTTTTTATGTATGTTTAAAATAATTTGACCCACGTCAACCATTATTCCAGACTATGTCAGATAAAAGCAGTTCTTCTCCAATGAGCACTGCTCAACCTCAGCACAGGTAAAAATTTTCCCAGAGTTTTTAAGTGGAAAGGGCAGTTTCTTTTCTGAACACCAGAAGCTCACACATACACTTTTGAGGTGCAAAACTACAGCACTTCTGTAGTCAGTAGCCTCCAAGAAACCTTCCAAGGATCTTTACCTTCTGGAGTTCATACCTTGTGTAATTCCGTGCCTCATCCAAGCAGGCTGTCCTGTGACCAATAGCATATATCAGAAATGGTGGTGTGTGACTTCCAAGCCTGGGCCATAAGGACTTTGAGCTTGGTGTCTTATATTACTTACTTACACTGGGGGAAGCCAACTACCATGTTGTGAGAACACTCAAGCAGCCTTGTGGAGAGAACCTGTGGTTGCAGAAGTGAGGACTCCTGACAACAGCCAACACCAGCTGTTGAGTGGGGGTGAGTCACCTCCAAAGTGCATCTTCTGCCCCAAACCAGGACTATCTAGCTCAGCTGCTGCCAAATTTATGACCCTCAGAAATTGTGAGAGATATTAAATTATTATTACTGCTTTATGCCATTATATTTTGGAGAGAATTGTTATGCAGCTTTAGATAACACAAAATTTCCCAAGCACAGCTGTTATTTCTAACCAGGGAGAACCTGATGTTGAACACAAATAACGAGAAGGACACCCATTCTACCGAAAGTACAAAAGACATATTGTGTTTTGTCCTCATAGATCTTCTAAAATGAAAAAGGAGAAAGGATAAAAAAATTCATTTTGAACAGCTTCTAGGACAGAACTGCAGCACAAAACAAATTTGCTCAAAAGTTTGATGGTCAAGAGCAAGATGAAGTGAAGGGACATGAGAGAGAATTGTTTACCCTTCTATTCATGCTTTAAACTTCACTGACACATGTCATACCCCCCAACAGAGTCAGAGGGGGCTGTGGGAACCCCAGGGATCATCCAGGTCAGGGTATGCTTCGTGAACCCTGGGTTCTAGACACAATTCTGTGAAGATTTTTCCACCACATAGCATATTTCTCTCGCTGGTATCTAACTATAGCTCTCTTGCATCTAATAGCAGCGATGCTCATTGACAGATTGGTCAGAGCTTACTAAGCACTGGTTAACAATACTGGTCACTTCTTTCCTCTTCACAAAACTCCTATTAAAACTTGAGAAATCAAATGATAAGACTCTGGCTATGTCTTTGGTACTTCAGCCTGACGAGCCCAAATATGACCAGCATTTCTTCACTGTCCTCCTACCTAATTGCTAAGCCATGGATATGAGGCTTGCACCAGGGGGATCTCTGGCCACCTCTAACACAGCACCTCAACACCACCATATAAAAGGAATCTCCTCTTCTTTTCCCCAGAAGTAAAAGAAGAATAAAAGGCTAGTTGAACAGAGAATTGAGGTAAGTCCACCTTTCCAAGAGATGAAAGAAACATCTCCCTTCCCCCTCCTTACCTCCGTCTCATTTAAATTCTCCTGCAGCTTTGATCAGATCAATATTCTGCTTAAGAACTTGAAATGACCCTCTAATGTCATCCAAATAAATGTCCAAGCATCTTAGGATGACACTTAAATGATCTTAGTAACAACATTTCAACTTTAGCTGAAGGTACTTAGTTTACCTCTACCCTCAACTCATGGATGTAAACCTGGAGCCCCAACACATGTTGACCATTCTCAAAACACAGCCAACACTCTGTGCCTCTTGCTTTCACTCCTGCCCTCTTCTCTTCCTGGAATGTTCTCTTTCCAGTCACCAGCCTTCCACACATCTTTAGAGACCAGCAGTTCCACACACCAGAGGTCCCCTTGCATGACAATGCCAGTGACTGTTGCCACCTCCAGACTTTTATGCCTCTCACTCCCAATAGATTGGTTTCTCATTCAATAGTGCAGCAGCTACCCAGGTTCTGTTCATATTTTATCTCCCCTCCAAACTGGTAAGTGCACTGAGAGTGGGAATAAGGTCTCATTAATTGCTGTTTCCTATGCAGCACTTAGCAGTGTCCTTGGCATTTACAAGGAACTTAATATATAGTTGATGAGTAAATGAATTACTGTGTTCCAACTACTGCTCTATGTTTTTGCTTTCTGAAACTCAGTTTATTGCCTGCCCCATGTATATGTTTATTTCAAAGGGAGAACTGCAAAAAGACAAGAACAGGGAAGTGACACGGGATGAACAGTGCCATTTCCCTGCATAGTTTTATCCAAAATCTGCCCATTTAGCTAATTTTCATCTCCAAATCCAATCATTAACTTCATTTGATTGGACTGACCGGAGGTCTTTCTCATAAAAGGGAGTCTTAGAAAGTGATGTAGTCCATGGCTACCCAGAAGGTATACTATGATGGGAATTTTTAAAATGTCTTTCCTCTTCCAATCCATTCTTCAGAAAACCATTCTTCACTGATTTCTTAAATTTTTCCATTTGAGATTCAATGTTTAGTTTTTTTATGTAACTATCTTTAGGAGAAGCCACACCTATGATGTGACAATTATTATTTACAATAACAATGTTGGGGGACCTCTAAGAAAGAAGACTCTGGGACTAGGGAAGTGCAATAAAAGGGGTAAGAGAGAGGTCACTAAAAATGGTAAGTGTTAAAAAGCCCAAGAATACTACAATTTGGAGAATTTGCTGAAGTTTGGTCCCATCCCTAGTAGAATTTTACATGGCAACTCCTGATGGACCAGAAAACCTCTCCGCTGGTGAATAACCACAATCCTGATATATTTTTTAACCCACCCACCCCCAGCTGTAACATAATTGCCTGTGACAGAGAGCCAGCTGTATCCTTGTGATGTAATTATTTTCTTTCTGGGGTCCTTCTTGTGGGTTCGTGTACATGAACACAAGCGCCTGTGTGTGCGCACACACATGCATGCTGTGTAGGCACAGAGACAGCTCACTGATCCTTTACACCCCATTCATTTACCTACTAATATGATAGATCTGAAGCACAAGTGAAATTTCTGAGTGTGTAGTAAGACACGAATCTGTGGAAAATAAATTAACTTAGTAAAATCCATTCAAATGATCAAATGTCCTGTAAGGTAATTTGAGAGGAAAAGATAACTACTGGTTTTGATGGCAGCTTAAAATATCTTGTATTTCTCATAAATAATAGGTTAGTTAAAATGCCTATTTTACTTATATCATGGTAACAAGTTCTATATGCCATTCCCAAGTCCTCATCCTTCTCTCTTTAAGCCCTCCCAATAGTAATAATGACAATAACAATAACAACAATGGTCATATACAACAAAGAGCAAAGATCATTGTAAAGTTTTCTTCCTCCAAAGAGGAATTTTTGAATGGCTGCACTCTGGGCTTTGAATGCATTATGGTTAATTTCAGATTCTGAGGATGATTAACTCTGACTGGTGGAATAAAAGGCCACGACCAATTATTATTCAGAAAAATCCTGCTGTTTAGCCAAAGAGCGTACAGTGCAATCCAGTCCTTGATGTTCCAGTGATAAACGCTCACATGACAAGGTTATTTGGTGTAGAGCAGCCAGAGTGGTTGCTATGGAAACCTGTTCACAATGCTCATAAATCTGAGGTGTAGTTATCCTTGCTGTGTATGCAAAAAAAAAAAAAAAAAAAAAACAGAAAGAAAGAAGGAAAAAAGAAACCTACAAAGCCAACTCAAGCAGTTTAATTTACAGCGAGGCCTCAAAAAAAGAAAAAAATCGGCAAATGAATTCTAAAATAATAGACCTCTCCATATTATATTCTTTCACAATACAGGCACTTAGGACTCAAACGCTCTCTTCAAAGTCAAAAAGACTTTTAAGATAGTCATTATTGTAGAGAATATAGGTCATCATTAGCACCAGGAGTGACAGAAATAAAAGAGGTGGTTAGAAATTTGAGTTTGCTGGCATCAATTGTTTTCCCTTGACATAGTTAGCAATGCAAACAGCTGTTGACAGCGCATCAGAACAGGTACATTCGACAGGGAACAAATGGCTTTTTTAGTTTCAGCTTCTCAGAAATGATGGGCTGAAGTCTAAGAGGCCAAAGGTCAAGCAGACAATGATGAAATATCCCCAACAGACCCAATGTCAGGTGGTTCGATGTTAAGATCGCTCTGATATAGTTTCTCAGCCTCGATTTCAGCTCCACTCAAGCCCCATTAGAAATAAGGGCAGCTATTAAACCAGCAGACAGCAAGGCGTTTCTCATCTCGGGTATAAGCTCTCTGGCCACCTGGCTCTTTGACCCCCTGTGGCTTATTTCAACCATTATCAGTTTTCTAAATAAAAATTGGGAAAGAGTTGAACCTTTTGAAGTGGGAATTCTTTAACACTTGGAAACATGAGTGCCACTGGCTCTGGAGTTATCTAGAAGGACAGAGAAGTCTAATCTGTTTATGGTGTACTTCGAAATAAGACTAAAATTTGACTTGTGCCATCTAGTAGTGGAGATGGCTCAATTAAAGAGCTTTGATGGGCAAATTCAGTATGTGATCAAGTCTCAGAGTACACACATAGATCAGGGCTCTCTAAAGAGTGGAAGAAACTACACATTTGCTTGGGCAACACCGGAAGTACTCAGTTGTATAAAATTGGAGAGCATGATGATAGAAACACACCATCTGCTGCTGGGCCTCAATTCTGAGTTTCCCCATTAGTCTGTGATGAAGGGGACCTACAAGATAGGCAGCTTCTAAACCAACACAGTAGGCCATGAGGATCCTGACCAAGACGTATTTGGTAGCCACATAGCTGGTTCACTTCAGAGTCAGCAGGTATATAACCGATTTATAAAAATCTGCTCCACCCACTTTTTTAAGAATGTCTAAAATTCTATTACTTGAGATAACCTTTTTGGTTTAAGACATGCCATCTCTTTTTAAAAAGCTTTCACCCTTGTGATTTGAAGAGGTTAAATATGTAGATTCTACTGCAAAGATGTCTCCTATTCTCACAAAACTCCACAGCCAGGAAGTATTCATGCCCTATTTGACAATAATGATATTGACTGTCTTTAACTGAGCCCTTCTTGTACTTCACATATAGACGTAATCTTTCTTACCATACTCTGTTAGGATAATGTAAGGTTTTTCACTTATGTAGTTAACGTATGATCTCATTTGATGCTCTCAAACCCCCCCAGAAGTAGGCATTATTATTGTTTTATTCATAGATGAGAAAGCTGTGGCTTAGGGACCAAGTTAAGCACCTTGTTCAAGTCACACAGTGAGTGTGAGAAGTTAGGGTGACAGGGCTCCAGAACTGTTCCTCCAAAACCCCACACATTAACTACTGTGACTCAGTATTGGCAGAAACAGTGAATCTCTGATCAACTTGCCAAATGACAATGTTGGAGAAAAAGCAGTCAGGTTTTGTAAAGGCATTGAGATTTTGAATCTAAAATGTTCCTATTACCTTAAAATTCTGATTGTTCCTTCTTAAGCGAGGAGAGGAAAGAATACCTTACCTGAAGTCAGGGACTTGGGTCTGAGTCCAGATGAGAAAAATGAAAAAGGAAAGGGAGCAGAAGAATGCTAGCAGAGTACCATTGTCTGAACATGTTTTAACTCAGGCAACCCCTTCATTTACCTTCTTACCATATTGCAACACAATTCTACAAGCCATTCGACAATTCTGCAAGCTCAGCAGAGAAGTCCTATTGGCAGAATGTTTCCTTTTCTGGGGGCAGAAGCAGTTGAGTTTCTTGTTACTCTAAGGTAGGGATTCTCCTCAACCAAATTGCCTAATGAAACTGCCCAACACTGTTCTCTGTAGATAACACTGGACAACAGAAGCTACTGTGCATAATGATCTCGTAATGCTTGAGTTTTAGCTCTCTCCCTGGCCCTTAAGGTCCTTTAGATGGGCACATGGTTCTGTTTATCTTTATCTTTTCCTTAATGATTGACAAAAGGCACTTCAGAAAGACAATAACGACAATAACAAAACCTGAGAAGCTGAGGATAGAATGCCAGATTTCTGCTTTCTTTTGAAAAATCAGAAGATTTGACAACACTGGTCTCAAAATTCTGGCATGGAGCTGAGTAGCAGCTACCCGCTTCAGACACAGCTTGACGTGGTTCCACCTGGCCAGCTCCAAGTACTTACATTGCTTGCCCTGCCACATGCACATTTGAATTTAAGAATCCCACAATGAAGAGATGAGAAACAGGAGAAGGGCAAGACCTCCTGGCTCAGAAGCCTCACAGCATTCTTCTGTCCTCAGGGTTGGCCATCCTGGCCATCCTGACCCTGATCATCACCTGTGATTCATGCTATGACTTCTGTCCCATTTGGATGTGCTTCTTATACTCAGAAAAAATAGTCTTAATAGCAAGGAAATTTAAGGGGTATGAGAAGAAGGAAATAATTCCTCTGCGGATGGGATTCTGTGTTGGCCTTCAAGCTCAAATCTGGAAGTAAGAGATTATAAAAAGAGGCACATGAGCCCCCTGCCCAGGTGAGCTGAGAACAAGGGCCAAGCTGCTAGCATCAAAGTTTGCATTTAGAACTATAAATTAGAAGACTTGAAACCTTTTTGTTTTCTCACTTTTCAGTTTTAGTTATTGCTAGTTTACTCTTTTTTTTTTTTTTTTTCGGTACGTGGGCCTCTCACTGTTGCCACCTCTCCCGTAGCGTAGCGCAGGTTCCGGACGTGCAGGCTCAGTGGCCATGGCTCATGGCCCCAGCCGCTCCGCAGCATGTGGGATCTTCCCGGACCGGGGCACGAACCTGTGTCCCCTGCATTGGCAGGCGTACTCTCAACCACTGCGCCACCAGGGAAGCCCCTAGTTTACTCATTTTTAAGTCAAATACTTAAGTAATGAAAAGCTTAGAGCATGATGACTAAAAATACTGATGGGTGTACACTGATTTCCCATGATAAAATATTGTTCCATATGTAAAAATATCCTTCCAATAGTGTGACCTTGCCAAACTTCCTAGCAAAATTGTCATCCTAGGTGTAAGACCTTGGCCATACTCTGCCATCTTAATTCAGTTGTTCAATAGTTTGTGCCAGGTGAGGTTTAAGGCAGTGGGAGATGCAACAGTGAAAAACAACAACGACAGCAAAGATACCTGTCCTCTGCTTTCAGGGGCATACACTCCATTTGGGGAGACAGATGTTAATCAATTAAGTGCCAGGATGAAGGAGAAAGGAGTCCTGTGACAGGGTCCAGATCTAGTCTTGATTGGGAGTATATGTGTGCGTGGAGCTAAGGATGTCTCCAGGAAAAGCTTTCTTGAGAAACTGGCCTGTAAGAATACAGACTCAATATCTTTGTGTCACAAGTGATGCCTATTCTAGAACCTTGAACAAAATAAGTGCTGTGGACTCTTGCACCAGTGTTTCCACCCATGTCACCAAGCTAACTGGTCCTCATTTCTCAATTGAAACATCTTATCCTTTGGGTAGCCTTTACTGACATTCACCCTCCATCCCAGGCTGAGATCTCTTCAGAGGTCTTCCCACATTCTCTATCCTCCCACAACATTGTGATAATTGTCATCTCTGTTACTGTGACCTGATACATCCTGGGTGAATGTGTGCTGTGGAGTGGTTGGATGGTCTATGAGAGAATAGAGATGACAGCACATTGTGGGTGTGGGGAACTGAGTCTGTGTGTTATGGGGAAAACTCAAACTTGGTTTATGCTCAAAGACAGACCATGAGCATCCCATTCATTATGCTTCTGCTGCACATTTCCCTTGATCAGAGCTTTTAATGCAGTAAAGTTTGGTTTCAAAGGCTGACTTCTGGGCTTCCCTGGTGGCACAGTGGTTGAGAGTCTGCCTGCCGATGCAGGGGACACGAGTTCGTGCCCCGGTCCAGGAAGATCCCACATGCCGCGGAGCGGCTGGGCCCGTGAACCGTGGCCGCTGAGCCTGCACGTCCGGAGCCTGTGCTCTGCAACGGGAGAGGCCACAGCAGTGAGAGGTCCGCGTACCGCAAAAAACAAAACAAAACAAAACAAAACAAAAAAACAGTAATAACAAAGGCTGACTTCTTTGTTTCCTAAGACTGAGCTGACTGATTTTCATTTATGCTAATAAAAGCAGAAGCACTCATTTAAATTTGCAACTTCTGGTGAGATTAACAGGCTAAATAGAAAAACATTGATAAATTTGCTAAGTATACTCCTCTATAGTCAGTGTATAGTATTTAATTATACACACACATATATACAATCGATTCTCAACATTTGTGGGAGTTATGTTCTATAAAGCTGCTGCAAACACTGAATTGGTGAATACTAAGCCATTGTTCCTAGTGGAAATACAGAGTTAGGTGCCTGAAAGCCTCTGATCACATTTTTGTCAACTGATCAATATATAATCTTATTTTATGTGTGTTTCTGTTTAAAGATAACATATATAATAATAACATATATAATATATAATAATATACAATAATTAACATTGAACTCATGATCAACAGCAGTATATCACTCATGACTAAATGAAGGCACATCAAAGCTGTATTGCACTTAGGAACACTAGACAGCACTTCACCACTGTGCTGGGGGCTATTTTAAACAGGGAAATCACCAAGAAAAAGCACAAAAATGTAAAAAATATGTGGCACTTAAATATATCACAAAAAAGGATACGTTGTAGTATGAGAGCTAAAATAAAAAGATAGAGCATCACTTTGTTCCAGCTCAACTGGGAGACTCAATCTGCACATACCCTTGAACGACTGTGAAAACAGTATGAATGTTGATTTTGAGGTTACAAATAAATTTTAGCTAGTGAGTGAATTAGCAAATATGGATCAAATGTATATCAAATATATACAGATAAATATATCTATATATGTAAGTATATTCTTCAGCACAGAACCTGGCATCTAGTAAGTATCAGATAAATATTTTTTGAATAACTGAGTTAATGAGATTTGGTATTTAACATAGTAAAAATAAAACATTTTGGTTAAAAAAAGAATTCATATATATCATTTAAGGTAATAAAATAATGCATATTTAGTAATAAAATGCTACTGAACATAATTTAATCTTTTGATTATGTACTTCATTGATTTATATAAAGAACATCCTAAATGACCATGAAAGTTTACGACACTCACTTAAAGTTAAATAACTTTTCTAGAATATACTGCTCATGAGGATTGGGAAAAAAAGCACAAACGATTTTTCATTTGATCCTTTTATTTCTTCATTTTCATCTAAGAAAAATCCTGAAAACACTCCTCTGGAAAAGGGATGATGGAAAGAAAGCTCCCCTTGAAGCTCAGTGGCTTGGGTTAACTTTGGAAGAAGCAATGCCACCATCTGTAGCTTTAGGATTTTTTTTTTGTTTCATTTTCACTACCATTGTCATAAGGGGGTTTAATAATAGTTTGTTGAGTGAAGAATTATGGGTACCAAAGACTTGATAATAAATAGTTTGCTCTATATTTAGAAAAATAGAAACTCAAGAATGAGCATTAAGATAGTGGGGAAGAGAAGGAGAATAGAGATGAAGGAGCAGCCAGAGACCCTTACGTGACTCCCGGAACCAACTGTCAGTGGCCCTGGTTGATGATAATAAAACCAAAAATAGTATCACACACATACATCACACTTTTTGGCATTCATGTAAAGTATCTTATTTAGTTCTCATAACGATACCTTACAGTAGACCATCCTATCTATATTTTGAGAATGAGGAATGAAGACCTGGATGCATTTCTTGACTTCCAGAATCTCTCCTCATACAGCAGAGTGTAGCATGGGATTTGTGAATACAAGTCCAGAGCCTTTCTACCTCCCCTTGGTGAGCTGTAAGGGACTCAAATTGGAGGGGCTCAAGCTCTGAGCCAAATGTTTGATGAACAGAAGTCAGTAGATATGTGAATAGCTGAGCAACTGGGCCACTCTCAGAATATATTTGGTTCACAGACTCAAAGCATTGATTAAATAAAAGAAATCTTAGGGATAATGTTGTACAGCTCACAATTTTCAAATAAGGAAACCAAGTCCCAGAGAGGCAAGGTGATTTATACAAAGTCATACAGCTAGTAGAGCCTGGTCTTGAACTCATGTCTCCAAATTCTGGGTCTTCTTCCTGCCAGCCATATGTTATTTCTATTCCCATTGTTCTCTTCCCCAACCCCACTCCCAACAGCTTCACAAGTTTGAATTTTCATGATGGGATTGCAAATACATGGTGTGGGGAAATCCTCTCTGTTGTCCACAGATAAGAATTGCAGACTTCCCCACTGTATTAATTAATGGCCTCATTAATCCACATTTAACTGTTCAATTAAATGTTTAATGTAACGCTTAGAGGTGCCATCAATTACCATGTGCGAAGCAACTCTTGGAGATCCTAGCCTGGAAGCTGCTATGTACACGTGCAAAATTACTGTCATTCGGACACCCCATGTTATCTCGTGGAGCTCTATTCAGGGAAGGTGCGTTACAGCTCCAGTTTAACTCAGGGCGGATTAAATCAGTGCGTTGGAGAAGAATGGAATTAAATGCTTTGCTGTAATGACTCACATCCTCACAAGTACCACTCATTAATTGTAGGCACTACATGACATGAATGTGCTAGGGGATGGCAAATATAATATTTTGAACGCTTTTCTTTCTCAGAATTACCCCAGAGAGAGAGAAAAATGATCTCAGTGGTGGTTACTGAAAACATATGCCAGCTTGATTTCCCCAGCAATGATATTAACAGTGAAGAGTAAAGCATTTGTGCCTCAGCTCAAAGAAAGGCAGCTTGATTTCAACCAAATGTATTTCAACCTGACCTAGGTAATAATTAAACAAGCAATGTGGGGAGGTTCATAATTGCAACTGCTTATTATATGAGCTAAAATGGTAAGATTTGTTTCTGTGGCAGAGTTTCTCTAAGCAGGGCCATAGATTAGAGCTCGAGGTTGTTCCTTTGGAAGTCCACCAGATCATTTGACATATCGGTTGAGACATCAGTGGAGAATGGTGCCATGTACCAGGGTCTATGTCCACACCAGCTGAAAGGACTCAGGCAAGTTGAGATCAGGCAAGTAACTATCACTGTTGTCCTAAGTGAGGGCAAATGTTCTGCTTTGTAAGCAGTGGCTGAGGTACTGCGGAGACTCAGGCTTTATGAGAAGAGTCTTGGGAGTGAGAGGTAAGACTCAGTGGGGCTGTGTGGTATGGAATATGTAATCATTTTTCTCAGGAGATTCTGACAGGTTTGGGAATTACTGCATCATGCGTACTGTCCTTCAGGCTTCCCATTCCAGCAGGTGTGAAGCTCTGTAGAGGAGGTACCTCCCCACTGATGGGAAGAAGGAAGGAAGGAAGGGGGGAGGAAGGGAGGGAGGGAAGGGAGGGGGAAAGGAAGGAAGGAAGGAAGGAAGGAAGGAAGGAAGGAAGGAAGGAAGGAAGGAAGGAAGGAAGGGAAATCAGGGATCAGCCAAATTCCCTGATGTTCTCAAGATTATAAACTTTCTTACATATGTGTGTACTGCACTGGCTTTTGGTTAATGGGTTATAAATCTAGTATTATTATGTTATGAAAAAATTAATATCATAATTCATTAGGCTAATTAATCCCTGGTGTATCAGGCATTGCACCAGACAGTAAGAGTACACAGAAAAAAGAGTTGCCTCATACATAAAGGAGAGAGACAGATAAGTTAATGGACATATATAACATTGGAGTAAGCGTCTGAGTAGAAAACACTGGGAGCCCAGAAAACAGGAGAACCTCTCAAACTGGAAGAAGGTGAGGAAGTCCTGACAGCAGAGTCAGCCAGCCAGATGAAGAGGGGTCCTTCCAGGCAGCAGGAACAGTGTGAGCAAAGACATAGGTGTTCTGAAAGCTGCCAGAGACTTAGCATGGACAGCAATACCGGGAGAAAGGGGCCAGTGCAAGATAGGAAGGGCTGAGGCTGGAGGGTGGAGGATGGCCTGGCCATGGAAGCCCTGGCTTTCACCCTCCTGGTGCTGGAAGTCACTGAGCATTTTAAGCAGAGGAGTTGGTGATCAAATCTACTGACTCAGAGCATACTCTCACTCATTCATTTCTGACTGAGTGTCGGAACCCGATTCTGACACTGGGGGTACAAAGGAGAATGCATAAAGCAAGGCCCCTGCCCAGAGTGTGGGGTGAATGAGGCTGAGGCCACACACTAGGTGGTAGACTGTCCAGTTAGCCCCTGCCTGCTTCCACACTCAGTCCTCACACCCTGCCAGGCCCTCCAGGCAGCTCACACGAGGAGGGTTGAGGGGGAGCGCAGAGAACTCAGGGCCGTCCCCCTCAAGGGTCTGAGAAACACTGCATGTCCATGGCCCCTAGCTGTGGAGCTCCAATGTTGCCTTCAAGAGATTATTATCATTACTAGCTTAAAATTTTTTAAAAAAGAGATTCTATGATAGGATTAAATTATCCTGTGTTATTAACTTAATTATGTCCTCCTACCCCCACACAGGTCAAAATTCATATGTTCAATTCACTAACACTCCCCCCCACCCTGCAATGACGGTATTTGGAGATAGGGTCTTTAAGGAGGTAATTAAGGTTAAATAAGGTCCTAAGTGTGGAGCCCTAATGCTACAGGACCAGTGTCCTTATAAGAAGAGGAGGAGACAGTAGAAATGGAGCTTTCTCATTCTTTCTGCACACAGAGAAGAAAGGCCATGTGAGGACACAGAGAGACGTGACTGGCCTCTCTCCTCAGGTTAAGCTGAGGAGAGAGGCATCACAGAAACCCAACCCACTAGTGCCCTGATCTTGGGCTTCCAGCCTCCAGATCTGAGAGAAAATAACTGTCTCTTTTTTAAGCTCCCTACTCTGTAGTACTTTGTTACGGCAGACTAGCAGACTAATATCCTGTTAAGTGATACTGAAGTGTCTTATTCATAACAAGAATATTTTAGGAACCAGGAATTGAAGGAAAAACCTTCCTAACAGTGTGCACCGGGGTAGGGAAGCCCAGACACCACCCTTTGAAATGGTTCACACCTAGGATAGAAAGCTCAGTTTCATGTGAGGTTGGATGAATCCTGCTATAGCTTCACCACCCTAGATCCATCCAAGAGATCCAGGTTCTGGTCTCAGTGCCACCACCAACAGCTGTGCAAACTCTTCTTAATGATTCAGATTTCTCATGTGTAAAATGAGGTTGTGGGGCGGGGGTGTCAGGTCCCTTAGGCTACCAAGGCACAATGAGTTTATGGTTCTTTTCCTTTCTCGATGTTGACAAGATCTATTGGGACATTCACCAGAGAAACGCACCAATGGTATAGCTATCTAGAAGTGGCCCACTTGCAATATACCTGATTGAGGAAAGAAATGGGCTATTAATTTCAGGCAAACAATAAAAATGTATGAAAATGAAAGATGTAGAGAAACTATTAATGACAGCCATGAACACTGGCTCTGCCTTTATTAGTGTCTTTTGTATTCTTTTATGAAACGTCTATTATTGGCGAACTCGCTGATAATTCTCTCATAATTACTTCATATGGAATAATTAAGTAAAACGCAGACAATAATCTTTTATAGACAATTACAAAGAAAAACTTTTTTGCGGGAGGGAAGGAAGGGTTAGGATGTGATTGCTCGCTCCTGGGTTTTCCTGGGGGGTTCCTTTGCTAGCTCCTGAGTCTCTGCTGAGGCCTGCAAAGGGTTGGTAGCCCTCTGTCTTAGGTGTCAAGGGCCTGCATCATCACTTCTTTGACTAGAGGGGGCTAGGGCTCACTGGTAGGTAGGGAAGTGTGGACAGAATTTATAAAGCAAGACTTGATCCAAATATTCACCTGCAAAGCCTTAGTCTCTGTCTCTGGCCATCAGGGGATCTCAAGGCAGTTACAACGACAGGTTTAAAGCCAGACAGGTACAGATGCAACTCCCTATCCTTGAAACTGTAACCTGGGGATCATTACTGACACATTTCCTCTTCTTTATCCATCACAACAAATCCATCACCACTGGTCTTAGGGAGTCTGCCTCCAAAATATTCTCTAAATCTTCTACTATTACTCTATTGCTACCACCCTAGGCCATAATCTCTCTCTTGGGCCACTGTGACAACCTCAGGTAAATATTTCTGTTAAATATCTTGCCCCCATACAATTATTCCTCCATTAAGTAACCAGTGGGATCTTTAAAAAATATAAGCTAGGTTAGGTCACTCC